>NC_080749.1:72303234-72922140 GCF_020826845.1 Diceros bicornis minor
AAGTTCTCATCAAAAAAAAATTGTACCTATGTATGGTGATGGATGTTAACTAGACATATGGTGGTGATCATTTCACACAAATTATTATGTTGTACATCTGGAACTAATACAATGTTATATGTCAATTATATCTCAATTAAAAAAGAAATAGTGTTGGTTGATGTCACCCAGTTTATAAAATTGTCTTTAAAAATTCTTTAAAGAAGTCTTTAAATTTTGGATTTTAGAGAGGTTATGACTGTTATTTGTTAAAAGGAATATAATCTATGCAATGTAAATAGATTGTTTGCAGTTCTAAAGTTAATATAAACCGTGATTTAATTATTATCAGTTGTTACAACTTGGTTCCTGTATTAACACAAAAATATATGGTATCATGGCGGGTGCAGAGTCTCTCAACTGGGGCTATGTTGTACTCTCGATGTTTCAAGAATTATTTGAAAAACATATATACACACACATACATATATACATATGCGTACACTACACATATACACACATGTATATATTTAATTTTGATTTTTGTCATTTTCTTATATAAAATGAAACAGGTTTTTATAATTTACAATTAAGATATATTTTCAAGAAAAGACAATTTCTTAAATTAGTTTTCCTCAAACTTGAAATTGAGATATAATATTGAGGATCCAAATTTTTCCTTTTAAATGCGATCCAAAAATTACTCTGGGTTGCTAAATATTTGTGAGATACAAAAGCAGAACAATGTTTGGAAAAAGCAGGAATTTTAGAGGCAAGAACTATTTTAAAACCATGATTTGCCATCTAATGTCAGGTAGATATTAGTCTCAGTTTCCTCAACTATTAAAAGGAAACGGTGATACATAATCACTCATAAAAGGGAATTGGTAGCTACAAATGTTGGTTGTCTTTCCTCAGTTTCCATTCCTTTATCATTAGAGAAATGGCAAAATGTATATCCAGGGGAAACTGAGGAGTCACGAGAGGAGGCATAACCTTTCCGTCTCTGTTCTGGTTCTGTGTCCCTCGTCAGCTCTGTCCGTTTCTGCTTCTCAGGCTGATTGCATTGTTTATACGCTTAGGGCAGGATGCTCTCAATCTCGTTGTCTGCACTTGCACAGGCTTCAGGATCCAGAAAGATATCCAGCACTGACATCCTATTTATTTAAAATTGCTGTGATCAAATGCCGGCAAACGTCTGTGAATGCTTTCTATTCTGTACTATTCCATTGAAGGAAAGTTTTAATTTTATGTCTCTCTAGAAGAGAAAAAAATCTGTCCGGTTTAAGACTTTTCTCTCTATCCTAACGATTTTCCTTTATCATTGTTTAATCTTTCACTGTTAATACTTTCTCCTCAATAGAATTATCTGCTGATGGAGATAGAATTGGCCAAATATGTCATTTTCCGTGTGGATCACAAAAGTAATAGAAAATAGTAACTCCAAGTTTCCAAATAAATGCCTTCCTTCTGTCATTCCAAATGGAAATTATATATATAGGCACACATATACATAATATATGTATACATATACATGTGTATAGACATATTTTTTGGGTAACAAATATCTTATGAAAGCCTACACATCGAGATTGATGTAATGAATTTAAACACGAATGAATATGTGACAAGGTTCAAGTGTTCTTATTTTACATTTTCATTATAATTATTTGAAAAAATTTCCCCAGAAGCATGTTGCTAAATGTGTCTTTAAATAGAGTGTGAGTGCATTTTTGCTGAAACATTTGTGCTTTGGTTAATTTTCATAAGCCTCGCAAGTGTGAGAGGGACAGGCTGGAAAGCTCTGGTGGCAGGTGCTTTGCCACCTGCCTTGCTGTAATATATGGCTAGCAATAAAGCTAATGCTTCCCTCTCTCACTGATCACCATTCACAGAATGACTGAGGCTTTGGATGTGGCACAATATTTAGGGGGATGGCATTTCAGATTCATGAATGCTTATTCTGAGAAGCTAACAGTTTTTGAAACTACCATTTCTGAGTTCTTATATAACAGAGGAGAGACACATATCTCTGTGTGCAATAGCAATCTTTTAAATACATTGTGTTAAAACAATATACCTATATTTTATATGCCTTAATTACACACATGTACACACACACACGTGTGCATGCACACACAATGCAATTCATCAGACACTCTTCCTGAGGCTTGAGATACGTCAGTGAATAACATTAAAAAATTACACATAGTGACATAATTAATTTTTATTTAGAATAGCTGTCATTTTCAATAATCCTCATTTTATATTTGAGAACACTAACTCATAGGACAATAAGGAACTGGAGCCAGATCAGGTGGTAAATGGCAGGGCTGTGATTCAGACACAGTTATATTTGACTCTAGAACCTGACAATAAACTGCTACATTGTATTACAAACTATAAATTTACATGAATCTAACATATCATGAATTATTTAACCTTTCCTAACTTAAGGTTCTTCATCCATAAATTGAGGGGGGAAAGTATTGATCTTGCAGAATTGTTTTGAAAATTTGAAATTATATGCAAATTATCTGGCACAACAGAATGCCCAGTGAATTTTGGCCATTATTTTTTTCTCTTTGGATTCTGAGCTACCATCACAGATGGCAAATAGATTTCATCTTGAGCGCTAACCTCTATCATTAGTAGTGGCTGGGATGACCAGTTGAGCCCTCTGTACAAGCAAGAGTGATCTGATATTGATCAGAGATAGGGGAAGATACTTTTCATTCCTCTGGTAAAGACTAAGATCCACGAATGTTAAGTTCAATTTCTTCTTGTGCCTTGAAGTTCCCACTCCTAGCTTTGGGACTTCGAGAAAATTAATGACCTTCCTGTGCTCCCTTTTCTGTAATGTGTAAAGGGGGATGAAAATAGTACCAATTTCATAGGGTTATTATGAAGGTTAAACAAGATTATAGACACAAAGTTACAGGTTGAACACACATATTTTATTTCACTATCTCCCAAACTGCAGTAAAAATGCAGCAAACTGGAAGCACAAACTGGAAGGCGCAAAGAGAATAGCAGAGGAGACCATAGCAAAGTTTCAAAAATTGGAAGGGCAAAGAGTGAGTCATGACAGATTCAAAATTTTGGATACTGACTCTATGGGCAGGTACAGCTGGAAGCCAAGGGAAAAACAACAACGACATCAGCATTTACTCAATGGATTCCCCCTGAAAAACTTAGAGATTTTCAGGTAGCTCTGCTAGTGGATGTGAATTAGAACTAAAAAATAGGGCAAACGTAAAATCTTTTATTTATTACCAAGGTTTCAATGGCTTTCATTCAGTGCAACATCAGGAGAGGGGAACACTAGAGGTTGTAAAATAGGGGATTGCCAGACTGGA
Organism: Diceros bicornis minor; assembly: GCF_020826845.1. Taxonomy (NCBI): domain Eukaryota; kingdom Metazoa; phylum Chordata; class Mammalia; order Perissodactyla; family Rhinocerotidae; genus Diceros; species Diceros bicornis. The sequence continues at coordinate 72,306,573 of NC_080749.1, forward strand.
GAACCCTGAGGTTAGTGAGTGGCAGAAGAAATGTATGGATAACAGGGAGACCAAGCGAACATACTCATTGTAAATGTTAAGACCTTCAATCTTCTTCCACTGGGAGGCTCCCAAATCCTCACAGTCAGAATTCTTTTGGCAGGACAATGACTGGTTCTTCTCTAGTGCTTCTCTATTGGGGTTTTCCCAGTGAAAAAATCCAATGAGTCCATCCTTAGTGAAGGGTACAGATAACAAACTTACTCAGAGTTTTCAATGACATTCTTAATGATGCACTCTGAGAGGTGAACAGAAAGCCAAGGATCATCAGACTTTTGATGAAACTTCTATCATGAAAGATATAGAAAAACTGTCATAAGCAGGAAAGACAGATTTTTGCAGAGAGAAGAAAAATTCAGAACTATCATGACTATCCTGAAAAAGAAAAATGCCACAGATGGAGTCAAACTGAAAATTATAAAAGTGAATTATTCAGGGCCAGCCCTGGTGTCCTAGTGGTTAAGTTGAGCATGCTCTGCATTGGTGGCCCAAGTTTGGTTCCCAGGCATGGACCTACACTGTTCTGTTAGCGGCCACGCTGTGCTGGTGACCTATATACTAAAAAATAGGGGAAGATTGGCATATATGTTAGCTCAGGGTGATTCTTCCTCAGCAAAAAAAAAAAGTGAGTTATTCAGAGAACAAAATTGGTTTGGGGCTATTAAAAAAGACCATGGTAAAAACTATACCAAACAAAACAGAAACCTTGAGATAAAGTTTAGAAGTTAAGGAAATATTCTGTAAAATAGAGCAATAGGAAAAGGATGTAACACAGACGTTGAAGGAAATAAAATAAAAAGTCTAGTCCAGATGGTCTAATATTTGGATAAAATCATTTGCAAAAGAAAAAAAAAAAAACAGAGAACCTGAGAGCAAGAAATTATCAAAAAATAATTCAAGAAAATTTCCCAGAACTGAAAAAAGGAATATCCAGATTAAAAGAGTTCACTCAACACAAAAACTTTTTAAAATTCATTGAATATCTTGTGTACTTGAGCATATTGAGACATTAAACAATGTATGCAAAGTTTGCATTCATATTAGTGACGATTTTACAGAAAAACGAGAAAAAATAAATTTTTATTTCCAGTGAAAATAATGTTCTGTACGGATGACCTATAAATAGCATTTACATAGTCATAATAATAAAACTATGGGGCAGCAATGTAAATAAAATGACAATATAATTATATCAGGAATTTTGGAAGATGGAAAAGTTGCCTGTATTTATAGAAGTGGAAGACAAATAGAGATACATTTTCATATCCCAAGATGAATTTCATAGCTAAATCTAAACATTGAAAACTCAAGAAGCAACAGCATAAGCACAAGCATATAATTTTCAAAAATGAAGATGAACACAAATGAGCAGCTAAGGGGTTAAAAATTGTTGTTCAGGCGAAGAGGAAATATGGGCAGAATCAGGGGACCCAGTGCAACTATTTGAAACTTTAAATTATTTGCACATATGCTTTTAATCAAGATACAATATATAAAATGAAATAACAAATGGTTTTGAATAATATCTCACGTATAAAGAACCTCGAAATTATCAGATGATGATATTATTATTACCATTATCATCACCATGGGCCAAAATTCTTAAATGCTTCCAACAGTATGGGCCAATATTTTTAAATCAATGTGATATCCAAATAAAAATATATGAGAAGAGAAATACTGGATGCAAATATAGGGAGCAAGTAACTAAACATAGGGGTCCGGGGCAAATTTCCTAGAGGACTGAACAATGGGTAGGAGTGCTCCAAATGAGAGTTGAGAAGGTAAAGAAAGTTTTGCAGAGACAATGTTACACACACAGAATCTGGAGAGAGTATGACCCACTTGAGATATTGAAAAAGAAAACAGTATGGCTAGATCATATAATATAAAAAGAGAAAATGGAAGAAATAATAGTTGAGAGGAAGACAGAAACCACATCTTACAGAGCATCATAAACCATTACTATCAGAAGTTGGGAAGCCATCGAAGGAATGTAGAATAGGATGGTGACTTTCTTACAAATACATTAAGAAAGTCTGATGTGGTGTGAATAATAAACTAGAGAAAAGTATTGAGACCAATTAGAGGATTTTTTGTTTAGAAATCCTATTGAGAGATGACGTAGTCTCAGTCAGCATAGCAGCAATGAGAGTGGAGATAAAGTGATTGCTTCAAAAAGGACTCAATGGTACCTAGATTTTGTTTGATATGAGTGGGCTTCAGGGATGGGGAAAGAGAGCAGGATGAGTTGCTGGAATAGACACCTAGGTGGATTGTGATGTTATTCACAGAATGGAAAACACCATAGAAGGAGCATATCTGGGCTGTGGGGAGGACAGACGAAATGATGGTTTGGTTTTAATTGTGCTGCGCTTGCAATGCTTCCAGGTAATCCAAGTAAAAATTGAATTTATCCAACTAAAACTCTAGAGAAAGCTGTAAGCTGTAACATATATCTGGGAGTCACCAACATGTGGCTCATAATCAAAGTCACAGAAGTGTAGTACATTTCCCAAGGAGACTGTGTGGAAGAGGGAAAAGAAATCAAGACAGAATGCTGTGGAATGAAGTATCCCAGCCAGCCTGAAGAGGAGTCTGTGAAGAGGAGGCCAGTGGAGAACCAGCCAGAATAATGTCACAGAAGCCAAAGCAAGCGAGTCACCCAAAGAGAAGGAGTTTTTACTTGATGATTTAAAAGCAACATTTTCCCCACTCCTATTATTCATCAAATTGATTTTAGATTGATTTTCTAGTCTGCATGTGTTTGAGAGGAAAATAATCTATGTTTCAGTTACCTCTCTGCCCCAGGGCCTAAAACCAATGTAGAGTGACTCAATGATTGAACAAATCAATTAAGTAAGGTTAGTACTTTTTAGGATTTATTTTTAACATATTATTTCTTTAAAAATTTGTAGAAAACATTTTATATGTAGAATCAATTTCATTATTTAATTTTATTAATGTTATTAATTAAATTTGTTTAATATAATTAAAGCAAATATAGACTCAAGTCCTTGGTCGTTTTTGATTAAAATGTTCTTCAAATACTTAAAAATTTTGCAAAAATAATCCCTCAATTGTGAAATAGTTCTGCCATCAATTCACCAGGGTAATCTGTGCTACCTATTATCAGAGTAAGATTCTCATGACACAGTGAAAAAATACACGAGGTGTGTTTATAAAATATTTGATTTGTAATTTTAAAAAAGGAATCATTACATACAACTCAAAAGACCACTAAATGAATAATCCACTATAATTCTTACTAATTAGTTCCCAAAAGTTTGTGTGTGTGTGTAGATTTACATCACTTTATCACATGTGTAGATTTGGGTTGCCACCATTGCAATTAAAACACAAAGCTGTTCCATTACCATGAAGATCTCTCTATTACCCTTTTATAGTCACACCTCCCCTGCTCCTCTGCAACATTCTTACCCACTCAAACACTAACCTATTTTCCATTGTTATAAGTTTGTCACTTTGAAATGTTATGTGAACGGATTCATATAATCTGTGATCTTTTGAGTTGGTTTTTTCATTCAACCGAATGCCCTCAAGATCCATCAAGTTGTTATGTATATCAATATTTCATTCTTTTTTATTGTTGAGTAGTATATCACGGTATGGATATACCACAGTTTATTTATATATTGAGGGAAATTTTGGTTGTTGACTATAATAAGTAAAGCTTCCATAAACAATTAAACAATATTGCAAAGGTTTTTGTGTGGACATAAATTTTTATTTCTCTGGGATAAATGCCTAGGAGCGCAATTGCCAGACCAAATGGTAAGTGTACGGTTAGTTCAGGTGTTTTTTTTTTTTAAAGCTGCCAAAGTATTTTCCTTTAGCATAAAGTATTCATTTAGGGTAGTTCTTTCCAACATGTGGTGCTGCTTTCTCCTGGCCCCACGGTTTCGGATTAGAATCTCACTGTTATTCAAATTGTTTTTCCGTTACATGTAAAGTGTTGATTATTTTCTATTATTTCCTGTTATTTGCCAGTTGTCAAAAAAAGCCAGTTTAATTCAAAAGGCATTTTTAAATGAAGAAGTAGTGTTCTGTTCACATTTGCTTTTAATCAATAGTGAAGTCTTTCAGCTTAGGCAACTATGTAAACACATGCGAGTTTACAGCATTTTTAATTGGCTCTTTCACTACACGTATTCTAAAAGTACAGCCCTCAGATCTATACTAACTTATCATAAACATGCAAGCCTTTATCTTCTTGGCATAATGTAAAAGGCAGTCATCTCATGAGACACTGTTGTTTTCTCGTCTCAATGTTTTTTCAAGTGATAAACCAAAACTGTGACTTTTTATCTGGTGTTGAACTGACAGTGTGAGTCACAAGAGAGAAAAACTTTAGGTGGTTATGACAGGAGGAGACATGAAATGAATTTACTGAAAGAACTTAACGTTACAAGAAATAATGGTATCCTTAGTGTTTTTTATTTAATTTATTTTTTGATTTTTTTTCTGATACTCCCTCCCATAAGAGGCCTATTCCACAATCATACAAATATACAAACACCAATATAAATTTGTAATATCAAAAATCTTTATTGTCAAATTGACTGCATCATTGGGTTGAGTAAAAATTCAGCTATCTAAATAAGTAACCCATGACTGAAATCATTAGAGTCAGGCAGGGAGGGGTAGTTTAGTGAGTTCATAAACTATGTTTAGAATCTGATTTTATGATTAATGACGAGAAAATAATAATTCAATAATATATATTGAGCGCTTACTTTGGGTCTGGTAGAAGTCTAAGAACTTTACAAATGTTATTGGTTTAAACCTCTCAACAATCATATGCTATATTACAGATGAAGAAACTGAGACAAAAATAAATTACCTAACTCCATATCTGACCTAGAGTGATCAACCTAGTAAGGGATATAGCCAGAAATTGAACCCAGGTCATCTGAGGCGGGATCCCAGCCCTTGGCCTCTATGCTCTATAGCCTCTTTAAGGAAGATATACGGGCCCCTTTTGTATTAGTTCTAACAGTTATACTTTGAAAACATAAGTAAAATAAACTCTTATGCAAGAAATAGAGAGTAGGTGATGTGGGAAAAGTAACCGACTTGAATATTTCTTCACCTTGGCAAATTATTACAACATGGGTTATGGCAGTAGGTCTATAATTATTAAAATTTGCTGTCACCTTGTAGTCCCGCTGGCTTTCTCTGTTTTGAAAGTGTTTGTATTGTAAAGTATAAGAGCTGAAGCCGCTGAAATGATTCAAACCACAGAGAGCAATGTTTTTATTTTAGTCTTTAAAAGGTCACTAAAGCTGAACCGCACTAAGTTACATTGCTAAAATCACAGTGTCTGTCAACACAACACACTTTCACAGCTGGTTTTCTCAATCTGAGTTAGATTTGCATTTTGGAAATCATATTAAGGTGCTGGTAAGGGGTAAATTGGGCTTCTTATTTTGATTGAAAATTTTGGAACATAGAAGGAGTACTTTGTTTTTTAGCTATACTTCCAAAAAATTGCTTTTAAAATTATTATAATCTCCAAAAATATTTATTGATCAAAAACAATATAACAAGTTGCATAGAGAAAAACATTTATTATTTATTTTCTCATAAGTGCTAATAAAAAATAACAAATAATGAAGAAGTTTAAATCTTAATAACAAACAAACCACAAAAAACATGAAAATCACTTGATAGATTCTCATTTTTTTCTTTCTATAGGGGGAGAAAATATCTTCTGTGCTTATTCCACTTTCTGATTATCTTCTACCTAATCCTATACAGAGAGAGCAGCTTCCCCAGGGTGAAACAAATCAAGGCCAGACCTTATAATAATACAAAGAAGGCTACTGGTATTTGGGAAAAGTGATTTGTTGCAATAGAAGAATGCCATAAGGACTTTATGCTCTTCTGTATTAGAACAGCATATTGGCCTGCTTTGCTATTTAAAGTTTAAAGACTTTCAATCCAATCCCACGTTGTTGTTGTTTTAATTTCATTACATTTCCATTGAATGAGAGGATCAGAAATTCCAAAAACTTATTTAGAGCTATACCACGCTGCCGTGCTCCAGGTCACAAACGGAAACCTACCAGAAACGTCTCAGAACCAGGTGATAGGAGTTGAGGAGCAACAAATGATATTACTTAAAGAGTATCAGATACCTTAAATGTGTCATCCATTGCCTGATCTCAGGGCCTAAAATTTCCATTAGATTTCCTATTCGGCTCAAGCATTATCTTTAAAAAGAAAGAAAGATGAGTATGGTAATGTTAATATCACTAATATCACTGAGGTCAAGTACATCTTAACGACATGATGGAAAGAAAAACTTGAAATGATGCTGAGGAGGACAGCCTCAGCCTGGGTGGCACAGATGCTGGGGGATGCACAGGCATAATACATGGTAGCGGGGAAGGTTGAGTTAATTGGACGTTCACCTTTTTGCATCTGGCCTGAGATTATTTTAGAACTAAAATTTCTTCATGACACACTGACCCATTATTATTAAGTTGCCATACTTCTCAAGAGATTAGTTTCGGAATTGGCCAAGAAAGCCATGTATTTATCTATTGTTTTTTGGAAGATGACCCTCTGAGTGGCTAGGCCATCCAGTATTAGGGAGTGATGCTTTGATTGAGCGGCCTATTTCAGTTTCAAAAGCTACAACTTAGGCTTTAAAATTGGTAAGTACATCTCCCTGTAGATGTTTACTTGACAGTTATAGGATAGCAGTTCATTTGGAAATAATGTCTAACCCTTTAACCCTATTATTTTAAAGATCAGTGAGGAAGTCAAATTTACAATAAAACCACCAATTTAAAAATAATGAATCCAATTTCTTTATTTTTTAGCAAAGTTAAATAGGCCCATCATGATTGTATTCTTCTTAAGACTCTTCTATTAGTTGGAAAGTAATGATATTGACATTAAGACTTGGGAAGATTAAGTGAATCAATTCTTGGTAAATAATTAGAACTCCATCTGGCACATAGTAAATGCTTAATAAATATCAGTTATTATTTTTACATTCTTCTACATGTAAAGGATTTAAGTTAAATATCACAGCTCATGGTGAAAAGTACAATGATGAAAACATTGGAACTGTCTTCAAGATCAAAGCTTAATATTAAGGGTGAAGGAAAACCCTCATAATGTTTATGTATTCATTTATATTAAATTCATTATCATTAAACAAGTAATTGTAGAGAATTTACTTTGGGAGAGTAAAAATCGAAAGTGATTTATGCTGAGAGGAATAAGTTATTTTTTCTAATTAACACAAATATTAAATTAAATAACCTGCTTTTATATAAGTATTAACTAAGTTCCTTGAGTTGAAAACCACTGAAGAAAAACAGTGATGGAAACTTTTCTTTTGAAAATGAGATAAAGTGCTGAAAATTTCTGTTCCACAAACCGGTAGATTTGAAAATAAAGTTATATTTCACTAGAAAATAAATATCAGGTAGAAAATTTTTTTTTAAATATTTTCACTTACATGTAGTCCTTGCATTAACACTTCACTAAGACTGTTGCATAGCTTCCTCACCATCCATGAAAGATAAGGACTTACAGTAATGTGTTCTTCATGCTTAATTTGGTTTCTCTCTCACCCCCATGAAACATGGGTCATATTACATATCTAACTTTAAGTCTTCATTTGCTATGGAAATTGCATGCTGAGTGAAACTGTCCAACAGATCAAGACTTTCCTTACTTAACATTCTTAAAATAAACATTTTGGTAAGGGGCTCATGTCTACACAACAGCCTCCTATGTTTATACAGCAAACCACTTTTTTTTTAACTTTATACTTGCATTCAGGGAAATAGAGCCAGCCACTAAAGGACATTGAATTTTTGAGGCTTGTTGCATTTTATTTTAGTGGTATGAGCATACTACTAGTTTAAAAATAAGCAAAGTCACACCGTAACACAGTAAACAAAGAAAAATGGAATAGCAGTTAGGAGATTGGTATGGGAATTAAGATACAAAATAACACATTTTATGAAACAGCAGAAAAGACAGTAAGCAAAGAGGAGAGATTGTTATCTTCCAAATACTTCTCTTAAGCTACATATTCAAGCATGTACATTGAGCTGGATGGTTAAGCAACAAAAACAGAAAAGGGAACAAAGAATGAACAAGGAAGCAGGCCATGAAAATGTATACAATGTTGTTAACTGGGAACATATAGGCTGATTTGTTAAAAGAGAAAATGCACTTCCCTTTTGTGTAGTTTCCCTTACCTCCTGCTGGAACATTCATTAATGCCCAGCATTTTCTCTACCTGTTTGCAGTCTCATGCTTGTGTGTCCATGTTAGTCCCCAGCCCAGCAGATGACTTGGACTCACTGTATGACTCCTAATCTCAGCACAGCCTGTGACAGTCTTAGCTTTTCATTTTAAAAGCTAAAAGGATAGCTAACATCACTCTTTGACATGAGCAGTTGTTAGCATTTAACACATTTTCTTCTTAGTACTTGGAGGCAAGAAAGATCATGGCTTGTCTTTTTTATGTTTAGAGCTGAAAATCATAAGTATAAGGAATATCTGAGAGGGAAAAAACGCTCCTGAGGCTTTTTTACATTGTCAAAAATGCGTTGATATCTCTGAGGTTTCCAGTCAAGAAAGTGATCTGATATTTCTTTTTGCACTATTCGCAGCATATAGCTTAACAGTAGTTAAGAAAATGCGACACATTTGCCAGTGGTGATTAAAGTCCACTTCTTTCCAAGAGGATAAAAACATTCTCAGAAAAGTATTAGATAATACTTGGATATTTCTATATTCCTCAAGATAACAGTAGATTTTAAACTAAAGAAATGGAAATTAGCTAGAGTAGGAAAGAGAAACAGAATTCTTAAGCATTTCCTTGAATTAAGGTCCAGTGAAAATAAATCGTAGCACCTCTCCAGAACTGTGTTGTGAAAGCATTTTTTTTGTACTTTAAAATACACGTAACTTCTTTGTGCAATGTGTACCAAAAGCTAATTATAATAAAATCTGAGACTCTGTCAAACATAAATATTTAAAAATGGCTGTTATTCACTTTACATTGTAATTAATTATACACAATGGAACTTATAACTTATTAATTATTTTCTTGAAAATATTAATCTTTGACTATTGCCACTAGATCATTTATAGACATAAATAATAGATTATAATATTTTAAATAATAGGTACATTTACATTATCCATGAATCCTAAGAATTGTTCCACTCACTCAAAGCATACGTATACCATGGGAAGTGATATAACTAAATATATACACACCCATATATATGCATATATATAAAACAAACAGCATCAACTATCAACTTTAAAAAAATAGAACTCTTAAGAAGATGAAGTTAAACCTCATCATATAGATAAAGAGTGTTATCTGAAATTAAAATCCTGTACATACAGATAATACAAATTATTTAACATTTTAGATTATGTATTATTTTATGATTAAAGTAAAATTAATAGGTAAAAAAGTAACTAAACTGTCACATTACATTTAATTATTCATGTTTAAGTCATGATTGTATTTTTATATGAAAATGTAGGTTTGTGATGTATAAAATGTAAAAATCCAGAGATGTCCCAGAGCCAGAGAAGAATATTTAATATTTTTCCAGAGATCTATTATTTTCTTGAACAATATACTTTCCAGCTTGACCTCAATTGTGGATTCATTCTTTTAGACAAAATGACACAGAACAAATAAAACCTTCATAATTTCAGAAGAGTGTGTGCTTGTGTGCATGTGTGTGCATGTGTGTGCGTGTGTGCATGTGTGTGGGTTTGGGGCAGGAGTAGTTGGAAGGACAGTGGGCTCAGGGAGGGAGTCACAGGGGCAGAGAAACCTCAGGGACGCAAAGCAGAATACTGCAGTTACACACATAAGGAGAAAAGCCATTCCTAGTTCATCACACAGGAATAGCAATAGCAATTTTCAGAGTATGTTTGAGGAAGCAATTTTCATTAGCAATGCATTAGCTAAAGATATTTCAATAAAGTGGACTTTGATCAATGAAGGGTTTTCTGTGGTGCCTAAGAGCAGCAGTGAGAAGAGAAGAGCATGCTGGCACATACTGCAGCGCACAAGAGCGTGGCCCTCATACAAGAGGCTCATCAGAAACTAGGATTACAAGAAATGAAAGCTCCTGCAAATGAATATAAAAGGATCCACTGAAAAAACTCCAACACAGGGAGATACTGGAAATTTTTACCAATACAACTACATCCTTTAGAGCTTGCTATATTTATACCTGTAATTGAATATTATTTTTATTTCACAGCATTGTTTAGTAATCCTGATGTAATTATTTTTATTTCCTTCGTAAAGTCCTTCTTTAAATTAGGAATACCTCTCCACATAAGCAGTAAACAGATATACACCTGAATCTAGCACTCCCCATCTACTAAGGTCCAGGTGTATGTCTCACAATGGACTTTCTGTTCTACTCTTGCCCCCCTGCAGTTGTGTTTCTGACCCAAACGTAAATGGTTACTGTCAAGACTCTCGGCTCCTATGACAACTCGGTATCCTGATTTTCCTTCTCTCTCACCCATCTCTCTTAGCACAACTATAACAGTCTTATATGTATTTTTCACTGCGGTCCCTCACATTCTCTGTATTGTAGCCGGAGTGTACTTTTTAGAATATAAAACATAATATCCTAAAATACTTAAAAAAATCTGAACTCCTTACTCTGAAACCAAAATTAAGACATTTCAGTCTAATACTCACATTTCATTTCCTTTATTATCAGTATATCATTCTTACACTCTAAAAGAGAAGTAAATTCATTTGAAAATAGGGCTTATAAACCTTATCAGGGCACAAGTTGTATGGCTCCAATATTATCCCCACCATTGTGGAGTGTTCAGTGACTTAAGATTTCTGCACTCCTGTCTGTAACATGACAATAATATAATAATACCTTGGTATGTTGTAAAGATCAAATTTGTGAATATAAAGAATATAAATATAAAGATCAATATACAAAAACTATATGTTTATATGTGCAAAGATTATAAATGTAAAGATCAAATATATAAAACTATTTTGAAATTAAATATGTTCTATAAATATTAGCATCTTATGGAGTATAATGACTTTGTTGAAAGTTAAACCAAGAATGTGTTAACAGAACCTATTAAAATATTCTGGTTTTATAACTAGGTTATAAACAAATCTTACTGCTAGGTTGATGACATATGTATTGAGTCCCTAATGTTTTTTTTCAAAGAATTTTTGAAGACAATAATACCTAAATCTTTCAGAATTTAAGAACTTTGGATTACAGGTTTTGATTGTAATTCATTTATCACGACAATATTTTGCAGTGTGATTTGAAACAAATCTTCAAAGCAAGAAATTGCTCAGATAGGCAGTTAACACCTAGACGTGGCCCCAGCCTGCTAAGAGGTCGTTAGAAACGGGCTACAGGAACTGGCTCCAGGAGGTCAAAGCAAAGAGAGTAGAAATGCAAAGTATGGGTAACTTCCTTTTGTATACTTACTAGGACCAATGCTGAGTTAAGACTTTGTGATAAAAATATAAAAATAAAAATCTCATTAAATTCTTATAACAACTCCTTGAGGTAGGTAATAGTATGATTGTTGAAGAAGAAAAAAATTGAAGAGTTGATGTAACTGGTTCAAGGGTCACATACTGAGTAAGAAGCAATATCAGAGTTCAATTCCAAGTCTGTCTGATTCTATTCATAGCCCATACACAGTCTCATCAGATACCTTATACTGAATAAGTCATGCAAAATCCAAGTAGATAATTCAAATAGAAGTAGATTACCAGATTCTCTTTTGAAAACCAGGAGTAGGAGCAAGAAAAAATAAGCCATAATAGATCCTCTAGGCAGGTTTGCAGTCATTCAGTCATTTCCTCAGGTTCTCCATTCTCTTTTGTCTAAAAGGCTTTTCATTTTCTGTGGGTATCAATATGGAGATTGATGTCTTAGCCATTAGCAACTATGATCCCAGCAAAGATTATGTATTATCTGATAGCTATCTAAGAGCAAAACCCAAGACATACGGGAGTGGTAAAAGCTTATATGGGTTAGAAGTTCTGGGATCTGGGAGTTAAAGAGTGAGTGTGTTGAGAGGAGTAAAAGCATTATGAGAAAAAACATTTTAAAATTATTTCCAGGCCATGTATACAAAGTTATATAAGAGAAAGACATTTTCTACAAGCACAATTTATTTTCTAAAACATACAATGCTACTCTACTTACCATGGCAGTTGGTAGGCCAAAGTTTTTAATCTCTCTTAACCAAATTTACTAATGCTTCAGTTTTGTTTGTTGTGGAGTTTTTTTGTTTTTTTTTTTGATTGTTTTCTTTTAGTTTGTTTGTAGTTTCGTTATCAGAAACATACTTGTATCTAGATTCAGCTTTCATGACACAAACTCATTTAAAAACAAATCAAGTTTGTTAAAATTATGCTTACATGCTTACTCTGTATTGTGTTAGATTTCCTGAAAAGGTATTCACATTTTTCTTAGCATGGTTTATTACAAAAATAACAGTGTTCCAAATCTAATGCCAAATCGAATGACATGAAATTTTTCTCTTTATATAATCTATAAATTCATGATTCAATGAGAGCTATATAGGTTTTATAAAAATCAATATATTGAGAGCCAGCAACACTCCAGGCCATTAGGGGAATAAGTATTTTATTACTGGAAAGAGATCTAGGCAGCACAACACAGCATTCACTCTAGCCCACTCATTACACTAAACGGACCTACATCTTCACATAAGTTCTGGAAGCATCTTCTCCAAGATTCTGGAGGATCTTTTTTCTTGGGGGAAACACCGAAGAAGAAAGTTAGTGCAGTAAGCCCCTTCCACTGAAACTGGTCTCTCTTTTTTTCCACCTTGACTGTGTTGTCTAAGTTCCACCATCTCTCCTCTCTTTTATATTTTTAGGGTTCTGTCATTCCCATTGCTCTGAATGATCCCAGTATCATAACAGCATCTCATCCATTCAGTTCTGGACCGCAGAGGAATGCCTCCAATGAACTTCATAGGGATGCTCATGCCTCTTACCAATGTGTTCCTTATAGCTTTAGTAAATGATATGTTCTCTGATATCTCTTGTAAAACATAACCTTCTGGTGAGTTTTCTGCCTTAGGTAGTATGTACATGCTATCACGCCCAATTCTCTGAGTCTTTTAATCTTCTCTTTCATGATACTTTTGTCATATTTACCTCATTTAGTATGGGTCTTCACTTTTGCCATGCTTCTTCCTGGAATCATGCTCGCAAAATTTATTGGGATCTTTGCCAGGGTAATCAATTCTTTAGTGATGCCAGGAGAGTTCTCCCAAATCAATATACTCTCCCTTATCCAACTTTTTTTTCCACTCCTCCCTGATCCATCTTGCTCACCATTTAGTCCCAGGTGTATTCTCCTGACTTCAATAGGCCAACACACATTAACTAGCTTTGGGGTTGCTTTGAGTTATAGTCTCTTTCCTCTGTTACCAAGGCTTAGCATGTTCCCTGCCAGTTGACTTGCTGAATGTAAGAAAGAGTAAATAAACATTTTAACTAGTATGTTTTTGGGAAAAACATATGCTTTCTAGCCAGGATAAAAAATACGTTAAAAAAAATCTCAATGCAGCCTATTAATACTGTCTGTGTGTGTCTGTTTCCTTTTCCTAATTTTTTGGAATTTCATATAAAAAACTTCATTTAAAATGTCCATAACTTTCAACAGAAGTTCTAGTTACGCTGCCTGGTCTGGCAATCAGACGTGCTTTGTCCATTCCACATCAGGCTTAAAAATGAATGGATTAGCTGCTAAAATTAAAGATATTAGAGACATCACAAATGCATCTGCATTTTTTTCTCCTTACAAAGTAAATGATCTGGTAACACAATGGCCACCTTTCTCCATGGCAACATCACCAGCCAGCCTGCTTCATTCATTTATTTTACTTGTCTTGTCTCTATATGTTTTGAGTTTGTGGCTATGGCTCTATCATAAAATTCATTTTCATAACATTTTATTGTTATATTTACAATGCCAAGGATTCCAGTCACTTTCATTTATCTAAAAACATTTCTCTCCTTATATTGTTTATTTTAGTAATTTGTTTAGAAACTTTCTAATTTAATTTTGTCTTTTCATTAAAGTGTTGAACAAAACTGTGTATACTGTCTTGTATCTTCTATTAACTGCTTTCATAATTTTTAAGTCTTTATATGAAAAATGTGATTCATTGGTTTCACTAGGACTAGAATATTTTAAAGATAGACTTTCAGGGGGTGGGAGGTGGGTAGAAAGGTAGGCAGCAAAGTCTTAGAATCATTCTCTATGTAAATTTAATATAAAAGTGTTAATCATGGATAAATTCTGAAAAAAAAATGCAATCATCCAAGATCAAGAAATACTGGCAATTCTCTCCAGTAAGAGAATCATTTTTATTATAGAATAAACACGATTTTATGTGCGTAGACACAGTCACACTTACAGTAATTTTTTTATAATCTATTTTTTGGGGATAAACATCTTTCAACATACTTCAAAGAACTGATTTTGGAAAGTAAGACATAATCTGTACTAGGCCCCCCAAATAATATTTACAGTTTCCATATTTGAAGGCAACAGGTACAAAAATGCACTGTATAAATAAATAAAATATTTAGAGGTATAGTAACTTCATAACTACCAACATGAGTGTTATCCTCAACTTAAGTTAGAAATTTGAATGTAATTATATTTTATGAAAATAAATGCTCTTTGGTTTGTGCAGATAAGGAGAAGAAAGTGTGTTAGAAGTCTCTAGACACCCCCAGGTTCAGTGACTTTCTAGGAGGACTCATAGGACTTAGAATATCGTTATATTCATGAACAGGATCTATGACAGAGGAAGGATACACAGCAAAATCAACAAAGGGAAAGGCACATGGGGCAAAGCCTGGAGGAAACTCCATGTGACTCTTCATGCATTCATACAGAATATGCTTAAATTCTTTCAGCATAGCGTTGTGACAACACGTGTGAAATGTCTACCAGGGAAGCTCATCAGAGACTCAGGGCCCAAGGTTTTTATTGGAGGCTGGTCAATTGGCACCGTCTGCCTAGCATGCACCAAAATTTGAAATTTCTAGAAGGGAGGCAGGTGTTTAGCATAACCATATTGTTTGTACTAACAATTTAGGCACAGTGAGTTCCTTTTTTCAATTAGGAAATGGTGGCAACCCTCCCCAAATCCAAGTTCCCAGGCATCAGCCAAGGGCGACCTTGCAAGCAGTCTTTTTGAAGAATAGCAGTCCCTGGCCTGCTACATTAACCACGTTCTGCACAGGAACCTTTTAGAACTGGCTTCCATAATCAATTTAATTGTTGTCTGAAGTGTGACGTTATCTGTGATGGCAATCTGAGCTCTATTTCCTTCAAATGCTTTACTATGAGCTACAAATTGATTGTAGGTCATCAACCGGAGAAGCAAAGATGAAAAGAGCAGATTTCTACTGTATTGAAATAATTGGTTAATGTTGAGCGCTTGCCATTTAACCTAGGGTTTAAAGAAATCAAATATTTCTTTTTTCTAATACCTTTAAATCACTAAACACGAACCATCTCCCTATGGCATGAGCATTGCATTTCTAATCTCATGTGTTACAGGAGTCTGACACGGCACTTGAAGGATCTTTCATATCTGATGGTGCTCAGCCGTGCAGGTGTGTGCTGTAGACACTGCATGTCTCATTGTCAGAGACCCTCTTCATTTTCTCATACGGTTGAAAATCTCTTTTTCATCACTCATGTTCATATCTCTGAAGCAAAGATATCATTCCTTCTTTTTTGGAGATGAATAAAGCGTTACTACTACATGCACCGCTAATAACAACTTAACATTTATAATAATTACATGGAAATCAATACCACTGCCGCTCAGGCTATGACTATGCTCTCAACAGATTAGACAGAAGAGATTTATTTAAAAGATGGTAATGATCAGGAGAGTCAAAGAAAATGACACTACCGCTTCAATTTGATCAAGGAAGTCCTGACTATTGTGGTGGTGTTATTATCATAATTATTGTTTTATTTTATTTAGGCCATCTACTCTGACAGATTATATTGCATAGCATGTGAATATATGTGAGTGTAGATATATTAAATCTCAACGCGATTCTTAAATTTTTATTACTCCTTTTGAAGTGCTATTTTAATTGTTCTTTCCTGTATCTTCCTCATATATTTTAACATAAACATTAAAAATAAACAGTTGAAAGCTAGCTGATATAACTTTTGAGTAATTTTAGTACATTCCTAAACTTTCTGAAATAAGTTATAGTCATTCCTCTTCAATTTTTCAAAGATTATTCTAAATGCTTATTTAGATTTAGTGTCTTGGCCTCCTGTTGGTGAGTATATATTTTTTTCTTATCAAATCAGGATATAGTTTGTTCAAGTATGAGAATTTAATTATTCAAGAAAGACAGCAATTAAAATAGAATCGCACTGTTTGAAACGATCAAGCTTATTTGATACTGATGGACAGTCTGAAAAAGTTAATGCCAATTGAAGGCTTTTGGGACATTTGTTGTTAGTGCCTTCGAGTGGATTCCAACACCTAGTGACTCTGTGGACAGCAGAGTGGAGCCCTGCCAGATTGTTTTGCACCATCCTTTCACCATCCAGTGCTGTATCAGACAATCTTCTGCCGCCGTAGGGTTTTCATGGCCAATTTTTTCAGAAGTGGGTGGCTAGGTCCTTCTTCCTAGTCTGTCTGAGTCTGGAAGCTCTGCTGAAACCTGTCTGCCTGGGTCACCCTGTTGGTATTTGAAATACCGGTGGCTTGGCTTTCAGCATCACAGCAACACGCAGCCGCCACAGTATGACAACCCACAGATGGGGGATGTGGGTCCCTGACCGGGAAACAACGTGGGCCGCAGTGGTGGAGTGCCAGATCTTAGCCACTAGACCACCAGGGCTAGCTTTTGGGACTTAGGGAGAACGATAAACTACAAAGTCTGTACAAGAATCTGTGTAGAAGAAGTAAATTAAAGTAGTGAAAACTACTCTTTGAAATTGTTATCCTTTGTGTGACATGAAAAACATGCATAATAAGGACATTTTAAAGTCTCTTTAATCATATTTTAAAAACTGGCAGATGAATTTGGACTAAATTTAAGAAAATCTTCCCTTTAGCAGGCATTCGATCCAGTGGAAATCTAACTTTTACATAATCAAACACATTTTAAGCTTGATGAGTAACTAACAAATATTTATCACATCATAGAAACATGTTACTCAGGTCATAGGATTGTTCTTATTCTTGTTTAGTTATTGAACTTGTAAAAGCTTTGATGCTTCAATTTTGTCATCAAAAAAAAAAAGACTAATTAAGGTAAAGCAATTAAACCTCATTAAAGCCTTTTGGTTTTGGTCAATGTTATAACTTCTAACATTTTTTCAGTCTTTGTAGTTTTCAGAAAGGGTCTTTATGACCATTATCTCATTTATCATCACCGCTGTAAGGGAGACTAGGAGGATATTATTATGCATATCTTAGAGAAAAGAAAACTGAAGTTCTGATAAGCCAAATGAAGATTTCATTTTTATTATTGTTAGCAGGCAAGTCAGTGGCAGCACTAAGAGAAGAAATCAGGTCTTTAGCCTTGTGGATAGAGTTATTTCCTTGAAATGGTGTCGTGTGTGTGTGTGCATCTATGTATACGTGTTCGTGTAAAGCACAAATTCAACTAATAGAAATAGTAGATTTCAGGACTTTTAAAAAAATTCTCCCCTGATCTTTCTTGACGGCTCCTTATTTAAAAGTCACTTTTGTTCACTCACCTATCAAATTGCTTGATAAAATATTACTCATATTATAGAACCTGTTTAGCTGGAGGATATTGAAGACTTAATATAATTTCTTAATGTTTAAGGTGCTGTACGAGTCTGCTAGGGCTGCCATTGCAAAATGCCACAGACAGGGTGGCTCAAGCAACAGAAATTTATTTCTTAGAGTTATGGAGGCTGGAAGCCCAATGTCAAGGTGCCAGCAGGTTTGGTTTCTTCTGAAGCCTCTCTCCTTGGCTTGCGGACAATGGCCTTCTTGCTGTGTCCGCACGTGGGCTTTCCTCTGTGTGTGCACATCCCTGTATCTCCTCTTCTTCTAAGGACACCTGTCAGACTGTATTAGGGCCTTACCCTTAAGACCTCATTTAACCTGAATTGCCTCTTTAAAGGCCCTATCTCCTAATATAGTGACATTCTAAGCTACTGGGAGTTAGGACTTCAGCATACAAATTATTCGAGGTGGAGGGCACAATTCAGTCCATAGCAGGTGACTAATCTGAGAAATGGTCACGACTTGACTTTTTCTAGCAAAAATAAGTAAATTAAAGATAAACTTAGAAGATTTAGGGATGTATTTTATTAGTGTTTATAAAGTTAATTGTTTTTCTAAGGTTGTCGATTGATATACACTTCAAATAATTATTTCTCATTTCAGTAAATAGTAGTTCATAAAATTATATTAAGGAAACACATCTTAGAGTTAGCACCCAAGGATTATTTTCAGTTTCCCTGGGCCATCATTCTAAAAGTTCTTTGCACAATACCCATATATCCTTCGACTCTTTCCCTGTGTGTTTTGCTGACTCATTGTCCTAAAGAGCACACCAGGCTACTTTCTTTGCATTTTGATCTCTCTCCACAGGAGCACAATCTCAATTTCCTCCTGGTCATTCCCACAAAATTCATCTCTGTCCTTTGATTATTCCCTTTTGACAATAAATAAAATTAGTGCCTTCACAAAGCTTCCGCATCCCATTGTCTTTCCACTTCTCAGGAAGATTGCACTAATTTGTTCTACTATGGCCTATATCTTCAAAATCCAATTATTGAATTACCCCTTCCAATTAACACTGAAAATGTTCAATCTCTCTTATATTAAAAATTAAAAAGAACAACAACGTAACCAACAAAATGAAATAATTCTGATGTATTGCCTTTGTGCAGTACTCAAAGTGCACAACTCTGTATGGGCCTCTATCTCAAAAGGGCACATGGTAGAGCCACTCCAGTGTCAGTGACTCTTGAGAATGCTAACACTCATGCCAAGTTTCTGATGAAATGATAAAATTCCATAATCTCCAAGGTCTGGGGTTCTGGAATCGAAAAGGGTTTGATGCAGAGAAAGGAAACAACTTATCTCCTCAATGCTTTGTCTGGTGGAATTCAAATGGTGGAATATTGACAGGTGGAATTCAAAGATCAACTGTGCCCCCAAGTCTCAAAATGCCTGTATTAAGTAGTTTTGATATTTGGGAATGTCATGTTCCTAACAATAAGAGTTCACGCCAGGTCAGGTACAGGATGGAGAATGGATGCCGCTCGAAGCTCCTTCCTCTCCACTGTTTAATTCAAGCCTTTCTCCATCACCTCAAATTCTCCTTCCTCTCTGTGTAATGTCACCATCAACCACACCCAACTCAATTCAGAAGACAAAACATGCCATGTTATTCTATATTACACTAGTTGAATTTTTAAAACATTAATCCTTGCTGAGAGATATACTCCAAAAGTGTACTCAAGTTTTCCATATGTTCTTGAATAAAATTCTGGGTACTCTGGTAATATCTGCTTACCAGTTCTTCACCACACACTATTTTAATCCAAAGACTGTGAATCACTTAATTGTGCTTTTCTAATCTGGACATATAAATGTCTACCTATGAGTCATAATAACAAAGTTCTATCAATGCTGGTAAACAAAATTAGCTCAATTTAATCTGGATTTACAGGAGAGGAAACTTTTTCTTTATTTTCTCATTGATAATATGCTAAGCATCAATATTTCTTCAAGCTTAGTGAATGATCAGTACGTGATCATTCAACATTCAGACTCTATTGGAAGCAGAACTTTTAAAAATGAGCTCAACTCAATGGGTATTTTCTTTCAAGTTATTCTTAAAGGTCTTGTCCTGAAGAGTAACTTGCCCTCTTAGATGGAGAGCAAACGCTATATGAGAAAGCATCAAAGGATAGAGTCAATTATGTTGTTCAATTTTATTCATATATAACAAGTATTTCCAGGAGACAGACAGGTAACCTTTGTTTGTCCTCACAGATGGGGCTGTTAGTTTGAATAATGTACCACTTCCCATTTTATTTCTTCTTTTCATGACTCTACAAGGCATCGTATTTGTTATTCTCATGAAGCTTTGCTTGAATATGATAAAAAACAATGCAAATATTTGTGATGTTAGAGCTATCGATGGTTTGCCCTTTAGTTTAACATTTCAAAGAATACTTTTTAGCAGTAAGACATTGTCAAAGATAATTAGATTTTTTAAAAAATCATCTTAGTGGTAAGGTTTTTGTTTTGTCCTGATTTGTTTTGTGCAATGGCATTTTGATATCTAGTATAGTGGCTGAAGGCATAGATTCCAAATCCAGACTAGGCGTGACCACAAATTAGTTTATACAAGTAAAGTGTTTAGAATAGTTTTTGGCACATCATAAGCACTAGGTAAGAATTAATCACTTAGTAGTAGTATTGTTCTAACAAGAGAACAATACAATTTGAAGTCATACTCGTTACATATTTGTGTGTGTGTGTGTTTGAACATATATATATAACACGGGATGTAAAGACATGTTAAATAAAATGTTCTTACCATTTTCCTCATTTAATACCCAGTAGATTTTATATAAGACTGCTTATTAACCTATAAATCACAGAAATTTTTGTTAACATTATGATTTTCATGTTTGATGAAGATATGCTTTATGTTTTTATGTTCCGTGAAAGAGAGAAAATGTGTTTTTTTAAATGTGAGGAAAGAGACCACTCCATTATTTCCGTAAATTGTTGTTTCATTCATTCACAGATCACTTGAGTAAAGGTAAAATCGAATATTCTCAGCAGCATTCCTCTGTAAAATGGAAACAGTGTTTACCTGCTACTGGACCTGAGAGGTCAAGAGGGCACCAGAAAAGTGCAATGGTAAGTGGCTAAATTTCCCATGGTACCTGTTCCTATTGCTTTACTACATTATTCTAAACAGATCCTTTGTTAAACTCTCCTCAATTACCCAAATTTGAGTGTGTTATCCATGTCCTGCCTGGATCATAATCAGCTTGGTGATTTCTTTCCAGGAGTAGCCTTAGGAAACACACCCTTGTGATTCTGGGATTAGGTTGCTCACGTATTTGAGGATTAGTAAAATAACCCCCCTTTCTAGAGGAAAAGGAGCATAGGAAATCTGTGGGTTGTGGTGATAGCATAATTACACAGATTATCAAGATTGCTGGTATGACAAGGAATGCAGGCAGCGAAACAACCACTGGTTTTGGCATTTGGTCATTATGGCAACAATAGTGAATAGAATGAGTTGTTTTCCTCTGACACCCATGTGGTAGTTTCAAAATTTTCTTTCACTCTTCTCTCTATCTTCACATACGTTGACATAGTTTCCAATGTAACTTTGTAGCAACTCCTATCAAGAGATGGGATTCATTTCTCTTGCCCTTGGATTTTCACTTGCCTATGATTTGCCTTAGCCAAAAAGAATATGGGAAAGGTTATGAAGGATCAGTTTCAAACATAGGCTACGAGAGGCTTTGCAGCTTCTGTGTGTTGCTCTCTTGCAACCCTGTCTATCCACCACGGACATTTGGAACAGTCCTGGGCTGTTCAGCTGACAGCCAAATTCAATGACAGTGGTCACTGGAAACATAATGTGTTGTCTTGAGCACCTATGACTGGTATCAATAATCTGCTAGATTGGCTAATTGAAGGCTGCACTCAATTTCAGCCTAAGTGAATTAGGATCGATATGCTGGAAATTTCTTTACGTACTGAAAAGGAAAGAGTCCAAAAAAGATCCTTCAAAAAATGTTGAAATGGACATATGATGTGCAAACTGCTCATCTAACCCTAACCATAACCCATAGGGCTTCAGAGGACATTCTTTTCATCAGTGACTTAAGATATGTTATCACCGTGGTGAGGAAGCATAGCATCTTTGCAAAGCAATGTTTTTCTTCAGGGGCCGAGTGGTAGTGAAAATGATAAAGTGGAATTGGGTTCCTTGCTCTCAGTGGGAATAATGGATTCCCAGAAAGGTAGAAGATGGGTACAATTACAGCATACCACAGAAATGGAGTAGTAATCATAGCACTATGACCTCTCAGGAACTCTGCAGTGATGGCTGATGCTAATTATAAGTCTCTAGATTGAAATAAATGAGAAGTCTAATAACAAGATGCTTCACATATACAAGTGGACAATTTCTGGCTCTGATGACCAGAAACCCAAATTCAGTGGTCAAAGTGAAAATTCATAGCCTATTATCTAATTGCTAAACCTAAGCCCATCAGATTGGTTGAACCCCTCAATCAAGTAGTGAAGACCCTGCAGTATATGCTTTGAATCTTCTCAGAGAGGTATCTGTGCTCATTTACTGGGAAAACAATCAAGGGGAAAAAAAATACACTGACTTTCTGGGGGATTATTAGATACTTTTTAAACTGCTGCTGTTCCCTGCAGAATCAAAATAACACATGGGTCACAAATCAGAGTAAGGCTTATGGTGATCAGATGATAGAGGGAAACTTGACTGGAATCCATTTAATGGTGGGGCCAGTGGGGCCACAGATCAGTACTATACTTATACTTATTTTTCAAGTTCCAGAATGTTTAATGGATATGGAAAAACTTAGAAGCTAGCACAATCCCTGCATTGGTTCCCTGACCAATGGAGTGAGAACAATTATGGTAGGAAGGGCCATATGCAAATACCTAGGATTGTCTATATGCCCCACTCCTCCTCCACAGGCAGGCCAGAAAATTAATGTAAAAATAATATAGCATCCTTGGAGAACTTGCAAAGATCAGAATCTTAAAAATATTAGATGTAAAAGTCACAATTCGAATAACTATGGATAATCTAAAATTTGATTGCGTAGTTTGGCCACTCAGACCTGAGATTCTTGATGTGACTTTTTTTTTTTAAAGGGATTTATCCAAGTAATCTTTCTTTTTCTTTTTTTTTTTTGTGAGGAAGATCAGCCCTGTGCTAACATCCATGCCAATCCTCCTCTTTCCGCTGAGGAAGACTGGCTCCGAGCCAACATCTATTGCCAATCCTCCTCCTTTTTCCCCAAAGGCCCAGTAGATAGTTGTATGTCATAGTTGCACATCCTTCTAGTTGCTGTATGTGGGACGCGGCCTCAGCATGGCCGGAGAAGTGGTGCGCCGGTGTGCGCCTAGGGTTCTGAACCTGGGCCGCCAGTAGCAGAGCGCACATACCCAACTGCCAAGCCACCAGGCCGGCCCCTGATGTGACATTTTTGAAGGAGCAAATTAACACAGGCCTTGGCACCTGGAATGTGACTATTGACCTAAAAAATTATTTTCTCTCCATTCTCATTATAAATATTTTGCCTTCATGTGGCAGAGACCAGCATACTTTCACTACTGTACTTCAGGGGTGTATCAACTATCTGCTTTGTAACAAATATAGCTGTGGAGGGATCTTAACTTTCCTAGTACCCACGGGGTCTCAATCTGGCCCATTAATATTAATGACATTGCACTCTAGATGCCATCAATGGCATAGTAAAGTACCTATTTGCTAGAAGATGGGATATACACCACAGGAATGGGCAGTGTTTGCCACAAATGTGGAGTTACTAGGGTCCCAGGAGTCAAAGTCAAACCAGGATTTGGGGCATTTTGGAAAATCCCCATAAAATGTGATATGAATTGCTATCTCAGTACCTTGTACCACTCACCAAAAACAAGAGTCATATTTTTTGGTGGAACTCTGGATTTTGGAGGCAACACGTGCAATATACTCAGGTGACCCTTTTAACTGGTAAATATAAGGCTGCTATTTTTGAGTGAAACTTGGAGGTAGGGAGGCACTACAGTAGGCGTAGGCTGAGGTACAAGCTGCCCTACCAAGTGATCCTTATGACAAAGAAGAGCCAATGTTTCTGGAAAGGTCCATAGAAGCCATAGATGCTACATGAATCTTATAGCTATGAAGCTAGGGTCACTTGCAGACTCATTAGGTTTTTGATAAGTCCATAACTTTTTCTGCTAACAACCATTATTATGCAATTGAAAAACAGCCTCTGTCATGCTATAGTCCCCATTTGACTTAGGACACCTGACCATGGGACACCAAGTAACAATATAACTCAAAATGCACGTCATGAACTGAGTGTTATCTGATCCGGTGAATCATAAAATCACAACCATTTCACTATAAATAAGACATGGCATATTCTAGACCTAGGCTAAGGAATTCTGAAAGGCACATGTAACTTGAGATTCTTCTGATAATTGGTCTTACTGCCTCACCAACTTTATTGAGGTATAATTGATATACAAAAAAACTACGCATGTTTAATGCGTATAATTTGATGAGTTTAGACATGTGCATACCCTGTGATACTATCACCATAATCAAGGTAATAAACATATCCATCATCTCCAAAAGTTTCCTTGTGTCTATTTTTCTTTGTGGTAAAAATACTTAACATGAAATACCTTCTTAACGAATTTTTACACTGCACAGTACTATGTTGTTAACTGTAGGGTCTGTATTGTACAGAAGATCTCTAGAATTTATTTATCTTGCATAACTGAAATTTTATAACCATTGAACAACAACTCCCCATTTCTCCCTCACCCTAGCCCCTGGCAACCACCATTCTATTCTCTGCCTCTGTAAGTTTGACTATTTTAGATATCTCATATATGTGAAACCATACAGCATTTGTCCTTCTAAGACTGGTTTATTTCACTTAGCATGATGTTGTCCAGGTTCATCCAAGTTATTGCAAATGGTAGAATTTCCTTCTTTTATAAGGCTGAATAATAATACTCCATTGTATGTACATGCCACATTTTCTTTATCCATTCATCTGCCAATGGATATTTGGGTTGTTTTCATATTTTGGCTATTGTGAATACTACAATGATCCCAGGAGTGTAGATATCCCTTGAGATTCTGATTTCAGTTCTTTTGGATATGTATCCAGAAGTGGAATTGCTGGATCACATAGTAGTTCTATTTTTAATTTTTGAAGAACCTCCATATTATTTTACATAGTGACTGCCCCATTTTACATTTTCACCAACATTGTAAAAGAGTTTCAATTTCTCCACATCTTCACCAACACTTATCTTCTTCTTTTTTTTTTTTTTGATAATAGCCATCTTAAGAAGTGTTGGGTGATATTTCATTGTGGCTTTGATTTGCATTTCCCAGGTGAATAGTGATGTTGAGCACCTTTTCATATAGCTGGTGGCGATTTGTATGCTCCAAAGTGATCTGCAGATTTAATGCTACCCCCACCAAAATCCCAATGGAATTTTTTACAGATATAGAAAAAACAATCCTAAAATTCATATGGAACCACAAAAGATCCAGAACAGCCAAAGTAATCTTGAGAAAGAAAAACAAAGCTGAAGGCATCACATTTCCTGATTTCAAAACATATTATAAAGCTAAAGTAATTAAAAGAGTATGGTGCTGGCATAAAGATAGACACATAGACCAATGGAACAGAATAGAGTTCTAGTAAGTCCAATGTCTGGGCTTCCTCAGGGATCATTTCTATCAATTTCTTTTTTTCCTATGAAGGGCCAAGCCTGCCTGTTTCTTTGTAATTTTTTTGTTGAGAATTGGACATTTTAAACATTGTAATGTGGTAACTCTAGAAACTCTAGAAATAAGATCTCTCCCAATCCCCAGAGATTACTGTTGTTGCTTGAGGAAGGCTATAGTCATCCATTTGTTTAATGACTTTTCCAAACAATTTTTGCGAAGACTGTATTTCTTGTTAAATGGGGTCATTGATACTGTTATCTCCATGTCCAGCCAGTGACCTGACAGAGATTTCCTTTAATGCCTGGATCCAATATGGAAAGGAAAAGAAATAAAGTTATTCTTTCTCTTTAAATCTCCTCAATGGGCATTCCCAGGGAAGTTGCTTTAGCTATTGGGGGTTGAAACAACAGCCAGCATCCATGCCAGGCCCTCCATAAATTAGGCAGATCAAAACACACAACTTCCATTTTTAAAGGACAAGGTCACTATTGTCCAGCTTGGTACTAGGAAGACACATCAAGAGCTTGGCGGCCATCCCCACAGCTGTCAGCCTGTGGCTGGTGGTTGGTGCAAAATGCTGAAACTCACGGAAATTTACCAGCCTCTTTCTTCATCAAGCACTCCTCTCCACACTACAAATATTCAACTTGACAGGGCTTGCCAGCTCAATAGTTGTCCTCATGGAGAGACCAATTCCTGGAACATCTTACTCTGAAGTGTGCCACGATGTCATTAAAATATTTTCATCTTAGATTGTTTTCATAGCACTATGTACTGAAATTGAAGTTTCTTTTCAATCGGTAATCACTAAATATTCTTTCAAGAGAAAACATTTGAAGTTTCTGTCAACATTCTCGAAACTGTGGCTAAAAAACAGAGATTTCAGCAGAAAGGATGCAACTCAATCCTTTTTAATATCTATATAGGTCCTGAAGCACAGATACTTACAAGTAATAGCTAAATTTCTTGGTAAAATACAAAAGCATTATTATCAAAGTTTTCAAATCATGATAGCGAAATCCCCAACATGAAGTTAGAGCACTTTGGCTGAAACCCCAGTTCTTCCACATAAAGAAGAAACCCTTTATCTTGCAGTTTGTTTATCTGAAAAGTACAGACAAAGTAATTCTTGTCTCTTAGGGATTTTGTGTGGATTAAATGAGATGACACATTAAGGGTTTAGAACAAAAGTTGACACATAATAGACACATAATATGTATATATAATAATAATAACATTACATTTTAATTTTTTATGTTTTTCTTTATAAAATTTTCATGCAAAAATATTATATGAACAACCAGTGCTGCACTACCACCCAGTGTTAATAGATGTTACCATTTTTCCATAATGTATCAGATTTAACAAAATAACTACAGAGTGCTAAATGCCAAGGAAAATCTCTTTCCCACCAACCCTTCCTTCTCCTCTCTTATCTGGATGGACTTCCTGCTCCTGAAGTTGGTGTATATAATGACTGTGTGTCTTTTATATTTCTCTTTTGATCTTTTGATAGATAGATAGATAGATAGATAGATAGATAGATAGATAGATAGATCCCAATTAATAAATACTATCATTTTATGCTTGTTAAAAATGTGAACAAAATATAAAATAAAAGTCTGTATTCTTTGCTACTTCCTTTCTCACTCTTAATTTAGCTTCTAAAAAGAAGAGTTCTCTTAGGAGGGAAAAAATTAACAGCAGCATTTGCCTGAATTATCATATATTATGGAATAGATGAAAACAGATTAATGAGGTTTTGTTCTAACTATATCTTCTTTTATGTGATTTGTATTTCATAAACCTCATAAATGCACATAAATCACAAGGGAACATTACAAGAGTTTTTATTTTGACTTGTAATCAGAATTACTAAGTAAAGACTACATAGTTATATTCAATATTCATTGAATTATGAAGTAAGGCTGTCTCTAAAATCTTAGAGGCACATGGAAAGATGTTCAACATCATTAGCCATTAGTGGAATGCAAATTATAACCACAATGAATTATCACTACATTCATATTAGAGTGACTAAATTAAAAAAATAATAACGTTAATGCCAAATGCTGACAAGATCACAGAGACGCTATATCTTGTGTACATTGCTTCAGGGAATGTAAAACGGGGCAGGCACTGTGGAAAAGAGTTTGGTAGTTTCTTAAAAAATTAAACACTTAACTTATCATATGACCTAACAATCTCATTCTTGGGCATTTACTCAAAAAAATGGAACTTGTGTTTGCATAAAAACTTGAACACAAAGGCTCCTAGCAGCTTTATTTTTAACAACTCAAAACTGGAAACATCCCAAATGTCCTTCGACAGATGAAAGGTTAAACAAAGTCTGGTACATCCATACAATGAAATGCTGCTCAGCAATAAAAAAAGGAGCCAATTAATCATACACATAACAATTTGGATGTGTTTCAAGAGAATCGTACTTAGTCAAAAAAGCGTCCAATCTCAAAAGCTTGCATATTGTACAGTTCCCTTTACATAATACTATTGAAATGATGCAACTATAGAAATGGAGACGAGATTATCAGTTGCCAATGAACGAGGACAGTGGTGGGGTAGGTGCACAGCTACTAAGGAGTAGGACAGAAAGTTTCTTTGTGGTGATGGAACAGTTCTGTATTTTGACTGCAGTGGTCACATGAATATACATATGGGATGAAATTAGATAGAACTATACACACAAATAAGTAAATGAAAAAACTGATGAAAATTGGATAAGGTCTGTAGTCTAGTAATTGAAATGGTGTGAATGTCAATTTTCTAGTTTTGATATTGATTTACAACTATATAAGATGTCATCATTGAGGGGAGCTGGATGAAGGGTCCATCAGAGTCTATATACAGTACTCTTTTTGCAACTTCCAGTGAGTCTATAACAGCCTCAAAATAAATGGTTAAAAAACTATAACGAAAAATAAAACATTTAAGAGATATACCTCTGGTAAGCAGAATAATGGCCCCCAAAGACATCAATACCCTAATTCTCAGAAGCTATGACTATATTACCTTACATGGCAAAAGTGCTTGGGAGATGTGGTTGAGGTTACAAACCTTTTGATGGGGAGATTATCCTGGAATATCTGGATGGGCCCAATGTAATCATATGCATCCTTACAAGTGGAGAACTTTCCTAGGCAGCAGTCAGAGAGAGATGTGAAGTGAGAGAAGCAAAGCTGATGGCTTTGAAAATGAAGCAAGGAGGCCCTGAGCCAAGGAATAGGGACAGCCTCTCGAAGCTGGAAAAGCAAGGAAATGGATTCTTCTGAGAGCTTCCAGAAAGAGAGGAAACCCTGCCAATACTTTGATTTTAACTTGAGAAGACCCATATCAGACTTCTGACCTACAGAACAGTAAGTTAATAAATTTGTGTTGTTTTAAACCAGGTTCTATTAATTTATTTCAACAGCAATATTAGAAAATAAATACATTGTATTAGAAAAACACTAGATTGTATAATTGTACTATAAAACTAATACAATAACAATAAAATATATTACATGGACTTTGGATCCTGATTCAAAAAAATCAACAGTATAAAGACATTATGGAGTTAACAGGGGAAAACTGGATATGGCATGGATATAATATGGTATTAAGCTTAATTATTGTTAATTTTGCTACTTATGATAATGGCATTGTGGTTCATTTTTAAAAGGGAACCATCTCTTAGTGAACATTCATAAGGGAAATTATATGCTATCTGGGTTATATTTTAACATTCCAGAAAAAAAAAATTGTAGGGGGTGGGAATAGATGACACAAGAATGCTGATAACTGCTAAATCTGGATAATGTATACCTAGGAGATTATTATATTATTCTTATATTTGAAAATGTCCTTAATAAAAATTTTAAGGCTTGCTAATTTGCAGGAATAAATCATTGATAGTTATAGCTTTAATATGATGCCATATAAATATGTTGCTTTTATTAAAATAAATATCCAAGAGAATATAGAATAGCTTTTAAAACCTTCTAAGCGTTGGCACATATTAGAGATTTTAGCCTTAATGATTAACTCTCAAGTGCTTTAATAGATCAGTAAGCAGCTGATTAAGATCTTAGCTGTTCTTTGATTGGATTTTGTCCTGTCAATATTAAAATAAGGCAATTCAGTTTAACATACTGAAACTATGTATTAAAATTGTCCATGAGTAATCTATATATTCAATGCAATCCCTAGCATAATTCCAATGGCATTTTTCACAGAAATAGAACAAACAATTCTAAAATTTGTATGGAACCACAAAAGATGCCAAAGATCCGAAGCAATTCTGAGAAAGAGCAAAGCTGGAAGCATCACGTTTCCTGATTTCAAACTGTATTACAAAGGTATAGTAATCAAAATGGTACGGTATTGGCATAAAAACAGATACCTAGATCAATGGAACAGAAGAGAGAGGCCAGAGATAAAGCCACATATATATGGTCAGTTAATTTATGAGAAGGGAGCCAAGAATATACAATTGGAAAGACAGTCTCTTCAATAAGTGGTTTGGGAAAACTGGACGGCCACATGCAAAAGAATGAAACTGGACCACTATCTGACACCATACACAAAATTTAACTCAAAATGGATTAAGAACTTGAATGTAAGACCTGAAACCATAAAACTCCTAGAAAAAAAGATAGGTGGTAAGCTCCCTGACATCTGTCTTGACAATGATTTTTTGGATTTGACACCAAAAGCAAAGAAAGCCAAAATCAACAAGTGGGACCACATCAAACTAAAAAGCTTCTGCACAGCAAAGGAAACCATCAACAAGATGAAAGGGTAACCTACTGAATGGGAGAAAATATTTGCAAATCATATATCTGATAAGGGGTTAATATCCAAAATATATAAAGAACACATACAACTCAATAGCAAAAAACAAACAATTTTATTAAAAAAGGAGTAGAAGATCTGAATAGACATTTTTCCAAAGAAGATATGCAGAAAGCCGACAGGTACACAAAAAGATGTTCAACATCACTAATCGTCAGGGAAATGCAAATCAAAACCACAACAAGATATTACCTCAGACCTGTTAGAATGGCTATTATAAAAAAGACAAGAAATAACAAGTTTTGGCAAGAATGTGGAGAAAAGGGAACGCTTATGCACTGTTGGTGGGAATGTTAATTGGTGCAGACACTATTGAAAACAGTATGGAGGTTTCTCAAAAAATGAAAAATGGAACTACCAGTGACGTCAGGGTCATGGCGGAGTGAGCTTTCCCGTAAACTCTTCCCCCGATAAGATGCAACAAAAGGAACAGTCACAGACCAACAACTGACTCCTAGACAGCAAAAAGGATGATCGGAAAGATCCACACTGCTGAACATCTGAGAGTGGAGTGTGCTGGGCCCCTGGAGGAAGTGGGGAGAGGTAAGGAGAACTCCTCTCCCTCCCCATCAGATCAGTGATCCCGGTCTGCTCGGCTCCCAGAGAGGGGGGAGGGGCGCCCCTCTTTGGAGAAACTGTAGCTCTTCAGACTCTCTCAGCCAGTGGGAAACTCCCACACAGAGGACTCAGAACTGCTACGGGGTACCGTCAACATCTGAGCACCTCAGGAGAGCAGATAAGGAGGGGTGAACGAGAAGTCCCCCATGCCAGGGACTCAGTGGGCAGAGGAGAGAGCCCTCTTCCCACTCCCCAAAAGCCGGACACTGCAGCTCAGCTGACCAGACCAGACCAAGCAGCCAGCCGATCACAGTGAACAGCCGGGGCAGAGCGCAGGGGGCTCAGATTACATAGCCCTTTACCCCCACACATGGCAGCCGGTGGAAATTGCAACCAGATATTTCCAGGATGAGTAAAAACAAAGCCAATACAGGAACCACAATGCACACGTACATGAAATCACTGGACCAGAAGGAAAATGACAAGCACCCAGAAACCAACCCTGAAGACACAGAAATCCATAACCTAAATGACAGAGATTTCAAAATAGCTATCATAAAAAAAACTCAACGATATACGAGACAACAAAGACAAACAATTCAATGAGATTAGGAGTTTCATCACAAAAGAGATTGAAATCATAAAGAAAAACTAATCAGTGCTGATGGAGATGAAGAACACAATGGAGGAGATAAAGGAGAATCTGGAATCTTTAAAGAACAGAGCTGACAATATGGAGGAAAGAATTAGCATTATAGAGGATAGGAATACAGATATGCTCCAGATGGAAAAGGAGAGAGAATTAAGACTAAAATGAAATGAAGAAAGTCTCCGAGAAATATCTGACTCTATTAGGAAATGTAACATAAAAATTATAGGTATTCCCGAGGGAGAAGAGAAGAAAAGAGGAACACAGAGCCTATTCAAGGAAGTAATAGGTGAGAACTTCCCAAATCTGGGGAAGGAGCAGGAAATACCAGTAAGTGAAGCCAACAGATCACTTAAATACGTCAACAGGCAAAGGCCCACTCCACAACATCTCGCGGTAAGGCTGGCCAAAGTCAATGACAAAGAAACAATATTAAGGGCAACTAGACAAAAACAAAAAATAACGTACAAAGAAACTCCCATCAGGCTCTCAGCAGATTTCTCAACAGAAACTTTACAGGATAGGAGAGACTGGAATGATATATTCAAAATACTGAAAGACAAAAACTTTCAGCCAAGAATACTCTATCCAGCAAAAATATCCTTCAAATATGATGCGGAAATGGTAACTTTCCCAGATAATCAAAAGCTAAGAGAGTTCGTGGCCAAAAGACCCCCACTACAAGAAATATTCAAGAAGGCCCTCAGACTTGAAAAAAAGAGAAAGGGAATACAAAGCTTGGAGCAAGGAGAAAAATAGGTAGACAAACTCAGAAAAATAGTAGATCTTTACCAGAATAGGTTAGCAACCACTTAAATATCAAAATCAAAGATCCAAGGAAGGAATTCACAAAAAATAAATTTAACCTCATCACTGTAAACACACACCCACAACACAAGATAGAATAAGGTATAACAAGAATGACTTAGAAGGGGAAGAGGAAAGTGATTGAATTGACTTAGTATAAGGAAATAGGAGGCCATCAGATAATGAACTATCTCATACACAAGATTTTTTACACAAACCTCAAGGTAACCACTAAACAAATAATCAAAACAAAATCACATATGATAAAGAGAAAACTAGAAGAGTCATAAGACAGAACAACCAAACTGAATTGGCAGTCCAAAACAAATGGGACAAGAAACAAAGAAAATGCAAAAGAACCAGAAAATAAGTGACAAAACAGCAACATTAAACCCTCATATATCAATAATTACCCTAAATGTAAATGGATTGAACTCTCTAATCAAAAGATACAGAGTGGCAGGATGGATTAAAAATCAAGACCCAGCAATATGCTGCCTCCAGGAAACACCTCAGCTCTAATGAAAAGCACAGGCTCTGAGTGAAAGGGTGGAAGACAATATTCCAAGCAAGCGCAAATAAAAGAAAGCAGGTGTTGCCACACTCATATCAGACAAAGTAGACTTCAAGATAAAACAGGTTAAGAGAGACAAAGAAGGGAAATATATAATGATAAAAGGGACACTCCACCAAGAAGACATATCACTTATAAATATATATGCACCCAACATAGGAGCACCAATGAACATAAAGCAACTATTAACAAACCTAAAAGGAGACATTAACAACAACACAATATTAGTAGGGGAGCTTAATTCCCCACTTACATCAATGGGTAGATCATCCAAACAAAAAGTCAATAAAGAAATAGTAGACTTAAATGAAAAACTGGATGAGATGGGTCTAGTAGATATATACAAGCACTCCATCCAAAAACAGCAGACTACATATTCTTCCCAAGCATGCAAGGAACATTCTCAAGGATAGACCATATGTTGGGAAACAAAGCTAGCCTCAACAAATTTAAGAAGATTGAAATCATAACAAGCATCTTTTCAGACAATAATGCTATGAAACTGGAAATCAACCAAGAAAAAAAAAAACCTGGGAGAGTGACAAAAACGTGGAGATTAAACAACATGCTACTGAACAACCAATAGATCATTGATGAAATTAAAGGAGAAATCCAAAACTATCTGGAAATAAATGAAAATGAAAATATGCCATACCAAACCATATGAGATGCAGCAAAAGCGGTCCTGAGAGGGAAACTCATAGCAAAACAAGCCCACCTTAACAAATAAGAAAAAGCCCAAATAAGCAACCTCAAATTACACCTAACAGAACTAGAAAAAGAACAAACAAAGCCCAAAGTCAGCAGAAGGAGAGAAATAATAAAAATTAGGGCAGAAATAAATGAAATTGAGACCAAAAAAAAACAGTAGAAAGGATTAATGAAAGAAAGAGTTGGTTCTTTGAGAAGATAAGCAAAATAGACAAACCCTTAGCCAGGCTTACTAAGAAAAAAAGAGAAATCGACTAAAGTAAATAAAATTAGAAATGAAAGAGGAGAAATTACAACAGATACCACGGAAATACAGAGGATTATAAGAGAATACTATGAGAAATTATATGCCAACAAATTGGACAATACAGAAGAAATGGATAAATTCTTAGACTCATACAACCTCCCAGAACTGAACCAAGAAGAAATGGAGAATCTGAATAGACCAATCACAAGTAAAGAGATTGAAATAGTAATCAAAAACCTCCCAAAAAATAAAAGTCCAGGACCAGATGGCTTCTCTGGTGAATTTTATGAAACATTCAAAGAAGATTTAATACCCATCATTCTCAAACTATTCCAAAAAATAGAGGAAGATGGAACACTTCCTAAATCATTCTACAAGGCCAACATCACCCTGATACCAAAACCAGACAAAGACAATACAAAGAAGGAAAATTACAGGCCAATATCGCTGATGAACATAGATGCAAAAATCCTCAACAAAATATTGGCAAACCGAATACAGAAATACATTAAAAAGATCATACACTATGATCAAATGGGATTTATAGCAGGGATGTAGGGATGGTTCAACATCCGCAAATCAATCAACGTGATACACCACATCAACAAAACAAAGAATAAAAACCACATGGTCATCTCAATAGACGCAGAGAAGGCATTTGACAAGATACAACATCTATTTATGATAAAAACTCTCAACAAAATGGGAATAGAAGGAAAGTACCTCAACATAATAAAGGCTATTTATGACAAACCCACAGCCAACATCATACTCAACAGGGAAAGACTGAAAGCCATTCCTCTGAGAACAGGAACGAGGCAGGGCTGCCCACTCTCACCACTCCTATTCAACATAGTCCTGGAGGTTTTGGTCAGAGCAATTAGGCAAGAAAAAGGAATAAAAGGAAACCAAATAGGTAATGAAGAGGTGAAACTCTCAGTATTTGCAGATGACATGATTTTATATATAGAAAACTCTAACGAATCCGTTGGAAAACTATTAGAAATAATCTACAACTACAGCAAAGTCACAGGGTACAAAATCAATCTGCAAAAATCAGTTGCATTTCTGTATGCTAATAATGAACTAACAGAAAGAGAGCTCAAAAAGATAATACCATTTACAATTGCATCAAAAAGAATAAAATATCTAGGAATAAATCTTACCAAGGAGGTGAAAGACCTATACAATGAAAACTACAAGACATTATTGAAAGAAATCGATGGTGACATAAAGAAATGGAAAGACATCTCATGCACATGGATTGGAAGAATAAACATAGTTAAAATGTCTATATTACCTAAAGCAATCTACAGATTCAATACAATCTCAATCAGAATCCCAACGACATTCTTCACGGAAACAGAAAAAAGAATACTAAAATTCAGATGGGGCAACAAAAGACCCCGAATAGCTAAAGCAATCCTAAGAAAAGGGAACAAAGCAGGAGGCATCACAATCCCTGACTTCAAAACATGCTACAAAGCAACAGTAATCAAAACAGCATGGTACTCGTACAAAAACAGACACACAGATCAATGGAACAGAATTGAAAGCCCCGAAATAAAACCACACATATACGGACAGCTAATTTTTGACAAAGGAGCTAAGAACATACAATGGAGAAGGCAAATTCTCTTCAATAAATGGTGTTGGGAAAACTGGACAGCCGCATGCAAAAGAATGAAAGTGGACCATCTGCTATCGCCATTCACAAAAATTAACTCAAAATGGATCAAAGACCTGAAGGTGAGACCTGAAACTATAAAACTCATGGAAGAAAATATAGGCAACACACTATTTGACATTGGTCATAAAAGAATCTTTTTGGATGACATGCCTACTGAGACTAGGGAAACTAAAGAAAAAATAAACAAGTGGGACTTTATCAGATTAAAGAGCTTCTACAAGACAAACGAAACCAGAATCAAGATGAACAGACAACCCACCAGCTGGGAGAGAATATTTGCAAAACATACATCTGACAAGGGGTTGATCTCCGTAATATATAAAGAACTCACACAACTGAACAACAAAAAAACTAACAACTCGATCAAAAAATGGGCAGAGAAAATGAACAGACACTTCTCCAAAGAAAATATACAGATGGCCAATAGGCACATGAAAAGATGTTCAACATCATTAATCATCAGGGAAATGCAAATCAAAACAACACTGATATCACCTCACACCCATTAGAATGGCTATAATCACCAAGACAAAAAACAAGAAATATTGGAGAGGATGTGGAGAAACAGGAACCCTCATACACAGCTGGTGGGAATGCAAACTGGTGCAGCCTCTATGGAAAATGGTATGGAGATTCCTCAAAGAATTAAAAATAGAGATGCCCTATGATCCAGCTACCCCACTACTGGGAATCTATCCAACGAACCTGAAATCAACCATCCAAAGAGGCTTATGCACCCCTATGTTCACTGCAGCATTATTCACCATAGCCTAGAAGTGGAAGCAACCTAAGTGTCCCTCGACTGACGATTGGATCAAGAAAATGTGGTATATATATACAATGGAATACTACTCAGCCATAAAAAAAGACAAAATCGTCCCATTTGCAACAACATGGATAGGTCTGGAGGGCATTATGTTAAGTGAATTAAGCTAGAAAGAGAAAGACAAACACTGTATGCTCTCACTCATATGTGGAATATAAACAAACACATGGACAGAGAAAACTGTATTGCGGTTACCAGGGGCAGTGGGGGTGGGGGGTGGGCACAAGGGGTGAAGGGAGTCATATATATGGTGATGGACAAACAAAAATGTACAACCCAAAATTTCACAATGTTAAAAACTATTAAAACATCAATAAAAATAAATAAATAAATAAATAAACAAACAAATAAATAGAACTACCATATGATCTGGCAATTCCACTTCTGGGTATTTACCAGAAAAAAATGAAAACATTAATTTGAAAGGATATATGCACCCCCGTATTCACTGCAGCATTCTTTACAATAGCCAAGATATAGAAACAATCTAAGTGTCCATTGATGGATGAATGGATAAAGAAAATGTGAGATATATATATATATATATATATATATATATATATATATATATATATATACACACACAATGGAATATTATTTAGCCATAAAAAAGAATGAAATCTTGCCATTTGCAACAACGTGGATGAACCTTGAGGGCACTATGCTAAATGAAATAAGTCAGACAAAGAGAGACAAATATCATATGATCTCACTTATATGTGGAATCTAAAAAAACGCAAACACAAAAACAAAAAACCAAGTTCATAGATACAGAGAACAGATTGGTGGTTGCCAGAGGCAGAGGGTGGGGGGTGGGCGAGATGGGTGAAGGGACTCAAAGGTACAAATTTCCAGTTATAAGCTAAATAAGTCTTGGGGGGATCTCCTACTTCTGCCAATATGAGGAAGCTGGGAAATCAGCAGAAAACTGCAGGGATTGTTGACTGAAGGAATATATATTTTTCCCTTTGATCCAGAGATTTGGAAGCTGCCACTGCTGCACCAATTGGCTCTGAAAACATGCTATGTCTGATAGATTTCACTTCCAAAACATGGATGGCTCACACCTGCACCTCAAAACCTGAGCAATGAACGGATATTAGATATTGTTATAGAAAAACCCAAGTTCTCCGTGACAATAATTTCTAGTAGAAATACACAAGTGGTAAAATTATGATCTTTAGCAAGTTTCATATATCTCAATCCATTGCAATATGGATAGATACTACAGTTTTCCTATATGTGACAAGTGATAAGAATTACAAGACTATGTTTGGTATTTACAATTTTATTTTCCCATTTTTTCCATGTTTCCTTTGCCCTCAACCTGTGCCTCAGCTGATTATCGTTATTTACCTAATATATTGAACTAAAACATCATTCTTAAGAAACTCTTCTTAGTTCTGCCCCTTTGAGGTTTCTCTATTATATTAACTTTTCATAACTGCACATGACAGGTGTAATAGACAATGTCAAATATGGTCCCCAAAGACTCCTCCTCCATTATTTACCCTCATGTAATCCCCTCCTCTTGAGTATAGGCTGGAGTTAGTGAATCATTTCTAACAAATAGAATATAACAAAAGTTATGGGATGCCATAACTGAGATTAGGTTACAAAAAGACTATGACTTCCATCTCTCTGTCTCTCTCTTCTCTGTCTCTCTTCTCTCTCTCTCCTCTCTGTTTCCTCTACTCACTCCGTGGGAATTCAGCTGCCATGTTGAGAGTAGCCCCATGGAGAGGACCACATGATAAGGAAATGATGTCTACAGTCAACATCCAGTGAGACTTGAGGTCTGCCAACAACCAACCACATGAGGGGATTTGGAAGTGGATTTACTCCTAGGGAGCTTTGAGAACACTGCAGCCCTAGCTGGGAGCTTGATTGCAGCCTCGTGAAAGACCCTGGGCCAGAAGACCCCTCTAAGTCATGTTTGGATGCCTGACTCAAAAAATTGTGAGATAATGTGTTTTTTAAGCCACAAAGTTTTGTAGTAATTTGTTACACAATAGTAGGTAACTAATACAGCAGTATTACAGGACCTCTGAGATTTCCTAAGAGTCCCATTACCTTCTATCACTCTATTTCCTCCTGATAAATAGTATCAGTCATCTTAGCTGTAATAGTAACTTACTTGTTGATCTGTTGCTTAAAGGAATGAGAACTAATGGCCAGAAGGCCATCTTAAGTCTCAGCTCAATGGAACCATCATTGTGTCTCCTGAAGGAAGTATTCTCATATTGGATATTAGAATTGAAACAAAACTTCTCAAAGCTGATGTAATTTCTAACTTCCTCTCTTTTTTACCACAAATTATTATATTTTTAAGTGCAAAGTGTATAATTCATTCTCTGCTCTTTCAGGTGTATGTCTCCACAGCTCTCTCTATAGCACATCCGCCTCTCCAAGATGTTACAGACCAAGAGGAGCTACCAAGAGGTAGATCATTCTTTATATGAATGAAATCTGTCCATTGTTCTTTTTAAAAAATATGTAGCACCTTATTTGAGATATAATCCACATACCATATAATTCATCCATTTAAAGTATACAAATCAATGGTTTTTGTATGTTCACAGAGAGCTATGACCACCAGAACAGTCAATTATAAGATATTTCCGTCACCTCCAAAAGAAACTCCATGTGCTTTAACTGTCACCTCCTTGTCCCCATATCCCTTCCAGCCCTATAAGCCATTACTCCTTTGTCTCTGTAGATTCACCTATTCTGGAAATTTCCTATAAACATAATTATACACTATGTGGTCTTTTGTGACTGGCTTCTTTCACTTAGCATGATGTTTTCAAGGTTCATCCATGTTGTAGCAAATGTCAGCACTTAATTCCTTTATACAGTTAAATAATATTCCATTGTGTGGGTACACCAGATTTCGTTTATTCATTTATTAGTTCATGGACATTTGGGTTGTTTTTACTTTTTGGCTATTATGAATAATGCAGTCCTGAACATGCATGTGTACAATTTTGTGTAGACACATGCTTTCATTTCTCTTGAGTATATACCTAGGAGTGGAATTGCTGAGTCATACGAAATTTTTATGTTTAACCATTTGAGTAACTGTCATACTATTTGCCAAAGTGGTTGCATCAAGTTATGCTCACACCAGCACTGTACGAGAGTTCTAACTTCTCCAAAACCTCACCAGAACTTATCTGAATTTTTGATTCCAGCCACCTTAGTGAGTTTGATGTGACATCTCATTATTGTTTGATTTACATTTCGCTAATGACTAAACATCTTTTCATGAGTTCATTGACACATCTTCTGTGAAGAAATATCTATTCTGATCTTTTTCCCAATTTTGTTATTTTTTTAACTTTTAATATATGATTTTAATCTTTTTAGAATTATAAAAATAGCACATAGACTTTATAAAAATTTTACACATCATCTACAGGAAAAGAAAAAAGATTTTGAAAGTCCCACCTATCATAGGTGATCATCATTTAATGGTTTGTACATGTCTCTCAGGCTGTGTCTTTCTCATTCTTTCTCACACACACAAATACATTTAAATATATGTGTTTATGCATGTTGATACATATATATGTGGTTTTTACAAATGGAATCCTAGATGCTGACTATTGGTCAATATGTTTCTTCATATACGAGTATCGCCTGAGGTTGTACCTTGTCGGCAGGCATAGATCCAGCTCATCCAAGTTAACAGATGCATGCTATTAACTTGCACATGTGGACCACAGTTTACTGATTGATCCCCTGTACATGAATATCAGGGTTGTTTACAATTCCTTGCTATATCACCCAGTGCTGTCTGTGATGAATCGTGCTGTGATGAAATATCTATAATAAATAAACATAAAAAAAGTATATATAAATTGTATATATCAGATAAAATGAATATATAAAATGTATATTATACATATATGCACATATAACATATATTTTATATATTTATATATATCTGAAAAATTGTGCAAAAATTTTCGTCAGATACATTCTAGGATTAGCACTGCTAGGTAAAGATATGCACCTATAAAACTTTCATAAACACTGCCAAACTATTTTCAAAGAGAGGATCTCCAAGAGGATCCAATGCCTTGTGATCATGCTTTTTTTTTTTTTTTTTTTTTGTCCCTGGGAAGATTTGCCCTGACCTAACATCCATTGCCAATAATACTCTTTTTTTTTTTTGTGAGGAAGATTAGCCCTGAGCTAACATCCAATGCCTATCCTCCTCATTTTTGCTGAGGAAGATTGGCCCTGGGCTAACATCCATGCCCATCTTCCTCTACTTTATATGGGATGCCACTACAGCATGGCTTGACAAGCAGTGCATTGGTGTGCGCCCAGGATCCGAACCTGCAAACCCCGCACCACCGAAGCAGAGTGTGTGCAACTAACCACTGAACCACCAGGCCGGCCCCCAATCCTTCTCTTTTTCTGCTTGGGGAAGATTAGCCCTGAGCTAACATCTGTGCCAATCTTCCTCTATTTTGTATGTGGGATCCCACCATAGAATGGCTGGTGAGTAGACTAAGTGAGCGCCTGGGATCTGAACCAACCCATGAACCTGGTCTGCCAAATCAGAGCACGTGGAACTTGAACCACTTGGCCAAGGGGCCGGGCCCACGATCATCCATTTTTAATTGGATTTTTTGTCTTTTTATTATTGAGTTGTAAACGTTCTTTATATAATCTCTATATAAGTTTCTTATCAAATGCATGATTTGCAAGTATTTTCCCCATTCTGTGGGTTATCATTTCACTTTCCTGATAGCGTCCATTGAAATATAGATATCTTAATGAATGGACTTTTGATGAAGTCCAATTTATCTATTTTTCATTTGTTACTCATGCTTTTGATGTCATATCTAAGAAGCTACTGACAAACTCAACATTATGCAGCTTTACTCCTGCATTTCCTTCTGAGAATTTTATAGATTTAGCTCTTACATTTAGGTTTTTGATTCAGTATGAGTAATTTTTGCATGTGGTGGGAGCTAAGAGTGTAATGTCATTCTTCTGCATGTGGTCCATCCAGCATCATTTCTTGAGAAGACTATATTTTCCCCATTGAATGTTCTCCACACCTTGTCAAAAAGCAGTTGACAATAGACATACAAGTTAATTTCTGGACTCTCACCTTTATTGATCTATATGCCTTACCTGCCTTTTGTTCCTAATTATGTTCCTTGGACCTATTCTCTGACATGTGTTAGTCTCAGAAGAATTTAACATAATCTTCATAAATGGGCTCACACTTCTGGAAAACAAAGTAAGAGATTCTCTTTTTTTCTGCATAATTCTTTGAAATAATTAAGAATGTGCTATTTGCTATAGTGAGCGTGTGTCTGTGTGAGAGTGGGCAGTGAGGAGGATGGCAAAAACACATATATATATATACCATTTGGATACCATCTCAAAAATAACACCCTGCCACATTATCCATAACTTTATTTTTTTTGCTTAGGTGTTCTCTTTTTAAATGACAAAAGAAAAAAGCAAAGCAAAGTTGCTTCTTTTCTCCTATTTGTCTTGACATCTGTTTTCAGCTTTTTAGAAAATGACTATAAATAAGATGATTTTTAACTACTGGCCACTTTCATTGGAAATGTACAAAACTCAGAGATGACATACAGAAATGTATAATTGTTTCATCAGTTACTTTTTAAGAAATGACTTCCAAATAGAGGTGAAAATATTGGATCTAAATTAAAAAATTTATTGTTCAAAAAATACTGCAGCTTTGCATGCTAAAAGTCATATTTGTGTAGGACAATTGAGGACTCAGAACCATAAGGAATGAAAGTTTGGATCAACTCACTGGTTAAAGAATTCCCCAAAACTGAAGTTCTATCTGAGGGAGTTTCCTTCTGGGTAGATGAAAGATGTCACAGATAACAACTACAGTCTGAAGCCCCATTACAAAAACTAGGACTAGATAAATTTTGCATATTTTCTATTTCTCATTATGTTTCTACATTTCTTTGCATTTCTTAAATATCCCCTTATTCTCCCTCCTTCTTCCCATATTGTTTTCTATTTGATAAATAAATGAAAAGCAATAGGAGATACTGGAGTACATGAGGAAGCCATTTGGTGTGAAACTATTTCAGCCTAACCTTGTATTTCCCAAAGGACCTGACATGGCCTGTTGAGCATGCATTGTACATCTGCTTTAAACATTTACTGTGGCCCAAAGACAAGAATGAAGCCCTTAAAGATGAAGATGTATCTTCCCCCCATATTGGCATTTCTTTAAGGTTACGCATCTCTTCCTGGAAACTAAGGATTAATTACTGACCTGCTGTGCTCACCTTGTGACCACTGACCTGCTGACCACTGACCTGCTCTGCCAGCTAAGCATCTCGTGACAG
Organism: Diceros bicornis minor; assembly: GCF_020826845.1. Taxonomy (NCBI): domain Eukaryota; kingdom Metazoa; phylum Chordata; class Mammalia; order Perissodactyla; family Rhinocerotidae; genus Diceros; species Diceros bicornis. The sequence continues at coordinate 72,349,508 of NC_080749.1, forward strand.
TAGTAAAAGAGATAATTCTGTCATATGTGATGTATGCTCTATGTGCCAAGATAGTATATAACCACTCTCTGCACCCCACTTCTTTGGTGCCTTTCCTTCCTTCGAGAAGGAAGGTCCTGGTCTATAGTCTTCAGACCTGGCTCATAATAAACTCAGCCTAATTTTTATTTATAGATTGGTTACAGATCATTTGCATCAATTCCAAGTCGTTACAGCTCAGTTTTCTAACTTAGGATTTAGGTAACAGAGTACTTAGTTGGACTGTGGGAAGACTATGAGGAGTGATCAATATAGCCAACTATTGATAAAATGACTGTTGGAATTCTGCTCGTTTTCAGAAAAGTTTTGGAAGTTTTTTACCTGAGCTACAAGAATAGCTATATCTTATTAGGCGGAAACAGAGTTGTTTTGTTTTTGAATGGAAATTCTAATGTGTGTAAAAGGATGAATATGAAAGTTGAGTAGCCAAAGGGATGGACTAGGCTAGCTGTCAAAGGGGAACACAATTTGCCACCCCAAAAATGTATCTCTTTAACAGGATTATTGTAGGCAGATTATTTTTAAGAAACAAAAGACTCAGAAAGTTTTCTTGTTACTTTCCCCTTAACTTCCTAAAAGAACTTAGATAAATGACCTGTAACAGGAACAGAGCTATCACAGAGATATCTAAAAGAAGAGGGGCTAAGTGTGGTGGGGGGACTTGGCAGGACCTAGAGGTCCGAGTCCTCTCCATGTCCCATTGTCTCTGCACAGCATGGCAAACACTTGTTTATCAAACACTTGTTTTCCATCTCCATATGAGTGGCCTTCCTCCCCTTTGAAGTCCCAAACCACTACCCCCAACCTCCTCCTTTATCCTTAGTTGAGATGATATTTAAGGTGGTGGCTTTGGCCATTTTGACGAGTTACTCCGTTTTTCTGGGTCTCACCCATGTACATTATTAAACTTTGATTTTCTCCTGTTCACCTGTCTTCTGTTAATTTAATTCTTAGACCAGCCAGAAGAAGCTAGAAGAGTAGAGGAAAATTTCTTTCTCCCCTACACTATCAATTTATCACCGCTTAGTACCAAATTCACCCTTCTTTGTTCTACTTGGTGATACTACAGCTAGACTCGCATTTTTCCTTTGCCACTTGGTGCAATATTAGACTTTGTCAGTAGAGGGAGCTGGCAAGACACTGAAGGCCAAAGCAACGTGTGCTTCTAGTGTGCTACCTTTCTTCCTGTGGTGAGGTGTGGCTGCCAGGGAGTGGGTGTGTGGGAGGCCCAGTGCTGCTCTCAGACCACTTCCTGTGGACCAGGTGCGGCACGCTGGCACTTTCATGTGAAATTCTTGGCCATAAAACTTGCAGTTTCTATGGACTGCTCTGGCCCACCTTCAGCAAGTTTCTCAGCCACACAGGAGCTGCTCCTGCAAACTAACTCCATTCCACACACGTGGAAAATTTCTTTGCCATAGTATGCTGCTTGTTCGTGTGGCAGCCACACTCTCTCCAGCAGTGTCTACATCCCAGCCTTGGGAGCGGTGTGCCATTTGAAGTTCTTAGTTTCTCCCATGTTCACACCTGCTCATCCCTGGAGGTTAAAGCCATTTCCTTCATTTGCTATTTCATTATTCCTTAGAAGCTCCGTTTCCGTTTCCCCTCTTTTAGTAGTTAATCACCTTTTACTAGTTAAAAACGCTCTGTAATAGAATTTTCCCATTGGAATCACTGATAATCGGCTTCCATCTCCCAACTGGAACCTGATGGATATACACCTCCACTGAAATAAGGTGTAGCTTGCACCAAGTCTGCTGAACGCTCTGCTTTACCATCAAGTAGGATGCCGACGTTTTAACACTTAAAAAATAATAATAATTATATAATAACATTATATATTAACCATAATGTATTATATGGGACATTAAATATCCTACAGAGCCAAGTACTGATATCAAATTTTATTTCTAGTTTTTTTTTTTTAATAAATTTGTGTTGCATTTAGATGCTGAATGTTTACTGGTGGTTGATTTTTTCTTTCTTGGTCAAAATTATGGAATAATTATGTTGTTATTTACTAACAAGTTAGTGTTTCCCAGAACTGCAGTACAAATGAAGGGACATGTTGACTCAGACCTTGCTTTCTCTATTTATGATTATTTGCCCCTTTTCTCCCTGTTTTGGCTAGTGAACACTTAGTAAAGTGAATAAAGAAACACACAAAAATTTGCCTCAATATTCATTTTATAATGGCCAATGTAAGCACAAGATATGTGTTTGCAGAGTCACATAAAAACAAATTGGCTTAATAAAAGTTGTACAGTTACTATGCATTCTATTTAAGATTGCAATTAGAACAGAGAAGTTACTCTTTATCTTTTCTACAAAAATACTTCTATTTTGAGGTTTTACAGAATTTAGCATCTACTTCAGATAAAAACACTATAAACTTTGTGCCCAGAAGAAATTGACTTTCTCCTGGAAGAGTCATAGTATTGGGATATAAGCATAAAGCTTTCACGACAATATTCTTCTGTTGAGTTTTATAGAATCTGTATATATTTTGTTTGTGAGCAGTGTTCATGTTTCTTTAAACTAATTTATGTACTGCTTGCTTATACTCTCTATATATTCAATATATATAAAGAGAGATGGGCAACATTTGTGATTGGCTCTCGTAATAGATTCTATTTCAAAAAGCTTTAACATGGACCATAGTCTGATCAAGGAATTCTGAGAATAATACAAGGATTTGGTTCTATGTTATATTGACTTTTGTTTTCTATAGCTCCTCAGAATATCTTCAAATCATGTTAACACTGGATAGTCAAAAGATTCCCAAGAGAATAGATTCCAGATTGACTTTTTGTGGATCTTCAGATGAATCTAGATTGTTCTCTCAGGAGCCCTTGGGATACACCTGCAGAGCATATCATCTCAGCCGAGAGCTCCACCCCTCCCCCACCCCCATACAGCTGCAAACTAAAGATAATGACCAATGTTCTGTACAAAATATTAAGAATGCTCCTGGAAACTCAAAACTTATGATTCCTAGACTCTGAGAATCTAGAAATCTCTATGATTAAGTTAATATGATATGGCACAATCTAAATAACCCCTGAAACGTTTAATAACATAACTTCAAACTTCTAGCAACAAAAGAAAAAAATATATTTATCAAGGATAAAAATTACTATGTGATTTAATACAATGTTAGATAGAGGCTTATATTGAAATTCAAGCTATATCCTTTTTCTCATTCTTACATTGTGGTGAGAATTATATGAATATATTTCCATGCCTCCTTTGATGATGTAGAATGAAATAATGCCCCTCCCCTCCAATAAAGTCTTTGAAAGAATGGTTATAGCATTCTCACAGGATAAAATTTCTTAGAAATATTGTATGTTCAAATATAAGGTGATATTATAGGTTGCAATCTGTGGATAATCTATGCTAACAATATAATTATATTATTATTATTTACCTTATTTTCTCCTTTGTGTTGTAAATGAATTATAAAATGTTTATCAATTCTACCGCAATCATGAAAAAAGGGAAAGGAAACTCTCAAGAGCATTTTTTAATGAGAATTATTTTATTAAATGAGAAGTACTATAAGGAAGGTAATGAATCAAACCTAAACAGCAAAATGGAGCAACTCTTCTGGGATTCATATAAAAGTATTTAGAGATGTGTTATTGTATGTTTTGTAATATAGAAAAGTAAACTAAAATAACACTTTAATAGATTTGTAACAAGAACATGTTGCAATAAAAGTAAAATATGTGTGTGTGTTTGCTTATTATGGATTCACATCCACTTGTTTTTTAACCTGGTAATATATTTGATTAGGAACACATTTCCCTTCACAATAAAATAACCTCCTCCAAACTAATTTAACCTGGCAACTTTCCCCCCACAACACACACAGACACAGTTTCCCTAAAGTAACATCTTGGATAGTGTGGTACATCTATTATAAATGATAAGCCAATATCAACACATTATTATTAAGTAAAGTCCATAGTTTACACTAGTGTTCACTCTTTGTGTTGTACATTCTATGGGTTTTGACAAATGTAGAATGACATGTATCCACCATTACAGTATCATACAGAGTAGTTTCACTGCCCTAAACATACCCTGAGTTAAACCTATTCTTCTCTCCTTCCCTCCCTTCGAACCCCTGATGACCACTGATCTTTTTACTGTCTCCATATATTTGCCTTTTCCAGAGTATTATATAGTTGGCATCATACAATATGTAGCCTTTTCAGACTAGCTTCTTTCATTGAACAATATATATTTAAGCTTCCTTCATGTCTTTTCATGCCTTGATAGTTCATTTTTTATTGCTGAATAACATCCCCTTGTGTGTATGTATCACAGTTTTTTATACATACACCTATCTTAGTTGTTTCCAAGTTTTGGCAATTATGAATAAAGCTGTGATAAACACTTGCATGTAGATTTTTGTGTGGACCTAAGTTTTCAAATAATCTGGGTAAATATCAGGGAGTGAAATTGTTGGATTATATGGTAAGAGTATGTTTAGTTGTGTAAGAAACTGTCAAAATGTCTTCCAAAGTGGCTTCTCCATTTTGCATTCCCACCAGCAGTTAATGAGAGATCCTGCTGCTTCACATCCTCACCAGCATTTAGTATTGTCAGTGTTTTGAATTTTAGCCATTCTAATAGGTGTGTAGGTATCTCATTGTTGTTTAAATTTGTAATTCTCTGCTAACATATGATGTTGAGCATCTTCTCATATGTTTATTTGCACTCTATATATCTTCTTTGATTAGGTGTCTGTTCAAATCTGTTGCCTATTTTTTAACTGGGTTATTTGCTGTCTTACTGTACACTTTTAAGATTTCTCTGTATATTTTGGATACTAGTCCTTTATGAGATATATGTTTTGAAAATATTTTCTTCTAGTCAGTGACTTCCTTTTCATTCTCTTGACATTGTCTTTCATAGAGCAGAAGTTTTAAATTTTAATGAAGTCTCATTTAATTTTTTGTTTCATGGATCATGCTTTTGGTGTTGTATCTAAAAAGTTGTCATGAAACTCAAGCTCATCTATACTTTACCTTATGTTATCCTCTAGGAGTTTTATAGTTTTGTATTTTACCTTTATGTCTATGATTTTGACTTGATTTTATGAATGGTATAAGGTCAGTATCTAGATTCATTTTTCTGCAAGTAGATTTCTAGTAGTTCCAGAACCGTTTGGTGAAAAGACCATTCTTTGTCCACTCAACTGCCTTTGTCAAAGATCAGTTAACTATATTTGTGTGGATGTATTTCCAGGTTCTCTATTCTGTTCCATTGATATATTTGTGCTCTTGCTAATGCCACATTGTCTCAATTATTGTACCTTTATAATAAGTCTTGAAGTCAGATAGGGTCAGTACTCCATCTTTATTCTTCTCCTGCAATATCATGTTGGCTATTCTAGGTCTTTTGATTTTCCATATAAACATTAGAATCAGTTTGTTCATATCTACAAAATAAGTTGTTGATATTTTCATGGCAATTGCAGTGAATCCATAGATCAAGTTGGGAAGAACTGACATCTTGACAATATTCAGTCTTCATGTACATGCACGTGGAATATCTCTTCATTTATTTGGATCTTCTTTTATTTCTTTTACTAAAGTTTTGTAGCTTTCCTCACATAGATCTTTACATGTTTTGTAACATTTAAACTTAAATATTTTATGTTTTTTGGTGCTAATTTAGGTGATATTGTGTTTTTAATTTCAAATTCCCAGTGTTCATTGATGGTATATAAGAAAGCAATTGACTGTTGCGTATTAACTGTGTATCCTGCTTCCTTGATATAATCACTTGTTAGTTCCAGTAGGGTTTTGTTGTTGAATCTTTATAATTTTCTACATAGATGATCATGTCATCTGCAAACCAAAAAATTTTACTTCTTCACTCCCTGTCTATGTATTTTTGTTTCCTTTTCTTGTCTTATTGCATTATCTAGAACTTCCAGTAAAATGTGAAATAGGAGTGATTAGAGCAGACATCCCTGCCTTATTCCTTATCTTAGCAGGAAAGCATCTAGTTCTGTACCATTGAGTATAAAGCTGGCTGCAGGTATTTTTGTAAATGCTCTTTGTTGAGGAAGTTTCTCATTATTTCTAGTTGTTGAAAGTTTTTATCATGAATGGGTGTTGGATTTTGTCAAATGTTTTTCTACATTTATTGATATGACCTTTTATATATTTGGCCTGTTGATGTGATAAATTACATTAATTGATTTTCAATGAACCAGCCTTGGACATCTGGAGTAAATCTTACTTTATTGTGGTGTATAATAATTTTATACATTGTTGTTTTTGATTTGCTAATATTTGATTGAAGATGTTTGCATCTATGTTTATGAGCTATTGGGTCTGCAAGCTGCCTTTCTTATAAAGTCTTTGTCTGGTTTTGATATTAGGGTAATGCTCGTCTCACAGAATGAGTTAAGAAGTATTCCCTCTGCTCTATTTTCTGGAAGAGATTATAGAAAATTGGTATAACTTCTTCCATAAATGTTTTCTGGAATTCACCAGTGAACCCATGTGGGCCTGGTGTTTTCTGTTTCAGAAGGTTAGTAATTATTGATTCAATTTCTTTAATAGATATAGGTATAGTCTTTAATAGATATTTCCTTTTGTGTGAATTTTTCTAGATTGTGTCTTTAAAAGAATTGATCCATTTTATTAAGGTTATAAAATTTGTGGAACTCCAAACGATTTTTTTCCTTTAATGTTTATACCCTCTTGTGCTATTTAATATGCAAGGCTTGATTTTCTTATTATTAACATCTTGATGTCTCATTTGTTCTGATCTCAAGTGGAATGAAGTATTTTAGATAACTGAGGATGCTCAATACTCAAAGGCTAAATCTTTAAACTATAAAATAGTATCATTTCAGCTGTGTTTAATTGAAGAATAATTTTTAAAAATCTGTTACACGTCTTTCTTTGTTGGAAAACTATTTGGTAAACATGTGTTCACACTCATTTTCTTAATGATTTCAACATTAGTATGATCAATGGGAGTTGAATAATTTTCTAAAAAGGAATAAACTCATGTCTTCACCCAAACTTTTGTACTCTAGTTGGTGACTCTTCTGCTTCCTCACTGTGACTCACCTGTTCTGTGTTCTTCAGTGTGATAACTCGTCTTGGTTTGTGTATACAACTAGAGTTATGCATTGCTTTTGATTTCCACTAGGCCCCAATATTGATGGTAATTTAAGGAATCTGTTTGATATTGGAGATGTCATTACCTCTTTCCAGAGAACAAATATTACAGAAGTTTGAAGGTACAGATAGTTTGAATCTTAAGAGTGAGGGAATTTCCCTGAATTTTAAAATAGTATAGTAACCAGTGGAAACATTCATAATTCTAAATAGCTTATTATTTACAAGCTACAAATATTTGAATAAATATACAGACTGGAGGGTGTTTAAAAAATAAATCTACCTTATAATTACTTTTCAGTATCTGGATGAGTATTTAATTCATTATGAAAAAAATATTATTTAATCTTATTTATTATGCTTCTTGTCATAGGAGTGAAATGGTGAAAATCAACACATTATTTCTTCAAATGCTTTGAATAAGTCAGCATCAGTGGAAGTACCAAATCAAACAGGCATAGCAAGGCATTAAATGTTTAGACAGTTCCACATGATTATTTGAAATGGAAATGACACGTTTCTACGATTGAAACTCAATGCAAATTCTTACATAATTACGGAGGATGCTATACCTACTTCCATCAACTTAAATTATTTTCTTTAATGATGAAATTTAATTATAGCCCTTGATATGCTCACATATAATAAAATTAGATGACTGACATTATTAACTAAAAATTCCTATTAAGAAACTATGAAATGGATCTTGGGAAAATAATTGGTAATCACAATAATATTGGGAAACAACACAAACTTAAAATGACTTCTAATGTGTAGTTTAAATGTAAGATTTTGATTTTTCACCTTCAATATATAACACTACCAAGGATATAATTTTTTCTCTATCATTATTATTATTTTTAGATTTATTAAAAAATTGCTAAGATAGTACAGAGAATTCCCTTAAACACCACACCCAGTTGCCTCTATTATTAACACCTCACATTAGTAGGGTACATTTGTTACAATTAATGAATGAATATTGATATACTATTATTAACTTTAAACTTATTTAGATTTCCCAGGATTTTGACCTAATGTTGCTTTTCTGTTCCAGGATTCCATCTAGGATACCACACTACATTAAGTTGTCATATGTCCTTCTATCTTTATTTTAAAATAATGTTATGCATCTTGCTTATTTAATAATTTTATATTAGCCGGAGGGCTCAATGATCTGGCCATGCTAGATAAAATAGAGTATTTACAGAACACTTTATCAATGTTTTTGTTTGATTTTAGTATAAAGCAATGAGAGGAAAAGCAGCATATAGTATAGTCGTGGGTGATGTTGAGAGTGAAGATGGAGGGTTTGACACACAGTTTCTACCCATGAAACTTCCAGCAGTAGGGCTTTGATCAATGTATGTACCAAAAGCGCAAACTCATTTTCCAGAGGACAGATCTCCACAGAGATGTCTTGTGTTAGACTCATAACGTTAAAAATACTGCCATCCTTTAGAAATTTAGATATTTCACGTTTAAAAAGAATCCTCTTTTCTGGCTTTCTTCTGAAATATCTATAAATCATAGGCAGTAACAGAGTAACAGCTGCCATAATTAGGAAAGCTCTAAGGTCTTCTGTTCACCACAATTCCCATTCAGAACTCTCCTCTCATTGACCTTCTCTCTCTGGAATTGAAAATATTTGAGTTTTGCTCCTAGTTTAACCTCTTCAAAACTTGATTCCTTTTTTTTTGAATAATTGGGGTCATAAAAACCTTTGTTCACAGAATAGTTTGAAGATAAAGTGAGGCGCAGATATTTCTGTAAGCTATTGACCCCTATATAAACTCTCTGAACAGTCTTTCTAAACTACCATTACCCCAGAAAGAAAGGTGAAAACCAGATGGCAATGTTACACATGCACAACTCATATATATTTATGTATGTATATATGTGTGTATTTCAACTCTACCATGATTCATGATCTGCTGGAAAAAAATCCCATTCTATCAAGTTGCATTCAGAGTTATGTGAAAAAAAGCGTTGGAGCGGATACCAAAACGTACGCCACAGTGTTGCGAGAGCGCACAAACGATAGGTGGTAGCTGAGAGAATAACATCTTGGACTTTCCAGGCAGGCGGTGTAGAGTGGCTGAACGCTGCCACAGCAGATAGTGAAGATGCAAAAGTTCAAAACAGGAAAACCAAGAGTGGTTTAGCAGCTCTGTAAATAAGCGGAGTTGGCTGATATTGAGGCAATATTGGGCTTGGAGCTCTGAGGAAGTGAGGGTGTTGAGGTAGAAAGAAGAGGCAGCACCGCTCGTCAAGACCTGACAGCGGTCCAAAGCTGGGGTGCACCTGTCCGGCTAGGCAGCCTCCAAAGGCAAGGGCTGATATTGAATTCTTTTAGATAATAGCTAAAAGGGTTCCTGTTTCAGAGCAGCAGTTATGCTGCAGGTATTTTCCTTTCTGTCAAAAGGGTATGATTCTCTTTCTACTATATTCCATTTTCTTTTGCGTCAGAAAAATTGTAGTGAAGCGAAATCGCATTTACATTACACTGATATCACTGTCCTAATTATAAAGTTTTTGTAATCTAATCCATATTGCAGATATGCAGGTTGTGGCTGAACAGACTGTTTACACACACACCCACACACACACACACACACACACGAATGTGCATGTCGAGGGAGGTGTTGTGATGTTGGCAATTGTAACATTCCTCCTCCTTCCCCCCAGTGTTAGATTTTTGTATATGGAACTACGTTTCAGAGCATTCCTTTTCTTGTATGTTTCTGGGTTAATGTTGGTCAAAAGTGAAACTTCTTGTGATTTTTTGGAGGTGGAAGTGAAGTAGCAGCCATTATACTCTGAAAATTATCTTTGGTTAGAAAAGGGGAGACACGTAAGCCAAGGGGCCATCAGATTCCAGTTTGTCTTCACTCCTGGCAATTCTATGTCCAGTTCTATTTCCTTACTGCTAGCTTTGCTGACCGACAGAGATCCTGTGTTCATTACCAGATGCTTCACTGTGAACTCACAGAGGTGGTACTATCTCTGAAAACCAATAACCTTCCAGAGACATCTACACCAGCTTCTTTCTGCAGTTCTCTTCCTGCATTCGCATAGGCTTAACTTCCAGATTTTCTTGCAAGCTGCACTCACTCACCTCCTCCAGAGCATGTTAATGCCCTTCACTTGATCGGTAAGCTACATTTTGGATCTTAACTATACTACCTCCTCACAAAACTGAGTAAGGTCTAATTCCTACAACAAATCTCTTAGTCCACTAAATCCACAATGGTTTTTCTTCTGAATGAACCTGGTCTGAAACAGAATGTGCCAAAGATGGCCACAACATTGTGTCCCATTCCACAGGATCTTTTGCGGTGTGACTTGGCCTATATTCCTGCTCTCAGACCTTGAGTCTGGATGGATCTAATGATTGCATAGCCTTTAACTCGCACAGAGGTTTCTGCCTTCTGTTTTAGAAAGCCAGATATTTCCTATCTATGAAATGTAAGTATACTAAAACCAGCATGCTGTAAGAAACTCAAGCCACATTGAGACTTCCTAAAAGAGGAGAGAAAAAGTGGCCAATGAGAACCAAGGCAACAGACATGTGAGGGAAGATGCTATGTTGGAAGTGGATCCTAGCCATCCCAACCCCCCCATCCCATATGGATCAGAGATGAACCACCCAGACAAGCACCTCTCAAAAACTAGACTTGTGAGCAAAATAAAATAGTTGTTTGATGCAACTTAGTTTTGAGGTACTTTTAAATATAGCAATAGATAACCAGACCCTCCCCTGACCTCCCAGCAAACATCCTTGATGCACCAAATTTCTTTGTTAGAAAGGCCTCTGTGCTCATATTATGAGAAAAAATATTAAAAATTGTTTAAATATTATGACTAAAAAACTATAATGAGAGAGTATACCTATAATCTTAGTCATACAATTTACCTGAGCATTACCTAGCCTCAGATTAATCTGGGACTTGACTTCTTACATTGACTGACTATTGAGGCTGGAGTTTCTGACCCTCTGTACTTGGCTTTCTCCAAGATTAATTTTCTTCATTTATATGTTTGCCTTTTGTAATGACAACGTATAAATCACTATGATTCTAAGTACAAGGAATTATTATAATCCTTTAAAAGTAAGAATTTACACCATTGTTCAAAAGCTACTCTGTGACTATATATATTTGATATATTGACTGTTCTTGCCAAAAAGTCACAATAAAAGGTGAATTGTTCATGATAAATCAATTTATCACTCCAAATATGTATAAGGAAACTATAATTTGTAAAACTATTTCTAGAGTGAATTGTAGGTTTGTATTTTGTTATCTCTACTTTAGTCTATGCTGGTGATACTCCGCCAAAATTTACTTTTTTAACTAACCAAAACATATTTTGCCAAGTTGTGTTCCTGCCAAAAATACATGAATTGAATTTATTTATGAGAAAACAATAAGCAAACTCAAAATGAGAAATACACTACAAAATAACTGTCCTATGTACTTCTAAAATCTCAAGGTCAAGAAAGAAAAAGAAAAACTGAGACAATGATCCAGATTAAAAGAAATTGAATGCAGTTTTGCATTCAGTAGCATTATATGAGCTACAGAGATCGGCAGTTTGTGCAGATAACTAAGGATCTACCTGTCTATCTATCCTTCTATCTATATATGGATATATTCTTTTATTGAGATATAATTTCTATTCAGGGGGTATATAATTTTAAGCGCAAAGCTTGATGAATTTTTTACATGTACATATTTACTTACTGAGCATTCGTATTAAGATATATCTTCAGCACTATGTAAGATTGTCTTTTTCCTTCTTTTAGTCACTTTTACCCTACAGATATCCCATCACAATAGAGTAGTTTTGCTTCAAAATAAGATCACGTTTGAGAGGGTCTGGCTGTAGCCCTTGGAGAGGTGACGTGCAGCCAACTTCGGCTGGCAGAAAAATAAACCGCTCACTGAGGCGCTGAGGTACCTGCTAGGATGCTGCCTATTGGGGTGCCAGGGAGACTGTCTACCGGATGTGTATCACAGAGTGTCCCCAACACTACTGTGCCACTGGCACAGACATTACTTCTCAGTGACCCACCTGTACGAAGAAAACCATGATAACAATAAAAAGCCCCAGAATCGGGAAAGGTTGTTTTCCTCTTGCAGAGTCCCTCTATCGCCTCTACTGGCAAGGCCTACCGTTGTGCCAGCAGAAGAAGAAATAGTGATAGACTCCAGCTCAAGCATTAGAAAGCAGGGCAAAAAAAGAGTGGATCTGAACTGGAAATAAAAAAATTGATAACTGGCACACGCCATGCAGAGTAAGCAGCCAGCAGGTTATCCCAAGCTTTACCCAGGGTTGCAGAAATCAAAAGGAGAGGATAAGCCCCAATGTTCAAACACTTTTTAAGCCACTGCTTAAGCCACGTGTGCTATCCTCATATTGTCATACTGGCCAAAGCGATTCACAGGGTCAAGCTGAGAGCCAGGGTGTCCCGGGACTACATGATGGCATGGATGAAGAGTAGCCATTACAGCTCCTGCAACTATCTACTACCTCTTTCTGCGGTAGATGACCATTTGGGTTGTTTCCAGCTTTTTTATCCATTATGAATAAAGCTGCTAGAAACATTTTTATGTAGGGTTTTTGGTAGGAATAAGCACTCATTTCTGTTACATAGATACCCAGGAGAGAAATTGCTGGGTCATTGGGTTAACATGTATTTAGCTTTAATAGAAAATGCTTAAAATATTTCTAGGTAGTTATAATAAGTTAACCTCCCACCAGCAGTAACGAGGGTTCCAGTTGTTCCATGTTCTCACTAACCCTTGTAGCGTCAGTTGTTTCCATTTCAGCTGTTCTGGTGTGAATGTGGTTGTATCCCGTTATGGTGTGAATTTTTATTTCCACGATGACAAAGGTATTGAGCACTTTTTTCTTTTGGTCACTTGGATATACTCTTTTGTGAAGTGCTAGATAAGTCTTTGGATCACTTTTTAATATTTTGTTGTCTTATTTTTTATTTCTAGGAATTCATTATGTATTTTGGATACTAGTCCTTTCTTATATATATGCATTGTGGATTTCTTCTTCCCACCTGTCCTATCTTTTAACTCCCTTGTGTCTTTTTATAAACAGAGGCTCTTATATTTAATGAAGTCCCATTTTCTACTTTTTTCTTTCATGGTTAGTGCTTCCTGCATCTTTTCAAAGAAATAGCTGCCTATCTTATCTTCATGAGAATAATCTCATTTTTATTTTATTTTAGAAGCATTCTTGAGTTTATTTTTCACAGATAGTTCTACAGTCCGTCTTTCTGTATGTGTATGGTAGAAAATACAGGACAAGATTATTTTTTATAGATATCCAATTAACACCACCATTTATTGAACAATGCTTTATCTCATTCTTTCAAAAGCAGCCCCCATGGAGTAGAAGAGGCCTTTTTTATTCATAACACTTGCTCTGTGTCAGGTAGAGGCAGTGGTAGCCATGCATGCTCTTTTCTCTTGCTTTTTTTTTTTTTTTTTGCTAAGGAAGATTAGCCCTGAGCTAACATCTGTTCCAGTATTCCTCTATTTTGTATATGGGTTGCCACCACAGTATGGTCACTGACGAGTGGTGTAGGTCCGCACCTGGGAATTGGACCCAGGCCGCCAGGAGCAAAGCATGGCAAACTTAACCACTAGCCATGAGGCCGGCCCCTTCTCTTGCTTTTTTACAAGAAACATTACCAGTTTCAGGAAGTACATGATAGTCAGAGGTGGCTAAGGCCCTGACTGTTTGGCTAGAACACCAGGAAAGACACCCTTGGGAATCTGAGTGGGGAGAGGACATCAGATGGGGTAAAAGCAGAGAAAGACAGCCTTTAAATCACCACGTGGCTCATCTTCAAGCTGCACATGCATGCAGATGGTGGGAACTGGTATATCAAAGAGTTGAGAACTGAATTATGTGTATACCAGTGCCCACATCGTAGAGTGGATTTCTTGCCCATAGAAACCAGGCTGGAACTGGAGGTCTAAACCCTATCAGATGGACTGCCTTCTAAAACAAAACAAAACAAACTATATCAACATTCTCTGGAAGATCTTTACAGGTCCCTGAGTCTCATAATATAGTATTCAAAATGCCCATGACACAGTCCAAGAGTACGTGACGTACGAGGGACAAGGAAAATCTCAACAACTCTCAAGGACAAAGTAAATCAACAGACACCAACACCAAGATGATCCAAATCTTCCAACTGTCAGACAAAGCTTGTAAAATAGCTATAGTGGCCAGGGTCTATGAAGTAAGGGTGCACCTTCTTGAAAAAAAAAAAAGAAATGATAGATGTTCTCAACAAAGAAATAGAAGCCATAAAGAAAAAACAAATGGAAATTCTAGAACTAAAAAACACAATAACAGAAATAAAAATTAACTGGAGAGGAGGAAGGACCCAATATAAGAATTGAGGTGATAGAGGAAAAAGTCAGTAAACTTGAAGATTGATCAATAGAAACTTTCTAATCTGAACAACAGAAAAAAATAAATTAAAAAATATAAAAGGAACAGTACCTCAGTGACCTATGGAAAAGTATCAAAAGGTAAATATTCATGTCTTTGGAGTACAGAAGGAGAGCAAAAAGTGATTGGTGCAGGAAAAATATTTGAAGAAATAATGGCTGCACCTTCCCAAATGTAATGAGACAAATAAATATACAAATCCAAGAAATCCAATGAACTCCAAACAGATAAATAAGTAATACCACATTCAGACATATAATAATCAAGTTGCTGAAAGCCGACGAAAAAGAAAAGGTCTTGAAAGCAACCAAAGAAAAACAACACATTATATAGAAAGGACGAATTATTTAAATGAATGTGAACTTCTCATCAGAAAGGATGAGTCTAGAAGAAAGTGGCAAACCATATTATAGGCTGAAGGAAAAGAACTGTCAGCCTAGAATCCTGTTCGATAAAAATATCTCTCAGGAATGAAGGAGAAAAAGTAATTCTTAGACAAAGGAAAACTAAGAGAACTTGATGTCAGCAGATGTGCTTTAAAAATTTGCTAAAAGAAGTTCTTCTAGTAAAAAAAAGTGTTAGTAGAAGGGAACATGGGAACATTAGGAATGAAAGAACAGACACAAGTGACAAGTGTTTAAATTGTATAATTACATACATCTTTTACAATATAAGTTTGATATTATTATCTTTGTATAATTAAAAATATACCTAAAAATAATTTATGTTGACATGACTACCGAGGCAGGGAGGGTAGGGAAAAAACCAGAATTGCTGATATTTTTTCAAGAAAAATAAAACTTAGCAGGCTAATGTTGTTCTTCTTCATTACATGAGAGTGGTACTTAAGTTGAGAAAAAAATGTAACATATCCACATTTTGAAAGAAAACATTTTAAAAATTGAGACTGTATTTGAATATTGTACTTCTAGGAGGAAATGTGAATATAATTTTTCATTCAGGCTTACCTGTTCTTAGCTGTCATTTGGATGCTTAAATGGCCAACAGAACAAAACAAGGAGGGAAAATGATTAGTCAGTAAGCATGCAGACTACTGCTCTCGAATTTATCAAAAATATGTCTCAGTAACAAGGGTCTCTACATCTAACACTTGGATATCAGAAACAACAATAAAGACTTTTTGAAATAGTAAGCTGTGTATTAGAGGCTAGAACTGGAAATGTACAGAGTATTAGGGATTCAAAGGAGGGATCAAATGTGAGGCAAACTGGGAGTTTTAGTATAGTCTGGTTCACATTGTGCCCAAGGTTTCACTTTTTAACTTCACCAAGAAAAAGAAATAAAATAATGTTGATGAGGGGATTTTGTAAACTAAAGTTCTCTGAAACCCAAAATTAGTATTGTTATTACTATGCTCCTAAATTCAATTCTCTCCATTTTTTTATGTTCTTGTTTTTAGGTGGAAACTGTGGATGGAGAACAAAACTACTATATTGCTACATTGCAAATGCATTACGCATTACGGTAACAAAATAGTATAGTAGTCACTAAAACTCTAGTTATAGTGTTTCCTTATCTAAGAGAAAAAAGACAAATTTGATGCAGCATTAGTGCATTGAGAATGAATAAGTGCCTCTTTTTATTCAGGGCTGTGCTTTTGCTTTTTTTTAAAGACAAAACACTATTTTTATTTAAAAATCAGGATGTGTATTCCACCTGATTAGCAGACAAATTTAAACTTTTCTTGCTTCAAATTTTAACTGGAATGTTTAGAATGAGAACTGAGAATAAATAAATAGAGATTTACTATCACTTGTCAAGTTGGTCTCATAATGCCAATGCTCAGAACTCCATTTATTTTCTCATTTCTTTTTTAAATCTGCAATTAGGGAATGATGCCTACAAGTAAGTAATAGGTACTTAGTAAAAGCTTCATGATTTGAACAGCCTGACTCCCCACAGGCATGTTTAATTAAACCAAAGAAGAAATTATAATTTTCTATTTAGTTTTGTGATTTCCATTAAAGTAAATAACTTTATTAAAACTATTAAAAACTAAAATTAAATGCTATAAACTAATTAGTTGATAAAAATCATAAGATTATAGATACAATTAATACATCCATTATTAGAGTGATAGCAATCAAAGTTTATTCAACTATTTTAGATGACATTTGGGCTGGTTTTCATCTTCGAGCCAGATCATATTATACACTTTTTTCCAGACAGTTATAAAGGTTGTCAGTGGTGTTAACCCATCAAAAATCTTAGTAACGGCCACACTAGCCCTTGTTAGTGTCACTGGTTAATAAGTGCTAACATTTCCTTATTTTCTGGCCAATGGTTATAACCAAGAACAAAAATCGATGTTAACACTAGCATCTGTAACCCACATATTTGAAGGAATGGACTGGATTTTAAATTAACTACTTTTGAAACATCCTTTGTCACTATCATACTTTTTCCCTGATTTTACCTGGTTTTGAGATTAACATTAATATCAAAGTTATCTTAAATGATTGGGACCTTATGTCTATCGGACACCAACAGAGTATCCACATCCTTTAGCCAAAATAATAAAACAAGAGAAAATTAAAAATCTAATAGGGATTTTTCCCACTAGTTTGTCAAAATGTGTCTCCCATGGGCATGTTGCTTATGTTGTTGGAAAAGGAAGAAATTATTCACGATGACGTTGTAAATTTGTATAAGATTTCTGTTGTTTCTTATTGAATCTATTCTCTTTCCCTTACCTTCATGCTAAGCAGTGAAAGACAAAAAAAAAAAAAAAAAAGCAATTGTGAATGAACCTTACATATACCTGGACCTATTTATGAATGCTTTCTTCCAACTATCAAGTGTCTTTTTTACTGAGTAACAAGTTAGTGTTTTGACTTAATTACTGACAGCAGTAATAGTTATCATCAGTCTATTTTTAATATTTAAACACATTACACAAAAATTGTGCTTTTATTACTAATATGGAAGTGATTGACAAATATTTAAAATAATTATATTTCAACATTTAGTTTTCTTTTAGGAAAGTCTCCAATAGGCATCAAATTCACATCCAAATGTGATTATGTATCAGTATGCTTGTATCGAATTTTTCCATTTATAATTGAAAACATCAAGTTTTAAACAAAGAAAATTATACAACAAAGATCTAAATTTTTGTCCCTATATGATAATAATAAATGTTTCTACTTGTGCTATATTCAAAGCTTTTATTTAAGGATAATGCATAGACTCTGTGATCTTCATATGGCTCCTTTTCCCCTCCAACGGAAACAAATCACAAGCATGATTTGATAGTAATATCCTTACTAGGCATGGAGAATAAGAAAATCATAAGATTTTATATTTTGAGGAAAAGTTAGAGAACACCTAGTCCCATAATCCTTAACTGTTTTCGGCTAATATTTTCCTTTATGAATCTGATGAAAGTTCTGGACCCACTCTATAGAGCAATGCAAACATGGACGTTCTTTCAGCTGGTATTAATTAACTGACTGTATGTACCAGGGACTCTACTAGGCACTGGTGAACAAACACAGACTTTCCTAGTGGAATTTATAATCTTGTGAGAAAGAGCTATATTAATCAAATAATCACACATGTATGATTTTACATACAGATAAATACTCTCAACTAAACTTTACAAGAAGCTTCAATGTCTGTCAAATCCATCCAGTCTAATATTAATAGCTGTAAACTATCAGTAGTTTTACAAAAATCCAGGAAGATTAGATCCTTCCAAAATTTATATGTTGAAGCCCTGATCCCCAATGTGCAGTATTTGGAGGTGAGCACTTCAGGAGGCAAATAGGTCATGAGGACGGAACCCTCATGAATGGGATCAGTGCCTTTATAAGAGGAAACATGAGACAGATGATCTCTGACTCTCCACCATGTGAGGACATAACGAGAAGACGGCTGTCTACAAACCAGGAAGAGGACTCTCAACTGACACCAAGTCTGCTGGACTAACCTGGGACTGCCCAGCCTCCAGCACCGTGAGAAATAAATGTTTGCTGCTTGAGCCACCCAGCCTATGGTATTTGGTTATAGCAGCCTGAGCAGACTGAGACAGGCGGCTAAGGAGAAGTTGTAAAGCCTTTCAGACAAAAGAAACACAGTTTGCAGAAGCATTAAGGGAATAGGAAGCATGCAAATGGCAAGAAATGAAAGAATTTCTGTGTGGTGGAAATGCTGGCCTCAAAGAGAAAATGGCATGAGGAGAGGTTGAAGAGGGATGTGGCGGTTGCTGCTAGAAAATTTAAGTCCCTAACAGCCATTTTAAGGATTTGAGCTTTACTCTAATTACAAGGGGAAAACCCATTTAATGTTTTTTTGTTGAGAGATGTGAAATGATCAATTTAATGCTAAAGCTGGCAAGAACAGTTTTAAAAGATCAAGAGAAGACAATCACACTTGCATGAAAGTTTTTATATTCCTTCCCACTCCAAACTCTGTTAGAAACTCATATGTTTTTACAGATCTCATTTGCAGATGAGGAAAATAAGAAGCAGCAATGAGGAAAGCAGGACTGGTGCTGGCTGAGGCTACACAGGCAGGTGCAGGCTGCATCAGCTGGGGCTGTGTGGATCAAGGTAAGGACTCTGGGCTTCATTCAGAAAGCAAAAGGAAACCACAGAGTGACAACGTTACTGAGTCAGATTTCACTAAACTTACTCAATATTTTCGTTTGGTGCCTAGTATGTAACAGACACTATTCTAGATTAGAGGGCATGTTTATGACTGAGATAAGCAAGGATTGGAGAAATAACCAGAATGCATTAGAGAAAGATCACTGTCGTCAACACGAAGAATGAATTATATTTCAATACTCCAGATGAAGAATGATGAGGCCAGAAGAAAACAGAGGACAGAGAGATTTAAAATATATTAGGGATATAAAATTGCTATTTCCTAATTGATTGATGTAAACAACTAAAATTTTTGGATAAAAACACTTAAAGTAAAAAATATATGTATATATATATTTATATATATATAGAAACCGTATGTGTGTTTAAGTAAGGAATCTAAGATTCCAAAAGTATATAAAAGAAGGAAGCTAAAGAGATAAGCAGAACATTGATTTCAAAGCATTTGACAAGCAGATTGAACTCAAACACTTTATGATCTTGTGTTTTTGAAAATCAGGGAAAACAAAGTGAAAAACTTAGGAAGGGCCGAAGACGACCCAAGGGTGGACTCTAATAGCAGACCTTCTGCATAGATAGGGAACCACCAAATATATGAACTTCAGCATAGCATACATAGATAAATTATACATAAATCCATCCCCTGCCACCTCCCTAGTTCACGGAGGATTGCAAAAATAGAAAGAAAAAAGGCTTGCCAGATATTTTGTAACCAGAGCTAGCCTCACACAGGTTTGAAGTCTGGAATCATACTGTTTCATGGTGTGAAAAAACTCAAGCCAAAGCGTAGCTAAAATAACTCTTTCGTAGACGTGCAAACAGGCATGGGAGAGAGGTAAACCCAAACCCTCTCCAGGAGAAGCTGCTTTAAAGCAGGCCTCAAAGCATTCTCACTGGTATATTATTTGCTTATAGCAAATTATCAGAAAACAACAAACAAAATAATCCCATATGCAATACAGAGCAGAACCTGCAGACTTCAAATATTGGAATTATCACATATGGAATATTAAAATAAATGTATTCAATAAAATTTTTAAAAGATGGATTGATAATGTGAGAAAAAAATCAAAGGACTATAAAAATTACCAAGCTAATTTAAAAAAAAAAAATAGCTGTAAGTACAACATTTAATAATAAACTGATAAAACATATTAGACTTCTCTAAGATAAATACAAATATCAGGATAGTGGCTCCTTCTAAGGGAGAATAGAATGGGATTAGGTAGGGAGAGTCACAATAGACAATTTTTTTCAGACTCAGGGCACAGTGTTGTTTATCATTTTTCACATATATGTGACATTCTTTTGTATTGGTAGCTAATAAGAACAAGTGAAGTTTTTAGGGATGTTGACAAAATTTGGTTGCAACTGGAGGGAAAGAGATGACTTAGAATGACACCTAGGTTTCCAGTTCAGTCAATGAAGTAGACCGTGTTTTTATTTACAGAGATAGCAAAGGTGGAGGATGAGCAAGTTTAGAGTGTCTGTGGGGCATTAGTGTCTGCGCGGGAGGGAGTAGTTAGAAGCATTGGTTGAAAATTCAGTAAAGATATAGAGGAAAATCAAGAATGTTAAAGATATTTTTATTGAGACACAAGCCTAGGAGGTATACAGATGGAAAAGAGTCAATATTTATGTATCGCTCAGAGTCCTGACAATCTCCTATTGTCCCAATCCCATAAACCAGGATTTTGAAGAGGGTTTTACGCTCCAGGTATGGACAGGGTTGTAGAATCAGTAGGGACTGTTGAGGCACCAGGAGAACCACAACAGTGGGAAGCTCTTACCACTGCTGGTCCTGAAAGGCTGAGGGTTACAGGCGGGCAGGAGGTACTAGGACCGTGGAAATGCAGGTGCCTGACTGACCTTGTAGTGAGCGGCGGGAGAGGGCCACTGCTAGGGAGCCGGGGGGATGCAGACTCAATCGGCCAGGTCAGCCCCAGCGGGCAAGGGTGGCGCAGAGGACAGTGAAGGTGTTTAGAGTGGGGAGCAAACCAACACCTACACAGGTTGAGAATAGAACCCCGTGGAACTCTAATATTTAAAAATTCATAAAGCTTTAAAGAATGGGAACCATTCACTACTGAGGTAGGAGAAACACCAAAAGAAAATCTTTTTTTGGCAATAAGTGGAAGGTAACT
This sequence comes from Diceros bicornis minor, assembly GCF_020826845.1. Lineage (NCBI taxonomy): Eukaryota > Metazoa > Chordata > Mammalia > Perissodactyla > Rhinocerotidae > Diceros > Diceros bicornis. Next base: position 72,370,964 of record NC_080749.1, read on the forward strand.
TTTAAGCAGAAAGGAGTTGGGAGTAGTGCCAAATGCTCAAAAGGAGTCAAGTAAGATAAAAGCCATTATGAAATGAAATGGATGGGGACAGGGAAATACTGCAAGCAGGTCAAAGCCAAGGGTATGAACTCAGCAAGAATTAAAGTGGAAAGATTAGGATACATTCAAGAGGTTTTTCTTGGTTAGAATCTGCAAGATTTGGTAGCAATTTGGATATACAGTAAGAGAAAGGTGACAAGAAGTAGAAGATATCTCCTAGGATTTTAGTTCAGAAATAGAACAAAATAAGAAACACTGAAAGAAAATAATGTTTACGAAGGGAAATATAATTTCCTCCATTTTTCATTTTTAAATACATATTCAACTTATCAAATATGCAAAATATTCTTTGGCGTTGTGATCAAGCAGGAGACTCAGATCTAGAACGCAATAGAGATTGGACTATGTCAACAGTAGAAATTAGGAAATCATTATTATATTGGATGGTATTTGGAAAATATAGCAATTCATTTGCAATTAGTTAGATCTACCATAAAACACTGAGAAAGAGGAAAGTGACCCCTGATATACAGGTGCTGGCCTGGCAATGTCAACTAGACCTTGCTGCCATAAGCTGGCCTGACACTCATGGCTAGGCCATGGTATTCTCCTGCTGAACATAAATAATTTCACAGAACATTAACATTACACAAGGCCAATCTGTGACCATGATGGATTAAGATAAAACCAAGAGCCCTACATAATCATGTCTGAATACAGACCAAATAGGATCATTGGCTAAGCCACAAAAATGATCAAACATCCCCTTTCCTGCTAGTAAGACTGATTGCTGCTTTTTTCTCAATTTCAGCTTTACCCTAGGGCCAGTCTCCACTTTAGATAAGGGCTGTTAAGATACCCATAGAATTACTCCTACCTCCAGAACAAAGTCCAGTGTCATTAAACCTTCCTCAAATCATCTAACAGAAGCCCAAATCTTACAAGTCTTTCTAACACCTTCTCATGAGATGTCTGGCAGATCCTTGAGGTATGCATTCTCCTTTGCTCCTAAATCCAACTTGTTCAGTGGGTTTCACTGGTGGTCTTTGGATGGAGGATATTCACAAAACTTCGATACCTTCCCTGCCCCCTAATCCCCTCGCCCTTTACACACACATAGTAAGGAAAAACAAAAATGTGGTGTTCTGGGGGATGAAGGCATTGGGAAAATGTTAGAATTTTGGTTCGTCAGTTGAAAATGAACATGACAAGTCCAGATCTTTTAAAAACTCCTTCAAGTGATTCTATTTATTTATTTATTAACTTATTTAGGGCTGGGGCTTCGGGTGTTAATCAAATTCATAGTATTCTAGGGTATTTAACCCTCACACACACTGGATCACTATTAGATGTGTGCTCAGCATATTCAGTGTCTGGAAATGTGAGTACCTACACTATTACAATCAAGTTATCTTTATAAATCATTATCAGCTCATTCAATTTGCACTCAATCTCTTTAATACTTTTTAATCAGTGAAATCCAAGCAGAAAATCTGATTGGGTTAGATCAGATAAAAACAGAAATATTATTCTCTCTCTTGTGGTATTTCTCAACTTATTCTTCTCTGACCCCCTTTCTTTGTAGACGGTTTCCAACATGTGGCCGCCTAACATTTCCGTGTGAGAATGATGATATTCAGCATCTCTCGCTCTCTTCCACGTCTGGCTGGTTTGGGGAAGTGCCACATGGATGGATTTGCACTGGTCCTCAGCCAATCCCTCGTTTCCCATTTGTCCGCTGACAGGTTTTATGAAGGACACTATGTGCACAGTTGCCACCTCGTTTATGAGCTCATCTGTAATGTCCTACCATGAGCCTTTCCCAGTCTGAGCTTGTTGACTGCCGTTTCCTTCTCTGCCAGGAAAGGTGAAGGTTATTTTATGGCTGTGCAGATGATTGCCTCGCACTTGGTACCATCTATATGGTCCCTTGGTACCTCAAATAGCTTCTTGAATTATACTTTCCAGTGGTTTTGGATGTCTTCCTGTGCTGTTAGCACTTTGCCATCTGCTGTCCTGATGCCACTGCAGTCTTTGGGTAAAATTCAATGTTTACAAATCCCTTTGTAGTCTTTCTATCTACCTCTTGTTTCCAATATTTTTTACTACATTAATTGTTATTATTTTTATCTCTCATACTTAGATTTTAATTTTTCCCAAGCATTTTCAGGCATTTCATAGAAAAAATTTATTTTGTCAAATGCATCATTCTAACATATGTAGCCGATGCTCTCTAATTGATGTAGTTCAAATGTATTGTAAATATTTATTGAAATGAAAGTGATAACCAATTTAGATCCACAGCTCTTAAAAGTTTATCAGTCTCTTAAAGTTTTATACAGTCAGCTCATAAATAAGCTCCGTGTATCTAAGTTGTCATAGATTCGATCTTTTTTTAAAATGCTTTATTTTTCAAATCTTGAATCCATCTCAGGCTATGTTGACCATTTTACTTTGTTGTTGTTATTGTTTTTATTTAGAATGATTTTCAATGGACACATAATATTGACATCTTCTACACTATGAAGTGTTTAATCACTAAACTATTATTAAAGGAACATAAATGCCTACAAATCTTTGAAGGCAATTATCACTTTATTTACAGTTCTTTCTCTCGAACTATCACTACTGACAGCTCCCTAGAACATATTTAGACATGCCTGCCACTTTCATCAGAAAAATCTATTGCTTCAAAATTGAACAAAAAAATATTTCTGTTCCTGACAAAATGAGTTTGTGTGCTACCCTTCCCCACATTGGAGTTACACAAAATAAATGTCTTTGTGGTTTTTATTACCATCACCTTTACTCCTTCTTCTTTTTTCACTATTAGGAGCTAGTTGTAATGGGGAAAATTCATAGTCATAAATAAAAGTGATGTGGTGACACATGTTACCAAGTATTGTAGAAGTACTTCACAGAACCCAAGGGAAATTTTCTAAAATGCTCTAAAAATTACAAGTGATGACAAAACCATCTGGATTAAAATGATTATATCTTCACTATAAAGTAATTTTGTCATTGCTAAAGAAAAGCACTAATTCATGAGAACCGTTCGGTTTTACTTCACATTCTCCATTCTTCCAAAATGAGGATTCCCTGTCACTACTGCTTATAGCAATACCTACTGGACTATTCTCTCTTGCTTAAGTGTATAATAAAAATAGGGATTTGGAAATGATATACTTGAGTCATTTTGAGCTACCATACTTTGTGTTAGTTCAGTTATCCCTTTCAAGGAACTCAGAACAAAACAAATAAAACTAAAAATAACTAGGCATTGAACAAAGGCTGACAAATTGCTATCTCTTCTTTTTATTTCCACACACCTCTTTCAGTTATAATTAAATCAAAGTTTAGATAATATAAAAATGTTTTTGGTTTTTTTTTGTCTTATAATTGACTTGATTAGTAGAAGCATCTTTAGATAAGAGAGCTAGAGCTTAGTATCATCATTAGAAAAGATAAAGTTGGACAGGACGGGGACTGTCTAGGTGTCAGAGCTCTAAGCATTCTGGTACCAAAACAACCTAATAAACTCATAAATAATACCATGACCTCATTCCTCAGTGAATCTAGTAAACTTCCTTTGGGTCCTCATTTTTTTTCTCAGTCATATGCTTTTGTGAAATTTCTAGGGGTTATAGGTTTAGACATAGCAGTTCAAGTATAACTAAACTAAACAAGTGAAATCAAAAGATGGTCATTATCATAGAGTTTTCTAGCCAAATAATACTGATAATATTGCAATATCATGACATACATGCCACGAATGATACTGAACCTCTTAATCTCAAGTTCTTTTGCCCAATGCACAGTAAGCGAAACACTGAGATATTGGTGCTTGGAGATGGAGAAAAGTTTATTGGAATTGGCCAAGACAAGAAGGTGGGAGCAGGGGTTCTCTCAAATCTGCCTTAACAAGAGAAGAAGGCAGGGGGTTTTATAGAGCTAAGGGGCATGGCAGAAGGAATTTCAGAGAAACAAAGGGGTAGTCCGTGTTTCTTTCACTCCTGATAAGCCCCTGGGCAAACTGACTTCTGGGTGTCAATGGCAGTAGGGGCTGGTTACTGGTGATCCTTGAAGGCGTGCTTTATTCTGTAAAACAAGCTCATAAATCTTTGTGACCCTTGAGTTACCCCTCAGGTTAAACAGGAAAAGAGCAACTTCTTTTCATAACAAGGTCAAAAGGTAATCTTATTGAATGTTTACAGTAACCCTCAGGTACCCAGCTTCACAAACATGGACATAATACTGATTCTTGAATTTTAGTTAAGAACAGAAATAGTCCTTGTCAATTGAAAGTTTAAATGAAACAAACTTTCACTTTATATGAAAACAAACATCTGTCTAGAGATTTAGCAAAATAAGATAGTAATTTGGCATGTCTGTCTAATAAAGCTAATTAAAAGCACTAAAACTACTAGCTAGTAGAAACATTTTATTGGTTATTTTTAATGCAGTCTATTCATGCTAGATCATGTGCACTTGAAAAGGCTTCAGATCTAAGGATGGTACGAGCAGATTGCAGACTACACCCCTTGATTAGGTTCACAGTATTAGTTAGGGGCAAACCAAACAGCATTTTGTATTAAGTGATGTTTCTTATTCACTCTTCTTTCATAGGTGATTTCTTGTGGTAACTCTTACTTACCTAAAGTACATATTTATCCTACATTGGTGAATCATCTCTAAAGCAAAATGCAAATGCCCATACTCCTAATTAGAAACTTGAAAGTTATTGGACATGCTTTTCTCTCCATCACTCATCACAAACATCTGTTTTTTTTTAAAAAACTTACATTTCTCCCAAATTGCCTAAAAAAGCTAATGCTTCTTTATTTCCGTAGCCATCCTCTCTCTTTAAGATCTCACTACCTTTTCCGTCCCTGGAGTTCTGTGATCACATTTCCTCTTGGACTCCACTGAACGGCAGATTTGGTTATGTCATCTCTTAGCTTAATACTTCCATGACTGAAAAATCATAAATAAAAATCTTTATATTATGAGATCATTTATTGCCTGGCCCTTATCAGCAACTCTTGCTCCTTCTCTCTCCACATTCCCAAACCCACCCTGTGACTCTGCATACTTATCTTCTACATAATGGTACCCTTCCAGACGCCCCTCAGCTGCAGCTGCTGTGTACATAATGCAACTTTTATCTTGCCTTTTTCTTTGATATTCATCTTATCTCTTATTTGTTTAGATATTCCTAGTGGCCTAAAGACGTAATTTTATAGCAAATATATGAACAACTCAATATATTCTTGACACTGTTGCTTATCTTTCCGCTTTACTATTTGCACAGTTGGGAACATATCTGTATAGAAATATTTATCAGTAAAGTAAACCTTCTTTTTCTGATGCTTCATCTTAGAGGTAAAATCATCCTGCTGTTGCCATTAAGCTCTTCAACTCATGTATAAACATTCTGTTAACTTCAAACAGCATGTTTAAAGTAAGTTAGTTCATAGCTGTGAAATGGTTGCACGTTTTCGGTATTTCTAAAGATTAAGTTACATACTGAATTGTTTTAACGCACTACAGAAAACATTAAACTGTTTAATTCATTATTGGAACACTTTCATTACAGTAATAACAGTTTAACACCCTGCAGTGGCAATTCTGAATAGAAAATTAAGTACATATTTGTGGTAGCTTAGGTAATTTATATGTTAGATGATACAATCTTGGTATACAGGATATTGTTCTTCAGAGAGAGGGATATGCTTTCAAGCAATTAGTTTAAATGCGTCAAATCAATACAGGATATTGTTAGGTTAATTTCTCATTTTTCTGTTTAATTGATTGAAGTTTTTTCAAAACATTTTTCCATGGAATTTTAGTGTAAACTGTTTCAGTATGAACCATGACAACAATGTATAGACAATAAAGACAATAAAAGCTTCCTGGCTACTCTAACTCTGCAAGATCTAACCTACAAGGGAAAAATCCTGCAGCTGCAATAAATATTTAGTTAAAAGTAGCTAGGCCGATAAAACCAGAAATGAAACATAGCGCCCCATTTTAATTTTTATTTATCATGAATTAAAAGAAAAGAAGAAAGTCTTTGTGTGTGATTTTTTTAATTTATGAATTTCATTTAATGCTTTAGGGTTTCAAAAGTTAATTTAAATTGAAATCTATCTATGTACCATCCATCTATGTCTGTCTCTATCTACATATATAAATACGAAAATCTGTATCTATATAAAATCTATCTAAAGCTTCTAACTTTTGACATCATTATACTTAAAACATATTCTAAAGCTTAGCTGTGGTGAGAAATTAAGAAATGTTTTATTTGTAAATAGATAATACTCTAAAGGTATATCTGCCCATAGCCCCCTAATATAGGCTTGTTGTCTGACTGAAGAAATTGATCGTAAATGCTTTTTAAAGAAAATTTTTATTCCTTGGTTCATGGCCTATTTTACACCAGTTGGACACATTATATATTTTTATTTAATTGATTTGAATTCCCAGAAAGGAAACTTTTTGTTCTTGAACTGTGAGCTAATATAAATCTTGTTCTTTAACTGAATGTCTTGCTTTGGGAGAACAGAATCAAGAGTCAACATGCCCCTCACACAAAGCTACATTCTTACCTGTATTCTGTTTCTAACAATGGGTTCATAGGTCAGACTATGGAATGGTACAGAATAATTTCTTAATATTCTGTTTATGATTATCTAAACTTGAAGGATAGAAAAAGGAGGGCACTAAGTTTGTTTATGAACTCCATGTGCCATGACAAGCACACGAAAAACTTTATCTTAGATATTGTGGTCCTAATTTTTTCCCTAATGTAATAAGCATCATCTCCCTTAGGAAGATCAAGCCACTGAGCCAATAATATTTTGTCCCCACCACTAATGGCTGAGTTGTAACACTAAGCAGATGGGGATTGGCCAGTGAAGCACATTCTCTGCTTCTAATGCCAGGAGCTGATGTCACAGAAGATTGTCTCCATAAGGAATCTCTGGGATGATCAGTCTGTTTTTCAGAAGATGCATTAAGACACTATTTCACCTGTTTAGCTTTCCTCGGAACAAGAACTTTTGATTATGATCTAGAGGTATGCTTTCAAGTAGGGTAGTAATTATCCATACGTGTCTATTTAAATTTAAATAGAATTAAAAATTCTGTTTCTCAATCTCACTAGCCACATTTCAAGTACTAACTAGCCACATGTGACTAGGAATAAGAATGGTTAATAGAACACTTCCATTATTGCCAAAATTTGAAGTAGACAGCCTTCTCTAGAGAATTCACTAAATCTCATTCACTTAGAGAGATCACCCCAGAGACTTCAGGCATGACCAATAACAGGCCATTGCAACTACTACTATGTGTGCCTAATGATCAAATAAGACTCTATATTTTTAAAATTTTGTACTTATATTCATTTATTTTTACTTACAATTTTAAATTTCCAAAGTACAAAAACACATGCTCACTCAAACAAAATATCAGATTGAATAACAGAGAATTGAAGAAAGTAAAAAATGAAAGATTTTTGTCTCCTCTACCTTATTTCTACCTCTCAGTTGGAAATTTTGCTAAAAGTTTGGCATTAATCATTTCAGACCTCCATTCAACTGTCTACCTACCATCTATGCATCCACATATCATAAGTAATTGAAGATAAAATAATTGGTGCATTTTCTCCCATGTAGATATGGGAAGTCAAAAATTTTTTCAGGATATTTCCGTAGTTAGATAAATTTCGAATTTTATGCTACCATTTTAAAATAGCTTCGTACCTGCATCTCCAGAACCAGTAACCGAGTGTCCCTAAACTGAGTACTACTTTGATCTGAAATGATTCCCTAAGAAAGTGACAAACTTCTCTAACCCTTTGCTCAGAATATGCAAATGACTGGATCAACTTTTCAGGTTATCAACTTAAAGGGCAGCAATTAAACGCATTTTCAGTAACATGAGAAAACCATTCTATCATTGTCTTATCTATTATCAGAAAAGATGGTTAGTGCTACCACATCCTTAAATTTTAAACAAAGCCAATGAGGGAATGGTTAATTGTGCTTCAAATCGAGAACTGTCAAGCCTTTCTTCATCAGAGAATTTGTCCTCAGGCTATATTTGGTACCAGGCTTTTGTCATTCAACAACCATAGTCAGGGAAATTATAAAGAAAAGCAGCCATTGGTGGGGGGAAGACAAAAATAATCTATTTCAAGCTTTGATGTTCCTATAATTTCCATCAATTTAATTTTTTTTTTTATTATTTCACATATAGACAGAGCCATAGATTACACAGGCAGCCATTCAAATATCTATATATGAGGCTATTCACGTAGTAAAGAAATTACATCTTCATATCTCGTTTCTTACACTCCAAAACTCAGTCTCTCAGAAGTATATCCTGAGTTTAATTAAATTGTAAATTTGAAATCCCCAATGAATCAAGATCTTCCCAACCAACTGCAGATTTTATGAGTCTCAAAAATGAACATATTTTCAATTAGAGTGGGTAATATGTGTTATTTTTTTCTTTTGGCAAATAGCCAGAATATACACATTTCCTGTTACACATGCGTGACTCCTAGAAGAGGAAGCAAATTTAATGGAATTGATGCCTTTTTAATGGCTGTGCAGATCCCATAGGATTTTTCTGTTGTGTAAGCAAATGAGTGAATGAGTGACTAGATGGGAATTAGGGGGGTAATGCTGGGCTGCTCAATACAGGACTGTTGACGGTGATGATAATTAAATAGAGAAAAACATAAATCCTTGAAAAAAGGTTAAAGAGATGATAAAAAACACTGTTGATAAGAGTATGAGAAAGCGAGCACTATTCCACTATTGATGGGAATGTCAACTGGTACAATGTTTTGGACTAATGGTGGATAATATAAAAAAAGCCAAAATAAATAATAGAAATTCTCTTTGATGGGTATATTTTATGTATAATTCTCTTTGACAGGGATATACATATATATATCTTCCAGGGATATATTTTAAGACACATCAACACAAGAGTAAAGAGAAATTATTGCAGTATTTTCTGTAATAGCAAAATCTCAGACACAGCCTGACATCTACCACAGTGCACAGTTGATAGAAAATTCAATGTCAGCTTTATGAAAAGGTTCTTAAGTAGGGACTTCACATCAAAATCGACCAATGTGAGAATGTTTTAATACATTGATATTTTTATGTTTTAATACATATCATTACATAAATGCCATATAGGTGTCTTAAATGATATCTATATTGTGCTAATTTTATGAGATCACCAAAAGTACATTACTTCGTAAAGAAAAAGAAAGATAAAGAAGTTTCTTTCTCTTTTAAACCAAAGAGGGCATATGCACTGAATTGTATACTTTTTAATTTTATTCTGTAAGTTTACCCTAGAAACTGTTAACTTCCTGGTTCACTAGAGGAACTGAGAGTATGGGTTGGTGGGTAGGAAAAAGAATACTTCCATTTGTTTGTTTTTTTATCATGTGCCTTTATTGTTTTTTAATAAGATGATTTATTTTATTATGAAACCAAAATTCCAGGAGAGTCAGCTTTCTCAGTCAAGTCCTGGGAGTTTACTGACTGCAGACTACATAAAGTCTGTCTCACAAAGCTTCATGACCTGAGGTTACTGATAACTCCCTAATCTCACGCCCCTCACTCTTCCTCTCTGGCTCAACACAGTGACATTCCCTCCTGAGGACCCGTGTGCAGGAGTCAGGAGGTCAATAAAAATATTCTCTTAAAGGCCATGGTTCCTGGAAAACTGAGGCCAAATTCTACAGATTGATACTTAACTATGGGTTCACATTAGAATCACCATTAGAACATTTTAAAGGTGGATATTCATCGGCCTCCTCTCTGGAAAATCTGATTCAGGATGCCTGGGGGAAACCTAGGTATCTGTATATTAAAGACCCATTTCTGATTCTCATATACAGTTCTAATTTCTATAGCGGTTAAAATATAGTTTCAACATTCTTTGGCGTATTTGTGTACATGTTAACTCAAAAACGTCATCCTATCTCCTTTAAACAAACAGAAGGGTGGAATGGGGAGGGAGAGAGACAGATGTTTAAAGTGATACTGAGGGGTGGCAGTGCTTAAGTCTGGGCTTTTCTACTTTCTCTGTGCTTCTCTTCTGGTTCTGCTATGGAGGCGCTCTGCTATGTGAAAGGAAATCCTATTTTTCTCCTTGTCAGTCAGTCACGTCAGTCAAGCTGGACCGCCACTATCTATATCTGGGAGACACACTAAATTTGTATCAGGATCTCAGTTAACTCCGTAATATTCTTACCAATACTTTTAGTATGAAGACAATAAAGGAAAGAGATCATAATTCATTTTCTGTAATTTCCAAACTGTGCTTCAGAAACAGTGCAATTTTGCAGAATTTCAGTTAGCCAGCATCATAAATAACAAGTATATGAGATGAGATTTGCTTTTGGCTGTGGTTTGGCCAATGTCAGGAGACATGGCACACCTCCCGATTTGGTGAAGGTGTACCACAGGCAAGGACAAGAAGGGCAGATCTCTCGTGAGGTCTGTCATGGGCTCTTATTGTCCAAGAACGTTCCCAGCTGGGCAGCAGACCCCTTGTTAGAGGACTCTTGATGTACTCTCTCTCTTATATTTTTAGGAAAATCCCAGATATTCCAGGATTCAGAGGCTTTCCTGCTAGGTGAGGGTAACAGCAAATTTTCAGCGTTCAAGCAGGTAGGTATGAATGGAAAAGCTCTTTGAAAAGCAAATGAGTCTATGAACAAAGCAAATCATTACAGAAAGGGAAGACTCTTCACAGAGAGTCCCATCAAGAATTACTGAAACTTCTGGGCACAATAATTACCTTTCATTATGAGATTTCTCCCTCATTGGGATATAGCCCTCTAGACCGATCCTGTGGTATTTTGATTATTTCTGGACAAATAATATACAATAAAATTTATTTTATTAGAAGGAACTAAGTATGGTAATATCCAAAGACATAGAATATTAAGGAAACATTTTACTATTTTATTTAAAATATGTATATAATGATGATAGAGTATTATATATTTGGTTCTCAATATGTGTAATGTCACATTTATTATTTCTTTTAATTCTCAAAAATTTTTATGAACTAAATATTCTTATTACTTCCATTTGACAGATGAGTGCTGCTCAAGGAAGTCAGCTGACTTGCTCAAATCCAAATGGTAGCAATTGGCATATGCATTTTTTCTCCTGCCTTCAAATTCATGGCGCTTCCAGCACAGCACATCTGCCTCCCATTTTCAATAATGAATACACAGTATTTGACTTTCTGAGATTCTATGAATAGTAGGTAATTTTTATTGCTTGTCAAAGCTTTCTGGCCTTGCTACTTCATTCAATCAAAGTTTAATAATGTGACCTCCTTGAGGTATACTATTAGAAAATTAAATTAATTAGTTGAAGCCCAGTGGTGCAGATAACCTAACTACTAAAACAACTAGCTTTCCCTTAGGACATGGACTCTATACAGGGCTAATTTTGAAGCAGAGATTTCTTTTTTTCTAGTGGGAAAATAATTCACATTCTTTTAATAGACAACTGCACAAGAAATTTATTTTTAAATATGCTCTTTAAAGGTTAAATTGATGTTAAGCTGGGTTTCTAAACTAATACACCAGATGAATCTTCAAGACTGGGGACAGCTGTCTGTTTTTCTACATCACACTCCCGACAGTGCTATCTTAAAGACATGCTGGCAAGAAACAGGAAATTCGTTCCAGCCAAATTCCCACATTTCAGAGTCTTGCTGATGAGAGCAGGAAGAGTCTCTCGACAAGGAGGTGTGAGTGGGTGATCAAGCCCATGGATACAGAGCATCGCAAACTCACACTTGTTTAATTCTAGAAAAGGACTATTTTTATGTCTAGTTTTTGTGTTTTAGATAAATACCAACTATTTCAGAAGCTAGTGCCTCAAGAATGGAAACAAGTTTACTAAACAGTGAGTTGTGATTTGAAAATTCAGCAATCACATTAAAAACCTTCCTAAGTGCTACTGGTCTTTAGAACTACAGACAAGGCAGTAAAAAAACACATATGTTTTAGATTTAAGGACTTAGGCATTTTGGGCATTTCAAACATATGTTTCAGAGTATTCTGCAAGTTCTGAAATGTCTTGGTTCAGTAAAAAGCTCTAATTAATAATTCTTATGATACATAGACAAAAATATATCTTGCATATTCAATGTATCATTCAAATTTGATCTAAAAACTAATAATTTAAATTATGCTCTACATTATTATTAGTATGTGTACCCTAAAGGAATGTTAATTTGTTTTCTCAGTTCAAACTTTGGTAAATACTATGTTCCCAATGGCGTTGCAAACCTATAAAATATTTTGAGATACATTTACCCATTCTGTTTTCTTACAAGTCATCCTCTACTCTCTACAAAATTTGTTTTCTTTACGACCATTTATTGTTTTGGCATATATTATTTCCTCTTTGGCAGTGATTTAGTTTTTAAATGACAGTTACAAAAAAGAAAGTATAATATTTATTAAGTGATTTTTAAAAATCTTTGTTTGACTTGAGAATATATCTTTATGTTCCCATGCCTGTGACCATTAAGAGAAATGACAGAAGGAAGGAGAAAGCTTTAGAAACTTCAATATTTTATAAATTATATTTCATATATGCCCTAGCCTATTGTTAAGAGTAAATGAAAATTTTGAGATGTCCCATTAAAATTAATATACGTCCTGAAATGTCACCTTTATTTTGCTTTACTGCCTTTTTTTCTTAAGATATCTTCTCTCATTTGACATGCTACAGTCCCATTCACCTTCCCACAAAGATGTCTGTGTTTCATCTGTCAGAGTATTACCTCTGTCCAGTGTGTTCTGAAAGAACTTTGTACTTCCCTTAGTATGCTGGAAACACGTTACTTTGCCCATTTGGTCACCAGATATAGTCAGCTTTGGATGGAGCTCCTGGAGTTGCTTTATCTGTACCCTTTTTTTCCTCTTTTTTTTTTTTTTTTTTTTAAATCACTCAGCCCATCCTGAGGATTCCAGCTCTATCTTGCCCACCTATGTCAGGGTTACAATCAGGTTGGCAGCCATCTATGTACACATCTTGATAGAGGGTCACTACAGATATAAAGTTGGATTTCTCAAATTCTTTAAAGAGAACATCTACAGATATAACCTATAAAGGAAAAGCAAAGGTCTGGAAGGAAAGGATTAAGCAGAATAGGCTGTAACACAGTATCTCCAGTTATGGGGGAGAGGGTGAGTCTATGAAAGAATGAAGGCAACTTATCCAGTCTAATCTCCTTATAAACATGTTTATGACAGATCTGGCAAGCAACTGAAGTTCCATATGGGAACCTTCATTAGTTTGTACTTGGTCATCTAGAATTTCTTTTTGTTTTAATTGAGATATAATTGACACATAACATTGTATTTGTTTCAGGTGTATAACATAATGATTCAATATATGTATATATTACAAAATGATCACCACAATAAGTCCAGTTAACATCCATCACCACGCATAGTTATAATTGTTTTTCTTATGATGAGAACTTTTAAGATCTACTCTCTGAACAACTTTCAAATATGCAATACAGTATTGTTAACTATAGTTATCACGCTGTACGTTATATCCCCCAAATTTATTTATTTTATAACTGAAAGTTTATACCTTTTGACCCCCTTCACCCATTTTGCCCACCGCTAGCAACCACCAATCTGCTGCCTAGAATTTCTTATGGAAAAAAAAAAGCTTTGTGCTCTATGCATTTATGGTACATTGCTCCTTGGAAGATATCATATAAGCTATGAAATGAACTGAGTATAAGACAGAGATGTGTCATGATGAGATGGCTCTCTTGCATACAAGTGAAGTCAACTGTATACATGGCTTAGACATCTCATGTATTAGTTTTCTATTGCTGCTGTAACAAATTACCACAAACTTTGCGGCTTAACAACATAAAGTTTTTAATCCTACATTTCTGTAGGTTTAGAAATCCGATACAGGTCTCACTGGGTTAAAATCAAGCTATCAGCAGGACTACATTCCTGTCTGAAGTCTCTAGGAGAAAATATTTCATTGCCTGGTCCAGCTTCTAGAAGCTGCCCACATTAGCTCATGGCCCCCTTCTCCATATTCTCTCTAACCTCTGGCATCCTCCTTCTTCCACTTTTAAGGACCCTTGTGATTACATCGGGTACACCTGGGTACTCCAGGCTAATCTCCATATCTTAAAGTCCGTTTGTCAGGAGCTCAGCTGAGCTGGAGAGAGAGGTGAGAGTAGTTAATTAAAAACAACAAGCCAAAATTAAAGAGTAAAGTCTTTAATCACTTACTGCAATGGAGTAAGCAAGAGTAAAACTGGAGAAAGTGTAGACTTCCCTCTCTCCCATTTTCCCTCAAGGAATGGCACACTGTGGAGGCTCAGGTGGGTTAGCACAGACGTGAGGGTTGTCCTACTGCCAAGGGAACCGCAAACAAAGGCTCTGGCAATTTTGTGACCTTGGGGAAAGGGAAAGGAAAAAGAGGGAGGTCTAAGAGTGGAAAAGTACTGAGTACTGAGTCAGAGTTGGAGAAAATGTCCCTTCAAGGTTTGCTCCTCCTCCTTCTATAACAACGCCTTGTCAGAAGCACCTGAGGAAGCCCTCTGCTCCAGAGACCTCTGAATGCAGGCGCCTGGGATAGGAAGGCAAAAAAAAAAAAAAGAAGAAGAAGAAGCATGGCTAGCCAGAGAGGTCTGAGTCCTTGACTGACATTCTTTTCAGAGACTACAGCACATTGGCTGTGCATCATATCCAGTGTGGGGAGGGCAGCTTTCTTCTGTGAAAAGGCTGCCAGGTAAAGCCTTTGTAATTGCCTAGGGTTGGGTCTCAAAAATCAAACACAAGTTTTTTTGGCCAGGAGCCAGATACCTCACAGCTGAGTAGCAAACGCCTACAATCTTAATTCCTCCTTTCTATGCAAACTACCATATTCGCAGATTCCAGGATGTAAGACATGCACACCTTTGTGGGGCCATTATTCTGTCTACCATACCTGACATGTTAATCTGGGCCAGAGTAGATCCTAGGAGGTAAGAAAAGACTCAGAGAGCTGCCGTGACATTCCCAGACCTATTCCTGCTCAGCCAATTCCTCATGATGATTTGTATGCTTGAAATGATGCATAAAGCCTGATACTGAGAAAGATCTCTTATTTCTGTGATTCTGATGTGACAATCTGATTCTATGTTATCTAAGATGACTTACAAAAAACTGACCTGACCTGGGTCCTGTTAACTCTATCACTACCCCTCGCTCTAGTCCAGCTGCACCGGCCACCTTGCTTCTCCTCAAAAATGCCAAGTATATTCCCCACCTCAGGGCCTGTGCACTTTCTGTTGCTTCTGCCTGGAAGGCTTTTCCCTTCCCTTCCTCCAGTCATCACTCAAAGTCATCGTTTTAGTGTTGCCTTTCCTGGTCACTATATCGAAAATTGCACTTCTTACAGCCAGTGTGCCCTATCCCACTTCCTTACCTTATTTTTATCCCCAGTATTATCAATACCATTCTATATAACTTACTAATGTATCTTGTTTTATTTCATTTCCTTTTCTCTCATTCATGGCTGAATGACCAGTATTGAAAACAGTTCTTGGCATAAATCTTACATGTAACTATTGTTTCCTGTCATTGATATTGATACCAGGAAACTAGAGAGCTAAGGAGGACAGAGATATTTTGTCATCTTATCATTATATTGGGCAAGAACTTATGTGTTTGATAAAGGATATTAATGATTTTCTCTTGCTCAGGCAAGAGAAGCTGCCAATTATCTTATCATCTAAACAGTACTCCAAATAGGTGAATATTTCAAATCCATATTTTGGTAAAGGACTCTCCAGACATAAAGATATGTCAAACTGAACATTGGCAGGTACTTCAGACTCAATATATCCGAGAATGTTGTGAAAGCATCTGGTGTTCAGGCCTACTGGGTCTTCTTTCCTGTGGGGAACATAGGAGAATGACACTTTCTCATTGTTTGATGTGAAGACAATGAGTGGTTCTATGCCAAATTTATGGGATGCAGTTAAAACAATGCTTAGAGATCAATTTAGAGCTGTAAGTGCCTGTGTTTACTGTTTTAAAAGAAAGATCTCAAAACTATAACTGAATCTTCTACCTTAACATCTTGCAAAAGAAGAGCAAATAAAACCTATACCAAGCAAGAAATACATAATAAAGAATAGAGCAGATATTAGTGGAATTAAGATTAGAAAAACAATAGAGAAAATCATTGAAACCAAATAGTAATTCTTTGTAAAGATGAACAAAATGACAAAACTTTAGCTAGATTGACCAAGAAAAAAAGCGAGAAGACTTAAATTATTAAAATCAGGAATTCTAGAGGAAAAATCACCCCCAATCTACAGAAATAAAATGATTATAAGGGAATATTTACGTGATTACATGAATAACTTTGAATTCATGTGTGAATACATGAATACATTTATGCCAACCAGTTAGATTTCTATGTAACTTGTTTGTTTTGTTTTTGATGAAATAGACAAGTTCCTAAAAAGACACAAACTACCAAAATTGACTCAAGAAAAAAGAGAAAAGGTAAATCAACCTATAACAAGAGAATGTATTAATAATTTAAAAACTGCCCACAAAGAAAAGCCCAGGCCTAGATGGCTTCACCTGTGAACTTTGCCAAACGTTTAAGGAATATTTAATACCAAATATTCACAAACTCTTCCAAAAAGATACAAGAAGAAGGAACACTTCCCAACTTATTCTATGAGATCACTATTATATTGATTCCGAATTAGGAAAACACATCACACACATGAAAAGAAAAGTACAAACCAATATCTCTTATGAATAAAGACACAAAAACTCTCAACAAACTACGAGCAAGCCAAATCCAGTAATGAATAAAAAAACTGTACACAGTAACCAACTGGGATTTATTCCAGGAATGCACGTTTGGTTTACATTTGAAAATCAATTAATGTGATAAAACATACCAATAAAATAAAGGCCAAAAACCTCATGATCATCTCAATAGATGCAGAAGCAGGATTTGACAAATCCTACACTGCTTCATGATTAAAAATATCCAATAAATTAGGAATTCAAGAGAACTTCTTTGACCTGATAAAGGGATCTATGCAATTTCCACAGCTAACAGGACACTAAATGATGAATGATGAATGTTCTCCCCTAAGATCATAATAAAAGAAGGATGTGTTCTCTTGCTACTTCTATATAACTGTGTACTGGAGACTTTAGCTGGGTTAGTTAGGCAAGAAAATGAAATGAAAGTAGTCAAATTGGAAAGGAAGAAACAAAACTATTTCTATTTGCAAATGAACCAATCTTGTATATAATTTAAAATATGTATAAATATATGTAAAATATAATTATATAGATAATTAAATATAAAATATAAACATATATATAAATATATATAAAATATAATTAAATTCTAAGGAATCCACTAAAATACTGTTAGAACCAATAAACAAATTCAATGAGGTTGTACAATATAAGATCAAGATACAAAATAAATTGTAGTTCTATACACTAGCAATGAAAAATCCAAAAATGAAATTAAGAAAATATTCCCATTTTCAATAATATCAAAAATAATAAAATAATTAGGAATAAATTTAACAAAAGAAGTGAAAATTTATCCTATCAAAATCTCAGCTGGCTTCTTCACAGAAATGGGCAAGCTAAATTGATCCTAAAATATATATGGAATTGCACAGTATCCTAAATAGCCAAAATAATCTTGAAAAAGAAGCTCCAAGTTGGAAGACTCATACTTCCTAATTTTAAATTTACTACAAAGCTACAGCAACCCAGACGGTATGGTACTGGCATAAGGACAAATAGATTAATGGAATAGAACTGAACATCCGGAAATAAAGTCTCACAATCATGGAAAATGAATTTTTGACAAGGATGCCATGGCTACTCAGCAGGAAGAATGATCCTTTCAATAAGTGATCCTTTGAAAATATATATCCACATGCAAAAGTATGAAGTTGTACCCCTTCCTCACTCCATTTACCAATATTAACTCAAAGTGGATCATAGGCATAAACAGAAGAACTAAAACTATAAAATTCTTAGAAGAAAATATAGGAGTAAAACTCTGTGACTTTGGGTTAGGAAAATCCTTCTTGGCTATGACACAAAAGCACAGGCAACAAAAGAAAAATAAATAAATTGGAGTTTATCAAAATTAAATGCTTTTACTGCATGAAACACCATGAAGAAAGTGCAAAGACAACCCACAGAATTGGGAAAAATGTTTGCAAATCATCTATTTAATAAGTGACTTGTATCTAGAACATATAAAGAATACTTACAACTCAAAAATATAAACACAGCACAATTAAAAATAGGAAAAGGGCATGAATAGATATTTGTCCTAAGAGTATATACAAATGGCCAATAAACACATTAACAGATGCTGAATATCATTAGCCATCAGGGAAAAGGAAATCTAAAACACAATGAAATAGCACTTCACTTCCACTGGGGATGACTATAATCAAAAAGACAATTAATAACAAGTACTGACAATGATGTGGTATAAATGGAACCCTCATATACAGCTGGTGGGAATGTAAATGATGCAGCTGTCTTGGAAAACAGTGTGGTTGTTTTCAAAAGGTTAAATATAGAGTTACCATATGTCCCAGCAATTCTTTTCCTAGATACATATTCAAGAGAAATGGAAACATATGTTCATCTAAAAGCTGGTACACAAATGTTCGGAGCCACCATATTCATAATAGCCAACAGGTAGAAACAACTCAAATATCCATCAGCCATTCAATGGATAAACAAAATGTGGTATGTCCATACATGGAGTACTATTCAGCAATAAGAAAGAATGAAGTGCTGATACATGCTATGACATGAATGAACCTTGAAAACAGTAGGCTAAGTAAAAGTAACCAGTCAAAAATTACCACAGTTGCTTGTTTCCATTTATTTGAGATTTCCAAATAGACAAATCTATAGAGACTGAAAGTAGATTAGTGATTGCCTAGGGCTAAAAGGGTTAGGAAGAAAAATGGGAGTGATTGATAATGTGTATGGAGTTCCTTTGGAGAAGGACAAAACTATCTTAAAATTGAATGTTGTTATGATTGCCCAACTCTGTGAATATACGAAAAACCAGTGAATTGTATACTTTGCATGGATGAATTTTATGGTGTTAATTATATCTCAATAAGTCTGTTATCTATACAATAACAATAAAGAGTAATTCTTATCTGTAGACTGCATTGAAGTGCCTTGTGGCACTTGCAGGCTGAAGTATTCAATGCCAGTGCAAAGTCCACCTGTGTGTTCTTATTTACGTATTGATCAGTTCACGCTGCAATAGTACTGTGCAATAATCCAATGTCTCAGCTTTCTGATAAATGACATTGACTACTCAGTTTCTCGCTGAAACTGAGAGCCACTGTGAGATCACCTAGGCTTGCATGTTCTTTGCTTTCAGTCTGGGACCACATTCTGAAGGGACAACAGCTCCTGGGAGATGTTTTTTAACAAAAATGGCAGGAGAGCAAGGGGCTCTGCCAAACCACAAAAGTACATTTAAGGCCTCTATTTTATTTACTTCTGCTGACATTCCAGACCTTCTATTGGCCACAGCAAGTTGTATAGGCCAAGCCCAGAATCAGTAAGGACAACTAATCGATTACACAGGAGGGAAGAGAAGAGTGTATATAGTGGCATTAAAAGAATAAAATCCTCCACACTGTGTTACACAGTTGTGAAGGAGGCCTTTGTTGGTATGATGGAGGTAAAGACTGAAGTAGCCTCCATTGCTGTCTACAGAAAACTGCTGCCTTGGAGAGTTGCCGGAACCCACATGTTAGCTCAATCTTTACTGTGTTAAGCCACTTAGATTTAGCCTATGCCAACAAATGCAAACATTTTTCTCCTAATTTAATTCTCCTTCTTGATGTTCCTACTGTTTTTAATTACTTTCAGAAATCTGGGCACAAAATGTTGGAATATGCTCAAAACATACTTCTTTTTCTTTATTTGTTTTCCCCAAATCAAATCAATTGATAATGCTCAGGTTCCATTTGCAAAATGTACCCTATATTTGGCTTCTTTTTTTTCCTTTTTATGTTTCTGTCCTACTTATTTTTTCCTTTTTGTGTTTCGGTCCTTATTTTAGCTACTAATAGTTATTGCTAACATTTATCGAACACTTGAGTCCTAAAGACTCTCTTAAATATACATACTAAATCTGGTCATTGTAAAAATTAGACTTTAGAGATCAAATAAATTCCCTTTCAAAATATCAGTGGAAAAAAGTTATTGTGCAGATAAATGTTCCAAGATGCACCAACCAATACTGACTAAATAAACTCAAATTTCTCATTCCAGCAAAAAAAGATACTATGAATACATACTAAGCTACCTTCCACTTCACCTCACATTAAATTGGTGACATATTATTTGAGTACTGTTATTCCTGTTTTTTCCTATGTTTTTCATCAAGATGATCACTCTGAAATATAGCAGGAGATCCATGATGACTTAGTGTGAAAATGTAATTCAAATTTCTACTGT
Source organism: Diceros bicornis minor (assembly GCF_020826845.1). NCBI lineage: Eukaryota > Metazoa > Chordata > Mammalia > Perissodactyla > Rhinocerotidae > Diceros > Diceros bicornis. The sequence goes on from NC_080749.1 coordinate 72,391,608, forward strand.
TATAAACACTACATAGATTTTTAAATTATTTTTTCTTTTCTTCCTGCATCCTCTTCTTTCCAATCCATTCCGCCAGTCACAAGATAGTCTTTAAAGGGTAATTTTTTTCCAGTTTTATTGAGATATAGTTAACATATAGCCCTGTATAAGTTTTTTTTTTTAAGTAATATCTATGACAGTGGTTCACAGGCATAAGCTGTGTATTCTTTTGTCAATGTGGCTCCAGCCCCAGTGAGAATAAGCTATGAAGAAAAAACAAATCCAAAGATAACCCAGAAATACAAATTTAGCCAATCATTTTGCATAATTTACTATGAAAGATACTAAGTAGCAAATTGTCAAATTTAGTTTTCACCTTTTGTTTCTTACAACTTTTTAGTGTAGGTGCAAATCAGCAGCAAAAAGAATAAATGGCAGACATATGTAGAAAGAAGGCAAAATGAAATAATTCACAGGTGTAATTATTAACCTTTGAATAACTGATAAGTGAATGAAATGGGGGCTAAAATTGCAATCAAGAGGATAGTAAATGACGTCTGAAGACAAGTGATCCTTGTTTGCATGCAATAATATTTTAACAACATATTTTTTTCTATGAATCATTATTTGAACACTAAATTTTCCCCCCCACATCCCATTATACACACACACCCCACCACACATGTACACATACATACACATATGTATACACACACATATACACATATACACATAGGGATCAGTAGCTTTTCTGACTCATGAGTGTCTCTAATAAAATAATAGATGAGAACACAATGAGTATTCCCTATATGGGGTGAAAAATTTATGGACGTCATTCCCTTAGGTGCTAAGCTGTGACTCTTAAAAATTAACTCTTTATCTATTCTAGCTACAATACTGAATAAAAGATGGTCTTTTAAGCCTAGAGAATGGGTTCAAGCATAATTCTCTGATAATTAAGCAATAAGGTCATAGCTTATGAGATCTTTTCTCTGGGTTCCATAAAATATTGCAACAATTGCTCTGCCTCTGCTTAATAGCTTATTCTTCCTGGGAGACCAAGGAGAATAACAAAGAGTAGAGGTGGATTAAAAACATAATCTCAGACTACATTTGTGCTAGTATTTTAAAACCATGAGAATAGCACTAGCCCAAGAAAAAATGGTGAAGTAGGCAAAGTTTGGTCTTCATCACCACTTTAAGTCTTATTTTCTGCGTTACAGCAATTGTTTAAATATATATCTTATAAATTATAAATATATACCTATGTGCATATAAACCATTTTGTACATTTTATTTGTAGTCCGTATTTTTAAGAAGAGTATCCACTATGTTTCCACTTTCACATGGGTGAACTTTTTTATGAAATGTCATAGATCTACACCCATAAGTATTATAGTATGCATTCTATTATTCCATGAATTTATAATTTTATGTGTCTCCCCAGCAATGCACTATGTGCTTCATGAGAGTGGGACATGTCTTATGTATCTTATCTCCAAATTCTAATGCAGTGCCTATTATATAATAATTGAATAGTATATGCTATCTCTAAAAAAGAACTTTACAAATATGTTGTATAAAAATTCATTTTTTAAAATATATAAAACACAATCGAGTACATCAAATGCAAAATAGGTTGCTTCTCTGATCTTTTCCATAAAGCATAATAAAGTAAAAACTGGCTCATCATTGGTAAACATTTTATCTAGAATTATTGCTTATGAATTCATTGCAATAAAAATAAAGCCTGTCTTTCATTGTTTATCTACAATATCTTCAAATGAAATCTAACGTTATCTAAAATTCATGAAGAATCTAATAATTTGCAATTTCTAATATATCAGGAGAGTCGTCTTCTTTTTTTTTATTGTAGTGAGAACACTTAGCCTGAGATCCACTCTCTTAACAATTTTTTAAGTACACAATACAGTGTTGTTAAGTATAGGCACAATATTGTACAGCAGATGTCTATAATTTATTCATATAGCTTATATGAGGTATCTAAAATATTCAAATACATAGAAACAGAGAATAAAATGGTGGTTGTCAAGGGCTATGGAAGTGTGAAAATGGAGGATTACTATTCAGCAGCTATAAAGTTTCAGTTAGTAATTTTTTTCTTATAATTCATATAGTTGCTGTGTGTGGGATAATAAATTCAAAGATGAATGGGAACAGTAAAAGAGGAACAAAAATGACATGAGCCATATAGACAGCAAGAAGTAAAATGGTAGACATAAATCCAAGGACTTCAATAATAACAATAAATATGAATGGATTAAAAAATCTAATTAAAGGTAGGGATTGTCAAAATGGATTAAAGAAAACCAAGATCCAATTATATACTGTCTTCAGAGGATGCACTTTAGATTCAAAAATACAAATACATTGAAAATAAAAGAATGGAACAAATTTAGCAAAAAAAGTGCAAACTTTGTACATTGAAAGCTACAAAACATTGTGAAAATAAATTAAATAATACCTAAATAAAAGAGAAGATATCTCATGTTTATGGATTGGAGGACTTCATAGCATTAAGATAACAATACTCCAGAAATTGATCTACAGATTCAATGAAATTCCTATCAAATTCCAGCTAATCCTTTTGTAAAAAATTGACAAGTTAATTCTAAAATTCACAGATAAATGCAACAGACACAGAATAGACAAAACAATCTTGCAAAGGTAGCCTAAAGTTGTATGACTCACACTTCCCAATTTCAAAACTTACAATAAAGCTGCAGTATTCAAAATAGTGTGGTACTGGCATAAAGATGGACATATATATCCCTAGAACAGAAGTCAGAGTCCAGAAATAAATTGATTTTTGACAAGGGAACCAAGACAATTTAATGGAGGATATAATACTCTTTTGAACAAATGGTACCTGGATTACTGGATATAAACATGCAAAAAATGATGTTGACCTCTTTCTTATACCAGACATGAAAACTAACTCAAAATGGATCATAGATCTGAATATAAAACTAAAACTATAAAATGCTTAGAAGAAAATACTGGAGTAAATCTTTATGAATTGGGGTTAGGCGAAGCCTTCTTAGATATAATATCAAAAGCACAACTAACAAAAGAAAAAATAGACAAATTGGACTTCATAAAAATTAAACATTTTTAAATGAATGACATCCTCGAGAAATGAAAAAATACAAAATGGGAGAAAATAATTATAAGTCATATATCTGATAAGGCACTTGTATCTAGAATATAATAAACACTGAAATTCAATAATATAGACACTAATTAACCCAATTAAAATGGGCAAAATATCTGAAAATATATTTCTCTAAAGCACATGAAAAGATGCTCAATTACATTAACCCTCAGGAAAATGCAAATCAAAACCACAATGAGATATCACTTCACACTCACTAGGATTGCTGTAATTAAAAAGGCAGATAATAACAAATATTCACAAGGCTGTGAAGAAATTAGAACTCTCATGCACTGCTGGTGGGAACGTAAAATGGTGCAGCACCCTGGAAAACAATCTGACGGTTCTTCCAAAGTTTAATCATATATTTATCATATGTCCCAGTAATTTCACTCCTAGGTATATACCCAAAGGAAATGAAAACATAGGACCACGCAAAAGATTTTACATGAATATTCACAGCAGCATTTTCATAATAGGCAAAAGTGGAAACAACCCAAATTGCCATTAACTGATAACTGAATAAATAAAATGTGATAAACTCATACAATGGAATATAATTTGGCAATAAAGGAAATGAAGTACTGATACCTGCTACCACATGGATCAACTTTGAAAACATGCTAAATGAAAGTCCATCACGAAAGACTGCATATTGTATGATCCCATTGATATGAAATGTCCAGATTAGGCAAAGTTATGGATATATCAAGTAGATTAGTGGCTGCCTAGGGCCCTGGGAGTTGAGGAGGTAAAGGATTTGGAGCCTCTGTTAATGAGTGTGGGGTTTCTTCTGGGGTGAGAATGTTCGAAATCAATCGTCGTGATAGTTGCACAACTCAGAAAAAGTACTAAAAACCATTGAATTGTTCCCTTGAAATGGATGAATTTTATGGTACGTGAAATGTAGCTCAATAAAGCTGTAAAAAATGTACACAAAACGGGTAGGGGCTAAATAAATAACAGCACACACAAAAAAGTGAAAACAATATGGAGGGAGAAAGTACAGAATTGAACCCACATTAAGCTAAGGATTCTTAGATGCTAAGCATCTATTAAATCAGTATGTTGAAGGAAATATGTTAACCGTTCAAGACAACCTTTGATGGTTGTGTATGACAGAACAGTGGGTTCTATATTAAGAAAGGAAAAGAAAGACTTACCAAGATGCAGAGGCATGGGAAGTAGATCAGGAAGAAAGATTCTTCTTTGAATTTCATTCATTAAGTCAACATGTTAACTCCTCTTTGTTGATTATCTATGGGCATTATCCCTCTGTGCTACTTTCTATGGTAACTAGTGTGGAAAAATAGATTACTTTTAGAATTTCCTTTCTTAAACTTCCTTTTGAAAATGAAACTCTTGCCAGCTGGAAATTTGGTAAAAATAATGAAAACAGAGAGGATAAAAAGATAATGTATTTTAAATGCTTGAATATTTGTGATTTATGAATCCTCCCCATTTAAAAACTTCACTCATCCTATATATGCCACGTTTCTAGGACTATTGGGGACATCATGCCAATAAAATTAGTTTCTAGACGTCTGCTAATAATTAATTATGGATTTTGTGGCGAGTTGTGATTCGATTTGTAGTCTGGTACACACAGATGGGCCTTGCTGGTATGATTTAGGCTGTCTTCTTTGGGTGGGAAAGCCTCTCCATGGGAATTGAGCATTTGAAGGCCATACAACTCTTCTAGCTCTGCAGGTTAGTATTGTGAGCTGAAGCAGAAATTTATTAAATAGGAGTTTCAAGGATACTCTAGTAATTTGGGGAAATACAATCCAATATTGTGGCCATAGAGGAAGATAATTCCTTTGTCCCCCAAAGTATGTTTGATATAAGCAATACATAGATTTCCATAGTATTCCCTTATGCAATCACTCGAAGTTCAATGTCACCCACCTTTGTACATTTCATTTTTAGAAACAGAATGATCTTCAAGAGGAAGAATACTGAAACAGCATTTGTCCACTTCTCCAAGAAAATAGTTCATTTTTGACTACAAGTTTATGCCCTGGTCTACGAATTTTTGTGTTATACACACTTATAAGTCTTATCAACTCACTAGTGTCTCACAGTCAACTCCGTTAATAATCCCTGCAGCTACATCTTTAGACCCAAAGAATTCAATAAAACCATTTGCCTGTGGATAAATTTATTTGGATGTCCTACCTTTTTCTCAAAATCAACTCATGCAAAGTAAAAATTATCTTTCTCCCCCTCTCATTCAAAATCCTGTCCAGACTTTTTCTGTTCCTCTTTCGTTTGCAGTTTTCTTCCTTCTTTTGTTCTTTCTCCTTTTTCCTTGCTTCCATCCTTCTTTCCTTCTCTCCTTCCTTCCTTCCTTCCTTTCTCTCCCCCTGTTTCCCTCTCTTCTTTCTACCATTCCTTTCTTCTTTCTGTGGTTCTATCTTTATTTTATACTGTGTAATACTTCTCCCAGACAGCTTCAAAACCTAGGATGATCTTTAGCTGGTTCCTGTACCATGTAAATGTCCATTCCATCGCTGATCCTCCCTAAAATATGCATGTTTTGCCTCTAGATTTGCCCTTTATAATAGTTCTCTTAATTTGCCCTTCTCAATGGTTCAACATAACCATTACGAAGGACAAAAATTGGGGACTAAATATATATTTAATACACTACATATATCCATTTCTATTTACCACTTTACACTAAGTCCACATTACTTTACACTTTCTAACTAGCCTCTCTGCACTCTCTTAGCCCAATCTCTCTTGAACACTGCTTACAAATTCTTTAATCATTATCAAGTCTCTATAAAAACTATGTTAATGAACATGCATCACAACAAAATAAAGTTCAAATTACTATGTAAAATTTAAGTTATCTATACTCTCACCTCTGTCACTTCTCAGCGGTGTTCCCCATTTATCCTTGATAATAACCCTCTCCACCAGGTCCTTCACAATCACTACTACCCCATTTATGACTGTGTAATTAATAGTCATTCTTTGAGGCCTTTCTCCATTACAGCTTTTCCTGGAGACCCCACACATTTATTGCATTTAATGCCAGCCCCAGCTACATGGAATTTTTACATGCTTCTTTGTATTAGACTGTTTTTTTTTTTTTAACCTCTGTGTTTTCCAATCTAGATTGTGAGACTTTCAAAAATTAGAATAATATTGCATATTTCCTTATATTCTCCAGAAGACAGCACACGTGAATATCAGAATACTGCACACACATTGCTCCTCTAATAAACCATTGGTGATGATTTAATTTATAATTTGCATACTATTTACATACATTTACAGTGATCATTATGTAACTAAAGTAAGAGTGCAAAGTGAAGAACAGAGTTAGGCTTTGAAGCCAGAGAAACTTGGATTCAAATCATGCTATTAACATATTTATCTGACCTTGGAATAATTATTAACAACTCTGACTTTCTTTTTTTCATTTTGAAATGGAGTTAATAATATCAACTTTTTCAAGTCATTGTGAAATTAAAAGTAAGCAGTGAAATTAGATGTCCTGTAAGAGTTCCTGAATAATCCCTTGTATAGTAAAAAAAAAAAGGTACTGTTATTATTACATTTTGATATATTTACAATGTAGAAATGAAGGGCTTTTTAATATAACAATATCAAATTTTACATTGAATAATAAGTTACTGAAGTTTTACATTTAGCAACTACTACACAAATATGAAAAAATTCTGTGAAATGATTACAGTTATTTAATTTGGTGGCTTTCAGTTCTGCAAAAGATTAGACTTGATTATTTAGGCAAGCTAAAATCTTAATTGCTCTGCAGCACTTGGGAAGCTAGTCTGAAAAACAGATTAACCCAGAATGACTAAAAGCCATCCTTGTGTAGAATTTGTCTCATTCAAACTTATATTTACTCTATGTACGTGGCTTCTCAACTATCACACACATTGTGCAAAAAGCAATAACTTGCATTGACATTATCTACACTATGTATGTCTCTATTCAATTACATCCCACCTCAAGCAATTTTTTTCCTACACTACATCGATTTGGTTGTTTTTTAAGCTTCCCTCATTTCTTCCCTTCAGTTCTCTTTAATTCCAGATGGTACATCAAGATGTCTTTACTGATTGTTTTGTAATAAAATCTCTCACAGCCAAGGAGAATAGATCTCGTGTTTATAGGAGAAAAATCCAGCAATAAGCCAGAATGCCAGAGGAACAATTCTTTAAATATACCCAAAGCACTAGTGTTGGCAATTTTTTGGTGATCTTTACCTTACTTGAAGATACTTTAATGCTGATGTGAATGAATTTCAGGTCACATTTTCAGTTCTGAGAGTCAGGTTCCTGGGAAAGAGAAAAAATAATTTAGAAATCAGTAGACCTTGATTTGAAACCTGGCTCTATCATTCACTACTTTTGTAATTTTGAACAAGCTACTTAATCTTTTAACCTCTAGACTGTGCATCTATAAAAAACGGGGTATAATTGCAATAACATTATGGAGAATTAAAAAGATTGTGTACGATACCACTGCATTGTCTTGGAATAATGCTCAAAAGACACAGAATCTGCTGGTTTAAAAAACTTCCTCAGAAATCAAAATTACAGGGCAAATATTAAATTTTGCTGAGAAGGTTTTATATACATATATATTTAGATTAATAGCCACATTTTTATCACCAATTTATGTATAATTTTGATATTTTTAATAAAAAATAACACCCACAAATTGGAGTAATTATGGCTTATCGGAAAATGTATTTTAGTGACAAATATGTCAACTTAAAACATAAAAAACTAGAAGTAATATGAACAGATATTTTTATAATGTATATAGGGTTTAAATAGCTTATTCTCAAAAATCTTGAGCACAAAATTACGGTAATTAGTGTGAACCACACAAGGAATTTGCATTGGCCCATCACCCACAGTTGACAAATGGTGATGGTTTGCAGCTGGAATAAGCACAGTTGCTCTATATTTATCAGACATGAGTTTAATGGTTGGCTTATCTTCCTTTATTGGAAATCCATTGTAATCTATACATAATGGATAAAAAGCACGTCCAGGAAATGTCTTCCGATCATAAGCACTAAGAAGCTATACCCTAAGGATTTAAATATATTACAACGCAAAGTAAGTTGCAGTTTAATCACTCAGTGTGATAGGAAGCTTCCAGAAACAATATCCAACAAGACATCAACGCTGAGGTAAGAGAACAGACACTGGTAAATAAATATTTGAGCCTCAATACATGTAAAACAAATGATACAATGGATTTATGTAGAATTCTGTCTTGTCTATTAAGTCATTTTTACCAAGTGCAAATTCAAAATAGAACTGGCTGAAATGTAAAAATACAGATATTTTACTGAGAGTGTAGATGTGAAAAGGCAACATTGAAATAATACAAACATCAATACATCCACAGTGATATTATTTATGGAGGTAAGCATAGTGGAAAAGACATTTTTTTTTTGTAATTTTAGGCACTACAATCATCAGATATTCTCCTAAGCGTCTAGTTAAATATTCACAATTATTATCTTTAAGGAGTTATGTTACATTGTAATTGGAAAATTCCATATAGTTATTTAGACCTTAGATATGTCTTATCTAAACATTTTCTAGCTTTTTATTTTTTAGATTCAATTTGAGTTTGGATTCTTCCAGTAATTGGAAAGATTTTAGCTCTATCAATTGAGGAGGTGCCTATCCTATCATTCTCATCCATGTTGTCACCTGGTAGCACATTTGAGAGCATCTCTTGGTGTTCCAATCAACAGGAGTGAAGCCTGTAGTGCAGAGAAATCCATTGTACTGAAAACAATGGTAAAAGTGAATTTTGTGTACTGAGGAATGCATTTTAGAAAAGAAAAAAAAATTCACATCTGGTGAATTGACTATTTGTGAAGAGAAATTCTCAAGCAGAGCAGCATTTTTCATAAAAGTTATTGAAACTAAAACACAATTATTGATTCTTTTGAAGGAATAGCATGTAGAGGCTAATTATAAAGCTACTTTGGGATTAGCAGTCTTTTTGTGACGACACAAATCACAACAAATTTCTGACTATAAACTTTTTCCAAATGCTGGGTTACCTAACAATTGGCATTTTTAAATTTATTTCTTTAAAATGATGATGAAAATATCATTAACTGCTTTTGCTCTTTAATGGCTGCCCTTTGCTACAACGTATTTTCTTAAAATCTCTTATGATATTGCACGACCAGCCTACCGTCTGTCTCTCCAGCCCCTCTGTACCTCATAATTCAGGCTCAGAATTATAAAACTCTGCGAGTTCCCTACAGATGATCCTGCTTTGTGCCTCCAAGCTTTTATTCATTCGAAGTGCTTATTTTTGTGCTTGTTGACTGTACTGCATCACAGACACAAAATAAAACCTGGTCCAAATGTTGTTGTTTCTATTACAAGATTCCTTCCCTTCCCCTCTCTAATCCTCAGAAACATAAGTATATCTGCCCTTGTGCTTATGTCTGTTACTGTTCTTACCTGACACATCAACATTTTCTGATTACGTCCTGGTATCTACTAGACTATGGATTCCTTAGAGTAAAGTATGCTTATCTATCTCTGTGTGCCCAGTACCTGTCATTTGGAAGTTATTTATTTAATATTTGTTAAACTTTTGAAGGAAATGAATCTTTATTTATATTATTCTACCTTTTCTCTTCAATGAGATTTTTGTCCCTCAATTTTGTGGTCATTGTTTATTTCTCTTATCAGTTACCCTACTTATCTTAATACTACTTAATCATTTAATCTTTTTTTACATAATAACATTCAGACATATGTTAATAGCTTAGACAATACATTTAGAGTAATATTAGTAAAGATGAACTCTGTGAAATAAATATTACTAAAATACTAAAAATTAAAATACTAAAAATTTAAAAAGAGAAATTTTTTGTTTAGAAATATTTTGGTCATGTGTATGATATTAACACAGTATTATGAGATAGATTCTTTGAATGTATATTTTAGTGACCAATCTACTTTTATTAAATATATCAGTTTATACATGTACAATTTTAGTATCTTTCAAAACGCTTTTCTTTTCTAGAGTAAGCATTTTCTCTATGCTCGTGGTTTTTCAACAATAAAAATCATATGTGTAAGTGTAAATTTCAGCTAATCTCCCATTATAGCTGTCTGAAATTACAAATTAATGAATCCAGATTAGTGAGATTTTGCGTTGGGCATGTATTACACGTATGATGTCTTGAGGGTATTCGCCAAAGATTAATGTAATTCTGAGAACTATAAAATCAAACTGGAATAAATCGTAGGCATAGAAAATTAAGGCGGTTGTTTCGGGGAGGAATCTGTCATACAATGTATCAATACTAAAGATAGACTCCTGGCAACTCAGTGTTATCGAGTTGGAGGCTGGAGGAGAATAGATGATGGTAAAGCCTCGGTGGAGAATTGGGGCAGACTACAAGCAGACAGGGAAGAAAAATAGACTGCAGGTAAGCACTGAAACAAAATATAGATTTATACCCACAGGCGTTAACTCCGGGCAATGGCAGCAGCAGACATATCATGCTGTCATGGTCATCTCAAATGGGATGGTTCCTTTGGAGCCCATGCATCATTCAGTCTGTGAGGCAAAGAAGCTCTTCTGGAGCGGCAATTGATCATGGTCTTGCAGTAGTGACTGCAGTGACTGAGAACAGACTACACGTGTACACTGGGTGGAAGAAACCTCAGGTAACACATCAGTCACGTCAGCACACACACAAACAGGAGAGCAGCACTGACAGTTCTTGTCATTACATCTAGGTATAAAGGACAGCAGTAGGTGAAATATAGACAGGTACTTTTGAAATTCCCAGATGCGATCATATTCAGTTTACATACCTATCACACAATCTCCCTAAAAGTTGTTTTTTCATATTTTTATATTTTAAGATAAAATTTCTAAGAATTTTATGTATTAGAGGAACACAAAAACTTTGAGGTAGTTTTTACTAGTAAACTTCCACAAAATTCAACTGTTTCACAAACTACATTTTCTCCAAAAGAATTTTGGCTCATTATTATACACAAAGTGGTTTGTGCACATAAAATGACATTGACCTTTCCCTTATATACAAGTTCATCAAGGGAAGGGCGTTTGTATTATGAACTCTCTGAACCCCAGAGACCATAATCGCATAGTCTATAAGCGGTGATTCTGTAATCAATTTTAAGCTATGAAAGCAATTGTGGACGGGTTGTTAATTAGATTTATGACAAAATAACTGTTTCCTTTACGTATTTTTAAATTAGATTTAGGACACAGTCACATCATCTGTTTTTGAAAACTCAGGAACTGTACAAAATGTTTATAAGAAAGTGATTATTTGCATTTGGTAATAAACAGCCACCACTTTCTAAATGCAAATACATTAAAATATTTGCAATTGCATTTGTGTGGAATTATACATAATTGATATAGCTGCTTGTTTACAGACTATGAAACACTTGACAGAGAGTTTGAAGAAGAAAACTTCACACTGAATTTTATTTAAGTCTTTGTCGATTGAGAAATGAAGGCAAAAGCATCTTTGGAACTATGCACTTTCAATGTAAAATTTAACTCAATTTACAAAAATGTATTTATATCTGAATTTTCTTCTATGTGGGGTTTCACGCAAAGAGTGCTATCTCTTCTCGTAAACCAAGGCGGAAAAGGTACCTTAAACATTTAATGAAGGTAAATTTAATGCACACACATTGGGTGCCTAAGAAACACGAGGTATTTGATGTCCATAGTAGTAGATTCACACAAAAAGATACATAGTTAATACTTTGCAGAAGCTTCCTATCTAGTAAGATAAGTAAAATATTTTGCCCAAGTTATTGTAATATAAGACAAAATAGATAAGTTCTATTAAAATGAATCAAAGAGAGTGTTATAAAATCAACGTGTAGGAAAACATTACTCCTTTTGGTAGAACTGAAGGAAATGTGATAAAGGAAGAAGTAAAATTTTCATCTTTAGCATAGAAAAAGAGTAGTCCAGTTTTCAAAACAGTTTAATTCCAGAGGACAGACACAATTCCGGGTAAATACAGTTACTCAAGTATGGTTGAAGCACAGGGTCATAGGAAAGGAATTTGGTGACAAATTTGGGACTATCTAACCTATATTTTTGATCATTGGCAATGAAGAACTGGTTTTTTTTTTTTTAACTGTGAAATTTAATATTCAATTCTGGGCTTTGGAAAATGTCTCCTATAGCAATATAATTTGAAGATGAAAGAATGTAGAAACATCTTGTTTCATTACAACTATCCTGGTAATGAAGTAATAGAAGGAAAGTAACAGACATGAGTTGGGGAAGAGAAAGATGGTAGAATTCCAGAGTGAATGTAAATACACATTTTGGTCTTTTAAAGGTTGAAAGGCAGGATCAGAGTCAAGAAGGGTATGGATTTGTGTTATTTACATAGAAAAAAGAGCCAGGTAGATTTAGTATTGCCACCTGTGAAGTCAAAACGGGTGCCTGGAGAGGATGAATCGTTTCAGCAGTTTGGGCTCCATAAATCAGTATTTTCATTCTTGAAACATTTTCTTCACACAGCTTACAAAAACACATTACCTCAAGGAATCTTTTCTACCTCTGGCAGCTCCCTCAGGAGTATGCTGTCTCACTTCCTCCTTGTAAGGAATTCCAAGATGTACGTTACCCAAGGATTTCCTTTGTCTGATAGAAGGAAGCTTCCTGGAAAATGTCTAAAAGATAACCTGCCCCCCCAACCTGTGAATTTTTGAAACTCAACTTTTGAAAACAGCTCTGTCAATAGCTTGGCCTCCTTGGCTTCCCTCCTACCACCCACTTCACCCTTGGTTTCATCAGTGCAGACTGGCCTGGCTCCAGTCCACCACAGATGGTCAAGTCCTAGGCTCTAGTCACCGTGCCCCTTCAGGTGTTCCACCTGTCCTAGGCTTGGTAGAGATCCTACTGTTGCTGATCACAAAGACCAAGTTTGGCTCTCTTATCAACTGTATAAATAATTTTCTCTGTTAAGTGACTTCTGTTAAAAATACGTTGAGTGGTTTCTGAAATTTTTCCCAAATGAGTACAAGTATTTTCATCAAGGGCTATGCCACCTGTCACAAGAAAGCATTTGCTAATCCTTACAGAGAACCAACATCAATTTGATAGGCTGTTTAGAACTGAAGACGCTTGAACACTACACATCCAATCTGCTTATTTTACAAAAGATGAAACTGAGGTAATGAGACTTCTATTTGCAATTATAGGATAGATCTTTGCCACTTGTCAGAGAGAAGATATTTCTTCATTTGAGGTGTATTTTTTGATTGAGGAGTAGAATCCAAGAATTTAAGAGGTCATTTTCCAAAAGGTAATTTCATTTCTAGGGGTAGGCATGGGAGCGAAGCTAATGGTAAAAAGAAGTTATTTATAAAAACGTTTCATTTTTGTGTGCAGTAGTGTGTCAGAGAAAATTAACATCCCAATTTTAGTATTTCCAAAATGTAATTAAACAAACAAAAAAAGGATGGCTTAAGCACCCATAGCCTTGAGTATATTAAAGAAATTTATAATTAACGACTATACGAAGTTTCAATATCTGGAGATTTCATTGGCTCTCATTAAATCTATGTTATAGAATAACATCTGGAAGTGAAGACCAGCAGGTGCTATCACTGTCGCTTTTCCCCACAAAATTACATCCTATGTATAATGGCAATTTATTCAGAGGGAGTGTATTGACTCTATAACCAAGAGTTCCGTTAGAACGATTATGGGAGGTTGTAATTTTGTATTCAGAGATTCTTTAATAGTGATTATTGACCCATGAGAATGTAGTCATTATAAGCTATAAAGATTTCTTTATCATTATAGTTACATTTTTTTAAAAGGGGAAAAATACTGGACGAGGAATGAGAAGAACAGGTATCGACTATAGCCCCCCAAATTAGCAGATAGCGGCTTGAGCACTTAACTTCTCTATCACCACCATCTTATCTGTGAATCGGGGCTTAGGTCTGTTCTGCCAAACTCACAGAGCTGATACAAATATAAATAAAAACAATTATATATATTATATATAAAATTTACATGGAGACTATATATAGTTGTACATATAATATATATTACAATAATATAAATTATATAGATATTTTGGAGATGCCATTGGCATTATTATTTTTTTAAAGTTTCTATTATATTTAGTAAATAGGTTTGGTAACTATCAGGTTCAAGTAAAAACTTTATTTGGCTACTAATTATAAATTTCTATACTAGATCTGAGCCTGCTCTATGGAAGAACTTGATTGACGTATGTTGATTTTTTCCTTTATTTTCTTTATTAACATAAGTAAAGACATAGAATTATGAAAAAACAGGCAACAACAAGGATGAGTGACTATCGAAGTGGATGAATCATTTTAAAAATGGTAAATCAGCATCAGATTTATAAGGAATAGACTGGATTAACTCATATACTCACTGGTTTCATTTAAACCCACTTTGCATGATTTGAGGAGTGATAGCTTGTCAGGACATAGATACAGGGTCTCAGTGCTATAAGTGATTTTGTATTTGGTTGTGCATTATTTAATGTGGTATTTAAACAGTTATAGAGCAGTGAGGTATCTGAACTGATTATACACAGTTATTATTACCCATTTTATATCAGTTTGATACTGACACCTTAAACATTTCTTATATTCTCCTTAACTTCTTTTATACTTTTCTCATTGATTTAAATGAATAATACTTCTAATATATAATTAATATATTATTATATAATTATAATAATTAATAATATAAAAATTAAATAAGATGTAATAAAGAATTACAGAACATCTAATCGCTTTTCATGTCTGAGCTGAAGACGAGGTTGGCTTTTCAAGGTAATTGTGCAATGAACATATTGGAGGAAATTGTTTCTATTTCTACAGAATGAAGCTACAGTGTAGAAATTTAGTGGTCTTCAGAAAAAGGCCAGATCATCATATGCTCCCACATCATATCCTCTGATAGCATGCTTCATGAGAATATAGATTGGGAAAGGGTCCAAAGTGATGACCAATATAAAAGACAAAAATTAGAACATCTGCCATACTTGCTTGCTTGTGCTCCAAGAATGCACAATGTATCTTTTTCCAGGTTTACTGCTTGCCATCTTTCTTCTCCAAAGAAAGGAAGGAAAGAAAGAAGAAAGGAAGGAAGGAAGGAGGGATGAAGGTAGATATGAAAAGGCAGGTCTAATGAAAACTATAATGCTTAAAAGATATTAACAAATATTATTGTTGCAGTTTGTGTGTAGGATCTCTTAGCCAAATATAATGTCATTAGAAACATTTAAGGTAGGTATTTGCTAAGACATCATAAGAAGTTATTATCCTGTTGCATTTACTATGATCATGTTCAAATCTTCAGAGGTGCTATCCTAGTAAAATAACGAAGTAAAATACCCAGAAAAAAAGTCATCCTTTTTTCAGCTAGTTAATTGGAACCATATATTCCAATATACATGTATATATATATATATATATATTCTTTTTCAATGGACTCTGGTATTTCCCAAAAGAGAGGAAAGGAGGCTCTGTTTTCCAGTGGATAATGAGACTAAGTAACTAGCCTGATTGCTCTTAGAATACTGATATAGATTCAGAAGTCCCTAAGACACAACCCGAAAATAATGCATGTACTGGGAAACTGAATAACATGTGATCCCATGAATTTAACATAGCAAATCAAAATAAAGTTTTAAGTTGTAGTACATTATTTTTTCAGAACTTTGGATATTAACAGTTTGCCCACTTTGAGAGGAGAATTGAAATTTAAGCTGTTTACTTTCCTTTTATAAATTTGAAATTACATTATTAATCATCTATCTTTCAGGTTTAAAACAAACATTTTATTTGTACATTTTGTGTGAAAACTATTAATAATAGATCCTGAAGACTTAATAATTATGTTGAATTTAAGACTATTCCATTTCTCAGACATAACTAATGGTTTGAAAATACAATAACTTGGTTATAACTTCAGGTATAATAACAATGAGTCCAAAAAACCATAGAACATAACCTTTTAAGTTGCCTTTCGTTTAGACTCTTTTAAATAACAAAAACTGTTTAAGTGATGTTGGTAATTTTTTAAAAAGTTAAATATCTAACTAGCTCCTGCAAAAACAATGGAGATATTGAATATGACTGGATATACATACACATTTCTGTTTACCAAATCAATTTCATGAATTTATTCTTTCTTCTTTTCTTTATTTATTCACTTAACAAAAACATGTTAAGTTTTTATGTACATACTCAAGCCACTCATTATTCTTGGGAATGCAAGGTTGAATAAAACAGAGAAAAGTGTCTTCCTCAGGGACAACAGGTCTCATTAGAAAGCAGGCAGTAGGAAATGACACTTTGAAGAAAAATAACGAAGACAGAAAGAGATTGTTGGGGGTGTTATTTTAGAGCGTTTAGGTGGTGAAGTTTGAGACGATATAAAGACTTAGAATAAATTATGGCAGATAATTTTCATAGTCATCGCTAATGGAAATAACATATAACATCAACAACAGTCATCCAGACCTAGTGAGGAGTCTCTGACAAAAGGAATTGATAGCTGTACTTGCTCTAATTTTGAGCATCTAATCTTATCTGTGCATATGGAAGCAAATTGATTACAATCTCAATGTCATGGATTATGATTTTTTTGGTTTATAAAATCAGGCATTTTCCCTTAAAATATTTATTTTGACTGCCATTGAGATGGTAAAAAACAAAATCTTTCCTAAAAGAACTTTCTTCACTCATTGTTTAAATAATACATGGTATTATAGCCTCATATTTTAAATAAATCAAAATCACTAATTCTTTATGATAAAGTGAAATCATGAACAGTTGTATCAATTTCCCATTCAAAATTCAGAGATACTTTCAACTTTCCATACTCAAAAATAAGTCTGATCGATTAATTTTGTTATTGATTCCCTTCTTAATTGTACTTAATTGTTCCCAGGTGTACTTTACCTTCCTTCAAACTTTGCGGAGAAAATTGGCGGCGAGAATGTAGCTATTAGGTAGGCAGCAATTTGGATGAATGTAAAAAAATAAATTACTTACCTGGATACCCAGTTTCTGTACTAAGATAATTGTGTCCTTTTTGGGAAAAAATGTAATTACTTTGGCCCATGGTTTCTTTATTATTTGAAATGAGGAGACTATATTAGATCAGAAATTTTTCTGTATTTAAATTTTTTTTCTAAAATTAAATTGCCCAACTACTAATATAACAGAGCTGCTGTAGATGATGGGGTATAATTGAGAAGGACCAGAATCACACTGAATTTATCTCCTTGAAGTACCTTCCTCACCCTATTACAATGCCTATAAAAACTGTTGGGAAATTTTGTGAGATTTCCCCTAAAAAATATCTTAACACATGTTTGACAATTATTGATTTATGGTTCCTTAAGTAGCATACATGTTGATTAATATTTCTGCAATGTCTGAAATTTCATTTGAACAATTATCATTTAAACAATTAAATGTTATTTTGTAACAGTATCCTAATAAAAAGAATTTCCTTCCTTCCTTCCTTTCTTCTTTCTTTCTTTCCTTCCTTCTTTCCTTCTTTCTTTCTTTCTTTCCTTCTTCCTTCCTCCTTTCCTTCCTTCCTTTCCACATTTTTTTTTTTTTTGCTGAGAAAGATTCGCCTTGGGCTAACATCTGTTACCAATCTTCCTCTTTTTTTGCCCCCTCCCCAAAGCCCCAGTATATAGTTGTATATTCTAGTTTTAAGTCCTTCTAGTTCTTTTGTGTGAGCCGCCACCACAAAACAGCTACTGATGGATGGTTGATGTGGTTCCATGCCCGGGAACTGAACCCGGACTGCCAAAACAGATAGCGCCAAACTTTAACCTCTTGGCCATCAGGGCTGGCTCAAGAATTATTTCTTAATAGTAACTTCATAAAGGGCATAAGGCATACATAATAAATCTGGTTTTAAAAATATTCTATAGGGCCAGCCCCGTGGCTTAGCAGTTAAGTGCTGGCGCTCCATTGCTGGAGGCCCGGTTTCGGATTCCAGGCGTGCACCGATGCACCACTTCTCCGGCCATGCTGAGGCAACGTCCCACATACAGCAACTAGAAGGATGTGCAGCTATGACATACAACTATCTACTGGGGATTTGGGGGAAAAAAAATAAATAAATAAAATCTTAAAAAAAAAATTCTATAATAAATTAGTAGGCAACAAACAGGGTCAGAAATATAAACATGGATATTTAAGAATTGTATAATAAAAAAGCCTAAGTTTTACTGTATTTGATGAGGAGCAAGACAAGTATTTTAATAAATAAATAAACACTTTTGAAGTATATTGAATTACAGATTAAAAACTAAATAAAAGTACAGATATAAAACTCCCACATAAAGACAATTATTTAGGCATGGTTTTCATTTCTGAAAAACAAATGAAAAGCATTTTCCTACCTTTAAAATTTTCTCCAGGATAATAATTTGAGAAAATGAATCATTATCAGATTAGCATAAAAAGCATTTATATTGATTATACCATTTTACAAGTCTTAACAGAGCTAATAATTTTAATGTCAAATGAAGAAAGCATAGCAGTTTCCAGTGAAGAAATGGCCTTGACTGCCATTGCAATACAGAGAAACAAGGATGGCTAGACACCCACCAATACAATGACCAAATTGTTCTTTGATAACGAAAATGATGATCTAATGGACTGTTTACAAAAACATGAATGCATTAAATGCAGTATGTTGATCTGTTTATACATTAGCTGTGATTTTTAAATTAGAAAAATAATGATTAAAATGCCAATGAAAATTCTTGTTTTCCCTGTAAGTTACATATTTTAAAATTTTAATGTTACTCTTAAAATTGGGTAGACATACACCTTAATTACTTCATTATCATATTCATGTTTTAAACATTATGTTTTGTGTAAAAATCAATTGTATATTATTATTATTATTAAAATTATTAGAATCCGTGGAACATTACTGAACTTTGGCTCTCATTATGTTTAGAAGCACAATAATACTAAACTGGAAATACTTAATGTAATTAATTTTTGCTAGAAATGTAATATATTACTTATATTTAAGTTAAAAAAAGTTAAGTGAAGTGTAACAGAAATCAGGAAATTTCCAAGATTGCACATGCACTTGCACATGTCCCTGGAGCAATAAAGATAGCTATGGACTCCAGACGTCTAAGCCAAAAGGTCGTCGATGGCTTATACTGCTTCAGAACTACATAACGCTATTTATGTCTTCTTTATGAGTCTGATATGTAATTACATTGAATTTTAATATTTGGTAGTGATAATATATTCCATTAAAATGTGTTTGAATAAACTTATTAACTTAAATGTCAGTTTTGTTATGTTGATTTTTAGAACATTTATAGTTTATACTCTTTTTGTAGATTATAAAACTTAGAAAAAAAGGTGTTCCTTATCATGCCTCTATTGCTATTTATAGGGTAATGCAATCGTCTACAGTAGCTTAGAGCAATAAAATAGTCCATTTTCGATGCCATTTTTTCCTTTGATTTTTAATGTTTTGGGAAGGAGACTAGTTGGCCAAAAGGACTGAGTATTGCACAAACGTTTGACAGTTATCAGACATGCCCCAGAATATGGAGCATTTATACTTTTAAGCAGCCTAAACTGTTTGTCATTCAGGCAAAAAAAATTTTCATTTAGTTAACATTTATTCTTATAACATTATATCATTTCATTTAGTTAACAGTCTAACGTTTATTCTTTACTTTCCTAAAGGCTAGCACCATTCTAGCGCCTTAGAGGGGTACGAGAGAAAAATGAGGCTATCCAGAAGCCTCAGTTTACTAACCTGTAAATAAACATTATATCACACCTAGAGTATTTCTTGGAGTGACATGACAAAGATGCAGTTTCCTATGACATTCCTGTATTGAGCTATCTCAGCATAGCTATTCTTGGAGGAAAAAGCCCAACATATTGTGGTGTCTTGGGATTGTGGTCCCTGGGAGCTTCTCCCTCTCACGCTAGTTCAAATTCAGCCTTAGTTATTTGTTTAAATTACCATTTGATGTTCCTACCAGTTTATGGCTCCAACAGCCTCTGCTCCTTCTAAGCAGATCTCAGTTGCCATATCTCTCAAGATGAGCTTATCTCCAGATTTCGCAGCAGTGGTTTGTCCTGCAACCTCAGTTCTCCGACAGGTCCAAGAGAAGTCACTGATTTTCAGTTTCTCCAGATTTTTCCTGTTGTGAGGACAGGTATGATGAATTCTGAGCTCTTTACATGTCTGAGTTGAAACTGGAAGTCCCACCTATTGTAAATTTTTACATAACTATATTTAGCATGTTAGATTGAATTAATATGCTTATGAGTCTGCATCTCCAGTAAGGTTGCAGCTCCTCAAGGATATCATATATTTTTTTATCTCTGTATCTACAAATACTTAGAATAGAAACAGACACATCATTGGTACTCTAAATCTGTCTGAGTGGAAGTTTTAAACACTGACTTCAAGATATATTACATTGGATTTTACTGAATGTTTTTGGCAATGAAATAATCCTTGTGGAAATGGTATTTAACAAATATTATTCTGACCACAATATCGACTATATGCTTAAGAAAATGGAGGCTACTGAGTAATCAAGAGGTGATTGGTTCCTGTACAAAAATAGACACACTGGAATTGCAGAAAATACCATTGGTTCGGGAGTTACACTTAAAGGTAAAAAATGGCTTGATGTATTCAATGTGCTTATTTAATCAATGAATATTTATTGCGCAATCTCTATATTAGGATCATTGAAATTCAAAAGAGATACGAGATTCTACATTAGTTATCAAGAAACTGGTCAAAGAACCAAAGTTGAATAGAGTGAATTGCAGGGAGCTCAGTCAAGATTGGGGTGAGAAAAGTAAATGAAAAGATATCTCCATGTTACAGATGCTTTGTTTTTTGATATTTTGTGTCATTTGACATAAAGGGAAAATAGTTTTAGATTGTTAACAATCTAGGCAGCATAATATGCATTATTTATTCTTTGTCAAATCTGTTTCTTCCACAAACATTTATTGAGCACCTAATAAGTAGAAGATTCTGTGCTATCTGAAGGGATTAGAACAAGAACGAGGAGGAGGAGTTGAAGAAAGAGGAGAAGTAATACGAGGAACACAAGAGGAAAGGAGAGAGGAAGGGAAAGAAAAAACAGGGTCAGTGTCTGCCCTCAAAAACTTATATTACAATGCATAAGAACACACTTTAAAATAATTATAAAACAGATTAACTGTTCCTGGCTTTACCTGAGACCATCATGGAAGATGTTCTGATGAGTTGATGTTTAAATCAAGTCTCAAGGATGAGTGGAATGATCATAGAAGGAACGGATGACATTTCAAGCTAGGTGGATTGGATGAACAGAGTCTCAAGTGCTAGACATACCTTCACATGCAGAGAAGTATACATCATTTGAAGTAGCTGGAATGTAAACTTCCAGGTTGCTTGTGGAGGAAGTTGAGGCTGGAACTCTAAGCATGAGCTGGATTATAGAAAGCATTTCATGTCACAATGAAAAGCTTGGATTTGCTCTTTAGGCAACAAGAAACCATTGTAATGTTTTAGAAAGGAGAGTGACATGACCAAATTTGAGCTTTAGATGGATCATTTCAATAATTGCAGGGTGGTATATTGGAAGGAACAAGGCTGATGGTAGGGAGAATAAAAACACATTTGGTTTAGTTGTCCCAGTGAAAGGAAACAGGGGCCAGATTCATTTATTTGTTTCTTGAAAATTTCTTTAATACTCTCCATTCATTCTCATCCAATAAGTAACTTCTAGTAGATTTATTATTATGTTAGCTCCAGTTCAAGAAATCTGAAACAACTGAGATAATACCTATTTTTCTAATACCTTATTTTCTAAGACTTGACATCACTCTTTCAAAAGATAATCTATGAAGACAACATAAAAGTAGGTGTTTGCTTTGTTTTTCCACGTATTTTTGTTTACCAGTTTATTTGAGAACACTCTAAGCATCATGTTACTTTAAATTCAATTATTTTTAATGGTTCTTGCATCTTTCCATAAGCATCCTTTAAAATTTAGCATTAATTGACATTCGAAATCCTTTCAGGAAGAGGCATTTTAAATAGACAGTGCCATTTTGATATTAAAAGTGTTTAGTAAACTGAGTATTATAATTCAGTTTACCAAGAATATCAACATTACATGCATAAAGGTAAAACTTGTTGCCTTATATTTGGAGATTGATGCATAGTATGTATTTTATCTGAAACCTCCAGGCATTTTTCTTGAATGGTGTTGATCAGTACAACCATAAGTTGTGCTTATGCATTTTCTGAGAGCAGATTGTTCTGAATAAAATGTGATTAATATTTAGTTTAAACTTGAGAAGTTATACTGCATTATGTTATGTTTATCTTACAAAAATATAGTGGAATAGTGAAAATAATAAGCAAAACTTCTTTCTTTTTTTTCAAAAATTGAAAACAAGTAGCACAGACAAGATACTTGTTGTCACTTTTACTCTTTGTCCCTTCATATATATAAATATGTATAAATTTGTATATTTTAACCTATATGAAAATTTTGTGAGAATGATATGGTCTTGCATATAATGAATTACTTGTGAAATCTGAATTTTCTTGTTTTATTTTATTGTATTGTATATGCTTTTCAGAAGGAAGAAATAAGCTCATATTCATACATCACAAATTGTTTTAATACCTATCTTCAAAGAGATGGACCCTAGTTAGTGTAAAGAGACTTCAATATGCTTCCTCTTTGATCTCTAAATCCTTCACTGACTTATATTAACTTTTCTCTCCACTTCTATTCCACATTAAATAATGTTTCATTGTTCAACAATAAGTCTTTTGAATGTCGCTATAAATCAGATACACATGCTTTTGATAGGGTCATCATTAATAGGGATATTACTCATTTACATCCGTGAACTTGAATTTATACAGTGCCCCAAATATCATTACAGCAGCCATGCAAATCATTAAGTACTCACGGCCTGAGGGAAATAAATCTGAGTCTTAAGAAAATTAGTCAGCGATTTGAAGTCCTTCAATGGTTACAGACAGCATTCATAATAAAGTCCGAACTCTTTATGGAAGACCCCTCATGATTTCAACCCTATCTGTCCAACGTCGTCTCTTTTCACTTTCCTTTCCTTTTATCCGGTTAAATCAAATTCTCTAATAGTCTTGGATATTCATGCGTCTGAGCTTTGCACAGTCCTCCCCTCTGCCTGGCATGTCTCCCTCAAATTTTATTCCACTTCCATAATTTTTGCTATTCCTTCAAGTGTCCACATTGAGATAAATTCATTATAAAATAATAATAATAATAATAATAATAGAGTTTCATATAAATAATTGCACTGCCCTAGGGATATAACAATGAATAAAAATAGTTTCTGTCCTCAAGTGGCTATCCACTGGTAAATGTTTTTGACAGTTAGTCCGTGACAGATGCCCTTCTTCTGTTTCCTCAGAATAACCTTTGCATAATCTATGGCAGTACTTAATTTCTTAATTATAATATTCATCTACTTGTAAGAATCCCCAATAAACTCTGATTGCATTGTAGTAGAGAGAATGTCTTTCATCCTCATACCCCAGAATCTAGCACAGGCACTGGCAGAAACAGGAGGCAAACTCCAAATATTTATTGAAAAGATTAATGCATAATTTGAATGAATGGAGTGTCACATTAATTAACCAGCATTTAAAGGAGATGAATATATGTAAGTGAACTTTTATTTAAAAAAAAAAACTACCTTATTTTCAGGCAAGTATTTTTACATTTAACCTTTTTAGCTGTAAATATCTATTTCCTACCAATGTAAAAACAGTGTTTTCATTGTGATGTAAACATTTTTTTATATCTTTGGTTATCATTTGTGATGATTGTTTCTGTACTGAAAGAGTGAAATCTTTAAGGATATTGGGGTCAGAAGGTTATTTATATTTCCATTTATAATTCCAGACTGTCTTTACTTCTCTTTTTTTAAATTTTTGTGAGGAAGATCAGCCCTGAGCTAACATCCGATGACAATCCTCCTTTTTTTTCACTGAGGAAGCTTGGCCCTGGGCTAACATCCATGCCTATCTGCTTCTACTTTTATATGGGACACCACCACAGCATGGCTTGACAAGCGGTGAGTCAGTGCACACCTGGCATCTGAACCTGTGAACCCCGGGCCACCGCAGTGGAGCGTGCATGCTTAACCTCTGCGCCACTGGGCCAGCTCCACTCTTTACTTCTTTTGAGACAGTGATTTGAGATTTTATTTTTTAAATAATTTCTATTATTTCCACAATTACAATATAAACATAACACTTGCTAATCATGCTGATGAGTATTTAAGAATCTTCCATGAACTCAAATATATATATTTTCCAGGTTGAATTTTTGTTGACTGAGAAAGCACAAAGGAAAGTACTAGAGGAAGTCTTGAAAAGAACTCTCATTAACACATTGGAAAAGGCTCTACCGTCTAGAAAGATTGTTTTGTTTTTTTATTCTCCCATGCTATCCGACATGTTCTAGAACTACAATTTTTAGTAAGATGCCTGCTAGACACATTGGTCTATTTAGATTGAAATTAATTAAAAGTAAATAAAATTAAAAATTCAGCTCTTCCGTTGCACAAGTCACATTCCAAGTGTTCAATAGCCACCTGTGACGATGGGCTGCTCTATTGGAGAGTGCAGAAATAAAACATTTCCATTATTGTGTTTCCAACCTATTGGATATTTCCATCCTATTGAAAGTAGGTTATTTGATAAGTGAAATACAAATGAGTAAAATGCTAAGCCATAAACTAGAGCTACTTTATACTTTCATATTTTATAATATTCTATATGTGTTGAACTTTTTATATTATGTATCCATTGTCTTCATATGGACATAAAATTTTGTTTGAAACCTTCCATTCAACAACTCAGCCCCTAATGTATAATGTATAATATGCATGTGAACTGTTAGAAATGAGGCATCTACCAAATTCAAATGGTTCAAAGTAAATGGGATCAGATCCAATAAAAAATAAAAAATCGATGAACATATTTCCACTTATCAAAAACAAGTTGTGCTTCAATTAAATTCTTTCTCTACAGTGCAGAATTTATTTTATGTTTGGAAAACATAAATCATGATATACAAAAGGATACTTTAAAATGTACACATATTGGTTATTTAATTTTTAATGTTGATTTCCTAAAATTTTCTAATAATTAATGTAAAATTGAGTATTCAACCTTTTAAAATATAATATCGTTACTATTTTGGTAACATTGGATTTATCAAAATATTGTATGATATCATGTCAGTCAAGTTCCTTGGAGTTGCTGTGCTATGAAGTGAAAGCATACATTGATCTGGTTTCCAGAATACTGATAGTTGTTAATATATTTGAGAAGCTGATTAGTACTCTATTATTTTTTTTATTTACTTATTTTTTTTGTGAGGAAGATCAGTCCTGAGCTAACATCCGTGCCAATCCTCCTCTTTTTGCTGAGGAAGACTGGCCCTGAGCTAACATCCTTGATGATCTTCCTCCACTTTATGTGGGACGCCGCCACAGCATGCCTGACAAGCGGTGCCACGGTGTGCGCCAGGGATCCAAACCCAGGCCGCCATGCCGCATGCACTCTCCATGGGGCCGGCCCTAGTATCTCTTTATTTATCCATTCATTTAAGAAATATTTATTGATGTGGAAGGCTTTTTTTGCTTGTTGTTTGTTCTGGGGATCAATAATGAAATAATTGACATTCTCTCCTTGTAAGATTTCAATCATCTCTGAGATAAATCTCCTTTTCTTGATGCCCCCCCAAAAAAAAATAAAAAGAAAGGAAAAAATATATATTCAACAATATATATCTTAGGACAATTGGAAGACCATTACTAGAAGGGACTGAGAAATCTTTTTTTCATGACTACTGCCATTCCCCCTAATTAAGATCTCTAAATCTTAGAAAGTTCTCAGCATTGTGTAGTGTTATGCATCAATTTATGTTTTTGTGAATAATTCCAAATGTAACTAGACGTAACTTGAGCTCTTGGTACCAATAAGACCAACTGAGTCAATATATCACATGAAAAACCAAATTATCTGAAACCTACATACCCATTAGAGGAGAGAGTTTCACCTTATTGACCGAGTATGCAAAGCTCACTTCTTATAATCAATACTTCTGTGGTTATATACTATGAAGATGAACACCACCACCAACACATAGGTCATTATGACCCTAATAAGCACGTCACTGTGGCAAGCCACTATGATCACCTCATTCCCCTCTTCCTCCTTGTCCTCCTCCTTTTTCTTTATGAAAAATTGATATTCAAATGAAAGTTCTGAAAATATAATCACTTTGCTCCTAGTCTAAGGATTTTTTAAAGCTTAAGTTTGTTCAGTTTAAGGTATGATATTCGAAAGAAGGTGAAACTAATAAAATTTCCTCACACACTCTGTATTTGGTAGGCAAAAACTCCACCCTTACACAATCAATATGATGGTGTGAATATATTATGATAAAATATTCTCCTTTAGTCTATTATATCATTCCTTTGTGGTTGGAGAAGAGATAAAATGGAAGAAAGAGAGTGAGCAACAGAGAGAAGGAAGAAAAAGAAAAAAGGAAGAAATGAAGGAAACAAGAAAAGAAGGAAAGAAGGGAGAAAAAGAAGGAAAGCGGGAGAAGGAGGCAGGAGAGAGAAGTGAAGAACGAGTTTTTGAGAGTAATAAGTTGCCTTCGTCTGAATTTGAACCATTTTACGGGTGATCATGGATCAACTCTCACAAGTCACCTCCTAAATATGCACTTAAACAACTTGACAAAACATGACAGGTTTGAGCCTCCCACTGGCTACATAGGTATTTTCAATGAGAGAACTGATGCCGCTAGTTCAAACTGTATTCACGCCAAGCTGAAGAAAAGTGGCAGCTTGGCATAAAATCAGGCAGGGTTAATGATAGTGAGGCTTGTGGGCTGACAAATGTGGGCAATCTTTAAACAGCTTGTTGAAAGGCTGGCTGCTGAAATGGTAGGCAAAGTGACTCATGTGCTAAAAAGGAAAATAAAGTATAAATTATAATTAAGAAAAGAAAACAGGCTTTAGAAAATAGATTCCTTCTTAATTTGCAAATCCCTGGCTTTCAGAAGCAAAATAAACTTCTCCAAAGTAGACTTGTATCTTACGGGTTTAGCATTTGCCAAACTAGGATAATTAGATCCAGTTTTTTTCTTCTACTCTATAAATTGTATGGTATTTCATTTGACTTTTAGCTGACTTGGATACGAAAAACACTACACAGAAAACAATAAGAAACAATAGCTTGGTGATTTACATAAATTGATACATATTTTATTGTTCTGTTTAAACCAGCACACTGTAATGTTTACAATGCTTCACTAATATATATTTGAAAGTAATTGGACAGTTTTACCCACATGAAATTGGTTATACAAGTGTACCTATGCAGAACACTCCTGTTAACTATACTTTAATCATCCCTAAGTGGGTTAGCTGGGTTTATTCAGTTATGAATCATATGTTGTTGCTTCATTTTTATATTATAGGGAAAACATTTTCACAAATATTCAAGCGATGAAAATTAAAAGAAATTATTGTGAAATGTATGTGAAAGAGAGAAAAGCGAGGAAATCTGATAAATTTGTCCTACCTAAAATTTGGAAGTAATTATTCATCTATTCAAAGATGCTTGTTTCCCGAATTTTAGCTTTAGGGTGGTAACTTCTATTAAAAGAATGTCAGCATTAATTGTGAAATAACAGTGGCAACTCATTAATAAGAAAACTGTATCTTTAAGGAAAAGTCTTTTCTGTGTCACTCTGCCTCACATAAAAATTAACAAGCATAAGAATAATTTTCCACTTCATCACCATCAAGAATGACAATCATCTTGCTTACCAAATTGTATTTTGCCGTTGCTAACTGAGCCCTGTATGACTAATCATATTAAAACTATTAAATATCTTAAAAAGGATACAGAGATAGGAATAGAAGTTATACCACTGTATCCCTTTACTATTTTTAAACTCTGAATTGATAAGTTCATATTTCCAATTCTCCTCAGTGTAGGGATCTATTGATTTATATAGCTTTTGAGACATATTTTCTCTGCAGATATGAATATACACTTTGAGAATTCCAAGAAAGAATTTAGTGACTAGAGATGAGCAATAAATTCGTGTTTGCAATGTTCTCAGTAAGGTTTATTACTGTATGCCAATAGGTTGGCTAACCTCCTGCTTGACTTGAGCAAGAGATTCTAAAACACATAAATATCAAATCTTCAAGTTCATATCCTGGTGGTAATATACTTTTGCCAGGTTTTGTTAAATTTTAAGAACACTGATGTTCTGTACGCTAAAGCCCAGAAAACTTGAACTTTTCAGAATTCTTTTTGGATGATTCATTAGAATCTATTCTATTCTATTCTATTCTATTCTATTCTATTCTATTCTATTCTATTCTATTCTATTCTATTCTAATCCTTACCCTTATGGTTATTTGATTTTCAACAAGGATGCTAAGAGAAGTCAGTGGAGAAAGAATAGTCTTTTCAATAAACAGTTCCTGGACAAGTGAATATGTACACACAAAATAATGCTGTGGGATCCATTCCTCACACCATACATAAAAATTAACTCAAATTGATCACTGACCTAAATGAAAATATAAAACTCCTAGAAGAAAACCTAGGAGTAAATCTCATGACCTTCGGTCAGACAATGTTTTCTTAGATATGACACCAAAAGTTCAATCAATAAAAGAAAAAAAAAAACAATTAAATTGTATCTCACCAAAATTAAAAACTATTGTTTCCAAAGGATAAACATCAAGAAATTGAAATGATAACTCACAGAATTGGAGGAGATATTTACAAATCATATATCAGATAAGATACTTGTATCCAGATTATGTAAAGAACTCTTGCAACTGGGTAATAAAAAGACAAATAGCTAAATTGAAAATGATCAGAGGATTAGAATGTACATTTCTCCAAAGAAGATATACACATGGCTAACATGCACATGAAAAGATACCCGACATTTGTAGTCATTTGGGAAATGCAAATCAAAATGTCAATATCACTTCACACCTACTAGGATGGCTATGATCAAGAAAAAAAAAAGACAATAACAAGTGAGGAGATTGGAATTCTATTACATTTATCTGGAAATGTAAAATGGCATAAGATCATTGGAAAATAGTTTGGCAGTTCCCCAAAAAGTTAAACATAGAGTTACAAAGTGACACAGCAATTTGACTCCTAGGTATTTACCCAAGAAAAATGAAAATATATATCCACACAAAATCTTGTGCATGAATGTTTATAATAGTATTATTCATAATAGCCAAAAGTGGTAACAACACTAGTGCTCATCAACTGGTGAATAATAAAGAAAATGTGGCATATCCACGCAATGAAATATTGTTCTGTGATAAAAGATGATGCACTGACAGTTGCTAGAACACAGGTGAACCTGAAAAAACTATGTTAAATAAAAGAAGCCAGCCAATAGACCACGCATTGTATGATTCCAAATATATGGTATGCCCAAATAGAAAAATCTATAAAGA
Organism: Diceros bicornis minor; assembly: GCF_020826845.1. NCBI lineage: Eukaryota > Metazoa > Chordata > Mammalia > Perissodactyla > Rhinocerotidae > Diceros > Diceros bicornis. The sequence continues at coordinate 72,421,422 of NC_080749.1, forward strand.
AAGTAAAATAGTGATTGTTTAGGGTGGGAGGGGGGATTATGGAGAGTGATTTCTAATGGGTACAGCATTTACTTTGGGTGGGAGTGACAAAATATTTTAAAATTAGAATGTGTTTATGGGTGCATAGCTATGTAATATATTTAAAAACACTGAACAGTTTATTTTAAATGGGTGGATTTTTCCACATGTGAACTATGTCTCAATAAAGTGGTTAAACTAAACAAAATAAATACAAATGTATACCTACATAAAATTTAAATTTTAGAATTTAATTTCACTATAAAAGCCAATATTACATAGTGTTTATTTAAATCATAAAGAATGAGTGAAGTAAAAAATAGACATATAAGAGAGACTATTAATACAGTCAAAAACTGGATCTTTGAAAATAATAATAAAATTTGAAAATAGTAAGACTGATCCAGGAAAAAAAGGGAAATGTTACCCTAGTAACGTTATGGCCATCCACCTATTTGCTTATATCTAAATCTAACATCTGCAGGTATCATAATGACTCCATCTCTCTCATTCTCTATAGCCAATGAATTACCAAAGCTATTGCCAGAGAGTACCAAAGCATAAGACTCAGGGGTGGGTATCAAGTACTGAAGATTTTGTATATAATTCTGAACATATATCATAGTGAGATTCACAGATTACAAAGTTATTTTACATGTATTATCTCATCCTCACAGCCAGGGAAAAGGGGAGAATAATATTTATTATAATATGTTATATTTTACATAGTATACTATATTATACAAATCTATTTGACATTATATCATTTGTGGTTTTTAAAGATTATAAAGAAAGTTCAATATAACAAGAATATTTAACATGGTCATGAAAAATATACATAGTATCTACTTTGTCGAAACTCAATATTTTAATATACTGATTTTATCTCATTTATTTTGAATATATAAATTGAAATGCATTTTTTTAAAGAACTTTTTGATAACATAAGCCTTATTTGCTTCTTTTTATTGCAAATCCAATATTTTCTTTATTAAGAATCAATATGAATTTAAAACAATTGTACATGTTCTTAAATGTTCAATTTTCTTTTTCCAACGGAAATAGGAAAAAAGAGAAATGTATATTATTATTTGCATTCACATATATCTAATTGTAACTGATCTTGGTAACTATGGGAAGTAACTGACATAAAATAAAATAGTCATATATACACATATAAAGGGAGAGTGAGAAAGAGAGAGATATCACATTATGTTATCCTTCCTATTTTAATATTCCTTAAAACATTGTTTTTGAAGATACCTCTTGTAAATAAAATATAACATTCTAATTAATAGATTAAACTTTGGTTGATTAAAAAATTTGAAATATAATTTTCCTTTTATCTGCTTGGTTCAGGCTTGGCAAATGATGAACAGTTTTCAATCTTCCTAATTGACTGTCTCTACTACTATCCATATGGACAAGAAATTATCGAGTTGCCCTTTTTGGTTAAATAAAGAAAATGTTGGGAATACTAAGAAAACGACATTGATTTATCATTATTTATTCCAGATTATGAATAATTTCCACTTTCAGTTTCTTTTCATGGTAGAGTATGAATTTCAAAGAAAGTAAAAATTTGAGTCTTATTCCATCTTTTTCATATGGGAAAATTTTATTGCCTAATCTAGTCTCTCTGTTCCTCCTTCCCCTCATCTCTCGTGTGAAGATAAATTAAAAGATAATTTTCCTTACACCCCCAACTTTATTTTTCCTCTTATATCACTTATCCACGAAACTTTTTGCAAAGTTTCAAAATACATGATTTTTCTATTGGAGGTTTAATTGGCCATGACTTCCATTTTTCTCAACATCAGCATATACGTTTTTATTTTCATGATTGGTAGTCAGCCCTCAAGGAGGGCTGTCCCTTCTGAAGGGTGAATCTGTCAGCTCAGATTTCTAGTGGACAATTTCCCAACAGGCAGACAGACTTGCCCGTTTTGTCTTTTTACCCTTTTCATTTCTCAGCTTTTTGTTTCAAGTTCCTATCTTACTGGCCATTTAAAGCATTCTAGAAAAGGCTTGCTTTTAATGACGTTAGTAATATATGCTGCTGCATAAGAAAGCAGAGGATAAACAATTTGCCTTCTTTTATTATTTTCTGCCAACAACTGACACGTTTGGTGGGAGAGATACTTATGGTTTTTATTTTATTATGATTCTGAATCTGCTGTGACATGATATTCTGCTGTGAATATATTCAAGACAATAACACATTCTTGCTACATTTGAGCATACCGAAATTAAGCTTGGATTCAGTATTTACAAAGATTTTGTTATATTTAAAATACATTTTAATCTGTACAATGTTCATTTTGTTAGATCAAGTAATAATACATGTGCCATATGGCCACACCTGTGAACTCTTGATAAACTGGAACACTGATTCTCCTTTTTTGTAAGTAATATGTTTATAGTTTTATATTATTTTTCAACAATTATTTAATGAGTTCCTATTATGTTGAGTAAAACAAACAAGATCCATGCCCACATATAACTTTCATTAGTAGAGAGTGATTAAAAAATGAAGTTAAGAAACAAAATATGTAGTACATCATAGATTATTATAATAATAAGTAGGATAATAATATGGCACACTCCTAAGCATGAAAGAGAACATTACTTAAAACTACAACAATATGAAAGTAATTTGTGTATGACCAAGTGTGGAATGTATCTGAGTGTGCTGTGTTTGGGGGAGGAGGAGGTTTTTTGGAGAAAAGGAAGTCAGAGGCAGCCATCATCTGTTGAGCTCCTATATCAATATATGAAAATGTCCTGGCAAACAAAGCAGACCAACTGGAAACAATTGCTTTTTAGAGAAAATGAATGATAGTGATTCTCTGAATAAAAAATAATGTATATAACAGTAATGTATATAAGTATGGAAAAAACATTATATTGAATATAATTGCAAACTCTTTGTAAAATATCTTCCCTTGTTACTCATGTAATAGTATCTAAATGTGCCATAGTTGCATTGTTCTCATAATTTTCATGATTTTACTTTTCACATGTCAATCAACTCCTGGGAGTTTCTTCAATTTTCTTCCTTTGAAAAATTATCTTGCCACAGTGCCTTGCTGACTCTGACCTTGTTATCAACTCCACTGTCATAAGAAAAGAACATCCAATTAAATCTCCAAGTGAAATGCAAGTTAATTCTCCAAACCCATTCAAATGTGTTTTCTTCTAGGTCTGCTACAAATATAAAATTATTTATTTTGTGCTCAAGGATTGGGAGAATTAACATAGTTAAAAAGTCCATATTACCTAAAGCAATCAGCAGATTTAATGCAATCTCTATCAAAATCTCTATGACATTTTTCATGGAAATAGAACAAAGAATCCTAAATTTATGTGGAACAACACAAGACCCTGAATAACAAAAGCAATCCTGAGAAAAAAAGAACAAAGCTGGAGGTATCACACTCCCTGATTCCAAATTATACTACAAAGCTATACTAATCAAAACATCACGGAACTGGCAGAAAAACGGACACACAGATCACTGGAACAGAATTGAGAGCCCAGAAATAAACCCACACAGCTATGGACAGCTAATCTTTGACAAAGGAGCTGAGAACATACAATGGAGAAAGGAAAGTCTCTTCAACACATGGTGTTGGAAAAACTGGACAGTCACATGCAAAAGAATGAAAGTAGATCATCATCTTACACCATACACAAAAATTAACTCAAAATGGATTAAAGACTTGAGTGTAAGACCTGAAACCATAAAACTCCTAGAAGAAAACATATGCAGTACACACTTTGACATCAGTCTCAGCAATATCTTTTTAGATATTTCTTCCCAGGCAAGGGAAATAGAAGGACAAATAAACAAATGGGCCTATACCGAACTAAAAATCTGCTGCACAGCAAAGGAAACCATCAACAAGATTAAAAGACTACCTACCGACTGGCAGAAGATGTTTGCAAATCATACAGATATCCAAAATATGAAAAGAACTCACACAACTCAACAATAAAAAAACAAACAACCCAATTAAACAATGGGCAGAGGATCTAAACAGACGTTTTTCCAAAGAAGATATACACATGGCCAACAGGCACATAAAAAGATGTTCAATATTACTAATTATTAGGAAAATGCAAATCAGAACCACAATGGGATATCACCTCATACCTGTCAGAATGGCTATTATTAAAAAGACAAGAAATGACAAGTGTTGGAGAAGATGTGGAGAAAAGGGAACCCTCACACACTGCTGGTCGGAATATGAACTGGTGGAGCCACTGTGGAAAACAGTATGACGATTCCTCAAAAAATTAAAAATGGAACTACCATATGATCCAGGAATTCTACTTCTGGGTCTTTATCCAAAGAATATGCAAACACTAATTCAAAAAGTTATATTCAGCCCTATGTTCATTGCAGCATTATTTACAATAGCCAAGACTTGGAAATAACCTAAGTGCCCATCAACGGATGAATGAATAAAGATGTGGTGTATACACACACACACACACACACACACACACACACACACGCACCAGAATACTACGTAGCCATAAACAAGATGAAATTTTGCCATTTGTGACAACAAAGATGGATCTTGGGGGTATGATGCTAAGTGAAATAAGTCTAATGAAGGAAGGCAAATACTGTATGCTTTCTCTCATATGTGGAAGATAGAAACAACAAACACACACAAAGATACAGAGAACAGAGATGCAGAGATTGGTGGTTACCAGAGAGGAAGGGGGGTGAGAAGAGGGCGAAAGGGGTAAAGGGGGATGTTTGTATGGTGATGAATGGAAAGTAGACTTTTGGGATGAACATGACGTAGTGCATACAGAAGTTGAAATATAATGACGTACACCTGAAACAAAAATAAATAAATAAATGAAACCAAATAGTTTTACTCACCAACAATTCTTTGAAGAAGTGTGTTCAGAGCCTAACCTGGAAGTCTACAAATATATCTCTTCAACGCAATGCAAGCATTCAAGATCAAGGACTGTTTCACTTGCAGCTATTAGCTTATGTATAAATCGTAGGTTGATGAAACAGACTGGGAAAATAGTGGATAAATAGACACTTGAAATAAAGAGAAATGCTAATCACTGATGGGGTGTGTGGCAGAGACAGATGACTAGTAGGACAACTAGGGCTTGTGGACCTGCCTATGGAGTTGTTAATGGGCAGCTTCTGTGTTTTACATCCGCTTGAAACCAGCTCTGGACAATAGAATGTAAAGTTAAATGATGTGGGTCACGGTATACCTCCCTTACACTTTTTCACCTGCTTTTTGAGTCATTGGAGCTTATGTGTCAAAGATGGTGATGTCACAGGATGGAAGGAGGCTGGATTCCTGGAGTAGAGCTGTGAGTTCCCCAACCAAGAACATCTGAAATGAACTTTGTCTGAGTGAGAAATAAACTTTTATTGTATTAAAAATATTTATTTCTAGGGGCCGGCCCGGTGGCGCAAGCGGTTGGGTGCACGCGCTCCGCTGCGGCGGCCCGGGGTTCGCTGGTTCGGATCCCGGGCGCGCACCAACGCACTGCTTGGTAAGCCATGCTGTGGCGGCGTCCCGTATAGAGTGCAGGAAGATGGGCACCGATGTTAGCCCAGAGCCGTCTTCCTCAGCAAAAAAAAGAGGAGGATTGGCGGATGTTAGCTCAGGGCTGATCTCCTCACAAAAAAAAATATATATATTTATTTCTAGTTTTATAATGTTAATAGTGAATTTATTTCCTGTGCTTTGAAACTTTTCTTGAGATCTGGCTTAAAAATATTTTTAGAATATTTTACATCTCATAGAATTAAGAATAAATTTAGGTAAATTCATAATAATTGTTCAACTAACTCAAAATAGCTGTTTGAAGACCTTTAAATGCACTCAAACTGAAAGAGTAAAGGAATATTACATTTAAAAAAAAAATTAAATTACTGCTAATTGTGAGTTCAACTTGGAAATATCAATTCAAGAGCAATATTAGGGTCTGATATGATGATAGTTTAAGCTGTAGGCAAAACAGAAAGTAGATGACATTTATTCCCCTTTTGGTACTCTACTTTTCCATGAGTCATTTTCTCCATTAAAACTTACTAAATTTGTTCTATATCACCTAACTCTGCAAGACATCGAATAGCTAACTTATACATGAGTCCATGATAATATATTAATGAAATAAGGCTGGAGATCTGCTTCCCAGTCTGCATTTCATTGTTCATTTTTAAATATCATATTTTCCTTATTATGAAAGTGATGTATGTTCATTATAAAATATTTAGAAAGCAAAGAAAAACTATAAGAAAATTATAAACGATTTATAATTCAACCTGCTGTCATAACCTCAGTTGGAGTTACCAGTTGAGTAATTTTTATATGCCTATGTAGGAACATTTTATTCAGAACATCTGCATAGCACTGTTCCATTTGTGTTGGCATGTTTCCATTTAATATTATCCAATATTATGATTTTTAGTACTTAATATTAAGTTATATGGCTCTTAAAGACTTTATATAATTAGTAACATTAGATTGCTTCACTCTAATGTGAATATAAATTGTTTCATATAACTAATAACATTGATGTTTGTTCTAATTATTTCTCCTCATAAATTGCTCAGGGATGATTGCATTACATATTGACTGTATCTGTTGATTTCATCCAAGAAATAGAATTGCAAAATTGAATGATGTACATTTTTTATTTTTGATATAAAATTCTACAGTGTGTTCAGATACTTACATATGAGAATGCACTATAAACAACATTAAATAATACACATCATTAATCTTTGCCAATCTGGAGACAAAACATATTTCCTTGTTTTTCTAATATTAAAATCAAACATTTTTATTGCTTTATTTTTATTGATTATTTTCTTTTGTGAATTGCCTATGCATCTACATTGCCCATATTTCGATTAGGTGTCTATTATGTATTGATCTTGAAAAGTCTTTCATTTCATATATTAAGATCTTGCATATTTCAAATTTGTTTCCAATTTTGTATGTCTCTTAATTTTGTGTATGTTTGAAATATAGCATAATTGCTTTTGAAAAATAATGTATCAAAAAAGTCATGAGCATGACTACAAAACAATCAAATAGCACCATATAAAAAAAGAAACCTGGTAGAATCTCTTAATGCCATGCTTATAGCTATAAGTACACCTAAAAATGCCTATATCTATCATCTATCTATCTATCTAATCTGTCATCTGTCTATCGTCTATCTTTCTGTCTTTCACCTTCTAATTATCTAAGATATCTATTTTGACAAGTGCTATTTGGAAGACATGACCAGCTAAAGCCATATACGTTGGAAAACAAAAAGCTGCATTAATATTCATAACAATAAAAATAATTATTCACAATACCTCCCCAGAACATTTATAAAAGTATTCAATAATTTAAAATGAATATATATTCAGAAATAGGCCATTAGTTACTTCTACTCTTTTAACAAAGTGATTTTCAGTTATCATGAAAATGAATCCATATGGAATATCTCATTGCTTGTTTATCTTAACTAGAACAATCAAAGTATAAAAAACTAAAGAAAATGATTTTCTTTTATCTCATTTCTGAAAAAATGGAATAAAATCCTTACAAAGAAAACATGGGTTTGAAAATATAGTTTCTAATGTGTTCAATGCTAAGCACCACTGTACACTGGATTTTTAAAGTCAGCTGCTAACTCCATTTTATCTTTATTTTACTTTTTAGACTTACCTAATAATAATAATAATAATAATAATAAAGAAATAGACCTATATTGAATTTTTATAGCCCTCTAGCTGGTTATAACACTATGTCACTTATTAACTAGAGATGGATTTGATTGCACATTTGTGCTCCCATATGTACTCTTATAGTTTTTGTAGGTACTCTATATCACGCATTCATTCAACAAATATTTAATGAGTGTTTTAAATTATCAGTTATTTTGGTGCACTTCTGGGAACAGTGGAGAACAAGAGTGAGGTCTTGTACTAACAGGGAATGTATTGGTCAAAACTAATAATAATTGATAATCGCATTAACAAATGTATAGTTGCCAGCTGAGAAAACTGCTCCAAAGAACAGAGACAGGATCTGTGTGAACACATAACAAAGCCACATTACCTAGACTGTGGAGTAGCTTGTGCGTGATCCCGGTGATGCTGAGCTCTCCGGTCTAAGCAACACATAGCAAGTGTTACCTTTGCATATCCAATGACAGGTGCACTAACTAGCACCATTTAATCAACTGACTTTCTGTAACAATAACATTTTAAATGACCTTGCATAGTCAGCACTATAAGAATAGCTATTATTAAAATTAATTAATAAACTAAGCTATCAAGAGATAATATTTAGTTCATTGTTGGTATTTTCTATTTTATTAAGAGACTATTTAAAAATGAGATAACATTCTGTTTCTAAAATGTCAAGAAAATATTTTTTTCTCATCTAAATCTATACAAGCATTAAATATATGATTTTTTAAGCTTGACCAGAAAAAAATATTATTTACCATTTTTTTTTTTTTTGCCCAAGCTTAAGTAGTAAAATTCATTGCACTCACCAGAACACCAGTCTCCACGTATAAAGATTAGTTACAGCCAGATTTTCCTCTGTGCTGATCACATGCTAACAGTCCATTTAAATCGTTAGGGGATAGATTAATGAATGTATATCACTGGTTACCCTGTAATATATGATAAATAATAGTGCTTCACCCCACTATATTTTAGTATATAATCTTTGGGTCAGTGTATTCTATTCTGTAATGGCTGACAAAATAGACCACAGGCAGAGAAAGGCAACTATATTGTTGTGGATTGATTTGCTCCTTTTCTCTTGTTTTGAATAGATAAGTGGTAGAAACTGGAGTGTTATAGATTTGATAACTAGGAGCTTACCATGATATCCTACTTCCTTCACATCATTTTGTTATTATCATCAAGTCATTTGGGGAAATACAGCCACAGTCCAAGGAAGTTAGGAACCACTTAGCTTTAATGGAAACAATACTCCCTTTGGGGAAAGGAGTTGAGACGAGTGGGAGGGTGTGGGAGGGATCTAGGAGAAGAAGGACTTTTTTTTTTTAGGGTTGTTGGATTAATGACTATCACCTGCAGGCCTCAGGTCTGGAATCAAAAGCTAATGGACTCAAAGTGGGAGTAATTGGTTTAAATGTTAATGAACCTAGAGGATTGTCAGGCATATTCAGGAGAGTATTTTGTGATAGTGCATGTTGGCCTTTTGCATCATTTAAAGATATCTGGTGTTAGTTCAGGGCTAATCTTCCTCACCAAAAAAAAAAAAAATATGTTACATGTTGAAAGATGTACTATTTATACACTTTTAAGAAGTTTACAAGTGTTCAATATCTCATCAACGTCCTTAATTGCCATGCGTATGTATATTCTTATAGGATATATTTCAATAATATTTATAGTTTAATTTTCAGGGCTTCCTATTTCAAATACTGCTAACAGGGTGCTAGTCCACATGGCATAAATTGTATTCAGTCAGGTCACTAAGGCTATTTTTTAAATTTAATTGAAAAGGAAACATTCAAATAGATCAGAAAGTAACTATAAATTCAAGCAATGGTTCAATTTTATACTGGTTGTTGAGCCAATGTTGAGAATAAATGTTACGGAAACATTTATGTTTCTACGTGAATGTAGTAATCAGGTTTTGGTGTACCTTTAAAATAGAGTTTCCATTTAGACATATGTACGTTAACTACCAGGTTATATTCCACAATCAAGCTCTGCAGCAGGTATTTTTTCAGATTTTTTTCTTCTATATAAATTTATGAATAATGTTTGTGAAGTCCTAGTATTGCTGATGACTCCTGGATCGTTCCGTATTGTCTACGGGAGACAAAAGAAATCAGAAGTTCTGTCTGCATATAGTGTAGAGGGAGGTTAAGCTTCAGATATGGGTAGAATGGATAATCCTTTCAGTCAAATAATTAATATTCAGTTTAAGTGTAAATAGTAACATTTGGTTATTTGAGGAGAAAAAACACGTGAAATAGTAACAATGTAGGCGTGTCATTTTTCTTCTTTTGATGAGATTTTCCTTTTCTTTCAGAAAAGGTTGAAAGTAAACTTTTTCATTACTTCCATATTTGATACTGTCACATGGAGATGGTCTTGCAGAAACAATGTTATTCTTCATGGTTTTCTTGTATCCAAAGCAAATACTTGTTTTCAGTCCTTTGTATTTTTTCAAATAGAACTGAGTTCTCAAATATGAACTGTATTCATTTTGCCATAGCTAGAAGGCTTGGCAAGAGTTTTCTAGTGAAACATTGTATACCCTACTAGTTTTGTTACTTTTTATTTTTTAACAAAGGGTATTGGGGAGAATAAATCAATGGAATGTTTTAAAAACACTTTATCTTGATTTTCTAATAAGGAAAAAAGTATTAGATTTGTATTGGCACACTGATCACCTTTTTAAAATATAAAAGGATAGGACTGAACATCATTTTAATAAAACTTGAACTTCTCTTAAACAGAAATTTCCTTTCTACTATAGTTCATATTAATTATTCCTATTAAAGCCAACTGTGAAAAAGACTAACAATGAATGTTAAAATTTATCTTCTTACTGGAATTTATTGATTTTCCATATTTTCCACCAATTTGTCCTATTGAAATAAAAGGAATAAAACTTGCATTTATCTTACCTTTGAAGTGGGATACTCACCGGGGAATTGACCCAGCCAAATTTCTCTCGGATGTTCGCAGGGACATCCACCACAGGAATATCTCTCTTCCCTCTCCTAGTCTTATTTCTGTGAAGAGGCCCACTTCCAAAATACTCAATTGTTTAGATCAGAGTTGGAGCCCTCCTTCCCTTTCCGACCTGAGTTGAGCCCATCAGCCTCTCTCCCAGGAACTTAGAGTCAGGTTGAGAGGCTGGAGTTTGTTCTCAGTCTGTGACTGAGACTATTGCTTGTTACCTTGTTGCTGAGGATACAGGTTGCCTTTGAAAAACAAGAACTGGCTTACCCTTAATATTAATGGGACCAGGAGCAAGCCTACTATTTTTAAGTTTTTTTCTTGGTTCAGCATTTACTGGATTGCTATAAATCTTTGACTACTTTCTTGAATTATACAAAACTGATTCTGAAAAGTTTTACTCAGTTTTTAGGTGGTTCTATGGAAGGTCTGGTCCTTGGAGCTATCTATTCTGCCATTTTCACTGTTGTCATATTATCTGCTTTTGTATTTTAAAACTATATTATCAATTGCATATGCATTGAGAATTGAAATATTTTCCTGCATAATAAACCCTTTTATAATTTTAGAAAATATATCCTTATCTTTAGAAGGACTTTATAACTTAAAGTCTAATTTGTCTATGATATATACACCAGATTTTTCTTAGGTTCATGTTTGCATAGTATAGCTTTTCCCATCCCTTACAATCAAAGTCTCTGTGTCCTTACATTTAATCTGTGTCTTTTTTATGCACCACATTATTTGTAGTGTATCTTATTTGGTCTAAAAATTTTTTTGCATTAAAAAGAAATTAAAGGAGACCTACATAAATAGTAGAATCTATTACATTAGTGCATTGGAAGACCCCAAATTGTGAAGTTATTAAGTCTTTCCAAATTGATTTGTGTGTTCAATGCTATTTCAACAAAAATCTGAGCATGGGAAGAGGAAGAAGATTAACAAACTGATCTTCAAAATGTAGCTTTTTTCTTTGGTTCTTGAGAATTTTACCATGCGTATGGCCAGGGCTGGTTTCTTTCTATTTGTATTTATCCTGTTTGGGGTTCACAGAACTCGTTGCATCTCTAGCTTTATGTCCTTCATCATCTTCAGAAAATCTTGGCCAGTATAACTTTAAAGGTTTTGCTGCCACATTCAACTTCTCCCCAGCTTCTAGTACTCCAATAATGCATATGTTAGGCCTTTTCACTGCTTCCCATATATCTGTTAGAGTATTTTCTATATGTTATCCTTTTTGTTTCACTGTGATTCAGGACAAATATTTTCCATTGACTTGTTTTTGAGCTCATACATCTTTTCTTCTGTTAATCTACTGTTGAAACTCAATACTTAATTCCATAATGATACTTTTTATTTCTAGCTTTTCCATTTTATTTCATTTTCAATTTCATTTTTAATCTTTCTAATTGAGCATTTTGTATGATTCCTTTTTCTCTCATTTCTTAGCACATGAATTATCCTTATTTTTCCACTTTTTTGGTGGTTGCCAGATTTTGCAATACACATTTACAGCTAATTCAAGTCAACTTTGAAGTATCACTCTACCACTCCACAGCTAGCGCAAGTACCACACAATGACAAATTATTCCCATTCCTCCTTCTCATCTCGTGCATCATTGCTGCCATGAATTTCACTTATTCATAAGCTATAAAGACATAATCTTTGAATACATTATTGTTATTATCATTTTGAACAAACTGTGATCTGTGAAAACAAGAATTAAGAATAAGAAAAATAGAAGTTTTTAAAGCCCCCAGGACATAGTTGTGTATGCTAGTCATAGGTCCTTCTAGTTCTGCTATGTGCGTGCCACCTTAGCATGGCTTGATGAGCGACGAGTAGGTCCGCCCCAGGATCCGAACCAGCGAACCCTCGGTCGAAGCCAAATGCGGGAACTTAACCGCTGCACCACCGGGCCAGTCCCCAAAGTTTTTATTCTACCTTCACTTATTACTCTTCTTATGCTCTTCCTTTCTTTGTGTAGATCCACACATAAACCTCTCTCCCTCACTCCCCATCTCAGAAATAATCTTATAGACAAATTGACACAGGTTAAAAGCTGAAATGATATGGACTCCACTGTGTATGTGCATTGTTTTATCATAATTTAATCTTCAAAATATTGGGAACTGATTCACTTCTCCTACCACTAAGTTACCTATAGGGGAGTGAACATAATTTTTTGGTGTCTTTGTTTTTTAGTACAGAATATGCCCAAATAACCAAACGTCAGGAAAGGCTTAAGCCACGTTCTGGTTGGTTTACTTTCAGGGTTTGTGAACATTGCTATGATGGATTTTACTTTCTACTCTGTGGTTAGGTTCAAATAGAGTCTCTGCTACTTACTAACAATCTCTGCATCTTTAAATAATCTTGATACCTCTTTAAGCCTGTTTTGTACTCTATAAAAAGAGTGATAATATTACCTATCTCACTTGGTTTTGTTAGTATTTAGTTAGATATGCCATATACTGTATTTAGTATCCTGCTTGAATGTACTTAGTATACTGCTTGGCAACTATTAAACACTAAATATGTGACCCATTTATGAGCAGTAATATAATTACATTCATTGCTAATAGTGGACAAGTTTTAGAATCATTTTAATATTATACCTTAGGAAAAATTTAAACACGACATCTATATAGGGTTGATCAGTCAATTTTACTAACTTAAAATAAGAGCTACCACCGATTTCTCAGATCTAAAATTATTGTTCAGATTACTCTGAAATAGTCTGCGTCTGAGAACATCAGGAGTTTTAACATCATAACGTTTTATGCCAGCTTGCCCCACCATAACTAACCAGTGACAAATATGTAAATCATTTATTATATTGTATGCTTATACTTTCCATTTTCTTTAATTTTTTTCATAATGCCAGATTGAATGAGCTATTTCTGTCTAGTTGACAAATGTAACAGTTTATTGGGCTAAGTGCTTAGAGAGTTACAATGAGAGATTTTTAACTTCAGTGTCAAGATCTCCTTGCTGCTGTAGGCTATTCACCTCTTTTCAATAGCAAGGTCACCCAAGAGTCACCTGCCTTCTTGGATGTACAAACTTCTTGGCAGCAAAGGGGTTGGGAATTCTCACAGCTGGCCAAGAGGAACAAAGTATCTCGATATTCTGCACGTAATGGATGCAAAAAAGGTTTTTTTTTCCTACACAGCTGACTCGCATCTTCATTTTAACTAGTCTTGTTACATTTGCCTCTATCAACATTTGTCCCTTGGCTGACTGGCACAAGAGACCCATGTCTGTGTTTCAGCCATTCCCAGGCAGGCACATACACAATATGACTCCAGCAATGTATTTGAACAAAATTTGCATATTGTTCATTGTCCTTATATTGGCTCACAAGATTTTCTTGTTTTTACTCATCTATATATGTCATCTTTTGTTTAACTTTCTGCCATACAATTTTTTCTAACCAAATATGTAGGTAAGCTGTCTGCAAAATTCGTGTCCTCACTTCCCAAATTATTACCCCCTTGTCTATTATTTATGTTAGAAATATTTCCCATATGTAATTTTCACTTTTAGTTTTGAATATGCTTTTTAAAATTAATGGCATTGTTATTAATAAAAAGCAAGCAGTTAGTAAACGCACTAAACTAGATGGCTTAGAGATCAAAGTATGATTTTCAGCCTGTACTTGCCTTGTATTTTTACATATGAGGGAACTAGTACCCTTCATCTTCAGGCTTCATCAACTGTCTGACTTACAACACAAGCATCAACAGGCACAAATCTAAGTAACAGCTTCAGTCTCACCCACTAATGAAGACTGGAATACGTCTTGCTGGCTGTAAATCTCGCATTTTGTGGGTCAGGTTTAAATCATATTGCAGATCCTTAGCCTTTGGTTTCCAATATCCTCCCTGGTTATCCCTTTTGTTATATTAACTCAGATTCTCCCTTTATACTTCTGCTTCATTTTTCTGTCCCTTAGCATGATAATTCCTCTCTAAAACTGTAACTTGAACATGAGCTTCAGCACTAGTGGGAACAAAAATAAACTCGTTATTCCTCTGTGGCACAGAGCAGTTCAGAATTTTCTTGACTCTTGAGTGGCTTCTGTTTCCCTGAGAGAGCCTCCCCAAATTGTGGGGAAGAGCGCATTAGGGCGGCAGGCTCAGGATGTGCTATGAGAGGACAGTGGGAATAAGGGCTGTAAGCTAGGACTTACAAGAAATCCAAAACCTGGAAACTGATTCAGACTGGTCGACACAAAAAGAGAAGCTAGGTACAGCCAAGGCAGCAACAGACAGAGCTCTTACTGGCAGCGTGCTCACTAAGTCCCAGCTTCCCAGTGTTTTCCACATGCAAAATTTTTCTCTCCTCACAGTTACAGTAGGTAATATTGTTCTCCCGATTTTATAGGTGGGTAAACCAAGTCACAGGAAGGCTAAGTAACTTGTTTAAGGTTATGCAACTAACAGGCAGTCAAGGCAGAATCTGACCCTGGCAGTTGTCTGCCCCACAGCACATGTGTTAATCACTGTTTTACAATGTTATGATATTGGGAGCAGTGGCAAAAATCAGATGTGATAGCAAAGGTGAGGGGGAAGGAGATAACTGGATGTGGCACAGCAGTGATCAGACTGAAAAATTACTTGAGATGGTAATTGTGATGGTTAAGGCAGAGGACTGCATCACAAACCTATAAATAAGGAGGGTGACAATACAATTTGTCATCCAAACTGGGGCACTTTTGAGGATAAAAAGGGGGCTGTTAATAATTATGCTGCGACTGCAGGCTTAATTCAGGACCATCCCAGGCAATCTGGACATACGATCACTCAATGTATAAATGTATAAATCCCTTCCCCATTACCTCAGGTGCAGAAAATAGGGCCACCGTAGATAGCTGTGTGGATCTAGCCAGTGGGAGTGAGCCAGGAAATAACTGTTTTGTACCAATTTTTATGTAAACATTTTGTGCCATAGATGAGTTGCCTACCGCATCTATTATAGGTTTTCAGCCAATAATATTACACTTTCCAGAATATCCTTTACAGAATTCCACGTTAATGCTGCTCCCTTGATTTCTATTTGAGGATATGACAAGAAAAACCATTGGAAATCTCTTACTGCCCCTGTTGAAAGATGCGTTTGTGACAAGTGTACATTATATCACCCAGTACCCTTTCTAGAAATGTCACACACAAAATATTTCATTTAGAAATCAATATTAGAAAAAATTATTTTCTCTAAAAAATAGGTAGGTTTAATTTTTTCTGATTATGAATATTATTTAACTCTTTATTTTAATTTGGTGTATAAAATGTGCTGGCTTTTCTAATCTGCATAGTTATATTCTCATGCACTGGATCTTCATTTACTCTATATTTCTTCTTGTCTAGATTCTCTACTTCAATTTTATATTTTAAAAATATTATTAGTGCTTTTTTGCCCACAGCTTTAAGTCTTTTATGAAACGAGATTAAATAAAGTATCATAAGTACCTTTAAGTTGTAGCAAACCCGTAGAATCTGAATACATCTTTCATAAGTATCATTCTGTAAGCAACAGTTGATAATGTTCTTACTGTTTTTTAGTTTCTTTTCAGGGAAGTATCTGAAATAATGCCCACTGATTGCATCATAAGTGATTTTGTATAGCTTATTTATGTATATTCTGTCCTCTAAACCAAAATAAGGGCAGCCTTGTTCAGAAATGCTTCAATTCTTGCCACTAGCTCCCTTTAGTGGGACAGGCTGGCACTGACACTCATCGGAAAATCCGATGTCAAATGGTCTGTAGCACGAAAGCCAGTAAGAGCCACACCTACCCAAGAGATCTCTTTTGATACCTCTTTAGATAATATCTAGACGAAAACATGCTGGAAACAGGCGAGAAGAGGTCTTAGTGTATTTGCGTGTGTGTGTGTGTGTGAGGAAGATCGGCCCTGAGCTAACATCCGATGCCAATCCCCCTCTTTTTTGCTGAGGAAGATTGGCCCTGGGCTAACGTCTGTGCCCATCTTCCTCTACTTTATCTGGGACACTGCCACAGCATGGCTTGACAAGCTGTGAGTCAGTGCGTGCCCAGGATCCAAACCTGCGACCCCAGGGCCGCAGAAGCGGAGCGCACGCACTTAACCGCTGCACCACCAGGCAGGCCCTGAGGTCTTAGTGTATTTAATATGAAAACTCATAGTTATTTTCAGAAAAGGAATTTTGTATGGGTGAAAATTTGGAAGCAGATAGACTGTGCCTGACTGAATGTGTTATATATTAAACTGAAGTGAAGGAAGGGTTGTCTACTGCACCTGATTCCTGAACAACCACAATCTGAGAAGAGCCTGCTCCAGTGTGCCCCTCCCCCCACACACAGAATGACTTTCAGACACAGACATGTAGTTGATGAGGTCACTGACAATTATACCATACTGAGACGGGACATAAAGAACATGATTGCAAACATAGTTAGACAGAATAGGATTGGAGAGCAGAGAAAAGATTAAGGCACTCCTCAAACACTGGATAAAAAAACAATAATAATAAAGGGCCTGGAATGATCCATCCTCAGTCAAGACTATAAAAAGTCAAGTGTGGATCCCATAAATAATTTTGCAACAGTTTGAAAAAGAATAGTGGCCCCAAAGATCCAGAGGAAAAGCGCAATTTAAAAAAATGTTTTCTATGGCAAACATAAAAATATTATGATAGTAATGTTTTCTTTAAAGATTCTGAGGATCAGGATAAATGGATGGACATAAAGACAAGTAAAATGAGAAATATGGAGCCCTAACAGTGTAGATTTAAAATATAGATATAAGGAATATGAGTGGTAAAGGTTATTCAGAGCAGATGAAGGAGTAACAACAATCAAGGACACAACAGAAGAACATATTTTTTTTTGTGAGGAAGATTGGCCCTGAGCTAACATCTATTGCCAATCCTTTTTTCCCCAAAGCCCCAGTAGATAGTTGTATGTCATAGCTGCACATCCTTCTAGTTGCTGTATGTGGGACGCGGCCTCAGCATGGCCCGACAAGCGGTGCATGGGTGTGGGCCCGGGATCCGAACCCCAGCCGCCAGTAGTGGAGCACGTGCACTTAACCGCTAAGCCACGGGGCCGGCCCCAGAAGAACATTTTTATCTTCTAACATGCTTTAAAGATATCTTTATCAAGATACTGAAACTTACAGTACATGACCATATTCATCCTAATTGAAAAGCCAATTCTCGTAAAATGAATCATTCATATCAGATTTATGGTAAGAAAATATATGACTTCATTTTTCAATTTCAATAAACATGGTAATATGTCCCTGAGACAATCATCTTTTTTTTTTTGTTTTAATTCTAACTCTAATATTAGGAGGATTAGATAAACATAGATAGATAGATGGATGGATGGATGGATAAACAGATGATAGATAGATAGATAGATACATAGATAGATACATAGATAGATAGACGGATGGATGGATAGACAGATGATAGACTGAGTGAGTTGTGGCTTGAATTGTGTTCCCTCAAAAGATGTGTTCAAGTGCTAACCCTTAGTAACTGTGAATGTAACCTTATTTTGAAATAAGGTCTTTGCAGATTTAATCAAGTTAAGATGAGGTTATGTTGGATTAGGGTGGGCCATAATCCAATGACCGGTGCCATTATAAAAAGAGGGAAAAGATACAGAGAGGGGAATGCCCTGTGAAGACATATGGACACGAGCACAAGGAAAAGACCATGTGAAGAGGAGACAGAGATGGAAGTGATGCTGCTGTAAACCAAGAAATGCCAACTAGTGCCAGCAACCACCAGAAACTAGGAAGAGGCAACAAACGATTTTTCCCTAGTGCCTTCAGAGTAAGCACGGCCATGCTTCCACCTTGATTTTGGACTTCTAGCCTCCAGAACTGTAAGAGAATAAATTTCTCTTATTTTAAGCCACACAATTTTGGGCACTTGGTAACAGCCCTAGGAAACTAACACAGAAAGGTAGACAATTAGCTAGAGATAACTGTGAATAGATAGACGATGTATGTAGCCTTGCCCTGAGTCTGATACCTGGATGAAATAAAGTCCTGCCCCTTTCAGTGTTAATGATGCTCTGTTGGCTTTGCCCCTTGGAACTCTTCCTGGGGAACAATGAATTCTCCGCAATACTTAGTAGATAGAGGAGGTGAGGTAGTTAAGCAAAAATTGCTACTGCTCTTGCCCTAGTCTACAATATATCAAAATTCAGAGTTCGACAACAGGGCCACAGAAAACTCATTGCCCTTTTATAACCATATCCACCTGCCTCCCAGCCAGGTCCCTAACCTCTGGCAACCACTATTTTGCTCTCCAGTTTCATGGTTTTCTTGTTTAAGTGATTACAGCATATGACCTTTGGAATTGGTTTTCTTTCCACACAATATAATCCCCTGTTAATTCATCCAAGTCATTGTGTGTATGCATAGTTTGTTCCTTTTTATTAGTGAGCAGTATATTCATAGAATGACTGTACAAAAGTTTGTTTATCCATTCACTCTTTGAATGATTTCTGTAGGTTTCTTCCCCAGTTTTTGGCTATTATGAATAAAGCTTCTGTGAACCTTTGCATGCAGGTTTTTGAGTGAACATAAATTTTCACCTCTCAAGGATAAATGTCCATGAGTGCAATTGCTGGGTCATATGATACTTGCATGTTTAGTTATATGAGAAACTGCCAAACTGTTTTCCAGAGTGTCTATGCCATTTTACATCCCCACTATTAGTGTGTGAGTAATCCAATTTCTCCACATCCTTGCCAGCATTTGGTGTTGTCACTATTTTTATTTTTTTGTATTAGCTATGATAGGTATGCAGTCATATTTGATGGCAATTTTAATTTACATTTCCCTAACGGCTAGCAATGTCGAGTATCTTTTTATACGCTTATTTGCAATCTGTATAAACTCATTGGTGAAATGTCTGCTCATGTCTTTTGCCCAGTTTGTAATGGGACTGCTTGCTTTTATGGTTGATTTTTGGGAATTTTAAAATATATCCTAGATATTTGTTCTTTGCTGGATATGTGGTTTGCATATATTTTATCCCAATCCATAGCTTCTATTGTTATCATCTTTACATGGTCTTGTTCCAGAGAAAAGTTTTTAATTTGGGGTCCA
Organism: Diceros bicornis minor; assembly: GCF_020826845.1. Classification (NCBI taxonomy): domain Eukaryota; kingdom Metazoa; phylum Chordata; class Mammalia; order Perissodactyla; family Rhinocerotidae; genus Diceros; species Diceros bicornis. The sequence continues at coordinate 72,441,288 of NC_080749.1, forward strand.
ATATATCAAATTTTCTTTTATAGATCATGCTTTTGGTATCATCAATTCTAAGAACTGTTTAGGTAGTCCTAGATCCCAAAGATTTCCCCCTAATTTTTTTTTTCTAAAACTTTAGGTCTCTAGAGATTTTGTTTGCTTTTTTTGTCTTTTTTAATTTTGTTCTTAGTTCATGCTCTGTTATACAGATAGATAAATTCTATTGATTTGTCCTTGAGCTCACTGATTCTATCCTCTCTTTTCCACTTTACTGTTGAGCCCACCCAACAAGTTTTTCTATTTCTTATTGTATTTTTCATTTCTAAGATTTTTATTTCATTCATTTTTATAACTTCTATTTCTTTGCTAAAATTTTCTATTTTTCATTTGTTTGAAGAGAATTTGAAATTACTTATTGAAGCATTTTTATGATGTTTGCTTGAAAATCCTTGTCAGATAATTCCAGAAATATATTCATCTTGGTGTTGATGTCAGTTTATTATCTTTACTCAATCTATTTGTGATTCTCATGGTATTGGTATTATGGATAATTCTTTTATTATTTTTTTATTTTTATTTTTTAATTTTATTTATTTGTTTTTTTATGAGGAAGATCAGGCCTGAGCTGACATCCATGCCAATCCTCTTTTTGCTGAGGAAGACCGGCTCTGAGCTAACATCTATTGCCAATCTTCCTCCTTTTTTTTCCCTAAAGCCCCAGCAGATAGTTGCATATCATAGTTGCGCATCCTTCTAGTTGCTGTATGTGGGACACCACCTCAGCATGGCCCGAGAAGCAGTGCGACGGTGCACGTGCTGGATCCGAACCCGGGCCACCAGTAGCGGAGCACACGCACTTAACCGCTAAGCCGCGGGGCTGGCCCCTGGGTAATTCTTGATAAACTTAATTCTTGATAAACATCCTAGACATTTTGGATATTATTTTAGGAGACTTTCAGTCTTATTTAAGTAATTTATTTTAATTATTTAATTTATTTAAATTAATTTATTTTAGCAGGCAGTCACCTTATTTAGATTTAACATACATGTCTAGGGCTACATTCGTGAACTGTGATTCCAATGAAATCTAATTTTCAGAGTCTTTGTGGTACTATTTTCAACTCAGTGTATCTCTTGCTTTTTACAATATCCCGCTGTTTCCTGCTGGTACTGTTCGAGGAGATGGAAGTTGCTTTTCAGGCTGGGCTGCCCAGTGTCTCTAGTTGGGGAAAAGGTGTTAGCAGCCTAGAGGCACTAAGAGCTCTTCCCAGATCTGGTGCTCATAGTAGCATGATCTCTCCTGCCTTTGGGGGATAGAGAGTACTTCCTGGGCTGTGCACATGTGACTAGATCAAGCTCGCTGGCACTGCTTGCCTGCCTAGTGCCTCTAGTGGAGGAGAGGAGTCTTCGGTCCATTGAGACAAAGAGAATTCCTAGGCTGGGCAGGAATCTTATTGTGGCAGGATCTTTCTCGCCTGTATATCCCACCACCACCACCACTGCCCTGTGTCTCTTATTGGGGGAGGGGATTCTCAAGACCAGTAGAAAACAGGAATGCTTCAAGGGCCAGATTTGCTTATTGTGGTAGGATCCTTTGTAGATGCCCTAGGGCCATGAGTTGTCTGTGAGTGTGGGAAGGGAGTCTCAGTACCTGCAATGAGAAAGTGCATTTTCCTGTCTCTTTGTTGTCAGCATGAGCTTTCACTCTATCCCCTTGGCTGGTTCTTCCAGAGTCACCTCTGGAAGAGGTGGTATTGTCCACGAGAGGAATGAGCCCACCTGGGACAACTTCTCTTGTTAGGCTGAAGGATTAGGAACCATCAAGCTCAGGTCAATTTCTTCTGATGAGTGGGAGGTCAGAAGATACCGTGCCACTGTTTTGTTCCTGGGCTCTCCAATCAGTGCACCTTTCTCTTACCACCTTTATAATTTCCTTTGATTGTCTCTTACATTATTTCCAAGATTTATAGTTGAACTTCTTAGGGAGGAACCAGGAGATACAAGTCTATGGCATCTGGTCTGGACAGAAAATATGTGGCCACTTTTAATATTTTGTCTCTTATTTTGAGCAAGTCAATTATGATATGCTTTTAATTTTTCTTCACATTTCTTGTGTTGAGGTTCATTGAACTTCTTGGATTTGTGAGTTCATAGTTTTCATCAAATTTGGAATACATTCGGCAATTATGGCTTCAGATATTTTTCTGCCACCCTTCCCCCTGCACCATTTACAGGGCCTGCAATCACCACTTGTAGTATTAGTTGGCTTGAAGATATAACACAGCTCACTGATCCTCTTTTCATTTTTTGAAATCCTTTTTCCCTTTGTGTTTTATTTTTGATAGATTCCTTTTTGGCATGTCTTCAAGTTCAAGAATCTTTTCTTCTGCAATGTTTAATTGGTTATTATTTCGTCCAGTATATTTTCATCTCATACATTGTAGTTCCCATCTCCAGATGTTCTATTTGAGTCTTTGAAAAAAAAACAAAAAAACTTCTCTGTCTCTACTATTCTGTATAAGGCAGTGATAGTAAATCATATGATTCTAATAAAAGTGATTCCAAAGAAATATAGAACAATTTACTCAGAATTATGATCCCTTATCTACTGAGTTCAGTTTTGTAGATATCAAGTTTGTAGTGCTAAAACCACAGTGTATTTTCAGAATCATACTGGCTAATGATGCAATGAAACCATCAAGTGTAAGCAGCATTTACACATAAAACAAAGAAATAATTTCAAAAGCAAAAGAGTAACTAAATCAACATATTTGCTTAGAAAATTTGAATGAATTTGCAGCAAAGCATGAGAAAGAGAAAATATTACTTTTTCACCCCAGTTTAAAATAATTACAAATTTGGATGACTATATTGCCAACAAATACGATATGGAGTTTTAAGTTTCATGTATGGGTATGTTATAATGGTACAGTTCAATGACAGGAAAACATTCTGAAGCAGTTAACTAAATTAAAGAGGTTGCACCAAGATATAAATCAATTAGTTATTTCCTTCATTGAGAAAGTTTTGATGAGGAAAAAAAATCAGGTGAACTATATAATGTGCTGAATGACATAGTAAAAATAGTTAATTATAGAAAATCTAATGTATTTTGCAATTATTCTCTTTATTACACTTTATTATGGAAACTTATAGAAAAGTTCTGTTAAGAATATTTTGCTTATAATAAGAACTCTTATTGATTACGTAGGACAAGATACCAATTCGGTGCAAGTATTTAACAATGTGAATTGAGCAGCCAGAATTATTATTTTGTCTGATATTGTTGATCATTTTGTCTAATATTGCTCTTAATGATTTTAATTTTGCATGAAGGGAAGATAAGAAATATATTTTCAAAGGGCTAAAAGAGAAGCATATTCTTGAAAAAGTAGAGTTTCTACAATTTATAATGACATGTTCCATAATTTAACAACACCATAAATGAAGTGGCGAGTGAGGTTGATACTGATATCTGTGTAAAATTATTACCAATTATTTTAAAATCTTGTCAATATTTCTAATTTTATTTTCTATCAAAAGATGATCCATGCACAGAAAATGCATGAATCTAGAAGACATTTCTTACAAAGAAAAATAATTCAATTTTAATTAAAAATTTACAGGATATATTACTAGAACTATCTATTGAAAAAGGATCTAAGATTAATTTTTAAAAATCTAAATATAGCATGATTTGCATCAATTTAAGTGAAAGTTAAAAATTACTACCCCAAGCATGGGTAAGTTATTCTTAAAATTGCTTTATCCTCATTAGTTCACTTTATCTTCTTAGTTCACCTTATTTCTGTGAAACTGGTTCTCTACTATGAGTGTACTAAAAGAAAACATGACAGTCTAGATAAATATTTTGCCTTGAGACCAGCATGGTTATCAACCCAATCTACAGTAGACACATTTAGAAGCAAAACGCAAACCCAATTTTTGCATAGTTAAGCATTAAATACAGCAAATCACTATTTCATTCATAACTTTCATTTCATTATAAGTGTAAAACAGATAAATAATTGATATAAAATTGATTCTTTAGAATAAATATCTACACATTTTCAATAAAAATTTATATTTTTGTATAATTGTTTTCTTTCCTGCTATGTCATGTTCATTCTGAGTATAGTTATTGAAATGTTGTTTTATGTCTGTTGCTTTTAATATTAAAATTTTGCCAATCATATGCCTTTAATTTTTTAATTTTTCATAATCACCTGATCGTATTTTACAAAATACTTGGACCATACATATCGTAAATTAAAAGAAAAACCTTATTCTCACCACCGATAGTTTGAGAAGGACTGTCCTAGTGATCTCATTATAGGTACCTTTACTAGCAATCATTACACTTGTTGGGCCAGCCAGTTTGTTGAGCATGCAGCTTGACAATTGAGTCTGTTGTGTATTTGTATTAAAAATTAAACTTATTCAAAACTATTCAAAAGAGCTCTGGTTCAAATTCCCATTTTCCACTGTCATATCTACTTTATCTCAAGATGGTCTGAAGACAAATGGTAGAAGAATGTTGAACATTGAGATACTGTCCCAACCCCGGGAAAGGTTGTAAACCCTGCGCAGCTGGGCTATTTTGTGCTTAACACTGTTTGAATTGTGCGAGAGTGGAAAAGGGTGTCAGGCTGCTATCATTACTACAAGGAATTTTTAAAGACTCCTTTAGCAAAAGAGTATCTTTGGACTTATTTTTTAAACCTTCTAAACAGTTACTTGGAATTGAATAGTACTTGGAATTGCACAGCACAACTGAACGATAATAGTTTCCCTTTGCTGTTGGAAATCATCAGTAAAGGAATCATCCTCATGCAGTAGGCAAACTTAGCATGATTAGGTAATGTGATAGCATATGGATTTGAGATTACGCAATATTAATTGTATGAGATATATGAGAAAAAGCTAGGTATAGATTTTTTAAAATGTGTAATGTAAGGGTGCATCGGGCATTTAAATTTGAACAGCATACCCCTGACTGGAGATTCTAATTGAAGAGATAGAATATACACTGCAGAAAATACATAATTAGGAAAATCTGCTGAGGCATATGCATAACAAATAAATAGTGTACTGAATTCTGTTGATTAAAAGTTAGAAATGTAAGGACATTTGTGTCATTGGATCTATGAGTCTTCATACAGTTGACTAGACTCCTCTTCAGTTCTCCTGTAGTACATGTAGATCCAGCCAAAAATACTGGAGCTCACAAATAGATACTAGTGGATACAATTCAATTACTTATGATGAGGAAATATTGAGGAGATTCTCCAATAAATCCATTCATACAGTAGTTTATTTTGAAATTTTCTAAGTTTCTTAGTAAATACCAACCTTTAAGATTATCCCCTAGCAAGGTGGTAAATTCTTGAAATGACAACTCTTTTAGGTTCCCATCCCCAAACAGTAACTGAAAGCTACATGTATTACACATTGCTCTGAAAATATTATAGTAAATAATAATAATAAAAATATTTAGTGAGCTCTTACCACATCAGTCACTGCTCTAAGTTTTTTATATGAACTTATTACTTAATTCCTACAGTAATCTTATGAATTAAATACTTATTATCCCTCTTTGTATATAAGAAACCTGAGGCACAGGAGAAGTAAATACCTTGACTAAGGTCACACAGCTGGTGACAGAGCTAGGATCCAAACCTACGGATTCTGGCTCATATTCCTATATGTATTGTTAGGAAAAAAACCTTTAGATATTAATTATCAAATTCAGGCACTTTCTGGAGCAAATAGAATAATTTGTGAATAATATGAGTGTATCAGATTTAAGGAAAAAGATGATATGTTTTGACATAAGGAGTTTGTTACATATCTTCGTTAACACAGGAAAAGGGAAATGCATACATTGGTTTGCCATTGAGGTAATTTTTCTTGTTATTGTGAGCGTGGATGTTTTGTTTTGTCAATGCCAAGAGTGTTTTTGCATTCTGAGACACCAGTGTATAGGAAAGAGGGATTCTTCAAGGGGACTCTGGTTTCCTACTTTACAGCACAGTTATTCTCCTTGTCTGCTTTGGGGTCATAGGCCACCTCTCAGTCACCACGGGGTATAATGGAAGGCTTGTCTCTTTTTATTTATACATTTCATCTTTGGTCTTCTGAAATTACTTATATGCCTATTAAAAATGATAAGAGGGATTTAAAAATGATCCTCTGCACTTTGATAAAATTACTCTAAACCTCTCCAAGACTTTATAATGTTCTAATTTTGCACTGAAACTATAAGAGTCTAAAAGGAGATTTAAAGACACTGATAATCACTGCTTGTGTATCACATTTTAATTTTGTTTATTTTCTATTTTCTCATGTTAATTTTATAATCTAGTGTAAAACCATTTTTTGTTGTTGATTACTAGTAACTGACAGTGTTATCAAATCGTATTGAATCACAGAAATGTTGTAGCCAAGCTGAAATCCCTTGTTATTATTTGGACTAATCTCTGTGTTCACTGATGTATGTAAAACATTTGTAAGGAAATAATAAATGCTGTGAGTTTGTGATTATTACTGTGGCAAGGGGCAGTGCATAAATTAGTAAAATTCTGCACTGAAGAAAAAACATTTAGCTAGAAAAATAAAGGTAGTTAAATGTACAATGATAACCACAGTTTTATTAGTAACATATTTTCTTAGAAAACATTTTACCCAGGAAAAATCATGTAAAGTTTAAAAATAATTCATTTTGAGTTAATAAAATTCATAAAGATAAATGAATAAAATTGGTCTTGGATTTTATTAACTAAAACTATAACACTATACAATTTATTGTTCTCAATGAGAATACTTTTGCAGGAGTGCTCTTTTGGCACTGTTGGTAAGCACAACTTCAAAGAGAGATACTGGGAAAATTTTTTAGTTTAGTAAAGTCTAAAATATATAGTTTTGCAAACATGCCTTCTATTCTTAATGAACCTTTGACTAATTGTCTAACCTTCCCATTTGGCATTTAGGTAGAGGATGGCAGGGCACCAATTCTGTAAAATAAGAACCCTTATATACTAAATAACCGTTTAAAAAATTAATAGCTTACTGAAATAAAGAGGGTCATTTCCATACGTGCAGTGTCTCCACGTTTACCAGAACTTTATCATTCCTCCAGCTGTGGACTTGAAATAAATGTTTTTAATAAAAATCACTTCACAATCCTGTTTCATTTGTTCTAAGTCAGGTTGTGAAATACTTTTATTGCTTCATCTAAAAGCAGCAGGTTCATAATATACTATCATCACAAGGCAGAAGAAATTTTTCTTTGCTCACCCAAGTTGTATTTTGCTGTGCTCCAATATCATGATAAATAATTCCAGTATTTGAAATCTAAACTTTGCCTCAAAAAGGACAGCTATTTCAAGATGATCAATACAGCCACAGTGTGGATAGCAGGAAATACAACAAATTAATTAAATGGCATTATCCTAAAATAAAATATAAGCACAACTTTGATTGTAGTACTAAACCAACAGCAATGCCATTTAAAATTAGATGTTTATTACTCAATTCAAAAATACAGAAACAAGGTAATTGATGAGAGCCAATGCGATAATAGTCAAATGGAAATATAGCTGATATTAATGTGGAAAGCAGTCTATCTTTCAAATATTTGAAAGTAAAGTATATTTACCAGACTATTTATGGCCTGTCCTTCAATTTCTTTTTGCTCCAATCATCATTCTTTTTGTAAAAGTTTGACTAAAGCCAAACAATTGATGGACAGAAGTTTAACAGGCCAACCCAGGTAACTCATAGTTATCTTTAAAAAGTGTGCTTATTTCTGTTATGGACAAGATGGTGTAGAGGACTAAGTACAACTATAAACCATGGAAATAGCACAAAAGATAGCCAGAGGAGAACTCTGAAGAGTGGAAAGGCAGGCCACTCCAGGACTGGAAGAACAACAGTGTCAGGATGTCTTCACATCCCCCTGCACAACAAAGGAAAGAAACCCCGAGCTGGCGTCTCCTGTCCCCAGCCTAGCAACAGACGGCAGCACAGGTAGGATCATTCCTCCCCTGATGCAACCAAGAGTCCCCCTGACAGCACGAGGAGAATCAGAGTGTGTGTGTGTGTGTGTGTGTGTGTGTTTGTATACACACATACACATATATATACATACACACATATACATACATACTCTATAGCTACAGCAACTAAGACAATGTGATATTGGTGGAAGAAAACACTCAAAGATTAATGGATCAGGAATGGAGAACTCTAAAATAGACCCACACAAATATATCCAACAAAATCCTGACACATAGGTGCTAAAACAATTCAATGGAGGAAGGAGAACCTTTTCCACAAACGGTGTTGGAGTAATAGAACATCTGTAGGCAAAAATATGCACATCAACATAAATCTCAGACCTCATGAAAAAATTACATACTTTTTTACACCTGGACTTAGAAGTAAAATGTTAAACTATCATTGTTTTATGAAAATAATAGGAGAATAGATTTGGTATCTAAGGATAGATAAATAATTCTTATACTTCAGGTCTAGGGTTAGGCAAATAATTCTTATACAGGTATTATATGTGCATATTATATATACATATAATGGACTATTATTCAACCATGAGAAAGAAGGAAATCTTGCCATTTGCAACAACACGGATGGACCTTGAGGGCATTATGCTAAGTGAAATAAGCCAGATAGAGAAAGATACATAGTAGATTTATATTTGGAATCTAAACAAAAGTCAAACTCATAGAAACAGAGTAGAAAAGTGGGGCTGGAGGGTGGGGTGGAAATAGGGAAGCACGCATTTCTGGACCACTCATAGCATTCAGAGTTTAGTGAGTGAAATAAAAACTTAGGTATTTCAAGAAGGACTTAATACAAGAAATTAGGTCATGAAAAAGTCTAGGGAAGGCTGAGAGGCGCAGAAACTGAGGAAACTGTCGGAAGATTGGCTTGACGTCAATTACCAGCAGCCAGGACATTGTGGCTGCTGCTGCTGCTGCTCTTAGTGGCACTGCCATAACTCCCTCCCATCACCAAGACAGTGATTAGCACTGGAGTGTGGAGTCCAGCCACCGAGCATTCTGAGTCTGTCAGAATCTGTCATCAATTGCCACAGCAGGAAGATGGCCTCTGTATCACTGCTGCCTTCCAAATCTGTTATGGATGTGTGCTTCTCCAAACCGTAATCTCATTTGGACTCAAAAAGCAAAGGTGTCTGAGAAATATGTTTTGAGCCTGATAGTGCCTGCAGTGCATGGTACTATAGAAAAAGGTGTGAAAGATGCCACCCTAGTTAATGTTGTGCCTTATCCTGGTCTCTTATTCCATTCTTTTGTATAGTATACACTTCATATCATAGTTTTTCTTAATGTCCCTTATAGATTGTTATATTTTCTATCAATCTTCCCCACCATCATACTTCATGAAAACAGAGACCTTTTTGACTTTGATCATTAATGTATTCTCAGAAACCAAAACAGACATATGGTAGTTGCTTAGTGTATATTCTTCAATAAACATATGAAGTTTGATTAATGACCCCAAATTCCATGGTTGTTACACTTTCAGACAGCAGGGAGGCTTGCTAATAGATTAGTGACAAGAATATGTTTTCCCCAATGTCAGTTCTTTCTGCCCTCCATTCAGCTCATTTTCTTCTTAATTGGGAAATGTTAGTAAGATTTTGTTTACTCCCAAGAAGTCTACTATTTTGTGGACAAGAGAGTGGTTGATCTTTCAATCCACCCTTGCCAGTGGTCTAATTGGTAGACATTTGTCCAAGTTTCTCGTATGTGTGCACCAGCGTTCCTAGTTCAGAGCATCAGTGCGTGTTTTGTCCTCATTTTTGTTTTTCACATCTTACAAAAGTGTGACCATAAATCTTCTTGAGGGGATCTCTTTTGTTTACCAGGGTATAATTCATTATGTGTCCAAAAGAAATTTCTGACACTTAGAAAATAAGTAAATGTTGGTCAACAGATGAATGAACAGACAGAAATAAATGAATGAATGAACCAATCAGTGGGGGAATCCTACTTCCCTGGTGAGGTCGCTAATTTTGCCAGGAAGCTTACTTCTCTGATAAAAAGCATAAAGCTTTTTGTCTATAGGGAATGAAAATAAAATTAAAATTTTTAAAGATATTTTAGAAGATATTTCTTCTCAAATCTATGTGGTATTTATATTAGATTATTTATGGTGAGTGATTGTTTACTTGATTTACTTCAAAAAACTGCAATGAATTGTGTAGGATATTTCCGCTGAAATACAAATTAATTTTAAATATTATTTTGTAGGCTAATATCCTTTAATAGAATTAATGATTAAAGTCTATGTTTTAGGCTATAATATTTAATTATTAGGAAATCACTGTTCGCCTGAGCCCAAAGCGTAATGTAAAGTAAAATGAAAAATCTGCTTTACTCACTTTATCAGAGTTTACAGCCCAGAAAGAATCAGGGGTGGCAGACGGCGGCATGTGGCCCTTGTGAGGTCTGGCTGCCGCTGAGACTGGCTGGGCAATGTCACAGGCAGGGAAAGCCACACTCCTGTCAATCTTCAGCTTAGCAGAGCCCCACATATTAACTGTCTTTCTTTTTCCCTGGAACAAAAGACACAACATGGTGTTTTAATAGTAATCTGAAAATGTAGGTAAAGCTACATATAATTCTTCTAATGGTTCTTGGCTTAGTTATGCCTTACCTATTGTTGTTGAAACTTGAGAAGAAAATCATTCTAGTTAGTGCAGAATATTTAGAGATGATGTTTTATGTTTTCATCTTTCAAAGTAAAGATCTACTTTCCGATAATTATTTTCAAAAGGGCTTATTTTGTGGATTAAGAGCTTTTCATCGTAAAATAGGCAGCCTCATAGTGCAAATAAATAAATTAGATTGTAGTAAAATTCAGCCTCAGACATATATTCACAGCTTGTGATTATTTTAATGAAAGGAGATTCTGTGCGCTATTTGTAGAACCCAAAAGTTGAGCATATATTCGATCATTTTTTAGTTGCCATAGAAGCAAATGCTATGGAAGCAAAATGAGAATAACCAGAGTTAAACATCTCTCACTTGTTATATCTAGCTATTCTATTCCATAGGAAAACCATAAGCTATTTATTTATTTATTTATTTCGTGAGGAAGATTGGCCCTCAGCTAACATCCGTTGCCGATCTTCCTCTTTTTGGTGAGGAAGATTAGCCCTGAGCTAACATCTGTGCCCATCTTCCTCTATTTTGTATGTGGGATGCCACCACAGCATGACTTGATGACCGGTGCGTAGGTTCGCCCATGATCTGAACCTGCGAACCTGGGCCGCCCAAGCAGAGCACGTGAACTTAACCACTATAGCACGGGGCTGGTCCAAAAACCACAAGCTTTTTAAAAAAATGTGCAATAAAAATCTTAGCTAACTTTCAGAATATAGAATTTTGGTTACATTTCTAGAGTCTAAAACTGTGTTTTAATTGCATATAAGTAATATATATTCAAGTTTATTACTTTTTGAAATTAGTTATCGTTATCTTTTTAACAAGTGAATACAAAGCCTTTGATCAAATTCTTTTCCTTATGTTTGAGAATTTATTTATTTATCCATAAAAACAAATTCAACCCCAACAAATTCTATTACCAGTAAATGTTTCTGTGAGATTTTTAGAGATCATATTAGTATTGATTGTCTACTTACACTCTTTCTAGTAAAACAGGAAATGATATTGTAAACATCTCTCATTTTATTGTAAATGAGTTGTTCTTTAAATAAGGTTTATTTTATTTATTTATTTATTTTTTGTGAGGAAGATCAGCCCTGTGCTAACATCTGCCAATCCTCCTCTTTTTGCTGAGGAAGACTGGCCCTGGGCTAACATCCGTGCCCATCTTCCTCCACTTTATATGGGATGCTGCCACAGCATGGCCTGACAAGCAGTGTGTCAGTGAGTGCCTGGGATTGAACCGGTGGACCCTGGGCTGCCGCAGCGGAGCGCGAGCACTTAACCGCTTGCACCACCGGGCCAGCCCCTAAATAAGGTTTATTTTAAATATCACTGAAGAGTGTAACAAGTGATAGCGAAGCAGAAACAGCTATTTCTAACAACACTAAAATAACATGCCACTGTGGAGTCAAGGAGTCACATGTCAAAAGGACAAAAAGAATTATTTTGTATAATCAAAAATTCTGGTATTAATTTTTTAAAAACTTCTTCCTTTTCATTATTGAGAATTATATTATCAAATCATTATAAAAATAGTGCTAATAGAGTAGGAAAATCATTCCCTCTCATGACTTGATGCTTTCTACAAATGATTTCTTGTGCAGTATGCGGAAATAGAACGCCACATGTATTGGAACCACAAATTACAAATGTGAAAAGATAGTAGTTCCCACAGTTTAACTGCAGTGAGCCTGACATCTGGCAGCCACACTGCTGGGACTCTCCACTTGAGGGCAATTCTCTGCTCATTTTTAGGTTAGTGTAACATTTTCCCTGCTCAGTGACTTGCTGTGTCCATAGTATAAATTGTTCCGAGGAAGAAAAGAAAAGCCAAGCATGAACTGATGGGAAGGTGAGGGAGCTCACAAATAAAACCATTCTTCCTTATTCTTTCCCTTTCTCAAGAGTAGCATATGCCATATACAGTATATCACTTACAAAGGAGGGGAGGATTGCCAAGTTATTCTCATTCACTATAGGCTATAATTTGGTTCTACAACTTACTACCCTCTTAACATTCATTTATCCTACATTTTTCTAGTTTTGATTATTATAAGCTGTCTTAAATAATTCCAGAAAGTTATAAATAAGTAAATAAACATTGAAAATTTCTAGTTGCAAAAGGTATTGCATGAATTCATTTTACCAAGATGGAATAACCTTGGAATATGCTGTATTTTAGACCCCTTTTTGAAAATTCACAATGGCTATTAGCATAACAAAGGCTATGAGAAAATCTGAAGTTAAATTTGCAGTTAAGTTTTTTTTACCAGGATTTCTTTAATTCAATGGCTCTTTTGCCATCCATAAACAGTACATGGAAGAAGTTGGGAAACACTGGAATGAATGATTTGGTTAACTAATAATCCAACAAATGCACTCCTATTGAAATAATTTTTAACGTGATGGATTCAATTCCTAGTGAAATTTGATACAAGTTTTAATAAAGATAGTAAATAATGTCAAGTGACTTTAGGCCATCTGCTTTACATGAAATATCCATGGGAAATGCTGGAAGGCAGGCTGATATTTTTGCTTCCTAGAATGTTCTCTACAGGTATTGTCATTATAGTTCATATTAAACCAGATGGAGTCATAAGATAAATAATACTGCCTAATGTTTAATATTTTGAAAACAGTACTTGAATGTGGGCATAGATTTTAAAAAATAATCATCAATAGCATGGAGTTATGTGATATGTTATTCTCAAGATCCAGAGGCAAAAATCTTGACTTTCTCATGAAATAGGAAGACTGGGGTGCACACATGCAATTTTAAAGAGCAAGAATGTCTTTCAGTGAATCGTGTGTTCCATCTGTCACAGTCTCCACATTTCACCAATGACAACATTTGTGATGTGATCTAAGAAATTGTTGCCAGCAGGTCCCATCATATTGAATAATAGTCTCTTTTATATGAGCAGGTTGTTAAATCAGCAACACTCCCAATTTCAGACTAGAAATGAAAATCAACGCTAAACTTAACCAGAACAGTGGAACTGATGGATTCCTATAGAGAACTGTATGTGTGAATTTAGAAATGTAGGTAATGCAGCGCAGACCATATAAAGATAATAAAATAAAATAAAAGATGGAAGAGTTCTTCAGGCTCTCTATTAAGATCTGACTCTACCGTAGAAGGAAAAAAACATGACTCCTCTCCAATGCATTTTACTAATTTTGACAATTAAGAGAATGTATATTTTTTTGTTGGTTTAAGCCCACTCCCTTCTCTAAAGAAAATGCTTTTTGTAGACAAGAGGAATATAAGAAATGTAGCAGCTAGTGCTTTGGGTTATCTTTTGCTTCATAACAAATTACCCCAGACTGTGGTGGTTGAAAATAATTTTGTTATAGCAGTATTTTTGTAATTCAGGCAGGTCTCACCAGGTCTAGTCTCCTGCATGTGGAATCTACAGGGGTCACTCAGTAGATTTCAGCTAACAGCTGGGTAGTGTGCAAGGTCTAAGATGGCACCAGGTATATGAGTGAAGTGGGAAGTCTGGAAGCCTGTGCTCAGCTAGGCCCTTTTCCATCTCCTTGCAGCATCATTGCCTCTCCAAATGGTCTTTCCAGCAGGATAGTCTGGCTTCTTACGAGGACTCCAAAGTGCAAAGGAAGAGGTTTCTGGTCCTCTAAAAGGCTAGGTCTCCAGTAGATATATTCAAAGTAGTCTCTGAATAAGCCCAGATACAGAAGGGGGGAAAATAGACCTTAATTTTCAATGGAGAGGGTATCAAATAATTTGTGGACATTTTAAATCTACCACTGTCTACTATCTAGTCACAAAATATTTACATTTCTCCCCCATGCAAAATACGCTCACGCCTTCCAAAGATTTTTGACCTTTCATCTCATTAGGGGGTTGATGCAAATTCCAAGAGCTCACCTTCTAAATCAGGTTCAGGTGCAAATGAGTCTCCTTGGGTGGGGTTCCTCAAGTAGAATTTCTCTCTTGTGCTCTGATGAAACAGGATATTTTCCCCTGATACACGCAACACACAATGGACTGACAGAGATAGGCGCTACTGTTTAGAAAGGAGGAATATAGGAGAAACACAGCGTTCATTGGTAGACATCAATTGTGAAATGCAACAGAGCACATGACGTTAGTTCATTAATTAGGGCCTCGCTCTACTCCTGAGAGTGGTTCTTCATTGCTTTTAGTTTCACCTTCTGGGATCCTGACTCTAATTTTTGAATCACCTTTTCTTTTCTGTAAGGATGGTTTGAGTTTTCAGATGATCTGAGTACTTTCTCGGCCTATTTTCTGCATATAGAAGATTGAGGTATGGAGGGTATTTTGGATTGATGTATCTTTCAAATCAAACTGATAATGCTTCTGCGGGAAAAGTCTCTTAAGAACCTGTGGGTTCCCTATGGATGGTATTGAGGGTTACTACAGTAGACTAAAGCTACCTGCACAAATGTCTTCAAGACAGGCTTAGCTCTGCTTTGATTGGCGTCACATACTGTGGGACAATGACCTTAAGAATCTACAAAATCCTTAATTTTTTCTGAGGTGTCAATAATGTGTCTCGGACCTATACTCTTGAGATATTTATCCTGATGCTATACTATACTGCAAGTGTCTGGGATTTTATCTTTGTCTTGAGTCTATTTCTTTCTTTACAAGTTTTTTGCCATCTAGAGGGTTGGGACATAGAAACAGTTTTATTTTGAACAATCTAGCAAATCCTGGCTCCTTTATATCTCCTCTAGATACTGCTCAAAAACAAGCCTTTCTTCCTTAACACATATCTTGTTTCTCATATTTTATCATAGGAAGTTGGAAGAAGCCAGTTGGCACTTTGTGTATGCTGTGTGGGAAGTTCCCCAGCCAATCCATGAGCTCTTTAAGTACCCTTTCTATTCTTCATCTTACTGAAAGTCACAGTGTTTACAATCTGTATGCCACTACGTATCAAATGTCTTTATATTTTCCAGCTAACAATAACAGTTTTTCTCTTTGTCTTCTCAATGTCCTTATTGCCTTTATTAAGCCTCTTAAAGATCCTTCTAGCTTCTTCCCTTTATCCCATCCCAAAGTCAGTGTCATATGTTTTAGATTTTTAACATATGTCATATGTTCCTACATATTTCCAGTAACAAATCACCCATTACCTGGTCCCAAAACCATACCACATGCTCACTGACTCAACAGTGATTCTGCTTGGCTTCAAGATATTCCCAGTAACTGCTTTCTGGCTGTTCAGACAGATACAGTTATGAGTCGGGTAGAGTCCTCTACAGAATAAGGTCACATGAGTTGGTCTAGGAATAACATTGTGATAACAACACATAATAATGTGTAAAAGATAAGAACATGTATCAGACTGGGGATTATAGATGAGACTAACTGCTGATCTTTGGTGTTTTCTTCTTTAAAGTATTTTTTCTCTCTTTTTTTAAAGCTTAACCCATAAGAATGAAGAATAAGATGTTGGCACTATTCATTCCTGGGACATGATATAAGGCATTTCACTAGTTTCCTCCCTGTCTCTACCACATTCACCATAAAAATCACTAGGGCCCAATAATAGTATATAGTGACTCAACAAGAAAGTTTATTTAGATGTGTTTGAGGGGTGCTGTTATGGAGTGAATGTTTGGGTCTCCCAAATTCATATGCTGAAGTCCTAACCCCCAGTGTAATGGTATTTGGATATGAGGCCTTTGGGAGGTAATTAGGGTTAGATGAGATCATGAAAGTGGAGTTCTTGTGGTAGGATTAGCGTTCTTACAAGAGGAGGCACCAGAAACTTGTCTCTCTCTCTGTGCCCATGTACCGAGGAAAGGTCCTGTGAGCACACAGTGAGAAGGCTGACACTCTGATCTCGGACTTCCAGTCTCTGGAACTGTGAGAAATAAATAGTTGTTGTTTAAGCTACTCAGTCTATGGCATTTTGTTATGACAGCCCAAACTGACTAATACAAGAAGGTTTGGTTTATTGCTTGGGTATTTACAAATTACGTTGTGTTGTACAGTAATTCTAAGGAATATTTATAATATAGCAAGTTGTTTGTGTGACTTATAGATGCCTCAAAATATCAAAGGTAAATTATTTGATTCATTTAGGAAGGAGTATTCAGGAGGATTTGGGAAAATGGAAGAAAACATGAGTAAACAAAATCTTTGTTATGCTTCTCATTGCTTGTTTAAATAATAATATTCACAGAAACAATGTTCTCATATTCTGTCTTATATCAGGTTGAAAATTTTTGCCTACAATTTAGCTGTTAAATTATAAGCTGGATTAAGAAAATAAGTGCACTTTGATCTTGAAGATTGCCAAAATCTCCATTAAAATGAAAGAAGAAGGTTCCTCTAAGGTGAAAGATATGTTTTAGGAACAATAAGTTAATGGAAGAATTATTGAAAATTCACAGATATTTTTATATCATTTTTTTCTAAGTGTCTATATAACCCATAAAGAACTATTCAACATAAACTTTTAGGGTCACTGGAAAGATATTACATAATATATTTAAAACACCTAATTCTCTATCTAACTCCTAGAAGCTACTTGCTTTGCTTAGGTAGTAGGGTAGGGTAGTTTCATGGCATAATTCAGAATCATCATGTCCTGTAGCAAGAATTATGTAAATGGGATAGAAGCCCATGTGGGTTACTACAAACAACTGAGGGTTTCCAATGTAGCCAGAAAGCAAAAATGATGGCAAATGAGTAGTATGTGAGTTAGTTCACATTAAGCAGGGAAATAATAAAATATTCAATTGGCAGGAGCCTGGATGACAGTGAATATTCCTGCATGTCCTTCCATGAATGTGACATGTTTTAAAATTATTTTGCACTGATCCTAATTAATGAGAATCCTATTTATGTTGTTCTTATAATGATTATGTAATAGAGTCATGGATCTCAGATCTTTAGTTATAGCATGTGAGTAGGTACTATATCCCTCAAATCCAGCAGAAATTTTGGCTTAGCAAATAAGGAAGGATAGTTCTGATTCTGGGGCCCAAACGTGTAGAGCATTTGGACATCATTTTGAGAGAAGGTATTAAGGAATGTTTCATTGGTTGCATTTGAAAAAACTTGAAGTATACAAGTTCCTAGACAAATGTCATGGAGCCTCTGTAGCTTTTTTCTACCAAACAGAACAATTGGACTCTGAAAAAGTAACTTCAAGAGAATTTGAACTATGATTTTCACTAAAAATAGTTCTTTGGTGCAATGTTCTAAGGTTATTATTTGTGACTTCTACATGATATTTTAAGAAAATCCTTTCTTTTTTGTTAACACTTCATTTTTGATGGTAAAGAGTTGTATGGTATCCTTCCTTCTCCGGGAACTTGGCAATAATAGAAAAAAGAAGTAACTCTGAATGTTAAACTACAATATCAATATTCAAAATCTATGTAAAACACTTTTTTAAATTTATTTTTTCCAGCAGAAGACAAGACATTAATCAATAAACAAAACAACAAAATATGCAAACTCACATTGAATGTTTTTTAGTTCAGATAAAATTCCACTAAAGCAAGTAATATGTTTATACAAATAATGTGTTATTTAGAATTGTGTTTGATAAACTACAGAATCATAGAAAAGTGAGGATTTCAAAACATGTGTTGGTAGAGCCAAACAAAGAATTCTCCAGGAAGAACAAAATACAGCACAACCATCATCAAGAACTGCAGTCCCATATGCAAGGCTACACTTCTTGAGATGTTGATGCATCAAGACATTTCAATATAATTCCATTTATAGTCACAAAAGCTGAAAGTCACATACCCTGGTTTTTTTAATTTTAGTTTTTTTATTTCCAATTAATCTTCTGATATAATTTGACCTCCCAGGAATGTCCACTTAGAGAATAAATCAAGCTGACCTTATTATTCCAGTTAATTGGTAGCAATATTTCTTATTGAATAATAAGAAGTTGGCATTCTGGTGTATATTCCAGTCTCTGTGAGCATGCTTAATGTAATTCTCCCATGGAATAATGGACTTATTTTTTTTTTCCATTAACAGAGCTAGTTTTGAAGCCACTTTAGTGGATACGCGTCAGCAACGCAACCCTGTAAGTTCACGCACATGCACAAAAGCCAACCATTTTTCTGATGATTCTCTTATTGGTTCCTGCATTTTTTTTTTTTAAAAACAAAACCATTATTTTCTCATTAATTTTCCTTAGATGAGGAAAAAAAGACAAGTTCCAATTTCAGAAATTCTGGATGTATGTTGATTCCATAGAAAGAAAGAAGGACAAAAAGAGTTAAATAGACAAAAGAGAAAAAGCAAGAGCAGACGTATTTTTCTAAGTTATTTTTCTTTTTGTTTATCATTTTATAGAAAACATAAATGAGTTCATTGCTTTTATTACAAGATAATCATAGTAATACATGTTTATGGTTTTTAGAGCAGATATAAATAAGGAAAACACAAAGTAACAATCACCAATAATTCTATTTTTATACATAACTATTGTGATATATAAGTATTTCTATATACTATACATAGTGTTGATTAACATGGCTGCATTATATCCAGATGGAAGGTAAAACAAATTAATGATACAATCTACTCATTTATTTTATTTATTATCCTTCTATGTGAACTTACAAGTTAACTTACAGTTAGAGTTATCCAACTCTAAGTTAATGTAAATGACATTTTAAGGATCGTGATGCATATAGCAGAAAGTCTTCTAATTGACTTTCACCTAACTTGACAGATTAATGCTTTCAATTATCTTGAAATAAGTACTGATTGAGGCTTAAACAGAATGTTTGTGGCTAATTGGCCACCCTCTAGTCCACATGTGTACTTAGATTTCTAGGAATTGAGTTAATCACATTTCGGTCCAAATCAATTATTCCAGTTATACATGTTTTTATAAATATATAATTTTATTTAAAATTAACAGAATTGATGAAATAAGTATGAAAGATATATCTACGAGAATATTGTTGAATATTTGGAAACTTGGTTGATTAAATCATCAATAGAAAATTGCTATGTAACTACTGATAGGCAAGACATCTATAGAAGATTGATAAGAATTTGAAAAGCACCTGAGATTTCATTGAAAGTTGGCAAGGAAACTTTTAAGTGTTTGGAACACAAAAGTAGGAAATAAAGTGGTATCAAACGTCATCAGAAAATTTGGACTAGGCGTCAGAAATGAAGCAGCAGACTGGCTCATGGATTTCTG
This sequence comes from Diceros bicornis minor, assembly GCF_020826845.1. Lineage (NCBI taxonomy): Eukaryota > Metazoa > Chordata > Mammalia > Perissodactyla > Rhinocerotidae > Diceros > Diceros bicornis. Next base: position 72,461,161 of record NC_080749.1, read on the forward strand.
CAAAGCCAACAATCTGTCCATTGCAAATCCATGCTTCAAGCAACAGAACAGACTGTATACATGGACGTCAGATGGCCAATATAGAAATCAAATAGACTTTGTAATTGGAAGAAGGATGGAAGCTGTACTCTCTCTGCCAAAACGAGACCAGGAGCAGATTGTGTTACTGACCACGAACTGTTAATACCAAGTGTTAGAGTAGACCTGAAGAGCGCTGAAAGAACCGTAGTGCCGACATACAGCATAAACAACATTCCCGAATAATTTAAAGTTCACATAAAAAACCGATTTGCGTCGTTAAACTTCATTGACTGAGAACCAGAAGAACTATGGACTGAAACCAGAAATATCATTAAGGAAGAATGTGAAAAGACAAGGCCTGCGGTAAAAATAAAAGAAAAATTGAGATGGACAACAGAAGAAACACTAAAAATTGTTAAGAACAGGCGAGAAGCAAAAGTAAAGATGACAAAATTAGGGTTAGAATCCAGAATGCAGATTTTAAGCAATTATCTCGTAGAAATAAATAGAATTACTATAAAGACCAATGCAAAGCGATAGAGGAAAACAACAAAAAAGGAAGAACGAGAGGTCTCTTCCAGAAGATTCAAGAAATCAAAGGGAAATTTAAACTAGATTAGGAATGCTGCATGACCAACAAGGAAGCACGCTATCTGATCAGGAGAAAATGAAGGGAAGGTTGAAACAGTATACTGAAGGTCTATACAGAAGAGACAAAAGGATGACAGATTGCTTCGAAGAAGATTTCTATGAGGAAGAAACTATAATTCTAAAAAGTGAAGTAAAAGCTACTCTGCAGATACTGGGAACAAATAAGTCACTGGGGTAGATGGGATATTGACAGAATTATTTCAAGCCACAGAGACTGAATCTGTCAAAATCCTAACAAGAATATACCAACAAATATGGAAAACAAAACAATGGCCTACAGACTGAAAACTCCCAATATATCTCCTAATCTCCAAGAAAGGAGATGCCAAGGAGCGCAGTAACTATAGGACCATTGCTCTAATCTCCCATGCAAGTAAAGTGATGCTCAAGTTGCTGCAACAAAGTCTTTTACCTTATATGGAGCAAGAAATGCCTGATGTCCAAGCTGGATTTCAAAAAGGGAGAGGCACAGGAGATCTAATTGCAATTATTCATTAGCTACAGCAGTGCCCCGAAGAATTTCAGTAGAAGGTTAATCTATGTTATAAAACTCTATGAAGACTACAGTAAAGCCTTTGATTGTGTGAGTCATGAAAAGCTATGGGCTGCTCTGAAAAAAATGGGCGTGCCTCAGCCCTTGATTGTCCTGATGCGTAACCTCTACTGTGGACAAGTCGTCGCTGTCAGGACATAATATGGAGAGACGGAAGGGTTTTCTGTAGGCAAAGGTGTCAGACAAGAGTACATTTTATCCCCCTACCTGTTTAATCTGTACGCAGAACATATCATATGAAAAGCTGGGCTAGACTCAGATGAAGGAGTGAAAATTGGTGGAAGAAATATCAACAATCTAAGACATGCAGATGATGCCATCTTACTGCCAAAAAGCAGCAATGACTTGAAACGATTTCTGACACAAGTGAAAGAAGAAAGTGCCAAAGCAGGACTGCATTGAATGTCAAGAAGACAAAACTCCTGACTAAAGAAGAACTACACAATTTTAATGTAGACAACGAACACATTGAAATTGTTAAAGATTTTGTTTACCTTGGTTCAATCATCAATTTAAATGGAGACTGCAGCCAAGAAATCAAGAGATGACTGAGACTTGGAGGGGCAGCAATGAAAGAATTAGAAAGATCATCAAGTATTAGAAAGTGTCATTAGAGACTAGGGCCAAGATTATCCACAGCCTCGTATTCCTAATTATCATGTATGAGTGCAAAAGCTGGACAGGAAAATAACTGATTCATTTGAAATATAGTGTTAAGGAGAGGACTGTCTGATGCCCTGGACTGCCAGAAAGCTGAACAACTAGGTCCCAGAGCAAATTAAGCCTGGACTATTCCTGGAGTCAAAAATGATAAAACTGAGGCTGTCCTACTTTGGGCAAATCATGAGAATTCTCTGGAATCCTCTGGAATCCAGGATTCTCTGGAAAAGACTATAATGCTGGGAAACTAGAAGGCAGCAAGAAAAGAGGAAGACCAAATGTGAGATGGATTGTCTCCAAACAGGAAGCCATAGGCATGAGTCTACAGAAGCTGAGTAGGGCTGTTGAAGACAGGACATTGTGGACATCTCTCACTCATAGTGTTGCCAGGAGTTGGAGCTGACTTGATGGAATGTAACAAGTGTTTGGTATGAGATTTTGTAGCCTACATATACAAGTGTCATTTTTGTAAGAAAAAGAGAAAACAAAGCAGGGGTAGACTGTAATCAGAGTTTCATATATGAATAAACAAATATATACAAATAAAAGGTATGTACAACTAGAAGTTGGTGAATAAACGTATTATTTGCTTTTGCCTAAAATGAAACTGTTAAGGTGGGAATGTCAAATACTTAGTTAATTAACCTACTGATTACTGATCCAGATCGTGTCAGACAAGAGAGCTTCTAGTGTTGCCAAATTGTCCTCCAGAAAGTTTGAACAGATGTACACCCCTAGGAGCAGTACACAAAAGTGGCTGTTTCCCAATCCACTGCCGGCTCCCAGCATTGGCATAGTTGAATATCTGTGCACTGAACGAATCAAAGACATCTACCTGCTTTTTTATGAATTTTATTTATTTCTAGTGAAAATTTTCATTAACATATGTGTGCACAATCATACTTTTGAATTGCTTATTCATTTCCCCATCAATATTCTTATAATTATTTTGATTTTTCCCTTATTTACGAATTCATTTTATGTTAAAGCTTTACAATAGAGAATTTCAGGAGTAAATAGTTTATTATTTTTTACAGCTTTATTGAGATAGAATTGACGTGTTACATTGTGTAAGTTTAAGGTGTACAATGTAATAATTTGATATACATATATATATATAAATGATTACCACAGTAACTTTAGTTAACACGTTCATCACCTCACATAGTTACAATTTTGTGTGTGTGTGGTGAGAATTTTTACAATCTACTTTCTTAGCAACTTTCAAATATATGATACAATATTGCTAACTATAGTCACCATGCCGCATATTACATCCCTAGAACTTATATTCTAACTAGAAGTTTGTACCCTTGGACTACCTTCACCCATTTTCCTCCACCCCCTGCCCCTGGCAACCACCAATCTGTTTTCTGTTTCTATGAGTTCAGTTGTTTTTAGATTCCATATTCAAGTGAAATCATACATTATTTGTCTTTCTCTTTCTTATTTCACTTAGAATAATGCCCTCAAGAGTCATCTATGTTGTCACAAATCGCAAAATTTCCTTCTTTTTCTATTGCTGAATAATATTCTATTGTCCATATATGTATACTACTTCCTTTTTCTCCATTCATCCATTGATGGACACTTAGGTTTCCTTGTCTTGGCTATTATAAATAATGTTGCAATGAAAATGGGGGTGTAGATATCTCTTTCAGATAGTGATTTCGTATCCTCTGCATACAAACCCAGAGGTGCAATTGCTGGATCATATGGTAGTTCTATTTTTAATTTCTTGAGGAACTTCCATGCTGTTTTCCATAGTGGCTGTACCAATGTACAATCCCACCAACAGTGTACAAGGGTTCCCTTTTCCCCGCGTCCTCACTAGCATTTGTTATCTCTTGTATTTTTGATGATAGCCATTGTATCAAGTGTGAGGTGACAAATCGTTGTGGTTTTGACTTGCATTTCCCTGATGATTAGTGATGTTGAGCACCTTTTCATGTACCTGTTGGCCCTTTATATGCCTTTTTTGGAAAGATATCTATTCAGGTCCTTTGCCCATTTTTTACCTGGGTTATTTGTTCTTTTGCTATTCAGTTGTTCCTTATGTATTTTGGATATTAATTCCTTATCAGATATATGATTTGCAAATATGTTCTTCCATTCTGTAGGTTGCATTTTTATTTTATTGGTGGTTTCTTTTGCTGTGCAGAAGCTATTTAAATTGTTGGAGACTCACTTGTTTATTTTTGCTTTTGTTGTTTATGCTAGTCTCTATTATTTCTTACAACTGCATATGAGTCTACAATTATCTCAAAATTTAAAAATAGTTTAAATGAAGAAATCTAAAAGATCAGTAAACATTACCAGATTATGTGACACCTTTGTAAATATTTTCTATAGTCTCTCAAAGACTTCTCTCCTCTTATTTAGTTACTCATCTCCAACCATTTCCATGTGGTTCTTTCTTTGGCAAGATTTTCCAGGCTTGTGTACCTGAGAATATTTTTATTATATGCTTCTATCTCAATAGCAGCTGGCTGGACACAAAATCCTAAATTGTTTTTCTTTTTTTAATATTATTCCAATGTTGTCTTGCAGCCATTGCTTTTGTGGAAAAACTGGTGTTAATTTGATTTTTATTCTTTCCGAGCTGATCCATTTACCCTCAGATATGTTTTAGAATTTTCTTTTTCTTCCATTTATTAAAATTTCACTATCTTGTTTAGATGTGTTCTTTCTTTCCTTATCACTACTCTTTGCCACTCTGATATCTTTCAATCTGAATCATTTGAACTCTTTTTAATTCTGGGAAATCCACCTCTGTTATCTATCCAAAATATTTTTTAAATGTTCTCTACTGTCATTTTTTATTTCCTCTCACCTTCTGAGACTCCTTTTAAGTGGATAATAGCACTTGTATTCCCCAAATCTCATAACTCTTATTTTTATATTTTGTTTATTTTTCTTTTCTTTCATTCTCTATATTTTATATTTTATATATGCATACATATATTTTTCTGAAATAAATATTAATAAATAAAAATAATTCCTAAGAGTATGAAGAAGGGTAATTTTGTCAAAACGTGGGTGACAGCGGTAGGTAACTTTTGATAAAGTGTCAGTAAATGTATTTCTGATGAGTATGATGCATAAATGGAGAAATGAATGATGAGCTAGAGCCAGCCAGGAGCAGATTCTAAGTTTAAAAATTATTTGAAGGCTGTGATTGAGAAGACCGATTTTGGAAATTGTATAGAACAGAGGGGAAAAATATAGGGACATGAAATATATTGTTCAAATTTAAAGAAGGAAAAAACTTAATTTTCTTCAATTTATAATAGTTAAATTACTGTAGACCTTAAAGAAGAGCCTGCAGTGGTTCTTAAAGATTTGGGCTATGAATACCAAAAGAGACAGTCATCACGAGGTTGGAGCATAGATCCGCTTATGGCAGTTCATGTTGCATGATCTCTTTTGTGGTTTGACAAGATCATTAGACTATTTTAAGATCATGTATGCATTGCATCACTGTTTTTGTTGAAGACTTATGATAATAAAAAGTTATTCAAAGTTATTGGATAAATGCAAGGAAATTTACAGGGATTATTTGCAATACCAGATCAAAAGTAGATAATGGGTCATTGTCATTTAGAGTGTGGTTTGTAGTAGAATGCCTAAGAAATATATACAAATTTGTAGGTAATATAGTACTGCCAAATACAGCTTAAGATACAAGTTTGATCCCACAAATCAGACTAGACTATTAAGTCAAATTAATTTAGGATGTATAAATATAAAGTGCTGTACATATTTGTCCTCTTCAAATTAGCTGTCCAAATAGAAAATGGTGAGATCTCAAACATAAATTTTTAAAACAATCTACTTTTAATCAGGTACATATATTTTGGAAATATCCCTATCTATAGAAACGTGAATGCTAAAAACAAATTATCAAATCAATCTTTTGTATTTTTCCATGAAATTTTTTCAAGACTTTCTATAAGGTAATACTTGATTAGCATACTTCCTAATACTAAATTGTTGTAAGTATTAAAATGGATTGACATTAACATATATTGTATTTCAGGCTTTTTAATTAATCCATGTATATATAATTAGTGAAATGCTGTACATGTAAATTTGTACAGTATTTAGCAGGACTTCATCTTAAAAAATAAAACATTCATTTAAGCTATATCCTAAAATGATTGTCACAGCAATATTCTGAATATATATAATCTGTGTACACAGAACTGAATACCTGGATAAAGTACAACTCTATACCAGGAAGTACAACATATGGGAACAATGACAAAATTTCTACCAAACATTCAAAGAAGATTTAATACCTATCCTTCTCAAATTATTCCAAAATATTAAAGAGGACAGGGTGATTCCTAACTCATTCTATGAGGCCAACATTACCCTGATACCAAAATCAGACAAGGACAACACATAAAAGGAAAATTACAGGCTAATATTGCTGATAAACATAGATGCAAAAATTCTCAACAAAATATTAGCAAATCAAATACAACAATACATTGAAAGGATAATACACCACAATTAAATGAGATTACTGCCAGTGCTGCAGGGATGGTTCAATATCTGCAAATCAATCAATGTGATACATTACATTAAGAAAATAAAGAATAAAAATCAAACGATCATCTCAATAGACTCAGAGAAAGCATTTGACAAGATCCAACATCCATTTATGATAAAAACTCTCTTTAAAATTGATATGGAAGGAAATTACCTCAACATAATAAAGGCCATATAAGACAAACCCGCAACCAACACCATACTCAATGGTGAAAAACTGAAAGCTATTCCTCTGAGAATAGTAACAAGACAAGGATACCTACTCTTACCAATCTTATTCAACATAGTACTAGAAGTTTTAGCCAGAGCAATTAGGTAAGAAAAAGAAATAAAAGAGATCCAAACTGGAAAATTGGATATTTTCAATAAGTAAAACTGTCACTATTTGTGGATGAAATGATTCTATATCTAGAAAATCCTAAAGAATCTACCAAAAACCTATTTGAAATAATAAAAAAATACAGTAAAGTTGCAGGGTACAAAATCAACATATAAAAAGCAGCTGCATTTTTATAACTAAAAATGAACTAGCAGAAAGACAAATCCAGAATACAATTGCATTTATAATCACAACAAAAAAAAATAAAATATTTAGGAATAAATTTAACCAAGGAGGTGAAAGACCTATATACACTGAAAACTATAAGACATTATTGAAAGAAATCAAAGGAGACATAAAGAAATGAAAAAATATTCCATGCTCACGGATTGGAAGAATAAACATAGTTGAAATGTCAATATTACCTACAACAATCTACAGATTCAATGCAATCCCAACCAGAATCCCAATGACATTCTTCACGGAAATAGAACAAAGAATCCTAAAATTTATATGGAATAACAAAAGACCTCAAATAGCCAAAGCAATCCTGAGAAAAAAGAACAAAGCTGGAGCTAAGTTAAAATCTCTAAGTTCAAATTATACTACAAAGCTATAGTAATCAAAACAGCATGGAACTGGCAGACACACTGACACACAGATCAATGGAACAGAATTAAAGTCTAGAAATAAAAAAACACGTCTCTGGTCAGCTAATTTTCAACAAAGGATCCAAGAACATACAGTGGAGAAAGGAAAGTCTTTTCAATAATTGGTGTTGGGAAAACTGGACAGCCACATGCAAAAGAATGAAAGTAGACCATTATCTTACACCATCCACAAAAATTAACTCAAAATGGATTAAAGACTTGAATGTTAGACCGGAAACCATAAAACACCTAGAAGAAAATATAGGCAGTACACTCTTTAACATCAGTCCTGGCAGTATTTTTTTGAATACCATGTCTATTCAGGCAAGGAAAACAAAAGAAAAAATAAACAAATGGGACTACATTAGACTAAAAAGATTCTGCACAGCGAAGGAAACCATGAACACAATGAAAAAACAACCCACCAACTGGGAGAAAATATTTTCAAACCATGCATGTGACAAGGGGTTAATTTCCACAATATGTAAAGAACTCATACAACTCAACAACAAAGAATGAACAACCTGATCAAAAAATGAGGAGAGAATATGAACATTTTTCCAAAGAAGATATACAGATGGCTAACAGGCACATGAAAAGATATTCAACATCACTAATCCTTAGGGAAATGCAAATCAAAACTACAACGATATGACCTCACACCCATCAGAATGGCTATAATTAAGAAGACAAGAAATAACAAGTGTTGGAGAGGATGTGGAGAAAAAGGAACCCTCATACATGCTGGTGGGAATGTAAACTGTTGCACCCACTTTGGAACACACTATGTAGATTTCCAAAAAAAAATTAAAAATAGGACTACCATGTGATCCAGCTATTCCACCACTGGGTATTTATCCAAAGAACATGAAATCAACAATTCAAACAGATTTATGCACCCCTATGTTCATTGCAGCATTATTCATAACAGCCAAGACATGGAAGCAACCCAAGTGCCCATCAGTGGATGAATGGATAAAGAAGACGTGGTATATATATACAATGGAATACTACTCAGCCATAAAAAAAACAAAATTGTGCCATTTGTGACAACATGGAAGGACCTTGACACTATTACTCTGAGTGAAATAAGTCAGACAGAGAAAGACAAATACCGTATGATTTCACCCATATGTGGAAGATAAACAAACTATCACATGGATAAGGAGAACAGATTAGCGGTCACCAGAGGAGAAAGGGGTGGGAGGTGGGTGAAAGGGGTAAAGGGGCAGGTATGTATGGTGATGGATAAAAACTGGATGGCTCGTGGTAAAACAATGCAGTCTACACAGAAACTAAAATATAGTGATGTACACCTGAAATTTATACAATGTTATAAGCCAATATGACCTCAATAAAATAATTTTTAAAAAACTAAATAAAAAAAGAAAAAATCTGTTCCTTCCTTTTTATTTCTGAGTAATCGTCCATGGTATGGATGTACTATACTTTGTTTAACCATTCACACAGTGAAGTATATTGAGTTGTTCCCAGTTTAGGGCTATTATAAATAAATTATTGTAAACATTCATGGTCTTCTTTCTTTGAGCTGGTAGGTTTTTTTCTGGTCTTCAGTAAAGGGGTTGTAATCTTTTGTGACTCTCAAATTTATTTGGTAGATAAAGTCTTGCATCCAGTAAACACAAAGCATATGGTTATGGTTTTCCTTCTTCCCTGAACATTAAAAATCCATTTCTAGTTAAAATAAGTATTAAACATATCCCTAATTCTCTGGTGAGCTTCAGCAACCACAGACTTCTCTGATGTTGTTATCTCTTTGTATTTGTTGACTGGGGGATTTCCATTTCCTTGATTCCATTCTGCTGGGAACTTTTTTCTCCTCTATTAAATACATCTAGCATTTCTATGTCTTTGAAGTAAAGGAAGTTTAATATTCCATATTTACCAAATTCCTCACATTTGTTTCTCTTATAACACTTATCACTATCTGATATCAATTTCTTTATTAAGTTATTATTTTTTTGTGTGCGTGCATCTTTTCCACTAGAAAGTGAGATGCATGAATCCTGAGACCTTGTTTACCTGGTTCTCAAATACATATACACCCACCACCTAGAAGAGTTCCTGATGCATAGTAGGCATTTAGTGAATATTTGCTGTCACTTGGTTATTATTCATTGTTAATTTTATCAATATCACTATAAGAATCATCATCTTTGCCTTAAAAAATGCAAATTTGGAAATTAATTTCTCTCCTTTGCCTTTCTCATTAGAACCATTAGTTTCATGTCAGATATCTCTTCTCCTGGATTTCTTTCTTGGAAAATTATTAACATAAATAATTTTTATTGTTCTTAGAACTATAATTAATATTATATAAATTCATTAATTGGATCAATGATCATCTTTATATTTTAATAATGTTTATAGAATTATGCATATATTAATATAATAAATTTTACCCCAGGTAAAGTAAGAATATGTTTTTGAAAAGTTTCTTTATTATATATAAGGTGAATATTACTAATAATTGATATCTTTCAAAGTAATTTAAAATTTCTATAATGTTACCACAAATATATTTCACCCAAATAGTTTTATAGAGAAAAATATTTTGAAAAAAATCACAATGTAGGAAAATTTTACTAACTAGGATGATATGAGAGAGGACAAAATGGAGAGAGTTATCTTGAAATATAGCAAAAGTTTTAATCTTATAAATTTACTGACTATAAAACATAGGAAAAGGCAAATGAAGCTATATAGTGGTTTCCGAAAAGGAATTTCAAGGGAAACAGCCATGAAAACGTGAATGAAACATTTTTTACCCTGTTTCAAATGCAAGAAATGATCGTGACTTTGCTTGTCAATTTTAGGTCACTTGGAAAGGATATAACCATGAAGTCATAGATTCCTGGAGTAAAACTGCTGCAGAATGATTGAGGAGCATCCTTCAAGTGAATCGGCTCTAGTCCTAAGAACTATCTATTCAAACATAGGAGAGAGCAAGCTAAACATTTCATAAGTACCTATTATTGTTTTTTACAAGAAACTTTCATGATTATCCACCTTTATCCAAATTTATGAAATCTTATACAACAATCTATCTAAATAGTGTTCAAAATATCCATGAGGATAACGGAGATCACTGTACAGTGGTAAATTTTGTATGACATATAAAAGTAATATAGATAATCAGCAGTTAGACCTAATCGACCATCTTTCCCAGGACTTGCCCTTTTCCCTTATGTGTTATTTCCAATATATATCAAGGGGGTAAATATAAAGTGATATTTTATGACTTTTTGTTCTGGTAAAATTTTTACATGTCACCTATCACATTTTTGACTTAGGAATTTTAAATTGTACCAAACTAACTACATAATAACTGCAACTCTTGGAATAAAAAATAGAAATTAATAGCACTAGCCAATCAAATTTTTAACACTTTCTAGATTATTTGGGAACAATAAATATATCATAAAGGGCAAACAGCAACCCAAGTTCTCCTGCTTACACTAAAAACAAACAAAAAACAAAAACAAAAAACCTCTGATTTTACTAATCCAGCAAATGCAAATATTCTTGTGAGAGAACTTGTCGTTCTTTTCCTCAGTCAGCATCTGACAGAATTCAGGCTAATGCATCCACTAGGTCACATTTAAGTATACTTTGGAATGTAAGATAATCACACACACTCTAGACATAAGAATGTTTAGTGCATAAGATGAATAAGACATATACAAATACAAAAAATTGACTGCATATTCGTATCACCACCTAGGCTTTGAGAAGTATATTAACAGTCTAGAACGCAATCTATGCACTCAGTCTCAAGATGGTCACTAAACTGAAAATTAAACCACAATGAACAACAGTCAATGGAATCAGTGTTGCTTGAACAAATGAAGAGGAATTCTTTTCCTTGTTTTTTTCTTCTTTTTTTTGGGGGGGAGGTGTTTTGTGGAGAGTAGGAGAGCTGTCCTCAAATAGCTCTCTTTTGTAAATTTTTAGAAGATCTGTGTGGACCAATGGTTAAAATGAGGAATGATAAGAAACATCTAACGAAAGTGATTGTCTCAATAATGAAAGAATAATAGATTTACATCAATAATTGTTAGGGAAAAATATTCAGCACATTTAATTTTCTCTATAAAATTTCTTTAATTACCCTCAGAGTAGTCTAAAGGTGGAATTGCTTACCTTGGGCAATGATGTATCGATTGCTTCTAATTGACTATGTTCCAATACAGACTCAATGGCCACTTGGCAAATGTGCTTCTGTGAAAATCTAAGAATTGGAAGAGTGGTGGGACAACATAGATTTTACTCTACGTATACAAAATAATGTTATGTGGTTAAATGGGGATGGTTTTTTTTGGCATTATTTGCATAATTTTCATTAAAGGTTTTTCTGACCTATGACAGTTCTTTTGAAGAATGATTCTAATTCTAGATAATCTAGAAATAATATGTGATGAGTTTGCACTTTCCGTTCATATTGCTTCTAATATATCGGCAGCCACACACTATGATTTCTTCTATCTGCAAGCATATGACTCCTAGCAATTTACAGGTTGAACTACTAATTCTGAAATTTCAAACCACAGTTGAGCTAAAGGAACATTTTTTGACGTAGAAGTCAGAGTGAGATGCAATTAAAATGAGATGAAGTCTTATTAGGCTTAAACCTTAGAACTCAGAAGTCTGTACTAAGAGAACTTCTGGTATTTTTATTTAAAAATTCAATAAAATTTTGTATTAATTATCTTGAAATTGTTAATATAAATCCTTTAAATGGCTGAAGCAGTTACCATTGTGTTTTCAGTTACTTTTGTTTATGTAATGTCATAGTGACAAGGCTAGCTATATAACCATTTTCTTTGCGATTTTTATATTTTGTGTCTAAGACCAAAAATCTGATCCATCACATTTTATTTTTCTCTGGAAAACTTTTAAATGCACTTTCCTAGTTTTCAAGGGTGAATTTAACTTTGAGTTGCTTTTTTGGATCTATAGTTTAGGTCATTCCAAATCAACAACATTTAATTAAATTAGATCATTTTGCTTTTTTTTTTTTTAAGTATGTCAAGATAACACAATCTGCACACAGAATGCCCTGAAAGAAGTAGTTTGATGGAAAAATAAATATATGATGCTGCTCAGGCTGTGTTAACATTTTGAAAATTCTACTTGTGTTCAGATTTTTTCTCTTAATATTCATTATATCTGATTATAAAGAGTTACCATATGTTAGTGGAATACAGCAAATTTATGACTAATTTAGATTGGAATATTTATGAGCCAATAGATATCTGAGTGACTCTTACGTATTAGCTTTGTGACTGCTCTAAGCCTTAGCTTTCTTATATATGAAATAGATGGTATAATAGTTAATTCCTTAAATGTTATTCTGAGGAATAATTGGGAAAGTATATATAAAATTTAAATCGCATGCTTAAAATTTCATTCAATATTTAATTAACTCATAGAATTCAAATTTACTTTACACTGATGAAATTGGCAAACATAGGAAAATAGATACTCTAAATTGCACATCTGTAGAGAAGCAATGAAGCTCTCTTGAGATAGTGGCAGGAGTATAAGAGGCTGCATACATTTTAAAGAGAAATCTGGTAGTATTCCGTGAAATTAAGTATCTATATCTCATTGCCCTGCAATTCTGGCCTTGTGAAACTTGTACTTGGGCTTCTAAGAAAACCAGCATTAAGAAAGTCATTGCAACATTGGGGAAGAAAGGCATTAGAGGCTGCGTCGATGTCCATAATTGAAGAGACAGATAGAAAATATGCAATGCATGGGAACTATATAGTACAATTCAATGGCTTGAAACAATTAACTAAATGTTAATAATATTCAACAACATAATACTGAGTACCAAATTTAGAAATAGATTGAGATCTACATTAAAGTCACTAGATAAATTATCTGTGGGGAAGCATGTGATCAGGGAAGAAGGAGGAAAAGTAATCAAATAAAACAGAAGAGAGTCTTTGAAAGGTAAATGATGATACTAAGAAATATTAAAAACAAAGGTTTTAACACCTATATCACAAAACAAAATAAATTGAATTAGAATCTATTGAAGAGTTAAAGTTACTACATCAAAGAGAAATTTAAGCCTTAAAAAATGGAACGTCTATTTCCAGTCAATACGGAATAACATGAATTTGAGTTAGCCACCCACTATAAACAACTAGAAAAAAATCACACGTAATATGTGCAAAAATAGTTTTCAAACATTAGACATCAATTAGCATAGGATAGTGATTACTGGGAAATGGGGAGCAAAAGAGATAAGTCCCAAAATTGTGACAGCTTACTGCCTGAAGAGAATAACCAGGCTACAGTGCAGGGATTGAGAACCCAGTTGAAGCTCAATAGTGTTTGAGTTGAGAAGATGGAGCGGGTAGTATGAGGACATCAAGGTGCCTTAGAGTTTACAAAGAGATTATATAGCAGAAGGGAGTTCCACAGAAATTGGGCTCTGGAAATCTACAATGACCTCCTTGAATCTTCAATTCAATAATAACCATTGTATGCATATGAGACATATTATATGTATATTCGAGAATCAACTGAAGACATCAGAACCCCAAAGAGTTGGTCTCAAAACTCACACAGGGCTGGGAAAAGTTCATATGACTGTAAACCTCATGGTCCCTAGAAATGGCACCATGATGAAATTAGTACACAAGAATATTAAAACAGTTATTATAATTATATTCTATATGTCTAGGAAGGTAGAAGAAAGATTGAACATGCAATGTAGAAAAAAGAAAAATAAAAAATTTAAATTAAATTGAAAACAGTAAATTAGGATTGTCAGAAATGAAAAAGTACCATGGCTAAGATTGAAAATGCAGTGAAAAATTAAATTTGTATTTAGCTGCAGATGAAAAGATGAGCGAACTTGAAGACACAACAATAGAAACTATTCAAAATGAAACACAGATTGAAATAAGAATTTAAAAAAATGAAATATCAGAGTTATGGGACAACTTCAACAAGCCTAATATCTGTGTAATTGCTGCCTTGAAGGAGAGGAAAGAAAAAAAGGACTTGAAATACTTGGAGAAATAATGGTTGAACATTTTGCAAATTTGAGGAAAACACCCAGAAATCCCTTTGACAATTAATTTCTGCAAGCAACATTATATCCATCCTTTGGTCAGAAAATGTGGAATACATAAGCCAAAATATATTAGTCATTGTCTTATCTGCTGCTAATACTGGAGAGTAATTTGGTATCCAAGTGCATTTAAAAATTAATCTCAGTTATTTTCAATTTTAGATTTTTCTAATTTATAGTGAGAAATATAAGCGCTAAGGGAGAACAATACATGTGATCCCAGATTTCCCCATTGTTTCCCTGTGGGCATAAAATATAGGAAAGTAAATTCAAATAATTCACTTTCATAGTTGGCTACCAGAAACTGAATAATTGATTTGATGTCCACGATTGCTTTGTAAATTAGAAAATATTCACTCCCACTACCCTCTGAATCCCATAGAAAGAGTGTATTTCCTTGCCTCATTGCCACTAAGTTTAACTATATTACTTTCTTTGGCCAACGGGATATTAGCAATTGTGACATGACTGGTGACTTGAATGTGCTAGTTCAATTGGACTTGCACTCTTGTCCTGCCTTTCATCTTCAGAACATGGCTCAGATATTCACTGGTCTTAGAAAAATGAGAGACACATGGAACAGACCTGGTCCAAACTTAAAACTTGGAGACAAGACTTGGTAAACTCAGACAATATCCACTAAATGCTAGCTAAGATACAGATATATAAGCAGAAATAAATAAACAAATAAATATTTACTGTTTTAAGGCACAAAAATTTTGAGATCAATTTCTTATACATATTCATATGACAATGGCTAAATGATTCAGAAATTGGTGCAAAGTGTGGGGTAACAAAATATGTGACATTAGCGTGGGAACTGCTATAGGAGAACTTGTTACAGGAGATCAGAAAAATAGTGACCAACGTTACACAGTGGCAAAAATTTTATTAAAAATTGAAATAGGAGGACATCTAGTTTATGGTTCCACGTGTAAGGACCTCGGAAGTTGCCATTCATTTCTAACAACAAGTGAAAAGCTCAACAAACAGAATATCCAAGGACTGTGGGAAAACTACAAAAGTTATAATATACATGTAATGGGAATAGAAGAAGAAAAGTGAAAGAAATAGAAAAAAATATTGAAACAACAATAACTGAGATTTTCCCAAATTAATATAGGACACCAAATCATAGATCCAGGAATGTCAAAGAACACCAAGCAAGATAAATGTCTAAAAACCTACACTTATGCACATCATCTTGGAATGACAGAAAATATTAGGTAAAGAAAAAAATCCTGAAAGAAGCCAGAGGGAAAAAAACCCTCACCTATAGAAGAACAAAGAGAAGAAATACATCCAACTTCTTCCTGGAAATTATGCAAGCAAGAAGAGAGTGGAGTAAAATATTTAAAGTTTTGAGAATAAAAAACCTACAAACCTACAATTCGATACCCCGAGAAATTATCCTTCATAAGTAAAGGAGAAATAGAGACTTTCTTGGACAAACAAAAACTGAGGGAATATGTTGCCAGTAAACTTATCTTGCAAGAAACATTAAAAGAAGTTCTTTATAGAGAAGAAAAATAATATAGGTCAGAAACTCAGCTCTGTATAAAGTAACAAAGAACAATGAAGAAGAAATAAGTGAAGATAAAATAAAAACTTCTACTTTTCTTATTTTTAAATGATCTAAAATATAATAATATTCAAATATTAATATATTAATATTCAAAATATTATAATTCAAAATAATAATACCAATAATTCATTTGATTATGTGTGCTCATGTACATAATATATATAATTGAAATGAATGAAAGCAATGATACAAAGGATGGGAGAGAGGAATTACGATTATTTTGTTACTATAAAGTACTTCCACTACCTGTGAAGTGGTATAGTGTTATTGGAAAGTGGATATAGATTTGTTGTAAATGTATATTGCAAACTCTAGGGCAACAACTAAAAAAAGTAAAAAAAAATGTAAAACTGATATGCTAAGAGAGAAAACGGAATCATATAAAATGTTTAATTATTGCCACAAAAGGCAGAAAAAGAGTCAAAGGCAAAAATAGAAGAAAGATCAAGGGCAAAAAAAGAAAACAATACTGAATATGGTAGATATTAATCCAATTATATTAATAATTACTTTGAACACCAATGGTCTAAATGCACCAATTTAAAGACAGATGGCAGAATGGATCAAAAAATAAAGACCTACTATATGTTGTCTACAAGAAATTCACTTTAAATACAAAGACACATATAGATTAAAAGTAAATGGATAGAGAAAAATATACCACACTAACATTAATAAAAAGAAAGCAGGGGTAGCCATATTAATTTCAGACAGAGCAGATTTTAAAGCAAGGAAAATTATCAGGAATAAATAAGGGCATTAAGTAATGATAAAGTCAATTCTCCAAGAAAACATAACAATTCTTATCATGTGTGCACCTAACAACAGAGTATCAAACTATGTGAGGTAAAAACTAATAGAATTGCGATGAGAAATAGATGAATCCACTATCATAGTTGGAGCCTACAACACCACTCTCTCAGAAATGGACAGATACAGTGAGCAGAAAATCAGTAAGGACATAGTCGAACTCAACACCTCCATCATTTTCCTGGATATACTGGACATGAATAGACTACTTCATCCAACAACAGGAGGATACACATTCTTCTCAAACTCACATGGAACATTCACTAAGACAAACCACATTCTGGGCCATAAAACGCACTTTAACAAATTTAAAAGAATAGAAATTATACAGTGTCTGTTCTGAGACCACAATTAACTTAAACTAGAAATCAATAACAGAAAGATAACTGGAAAATCCAAAAATATGTGAATTAAATAGCACACTTTTAAATAACACATGGGTCAAAGAAGAAATCTCAAGACAAATTTCAAGTATTTTGCATCAAACAAAAACACAATTTATCAAAATAGGTGCAATGCAGCCAAAGCAGTGCTTCAAGGGAAATTTATAGCATTGAATGTGCATATTAGAAGACAAGAAAGATCTAAAATCCATAATCTAAGTTTCCAACTTAGGAAAATAGAAAAATAAGAGCAAGTTAAATCCAGTAAGCAGAAGGAAAGAAATAATAAGAATTAGAGTCAAAATCAATGAAATTGAAAACAGGTACTCCACAGAGAAAATCAGTGAAATCAAAAGCTGTTTCTCTGAAAAGATCAATAAAATTGAGAAGTCTCTAACCAGGCTAACCAAGAAAAAAAGAGAGAGAACAAAAATTACTAATATCAGAAATGAAAGAGAGGACTTCACTATAGATCCTATGAATGTTAAAATGATTGTAAAGGAATATTATGAGTAAAACTATGACCACAAATTTGATAAACCAGATAAAACGGACCAATTTCTTGAAAGGCACAATCTGTCAAAACTCACAGAAGAAGAAATAGATGACCTGACTAGGCCTATATCTATTAAAGAAATTGAATCACTATTAATAACTTTCCAAAACTGAAAGCACCAGGCCCAGATGGGCTCACTGGTGAATTCTATCAAACATTTAAGGAAGATATTATACTAGTTCCCTACAATTTCTTTCAGAATATAGAAGCAGAGGGAATACTGTCTCATTCTATGAGGCCAGATTTACCCTAATACCAAAACCAGACAAACATATAACAAGAAAAGAAAATTACAGACCAGCATGTCTCATGAACATAAATGCAAAAATTTTCAACAAAATATTAGACAGTTGATTCCAACAGTGTATAAAAATAATTATACACCACAACCAAGTGTGATTTATTCCAGGTACACAAAGCTGGTTCAACATTCAAAAATCAAATAGTGTAATCTATTACATCAGAAGCTAAAAAGAAAGATCATGTGATCATATCAATAGATGCAAAAAAGCATTAGACAAATCCAACACTCATTCTTTGTAAAAACTCTCGGTAAACTAGAAATAGAGGAGAATTTTCTCAACTTGATAAAGACTATCTACAAAACCCCTGCAGCTAACAATGATACTTAATAGTGAGAAACTCAAAGCTTTCCCACTAAGGTAAAGGTAAAGATGTTCCTTCTCACCACTCTTTTCAAGATTATACTGGAAGTCCTTGCTAATGCCATAAGACAAGAAAAGAAAATAAAAGACATACAGATTAGGAACAAAGATATAAAACTGTCTTTGTTCACAGATGACATGATCAACTATGTGGAAAATCTGAACAAATTGACAAAAAAATTCCTGGAAATAATAAGTTATTATAGCAAGATTGCAGGATATAAAGTTAATATACAAAAGTCAGTCACTTTCCCATATTCTAGCAATGACCAAGTGAAATTTGAAATTAAAAACACAATACCATTTACAATAGCACCCCCTAAAATGAAACATATAGGTATGAATTTAACAAAATATGTGCAAGATCTATATGAGGAAAAGTACAACACTGATGAAAGAAATCAAAGAAGAACTAAACAAAGGGAGAGATATTCCACATTCATGGATAGGAAGACTTAATATTGCCAAGATGTCAGTTCTTCCCAACTTGACCTATAGTTTCAATTAATCCCAATCAAAATCCCAACAAGTTATTTTGTGGATATTGAGAAACTGATTTTAAAGTTTATATGGAGATGCAAAAGATCCAGAATAGCCAACACAGTATTGAAGGAGAAGAAGAAAGTTGTAGGACTGATTCTACCCGACTTCAAAAGACTTACTATAAAGCTACAGTAGTAAAGACACTGTGGTATTGGTGAAAGAATAGACAAATAGATCAATGGAACAGAATAGAGAGCACAGAAATAGACCCACATAAATATAGTCAACTGATCTTTGACAAGCAAGCAATACAATAGAGCAAATATAGCTTTACAAATGTGGCTGAAAGAACTGAACATCCACATGCAAAAAAATGAATCCAGACAAAGACCTTAAATGCTTCACAAAAATTAACTCAAAATAGATAACAAACCTAAATGTAAAACACAAACTATAAAACTCCTAGAAGATAATATTGGAGAATAGTTAGGTGACGTTGGGTGTGCTGATGACTTTTTAGATACACTACGAAAGACATGATTTATGAAAGAAATAATTGATAAGGTAGAGTTTACTAAAATTAAAAACTTCTTCTCTGCTAAAGACAATGTCAAGAGCATGAGGAGACAAGCCACAGACTGGGAGAAAATATTTGCAAAAGACACATCTGATAAAGGATTGTTATGCAAGATATATAAAGAACACTTACAACTCAACAATAACAAAACAAACAACCTTATTAAGCAATGAGACAAAGACCTTGACAGACATTTCACCAAAGAAGATACACCGATGGCAAATAGGCACATGGGAAGATGGTCCACATTACATGTCATCAGGGAAATGCAAATTAAAACAAGAATGAGATACTACTATACATCTACCAGAATGGCTAAAATCAGGAACATTAACAACACGAAATGCTGACGAGGATGTGGAGCAACAGCGGCTTTCTTCATTGCTGGGAATGCAAAATGACACAGCTACTCTGGATTACAGTTTGGCGGTTTCTTACAAAGCTAAACATACTCCTACCATATAATCCAGCAATGGAGTTCTTTGGTATTTACCCAAAGGAGTTGATAACTTACATCACAACACAAAAACCTGCCCATGAATGTCTATAGCAGCTTTATTCATAATTGCCAAAACATGTAAGCAACCAAGATGTTCTCCAGTAAGTGAATGGATAAACTGTACTTCTAAACAATGGAATATTATTCAGAACTAAAATGAAATGAGTTATCAAGCCATAAAAAGACATAGATATAGATATAGATATATTAATGTGAAATAATATAAGAAAACTGTGTGACACGTAGTAGGTTCTCAATAAACAGTAATTTGCATTCTCAAAAAAAAAAAGATATAGAGGAAACTTAAATGCATATTACTGAGTGAAAAAAGCCAATCTGAAAAGGCTACATACTATATGACTCCAACCATATGACATTCTGGACAAGGCAAAGCTATAGAGACAGTAAAAACGTCAGTGGTTGCTAGAGGTCGGGGGGGTGGGGAAGGGTGAGTAGGCAGAGCACAGAGGATTTTTAGGGCAGTGAAAATAGTCTGTATGGTACAATAATGATGGATATTTGTCATTTTACATTTGTGCAAACCCATAGAATATATACCACTCTCAGTAGGTTCATGAATTGTAACGAAAGTCCAACTCTAGTGGGGGATTTTGATAATGCAGGAGGTTATGTTTGTGTAGGGCAAGGGGTATACAGGAAATCTCTGTACATTCCCCTCAGTTTTAGCTGTGAATATAAAAATGCTCTAAAAAATAATCTTAATGAATTTTTTTTTTTTTAATTTGAAACAGGGAACATGACTTAGTGAACCTGTAGCACTGGGTAAGTGTTGTGGGCAAATATTAAAAGTGCAACTGGTTTTATGTACCAGGAAAACAGGAAATAAAGAACACCAAAAGGAATGGCCAGTTTACGAGCAAAATTTAGAGGAAACACAGCCTAAAAATTTCAGAGGTAGAAAATAATCAAATTGTGGTCATTAAGAGACAGCTTCATAGGAAGATGAAATCAAGAGTGTGGCTGTAACACTCTTTTCTAAGACCGCTGAAGGTGTCTGGTGGATTTCTCTAGCTCTGCAAAAAAACTCAAAGATTAAGGGCATTGTGCCACCGAAGCTTAATGTGCCAAAGTTACCCATAATTAAGTCTAGAGATAAAAAGCTATCTCAAAAAAAAAAAAGAAAAATTTATGTGTGTGGCCCTGGGACATGGAGTTGACCCCAATGTTGTATTCCTACACTCCCGGGTTTTGCCACAAGAAGATGACTTGGGGAGCTTTTGTTCCAAGGAAGACAAGAGATGGGGAGAAAACCCAAATCTTCTCTGCAGTGTAGAGCCTGCCCCGCCACACCCAGCTACATTCAGTGACTGCAATCTAACGCAAAGGTAGGTGAGCAAGCCATGCTTCTGCTGGAAAGCAGGGAATTTCAGATTTATGTTTTATGCAGTGGTAATCAGTAATTGCTTCCTGACATAGCTCAAATCAAAATCTATTAAATATCTGTAACATGCCAAGTTTGTGATAGATAATGTGGATATAAAGATGTGAGAAAAATTCCTCTTGCCTTTGAGGAGATGTTAATCAAATTACTAATGATATTAAACTAATGGAACATTCAGTTTCATAGTAGGATTTTTGATATGAAAATGACCAAAGAATTAGAGTCCTGGAATCAGATCATTTTCTTCCCTCAAACTAGGTTAGTGTATGAAAGTGTTTGTCTCAATGATTCTCCCTTTCTCTAAATCTATGTGTTCGCAGCCTGGCTCTGAATAGCGTGGTCTTAGGAATGTTAAGTTCACATCTGGTTGCAGTCAAATCTTGATGGATTACTAGACATGATACACATGAAAACGATTTTTGTATAGGTGAGATCTCATGTGTTATAAACAAATTTATAATTTACTACTGGTGTGAAGATTATCTTATTTCTAAGTTCTTAATTCGGCAGGACCTCAGTGTTCTTTTGGGGCACATAATTATGTTACTCTAATTATGAATACATAAATAAAAGTCAAAAGAATGAAGAGTAACTAAATATACATATGCTTACAATTTTAATTGTGTTTATTTGCTTATTTGTTTAGTGCCCTTTGTATGGATGTTTAGGTTCTCAAAATGATTTTTAATAATATAAATGCTCAAAGGAAAGTGAAGAATAAACAAAAGTCATATATTTCCTATTGCAATAATGAAAAAACATTAACAGACTTTGAATGAGTGGCTGTTGTATAATAAATGCATTAAGAATGTATATATAAAAGTTTTGTTACATTTTGTTATCTTCATTAATATATATTATCTATTATGTAAATATTATATATCATATATGTTATATAGATAATCTACATCACTCATTCAATAAATAACTTTTATATGGTGACTTAAATAAAAAAATCCAAATATTCTTTCATTTCAAAGTTTTTATTTTTTTTCAAACTTATTTTCTTTAGTTTTTGTCCAGATTTCATTGACAATGGCTACCTATATGAACAGATAGCTGAAAATATCTCCCTACTAAAAGAGGAAAATTATTTTGGTGAGTTATGATGGGCCATGTAGTACGAGATTCTTCCATTTTTAAACAGGATAAGAAAAGAAAAATCAGTTTATACTTTATTTTAGACTTTAACAATTGTATTAAAATATTTATTCATGATGTTTAAGGTATTAAATCATATAGGTAGCCATAAAACTTAAGTGAAAATGAGAATTAACTCATTTAACAATTATCTCAACCCTTGCATCCCCCAAGTTTTTAATGCTTTTTTAAAAAAAGACAGGATAATCAACATAATACATCAGTGTCATTTTGCAGAATTAATTCAGTCTCAAGTTTCAAATATATTACTCATCTTCATTATTTGTCATACATTGTACAGATTTACTACCTTTCTTTTTATTACTAATTTTGAATTGTATCCTTAACTATTTACAGTTAAATATTCATAATACTTCCACATTGTTAATAGTAAATTATAAATCACTAAATAAGAGCCATGTTGAAACCACTAAATTTTAATATGTTAATTAACAATCACAGATAGAATATTTCAAAGAAGAGAATGACAATTTAAAAGTAAGATTATCTTGTGGGAGTGGGAGAATCCACAGAAAATAAGATTTTTCAAAACTTTAAAAACTACTATAATTAATATCCCACTCTCTGAGTGGACAGTTTATTTGCTATCTGGATTCAAGTTGACAGACATCTTTATTGATTAATTTCATTTTGTCAAAATACATATGGCCTTAGGCTATAAAAGCTTTTATATTGGTTAGTCTGAATTACTAACTGAAAACAGCTGCAGGGTAGAATGTTTAAACCGAAATCAATATTGAGTTGCCTCTTGTTGATAAATAATACTTTGCTGACCTCCACCACTCTGAATGACTTTTTTTCCTGCTTGGCAAATAAAGCACAGGTGCTAAGGGTTGTCACTGTCAAATACTCCTTGGCTGCCGGAGGTCAACAGAAAAATGAAGGTAGTCAAAGAGATGCCACCAGCTCATGTGCCAGACTAGCGAGAATCCAGATTTAGGTTATGTTTATGTGACATTTATGTAATAAGGAAGTCCAAGCAGAATGATGAATGCTTTTCACTGTGTCTGTGCAGAAATGGGTTTATAAACGAGCACCTGCCATAAATCACAAAAACAGTTTTGTCAAAAGTAACTAGAGACTAGATGCATCTTTATAATTACTCGAGACATCTTGTGTCCTGCTTTCATATCTTCCACTGTGCTCTTAGACCAACTATTTTATCCTGCTTTAAACCTGAATTATTTCCATTCCATTTATTTATTTATTTATTTAATTTTTTGTTTATTGCAGTAACATTGGTTTATAACATTGTATAAATTTCAGGTGTACATCATTATACTTCTATTTCTGCATAGATTACATCATGTTCACCACCCATATACTAATTACAACCCATCACCACACACATGTGCCGAATTATCCCTTTTGCCCTCCTCCCTCCACCCTTCCCCTCTGGTAACCACCAATCCAATCTCTGTCTCCATTCCATTTAAAATGTGGGGCCAGAATGCTTTTAGGGTAACTCCTTGACTATTGCATTAGTATCCATAGACGTGTCTGGACATAATGGTTAGATACCCAATTATAAAACACCATGGATGCAGCTACCATCTTGTCTCCAACTTCCCTGCTCTTTCTTCCTCACTAAAGATCAGTCTTTCCTTTAACAACAGCATTCAATCTTCTCACATGTTCATAGTAAGTTAGTGACCTCCAGATTTGAAAATAAAATGGTTCAAAGAAATTAATACCCTATTCAAGACAGTGGCAATAAGGTTTTATTTGGAAGTTTTAACTATGTTAAGCACTATGTGGAAGAATAGAAAAAACAAATGCTTAATAATAGAAATGACACCAAAAGAGTGAAAATATTTCTTTTGAAAAGTATCTTATGTTGAAAAGTAGCATACCAAGTTCTAACAATTTTTCTCTCTACAGTATTATCAATCATCAAGAAATGGTCTGAGTGCAAGAAAATACTTTATTCTTAATAGACATGCACGGCATAAAGAATAAAAGATTAGAGAGGACAACAGCTTGAACATAACAGCAGATTGAATTTGACTTCCTTTAAAAATGTATTTGTGTTTCCTCTGTGGCTACAATACTTAATTGATGCACAATTGCTCTAACAGTGTTCCTTCATGTTGGTTTACAAAAGAGCTTTGCAGTAATCATAGAACAGAAAATGCAGAGCTACACAATAAGTGTCGTAGCACTTGGGTCAGCCCATTTAATTTCCCTTTCAAATCCAATTGTTCACCTGCTGTGGTTATTAATTACAAGCATACTGTCTATATTTGAATGCACTGTCTGTGTCGTTTTGGCACTGTCTACCTACTGCCTTTGCCATTTCTAATGAGAGTTGCTCCGTCAGAGGATATCCTCAGAATTTAAATTAAGTATAATTTTCCACATACATTTTTTAGTTATTTAAATTACCATATAACTAATTTATAATCACGGCATTGCTACTGGCTAATTGACTTATTTTTATAGTAGCTTGAGGAACAACATATATTGCCAAAGGGAACGTTTTAAATTAGTCAGGTTAGTGAGTTATGTGAGTTGCTTAGTTGTTACGAACAATTAGGGAAGCTTCTGGATTTCAATATGTTTAATGTTTGGATACTCAGATATCTGTTGATAGATTGATGGAAATAATTAATATATAAAAAATAGAACTATTTTTTATTTTAAGCTGGTCAGAATCAGCAAAGACAATCATTAAAAGTCTAGAGATTGATAAAAGTCTTGCATCAAATTGGGAAACATTTAACAAAAACTACTGAAACCTAGTAAGAACAGTGGGAAGTTAACAGCATTCAAGCCAGAGGCTGCACACGTTCCCCCTCCTTCCCCCTACACTTTTGCCTTGTAGGAGGGCTAGTCTAAGGGGCTCAGAAGCCAAGTGATTTGTCCTTTCTCCCCGAGGTCCCTGAAATGGAAGAGCCATTCTGGATGGACTCATCAACCATTGAATAGGGGCATATCCTGTTTTTCACAGCTAAAAGGGGAAAGAATAATATTTTCCACAAACGGTGCAGGGACAATCGGAACTCCACAGGCAAAAGAATAAAGCTGGGCCCCAATTTCATATCACACACAAAAATTAACTTCAAATGGATCATAGAATGAAATCAAAGAGCTAAACCTAAAACTATAAAACCCTTAAAAGAAAGGATGGGAGTAAATCTTTATAACTTTGAGTTAGACAATGTTTTCTTAGATACAACACCAAAAGCACAAGTTACAAAAGAAAAAAAGACAGATAAATTGGACTTCATAAAAATTTTAAAAATTTGTGCTAAAAGTAATACAATCAAGAAGGTAAAAATGTGAAACACAGAATGTGAGAAAACATTTCCAAATCAAGTATGTTTTGAGAGAACTGTATAAGGAATATAGAAAAAACTCTTAAAATTCAATAATAAAAGAATAACCCAATTTATAAATGGGCAAAGAATGCAAATAGACATTTATCCAAGAAGATATGCACGTGTACAATAAGCATATGAAAAGTTGTATATCATTAGTCATTAAGGAATGAAAATCAAAACCACAATGAGACATCAATTCATACCCACGAAGATTTCTATAGTAAGATAGACGGTAACCAATGTTAGAGTTATGAGATACGAGTGTGTCCCTCCCAAATTTGTATATTGGAGCCCTACCCCCCAGTATCTCCGACTGTGACTTATTTGGAGGTAGGGCCTATAAAGAGTTAATTAAGTTAAAATGTGGCTGTTAGGGTGGTCCCCTAATCCAATTTGACTGGTGTTCTTATAAGAAAAGGAGATTAGGAGACAGATAGCGCAGACTGAGGGACACCAGGTGCATGTATATAGAGAGGGACAACCATGTGAAGAGGCAACAGGAGGGCGGCCATCAACAAGCCAAGAAGAGAGGCCTCGGAGGAAATCAACCCTGCTGGCACTTTGATCCTGGAAAGAGAAAATAAACTTCTGCTATTTAAGCCACCCAGTCTGTGGTACTTTTTTAATGAAAGCCTTGACAAACTATTATAGTTGGCAAGGATGTGGAGAACTCTCATACACGGCTGGAGTGAATGTACAATGGTGCAGCCAGTTTGGAAAAAATTACAGAACTTCCTCAAATTGTTAAATATAGTGTTATCATCTGATCCACAATTCTATTCCTAGATATGTAACCAACGAGTGAAAACATATGTCCACGCACAAACATGGACACCAGTGTTCACAGCAGCCTTATTCAAAATAGCCAAAAGTAGAAACAATCCAAGTATTCATCAACTGAATGAGGAAACAAAGTGTAGTATGTTCATATCAGGGAATATTATTCAGGAATAAAATAAATGAAGTGCTGATGCATTCAATAACATGGATGAACCTCAAAAACGTTATGCTAAGTGAAAGAAGCCAGTCATAGAATACCACATGTAGTATGAATCCATTTTATGTATTTCTAGAATACATAAAGCTGTAGAGACAGAAATTAGATTAGTGATTGCAGAGGGGTAGAATAGTGGCTGGGAATGAAGAATGATTACTAACAGGTACAGAGTTTTTTTGAGGTAGCGGATAATGAATATATTCTAAAATTACATGGTGATGATGGTTATACAACTCTGTCAATTACTAAAAAATATTGAATTGTACACTTTAAAAGGGTACTTTTATGTTATGATAATTATATCTCAATAAAGTAGTTGAAAATTATAAGAATATTTGTCAAAGTTTTGTTAAATGTCTAAAAGAGCAGTAACCATGTTTCAGATGTTGACAAAACTTTATTTTCTCTTAATCAGTGGAAAATTATTGGTATAAGTTCTGAAACAAGAAGAAAACAGAGAGAGATGAGACCAAGACTTGAGACTAAGAGGCTGAGCTTTTACATACCTCATGATTAAGAAGAGAAAACGCATGTCATGGCCTGCAAAGCAAATGGAGAAAAGGAAACATTTCTTGATGTTGGTGGAAACCACACGGCTACACCGTACATGAAAAGCTGTACTGAAAACGGACTAGCTCTCAAAGGGACTAAAATTCTTGCTGAAATCATGTCAATCCTTGATAAGATTAAAAGGATTTTGGAATTCTGTGATCTTAGCATATCCATCTTGTAGAACAAATTTCAATCCTCTCGAGTGAGATTTCACCATTTGGAACATTAAATTGTAGGTAATTTGTCATATACAGTGTATTGACCAAAAGGAAAGAATATACAATAGCAACAATCGAAAGAGATTCAGACAATGTAGTTATCAAGCAGAGATTTGAAATAACTATCCTTTTTATGTTCATTTACCTAAAAGACAAGATAGACATTTTTAGCATAAAATTGAGATACTATAAAATAAGAAAAATAAACTGTAAAAGTCATGTGTTAAACTCAGTGGATGACTTGAACAGTATTTTAGTCATAGCTTATGAGAAAATTAGTGATCTGGATGGTATCAGAAGAAAATGCCTGGGCAGAGAAAAAAATGGAACATATACAAAAGAGCATAAAAGTTTTTTGCGATATGAGGAAACATTACAATATACATTTATTTACATTTCCAGAAGAAAGGGGGAAAAAGGAGGGGGTGGCTGGAAAATATAGAGAGATCATGGCTGCAAATTTTACAAAATGAATGTCATCAAACTCCACTTTTAAAAGTACCAGGAGCTCTAAAGTTTATATCTAGCTCCTAGAGGAGAAAAAAATATCTATATGTATAATCTTCAAAGAACTGACAACAGATGACTTGTCAATAGAAACAATGAAGTCCAGGGAAAAAACAAAATGTTTTCTTAAGCAAAAAAATATAATTGCCAACCTAGGAAGAAATAAGGACTTTTTCTAGCAAACAAAACTAAATTAATTTGTCACCATTAGAATCGTGTTCAAGAAAATACCAAAAAATGATCTTGGAGGGAGGAAAAGAATATCAGAAGGAAGCTCAGGAATGAAGAAAATAAGACTAATGGAAGGGCAAAATATGTGAGCAATTTAAATGTGTATTAATTCTATAAACCAATAATGATGCTTTTTGATGTCTAAAATATAGTATAAGACTTGGACATAAAGCAGAGTGCTGTAACTAGAATTTATATGTGCTGAGGTCTTTCACTATAGGGGAATTTGTGAAAGAATAATTTATATTAGCAAGAATGCATTATGTAAATTACTCAGTACCCTCGAAAAATAGCAAAAGTAGGTATAACTAAAAGAATAGTAAACTGGACCGGCCCCGTGGCTTGGCAGTTAAGTGCGCACGCTCCGCTACTGGCGGCCCAGGTTCGGATCCTGGGCGCACAACGATGTACCGCTTCTCCGGCCATGCTGAGGGGGCGTCCCACATACAGCAACTAGAAGGATGTGCAACTATGACATGCAACTATCTACTGGGGCTTTGAGGGAAAAAAAAGGAGGAGGATTGGCAGTAGATGTTAGCTCAGATCCGGTCTTCCTCAGCAAAAAGAGGAGGATTAGCATGGATGTTAGCTCAGGGCTGATCTTCCTCACAAAAAAAAAAAAAAAGAATAGTAAACAAATAAAATGAAGGGGAAGATTTAATAATATAAAATAACAAATCCAATGAAGGCAAGAAAATAGAACTAAAGGACAACAAAGTAGCTGGGATATATAGAAAGCAAATAGTAATATGGAAGAAAAATTCAAATGTATATTGTATACATAGATTAGATGCTCCAAATAAAGGATGAAGGTATTCAGACTGGCTTAAAAATAAAGTTACACTTAAAAAAAATATGTTAAATATAACATATTTAGAAAAGTTCATAAGTATAGAAAGATTTACAGTAAATTTTATACAAGAAGGTATATTTCATAATTATAAAGAAATCAATCCACCAGAAATATGTAATATTTCTAAATTTATGTCCATACAATAATACAGTCTAATTCACATAAAGCAAGATTTGACAGAACTAAAAGGTCAAAGAGACAATTGTAGGGGAAGATTTTTAATACAGCCCTATAGATATCTAATAAAAGAAGACATTAGTGTATATATATATATACTAATATATGTATGTATATACACCTTATGTATTATGTACATATATACATATACGTAAAACAATGCATTCAAAACTAAAGAATGAGCTTTCTTTTTTGATGCACATAAAACATATACAAATGTAAAATGACTATATGCTAGGCCACAAAGCAAGTTGCACCAATTTCAGATGATTATAATCATAACGTATATGCTGTCTGAGTACATTTTTTAATAACTCCTGGGGCTTCTAGAAGACAATAAAAGAGAATAACTTCAAGAATTCTGCATAGGCAAAGATTTCTTAAACAGGAAACAAAAAATAATAAATGAAAGGAAAAATGATTTAATTAGAGAGCATTTAAGAAATCATCTTCTTAGAAATAAACCATTAAGAAATAACGATCATAAGGATCATAGAGCTAATGAATTGAAACGCTTCAAATGTGTTTTAAAAATCTCAGATCCAGGCAGCCTTCTGGGAGCCAAGACTTCCGGTGGTTACTGATCCCAGGGCTGACCACCAGCCTCTCACAGAGGTATCTTATGTTGGCTTGCCTACCATTGCTCTGTGTAACACAGACTCTCCTCTGAGCTATGTGGACATTGCTATCCTATGCAACAACAAGCTAACAACTTTATGATCTGAACTAGAGCTTGAGAATGAGTGCTCTAGAAATAGCTGGACATTTCCTCTGCACCTTGTTAGAGCTTGGAATTGAGGTCGCTGGTTGGCCGATGAACTCACAAGTATAGGTAGTGTGCTACATGAGGGGCAAGTTTTTCACTAATACCACAAGGGTCCCTGGCCCAATGAGTGGAGTTTGATAGTAATTCTTGCTACAAGCATAAAAAATAAAAATGCTAATTAGACATTATTGAAGAAGGTTACTGAACTACCGAACTAGATCAATATTTTGAAAACAGGAAGATCGAAGAGTTAAGTATTCTTCTTGCTTTTTCTGTACAAAAAATACCATTGTGTAATGAAAGAGTAAATGACAGTGTTTCCCTTTATAAAATTATTTCAACTAACAAGTGAAGGCATGAGAGAATTAGAAAATCACCATTTTGTAATTCCCAGTAAAAATAGCGGACCTAGGTGTTGGCCATTAAAAATCACTAACATGGGGCCGGCCCGGTGGCGCAAGCGGTTAAGTGCGTTTGGCACACTAACATAACAAAAAGAGAGATAAGCATACTTTTATCCCTTTAAACACTGCTTGACCTGTAAAGTACAATATTTGATATATCATATTTTTATTTTGATATATCATATTTTCATAATGTTCAAAGTACCATTACTTGTAGTCAACTGAAAGCAATTCAGATGTTCATCAACAGTAGAAGGAATACACATATTCTATTATATTCATATAATAGTATATTATTCAAAAATACACATGAATAACCCATAATTAATGATGATATTGAGAAATAAAAACCAAATGCAAAATAATACATATGTGTAATTCCACTCATATAAAGCTCAAAAAAACAAAAAGACAGAGAATAATCTGCAGGATAATGGTGACCTTTGTGGTGAAATGGAGAACAGTGATTGGTCAAGTGTAGGAGTAAAATGAACGATTGCACCTTGTCGTAATCCATAGTTTATTTTTAATTTGTACAATTTTCTTAAAGTGTTTTGTGCTTCAATAAAAACTACAAAATGAATAATTCCTTCTATTATATTAATTTTCATTCATGCACATTATCTGCTTTGGTTTTGAGTTTACACAATCTTATTTGCATTTCATTTTTTTATTTTAACATATCCAATTCTTTTCACTAACAGAATTTAACTTCATATGTAATCCGTATTTTAACTATTTGACAATAATTTGTGGGATTATTATCAATATCATATTTTCTATTATAATTTATCTATTGTCATAAAATTTAAAGTCATTTCCCCTCTTCCCAAAATGGAAAATTACTTGACATTTTTTCTGAATCTTGGTTTTATAAATGAAGTTGTCAAAATGCAACTGATTAAGATTTTTGAGTTGTTTTCCTCTGTCCAGTTCCAAAGGTACAGCAATAAAACTTTGACTGAGAAACAATTTACCATGTACTGTATGGCTTGGATATGCTATAATTATCTGCGTTATATATTTACCTTAATCGTTGCAATTTATTTTTAGACCATTTCAATTCTCTACAGCTGTTCCAATAATTGTATTTAATAGCTATCAAACAAATAATTTTTCAAGAGTAAGGTTATGAGAATGAGAGCAGTAATGTTCTTGTTCTGTGCTTCCATTTATTTCTGTACTAAAATTAGCACCAGAATTTGAGAAAATTGAGTATCTTTTTTGTTGCAATCTTAATTTGAGATGTACTAAGTAGTTTTAGGCTTAACAACTCTTTAAATATCCACGATTAGTCTTACTGCCATAGAGCCTTATAATAATAATCATAACCAATACTAACAATAGTTAATACTTATATAGTACTTACTCTCAACCAGGCAGGGTTCTAAAGGTTTGCATGTGTCATCTCTTCCTCACAGCCACCTCACAACTATCATGATGTCCGTTTTACAAGTAAGGAAACTGAGGCACGAGAAATTTAAGTAACACAGAGCTACTCAATGTCTAAGTGAGATTCTAGTTTAGGAAGTCCCAGTTCAAAATACAACGTGCTTAGTCTCTAATCTCTCCCTAACATTTAAGGAGTGGTAGACACTGGCATTTTAGAAATAGTGTTAAAATGCCAATACATGGCCTTGGAGAGGAACAATCATTTAGCCCTTCCCCTCTCCCTTTCAAGCTCATTGATGGAGAGTAGTTTACAACTTTTAGTTGTAGCCTTGGCAGTCAGAAACTCTAGCCTTTGTAGAAAATAGCTGATTATTTTCAGCTTTTATATTAATTTCCATAATAAATCAATTTCCATGAGGTGTGTGAAGAGTTAAAAGGTGGTTTATAAGTTGCAAATGAAATGCCCAGTGTGTTTGGCACTTTTCTATTGATGAATCGCTAAGGCTCAGCGTTGAAGTGGAGAACAGTTAGATTTGAGGATATTTAGCAGAATTGAGCAGTTCAAAAGTTCAGGTAGGTTTATCCCCTGCTGCCTATCGAATTTCTAATTGTTCCCCTTTTCCATCATCTGGTTCCATCGCTTGCTCTACCTCTTTTGTGACTACATCCTTTAGATTTGCAAAATATCGGTGGGAGGCGGAGGTTTTTAATCTTTCTGGAAGAATCCTGAAGACAGCATATAATATATAGTAGAAGGAAATTACACTCCCTCTCAAATGGAAATTGTCTCACTACCTCCTGGGATGTATCTTAATACTAAGATTAATGGAAGTAGTCAATTTTAAAATCTAAATTAAAAAGAAGTAATGAATAGACATTAACATACACAGACTAAAGATAGATATAATGGAGAATTATTTAAACACTGCTTCAGCATGTGTTCAGAGCACAAGTAAATTACAAAATCACTTCTACCACATCTACCGTGTACAGCAATCTCAAGGAAGCAGAACTAAAGGAAAAGAGGATTGAGACAGAAAAAGTGGAGAGCAAAGGTAATGCGGTCCATCACTGCTCCTGCAGTAGGTACAGCTGATTGCTCAGTCTTGGGGGACTGAATGAAGTCAGGCTTTAGGAACTGCTGCAAAGCCCATCTGGGCGGAACAGGGAGAAAACAATCCACCAGGGTCCTACCTTTCCCTGCCTCTCATGGGTCCAAATCTGCCCTAGGAACCTCCACTCCCCACACTTCTGGGTAGCATCACCTGGATCCTCCAGGTAGCAGCTGGGGAAGCCAGTGGACAGGGGGCGTATGCGGCAACACACTTGGCTCCTCTGCATTGGGAACAAAGCATGAAAGCTGTTCTTGGACCATTTCAAGCCACAAAGCAAGTGACATGCACACATCTGTGGTGGTGATTACTGAATACCATACATTAGGGTACAAACCCTCCAAGAATATCTGGGTAGGAAAAGGAATACAACCTATTTCTCTAGGCCCTCAGGAGAATGGTCAACTGTTGAGATACAGATTTTCATCTTGGGTGCAGTGTAGAACCAAGAGGCCCTGGAATCTAGTGAAGGATGTCCCCTACCTAATGCTGGCGGCACACTGCCACTAGACAACTTCTGAAAGCATTAGCATTCGGCTTCTGGTATTAAACTGCATTGCAATAATCCACTTTTCAATTCATCGACCTAAATCTGACTACATTCCATCTTCTTCCTTATCTGACCACACAAATATCAGATTCTACTCTTTGGCTTTAATATTAAACCTTGATAGCCCATTAAAACAGATACAAAAATACTTACAACTAAATAAGAAAATCAGCTTTTCTTCTTGCTTGCAAAAGTTGAAGGGGGTGGAGGGTGCAGACATAATTTTTTTATGAGTTTTAGAAAATTATGAAAAAATCACAAAACAATTATAAATAGCTAGTACATTTATGGAAATATATTTAATCTCAGAAGTAATAAGGAATATGCAATGCAAAAAATTATACTTATTTTTTTCTCCAAAAGTTTGCTAACAATTATGTCAGGAAGCATATGGTGAGATGGGCACATTTATTTGTGAGGATGCAAAATATTAAAGCATCTTTGGAAGAATTTGGCAGCATATATCAAATTTAAATATGTAGACAAATCCAAGACTATAACTTAAAATAGGCATATGTGTATGTGTGCGTATATATATGTATATGTATGATTATTGAATTATTATGAAATATTGATGAAATAAATTGAATTATCTTATATAGCCATTAATAAGTGAATGATTATAAGTATCATAATTTGGAAAACTAAGCATGCAGAGATTCGTAGTAATAGGACAGATCTATATGAATTGACACGGAAAATTTCCAAGAAAAATGGTGATGTGCTAAAAGCAATTTAAAGTAAATTTAGAACTCAATTTGGGTTAAAAAAAATGCAGACCTTCATTTAGAAAAAAATACAAGATAAAAATCCCGTTCCTTTTGGTGATTAAACACATATGACTGTGTGTATTTGGGATAGCAAGAGTTACAGGGGAATTTCACATTATGCAGTATGTACTTCTATATCCTTTTTTATAATGAATACAAATTTATGTGTTATAGAAAATTAAAACTGATTAAAATGCAAAATATATTAGAATAAAAATAATGCCTTGTACACTCCTGACAACTATATAGA
Organism: Diceros bicornis minor; assembly: GCF_020826845.1. Taxonomy (NCBI): domain Eukaryota; kingdom Metazoa; phylum Chordata; class Mammalia; order Perissodactyla; family Rhinocerotidae; genus Diceros; species Diceros bicornis. The sequence goes on from NC_080749.1 coordinate 72,495,909, forward strand.
ATTATAACAAGGTATTTGATATTTTATCCCTTTGTAAGTCTGCAAATAAGAGAATATTGAGGGAACAAATTGCTGATACTCAGTGCTTTGTATTTATGAGGGGAAATAAATCCTTTAGATGAATTTCCTAGGAAGTAGTAACCTTGTCTATCAAACAAATATAGCCTATTAATTTTCATTGGTTTATTAAACATATACTTTTAAAATAAATGTTATATTGAAATTTAAAATAAATGTTAAGTACACAGATGTACAGTTAAGTAACCTTGTATTTCTGGAATAATGGCAACTTGGTCATGAGATATCATCCATTTTATATATCACTGGATTTGATGGGTTAATATTTTTTTTAAGATATTTATTTCTATGTTTGAGAGTAATTGGCTAAAAATTTGCTCTCTTGAAATGTCCTTCTTAGTTTCAAGATTACTCTGGCCTCAAAATGCAAGTTGCTATATCTTCCATCATTCTTTACCTTCTCCAAGTGTTTGTGTAAGCTTCCTATATTTCCCCTTTAATGTCTGGTGGTGTCATCAACAAAGTCATCCTAGTTTGGAGATTTCTTTGTTGTAACATTTTAAATTGCTGATTTTGTTTCTTTAATAGATGAATGAGTGTTCAGATTTTTTCTTATGTCTTTATTTTGTTAGGTTTTTCCTAATGAAATTTTTAATGTCATGTAAATTTTTAAATTAGTCATCATAAAGTTGTTCATATACACATCTGCAGCCAATCTTCCTCTTTTAGTATGTGAGCCACTAAGTGGTGTAGGTGCACGCTTGGGAACCAAACCCAGGCTGCTGAAGCGGAGCACGCCAAACTTAACCCCTAGGCCACCAGGGCTGGCCGTGTGTTCGTCTTTTGAAGAAAGAACTTATTGAATTTCTGTATTGTATGTTTCTCTTCAATGTCATTAATTTCTGCTCTTGCTATTCCTTCCTTTCATTTTCTATAATTTTAATTTGCTCCATTTTCTAACTTTTTGGAATAGATGGAAACATCATTGATTTTCAGTATTTATTTTCTATTATATATACTGAAGTCTATACATTTCCTTTAAAGGATAGCTTTAGATGAATCAGACAAGATTTTCTAGGATATATTTTTATTCATATTCAATTCAGGATATTTTATAATTTCAGTTGTGATTTTTCACGAATTTTCTAATATTTGGGCATGTTGTGGTTATTCTAGCTATTGATTTGTACCTAATTCCACAGTTATCAGAAAATGTATTTTCTCTTATTTTATTCTTTAGATATTTGTTGGCCCAGTATATGTATTATAGTAAATGTTTTATATAAATTTGAAAGACTGTGTTTATTTTTGTGAGGAAGATTAGCCCTGAGCTAACATTTGTTGTCAATCCTCCTCTTTTTTTGCTGAGGAAGACTGGCCCTGGGCTAACATCCATGTCAACCTTCCTCTCCTTTATATGGGACGCCACCACAGCATGGCTTGAGAAGTGGTGCATAGGTCCGCACCCAGGATCCGAACCTGCAAACCCTGGGCCGCCGAAGCAGAGCACCTGGCACGCCACTGGGCCAGCCCCAAGTGTGTAATTTTTAAATGTTTTCTGTTGAATTCATCTTATAACTACAAATGTTCTTCTTAATAGGTAGTAATATTTCTCGCCTTAAGGTCTATATTACCTTTTTTTGAGAAGTGCAGACATACTATATCATTTTTCCATATTTCTTACTTTCAACATTTTTGTATCTATATATTTAAAGTACGTCTCGTATAAACAGCATATAGTGGGGTTTTTTTTTGGCAAATGCATAAAGAGGAAATATTAACCCAAGGTCTAGAAGGGAAGAAATCCATAAAACAATTAGATCAAAATCTAACCCAGTAACATTCTTTTATTTTATTGTGAAATTAACATAAACAGTTAGTATGAAGTTTAATAAAAACTCTAAGGTGCAGATTCCAATTCTGGGGAGGATTAATCCCTCTGCAGCCTTTCCCTCCTAGTAATTCTAACTAAAATTTTTGGTCAAATGAAACATACAACACACACACACACACACACACACAATGCCTGAAGACTCTGAAGAGTAAATAATTGCAGGGAATTGAGAAGGAAAGTCAAAATTTGAAGAAAGATCAATAGCGTGGAGGAGGTAAGTTGTCTTTCCTTTTATTTCTTTTTCGCGTTCTTTTATTTCCCAGCCATGGCCCAAAGGTGGACTAAATTCTTAAGTGGGTAGCAGGAAAAGTCAGCAAAAACTCCAAGAGAGGCCAGTCTTTCTGGACAGCGGACCAGGAAAAAAGTTGCCTGTGAGCCAGAGTGTGAAGGGAGAATCTACATTATTGTTATTACTTTTCTCTTTTTTTCTGTTGCATGCCAGCCCTGAAGGCAGCCCCGGTCCCAATCTGCACTGCCATCACCATCTCAAGGGTGCGGGCGCCCCAGAGAAAATTTGTGCCTCTGGATACAAAAAAGCCCTGATTGTGCAAAGAATATGATGGAAAATTCTTATTATTGGTTGATTGACTTAATGATTGATTGAATTTCTTTCTCTTTTCTCACACTGTTTCGCCCTAAAGATAGCCTCAGTCATGAGGAACTGTGTGACAGAGCTGAATGCTAAAATTTAAAACTCTAAGAGACATCAATCTTTCTGGCCATAGCAACTGGTAAAAGATACTCCTCCCATGACGAGAGTGTGGAGGAAATCCCTGAGAGGAGGGAGCTGGAAAAGGAGGTCCCTAAGTCTGTGAATAAATGGACACACGTTATGGGCTCAGTCCCAAGCTGCACGTGTGCAGAAGGAACCCAAAGAACTATAGCAACAGCTTTGAGAACTGAACAGCAATAGGAACCCTGCTGAATCCTAAATCAGCCGTTGAGTGGGGCACAGAGGGGCAAATCCAAATCGCACCCGCAAACACTTTCAACACTCAGTCACTGTTGGAGTCTTGGCCCCAGAAAGTCGGATGGAACTTGCATTCAGAACCTAACCACATTGACTGCCTGCTAAAACAAAACTCAGAGCGTTCTCCAGAGGACTTGAACAGGACCCAGAGTCTTCGCAAGGTCCAGGGCAGGGTTCCAATTCCCGGTAAGAGGCGTTAAGCATGTTTCAGCTATTTTGCCACTGAAAAAAAATACATATATAAAACCAGGACAGAAGGTCTGAGAAGAAGCTTATTTGAGGAAACTGAAGTGAGCACTGTGGTGCTGACAGGGAGAGCTCAAGCACAGGGATTCTAGTTCCGGCTTGAGGAGCAGAAAAGAGAACTCCTAAAGTTCAGAGAGAAAGTGTGGAAACTCACTCCTCTTTTTAATTTCTTCTCTTGTTTTCTCTATTGTCTCACAACCCATCAACAAGACAGTCCCTCTCAGTCCATGGCAGGGGCTACTACAAGGGGCGCAGGAGCCAAAACTCTGACAGAGAAAAATGTTACCCTCCATTTGGTTGAATTGTAGGTGGGGAAAACAAAATAGGCAAAGTCACAGAGCATAAAAGTCTTTAGTTAGCTAGTTTGGAAAAGGCAGAAAGTTCAGCCTGGTGTCAAAGGTCAGGCTGGTTAGAATGAAAAATAAACCTCAAAAGGACCCTGAGTATCAGGAAACGGGGTTGAGACATTATTATGTAATAACTGGAACTGTAGATTCATATAATAATCACATGCACTAAGCCAACATCAGTGTGAACATAGAAGACAGAATAAAGGGCACTTAGTAGGAGAAATAAGTCAGATTTGCATACGAGGATGAGAGAAAAAAAGAGTCAAACTTGGTGAAAGCCCACAGGGGTAAGTTTTAGTCCTATGAGAAGCAGATGCCAAGACAGGATGAGATGTGCAAGAGACTTATCGGAAGTACTAAAAGTAAAGCATCAAGTGGGAGGGAACAGGGGTGGACAGGGAGAGCTTTCAGACCACAATGGAGGCTTGACACCTGCAAAAAGAGAGAAGCCGTGAAGGACGAGGTAGAAAGAGACTCAGACCACACTCAGTTCTGAAAAATCCTCAACTGGCTGATACTAGAATTTAGAAAAAGGAGGTTAGTAAACCACAACCCCCATAGCCGAAACCAGACTCAGGGTTGCAGCTGGTGCCTTTTCTCCCCTCCCGCATAATCCATCTGAAGCTCCCCTCACCCTCCGCTATCAGCCTGGGGGGTCCTGACAGTATGACCCAAAATGTTACTCTTGAAGGCTCAGAGATCTTGGCAATAATACTTGGGCCATGGCGGTCTCTGGACACAGGAGTCTAACGTGCCCTTGTGGCAGATGTAACTTGAGTTCCGCGGGACAGTTACTGTGTTTCCCGGCAAGAGGGCACCACCTTTGGGGGTCATGACCTCCAACCATTCAGAGTCCAGAATTGCAGGGATAGAGAGCAAAAAGGCTTCTGGTGGGTCATTGGGAAATAAGGTATGTAAGTGGGCTCATTCCTACTTTCATCCTTGGGTCCCAGACCCATGTGTTCTTCCTATTAGGGAGAAAACACCTGAAGAGATATCTGATTCAGTGCCTGCCCTCTGTCTGAATGCTGACACCACATCCTTGCAGAGTACTGCCTCTGCTCCAGCGCCTCAGCTGTGCCTTTAGTAGTCAATTCTAACCCTTTATGAGGCCAGCTGCCTCTGGATGGAGCAGTATGTGATATGACCAGGTCATAGGCCCACTCCTACACCACCTTCACTGTGTAATGGGTCCCCTGAATGACGATATGCTGTGTGAATTGCCATACCTGAAGATCAAGCATTCTGTAAGCCCCTGGATAGTGGTAATGGCTGAAACCTTCACATCAGGAAAAAGAAAATCCATACCAAGAATAGAAATCTCTTTCTGTGAAGATAAACAGCTGGACATTCTAGGATATAAGAGGCCCAACATCATCTGTTTGTCATCAAGGAGACAATTGTTCTTCATAAGGATCATTGCCATACCAGAGTCTTTGTGTTTAGCAGCGTGGACATTCAGAGGCAGCAATAGCTAGATTAGCCTGGTAAGTAAGAGACTGTGATATTGGACACATGTGTTTTCACAATCTCTCCCACATGACCACATGCCTGTCATGCCAGTTCCCGGATGGCCAATGATGAAGACTGGCTAATGTCAGTGGCTGAGTCAGTTTGTCAAATTGGTTTTTCAGTGCCTCTTTCATTGTGCATGCTTTCTGGTGGGTATTAAGATGTAATACAAAATCTTCACACTTTTTGTGCACTTCTGTATCATTAGGCTGACAAGGGTGTTCCCTTCCACCAAGACACTTGTTGAGGTAACCAGATGTAAAACTTTCACTATCACTTTTTCCAGGGACTACCCCTGACACACATTCTTCTCAGAATGGGATCTTCATTTCCAGTTAAGCAATAAATAAGCCAGCGCCCAAATCCCATAATACCACCTGTTTTCTCTCATAACTCCTGGTATCTCTTGGGTCAATTAGAATCCTCCAAGAATCAGGCACCCAGATAGATTTACATATGCAAGAAATCTTTAGTGAGAAACGGTAAGAAGGGAGGGAGCAAGAGCAGGCAGAGGGAGCTTTCAGGCTGCACTGCATGTCCAGCAATTGCTAAAGGAGTGAGGAAAGGAGGGTAGAGTAGGGGGAGACTCAGCCCACTGTTCAGGTATGAGAAAGTCTTGGCCAGGCCAAAGGAAAGACCCCAAGCAAAATTTTCACATTAAAGAAATATTCCGGCAATAGTGCCCTCATCTTGCTCAGGAGCCATTCGCCTGGGGAACGCATTGCTTCAGTATTCCTAGGCATAGCAGCTGGAGGCTGTGAAACATCTCGTTCTCCTGCAGCAGTTTCTCTTGAAAGAAATCTAAATGGTGCATCTCCTTTCTGTTGCCTTTGAGACTTGTAGAATCAACTTGAACTAAATACATTTGAATTTATTTTTGTTTCTAAAATTTGTGATTTTATAGAATTTGTTTATATTCTGTTACACAGGTGCCCATGTATCAAAGCAGATATAAACAACACTGTATAATTACAGCACAATCAAGCACATGATGTATTGTTCAGAGAAAAAATTAGTAAAAGGAATGTTGTATTTTCCATTGAGTAACTCATGACACCATATGAAAATAAGATTCATAGTAAATTTCTACGAAAATGCTTTTTCTACTATAAATCATTACATATATCAGTAATTTTGTCACTCATAATATATAATTTATCAACTACAATATAGGTGAAATTTAAAAGCATAATTGCTTTTACAAAACAGTGTAAAGAGCTTTGCATTGATTTCCTTTGTTGATTCTACAAAGTGTTTGGTATCCTCTTTGTTTCTATATCTCTAAAGAAGGCATCACAGAGTTGCCTAAGGAATATATGAGCTGCAATTTGCACAGAAGGCTATCACAATAACAACAACTCGAACAGCATATACTACACGGATATCTGTGTTAAAAATTAGCCGTATTGATATCTACATCTAGTCACTCACTGAGGGCATAAGTCTTCTAGAAAGAGACATTTAGACGACAAGGCCAACTAAGGTACTACCTTGATGTTGTTTGTGTCCACATCTTTGGCTGGTGATCCAGGCTGGATCTTGAAAATTCCTTATACCTTAACTAAACTATGTCTAATGGCAACTACACTCTAACTCAAAGCAAATTAACCTTTCCTCCCAGGCCTCTAGAGCTTGAGTTAACTCTCTAAGTATTACCATTTTTCTCATAAAGAGAGCCAAGAAAAATGAACTCCAAGAAAGGTGCACTGAAAGAAAGATCCAGAAGGAGCATTTCTTCTTAAGCCAACAGAAGCAGAGCTGACACATCTACTGTAAGATTCCTTTCCCTTGTACTCTACTCTCGTTTTTACAGAATGTACATTAACTCAAAAGCCTCTATCAGTGTTTCTCAACCCTGGAAGCACATTTCAACCACTTGAGGGAATAGTGAAAAAAAAAATCCCAATGCACAGGCCACACCGAAGGTTGATAATTTGAGAACATAATATCTTGTATACTAATGGCCTTCTTTGAATTGTTTGACACCCATTGGTGATAGTTGTTTGAATTAATGATTCCCTTAGAGCTTGAAAAATGATGTTTTTCTAATTTGATCATTATTCCAAGATTTATTATATGACCTTCTGTTGTAAAGAAGAGTTTTCCCCACTTTCTATGTTTTTCAAGTCATTACCTACCCCCAAATTCTTTATTACTATTGAATATAATTAATTACTATAATTATTATGTTAATGCCAAAATTATGCCAAATTTGGCCAGTGAATTCCCTTCAGTTCAGCTCCTGTTTCTCTTTGACATATTCAGTAGGATCAGAAACAAGATAAGGATGCCCACTAACTCCATGACTACTTAACATTGTATTGGCATTATTAACCAATTCAGTTAAATGAGAGAAAGCAATCATGGGCATAGGAACTGAAAAGGAGAATTTAAATAACCTCTATTTGCAGATTACATATTTTTACACCAGAAAATATTGAAAATGATTGTGTTTACAATTAAACTTAAGAAGTTAGACATAAAGCAATAGATTAAAACTAAAGAGTTTAAAACAAAGAAATATTAAAGTAAAAAGGTAGAAATTGATAAATAGGAACACAGGAGATAAATAATACATAAGCTATTTTTAAGAAGATCAATATAAGTGACAAACTCTAAAATATACCCCAGATATGAGCTCGAGTCTGCTGTAAGGATGTAATCACAGAAAATTGGCCATTGCCCACTCCCGCCGCCGTCTCTTCCTAAGCACCCAGGAATGTGCTGAGTTTCTCACTTGCACCTGGTAATAGAAATATAGACAAAAACTTCAAAAGTAATTGGATGGATCACAAGGGTAAGAAAGCTCAAGAAAATGAATAAAGGACCCTAGGAGATCCTCACTAGGATCAAGTTACTGGTAGTCTTCATGGGGATTTTATCAAGATGTTTGTTTCTCTGAAGCAGAAATTGTTGCTAAGTCTTGAGTGTCCTCCTTTGAACATAAGAGATGGCACATTTTATCTACACAGAATAACTTTCAGCCTTTCTTTCATCATTCACCATCATTCTTATGTATCCTATCAAACCCTTAACAGATCTTATCAAGGAAAAATGTTTAGAGAATGATCAGATAAATAACCCTAAGAAAGGCAAAAGTGATCATTAAATAATACATTGAATAACTTTATGCCAATAATTTTTTTAAATGTGAAACATTTTTAAAATTTTAGAAAATATAAATTAAAAAGATTGACTGAAAGAGGAAGATAAAATTTGAATATATTAATGAGGATTAAATATGAAATAAAATTCCATATCAATAGAAAAGTTATACATCTTATTTCTTTTGAGGAGAAGCAAATTTTCATATCAAAACTCAGCATGGGGAGGAAGTACAAGAGACTTAAATATCAGACTAATTTCACACATAAACATAGATGCAAACATTTTAAATAACACATTAGCAAATCAAATAAAGCAGTTTTTTAAAAAGTAAATAGTGAAAAAGTGTGGTTTATTTCAGAATGTAGACTCATTTTAATATCTATATGATGATAAAGATAATATTGGTGTGTACAGAAAAAAGTATTTGATAAAATTGTACCTTAGTTCACGTATTTTAATTTATTTTATTTTTTCCCCCAAAGCCCCAGTAGATAGTTGTATGTCATAGCTGCACATCCTTCCAGTTGCTGTATGTGGGACGCGGCCTCAGCATGGCCGGACAAGTGGTGCGTCTGTGCGCGCCCGGGATCCGAACCCGGGCAGCCAGCAGTGGAGCGCGCGCACTCAACCGCCAAGCCACGGGGCCGGCCCCAGTTCACGTATTTTAAATAAAAACTTTTGGCAATCTAAATATGCAAGAGAACTTCCTTAAATGATAAATATCTTCAGCAAAAAGCTACAGCAAACAGCACACTTAAAGGTTAAGTCTGAAGCATGTTTATAGAGACAAGAAGTGAGACAGCTAGAGTGGAAGGGAAAAATAAACTATCCATATTTGCAGATTATATGATTATGTAGAACACCAAAAAATACAGAGATAAAATATTTAATTTACAAGAGTGTCATACGGTTCCTAGATGCACGATAAAAATAATAGTAATAATTGGTATGAGTGTTATTCCTCATTAGGGAAGATAACTCCAAATGGCACAGGTGGTCCTTTCTTCTCCCATTTCAACTACCTTATGACTTTTCAGTTGTCTCCATCATATATAGGCTGCTAACAGCACCAAAACTTTGTAGGCTCCTTCTTCCTAAGAAGGCCATATCCTTCATGAGGAAGTTTCTATTCGTTCCCCTCTGTAGAACTGTTAGAGTGGGTCCCTATTCTGGAGTATTCTGTATCGTGCATCCTGATATGATTGGCCTAAGCACAACTCTTTGAGGATAATGCGAGTTTGAAGAATAGTGAATACTTTGCTGCTTCTCTGCCTGAAAATGTTACCTAATAAAGCTTATTTTACATTTAAACTGTATAGAGTTAGTATGTGTCAGCGATTCTATGTATGACACCAGAATTATGCATTTAGAAAACATAATAGGGAAAAAGTATATACATACCATTACAAAAGCAATTCCATAAATTATCTAGGAATAAATCTACAAAAGATATGGAAAATCTTGTTTAAGAAAATTACAAACTATTTTTAAGAATAAAAATGAGACATACATGAATGGCTATGCATGGATATTAATGTTCATACTGCAAACATGAGAATTTTCCCATAGAAATCTATAAATCTACAAATAAATTAACTAACCTAGAAACTAATCTAGAAATTCTAAAGGAAATTCTACAGGTTTCATGGGTATGTTAATATACAGTAAAAAATAAAAGTGTAACAATATGATTTAGAATGGTGTACATACACTTCAAAGTGGTTACTTCCATGGGAGAAAAGTGTCATTAGAGAGGTGTATATAGGGAATGAACTGAATGTGGAATTTTTTTTTCTAAAATGAATAAGGTTTGAGTTTAAAAGTTTTAAAAAATTCTTTTTTTAAAAACTTGGTCATTTCTATATGGATGTTCATTATATACTTATAAAGATTTCTATACATTTGAAATATTTTACAATAAAATATTTTAAAATACTGATTGAGCAAAGCTGTATCAACCAAGAATAAAATTTATATCTGAGATTTAGAAAAGGGTACATGAGGAATACAGAGAACTATATGCTTCAGATGGTCTTTTTCTTAAGATTTGATTATTTTAGTGCAGTTTTAGTCTCACAGCAAAATTGAGCGGAAGGTGTAGAGATAGTCCCTAACCACCCTGCCCTCACACATGCATGATCTCCTCCATTATCAACATCCCTCACCAGAGTAGCACATTTGTTACAATTGAGGAACCTACACTGACACATCATCATCACCCAAAGTCCATAGTTTACATTATGGTTCACTCTTGGTGTTGTACATTCTATAGCTTTGAACAAATGTATAATGAATATATCCACTCTGGTGGTCTTAAAATCAATAGGAAAGCAAGTTTTTTCTCTGACCTAAATTTCTTTGAGGACTGTAGAAGACACACTGAATAATATAATGATATAATATATAGCAATATACTATAGAAGTGAATGAGATCAAAATTTATATTTGAGATTTAAAATAAGATTAGATAGAACTGCATGACTCTCGTGGCCTTAATATTTTGAGTATAGATTAAATAGTAAATCACAATTTTCTTACCTTTATAGCAAAAAAAAAAAAATTTTTCCTGATTAAATTTCCTTGAGGTCTCAGGAAGACACATTGAACACCATAGCAAAAAATACTCTCAATAGAAGATATAACCTTCACAAAACATTTTGCAGAGGTGAGCCATTTATGATTGTGTCGTACATCACCCTAATGAAATCTAATCATGTAATTTTCTTAATGTATACTTTTATAAAACAGGATTTAGATGTTATAATTATTGTTACCTTTGTATCTGACTTTTTGCTGATCTTTTTAACTAAAGGGTAAAGCCGCAGAATCTTGAGAAAAATATATTTAATAAGTCATGCAAACTCTCCTCAAATCTTAGCCATCTTTGCAGACTTGACAGCGCTGGAATGTTGCCAGGCTGCCACAAATGAGGCGGTATAAAGTGCTGCTCAACACGCTGGAGGAGAGTAGAGACTGCATGGAAAAGGGTACCCAAAAGCTACTCTCTGGGGATTATTCTAAACCTTTGCATATAGGGGTGACAGAGGAAGCTAATTTATAGATACACAGATATGACTGAAGCCCAGTGAAATAATCTTATTATAAATATTGAATGCAGCATTTTAATGAGAAAAGGAAGACCTCTGTTTTCTCTTCTCAATATTATCATGAGTAATGGTTTTTATTTAGTCCACCATACATAAATATCATTAAACCAGATATGTTTTTACTTCCTATTATTTTAAAGAATATGAGACCCTGATTACTTAGGAGTATTATGGCCAGAATTATTTCTGCTTTAGTTTATTATATTTCTTCATAATATTCGATTCAAGTTTTCTTAGATTAATAAATTGATTCCCCTATGCTCACAGCAACAATAATAACAAAAATAATATTTTCATTCTCATCCAGTATGTCTACTTCCAAGTGATAAAATTGAGCTAATTTGAAGAGAGTGATTTGTATACATTCATCATTAACACTTTTGAAATATCATAGATCTGTTTTATAGAAAAATTTACTTTTAAAGTCATTATTCCATGAGTTGCCATGTTACCTAATCAAGAAAAAAAAAAGTGGAAGAATCTGTCCTGTATGTTTATATAAGATTTAGATACTTTTTCTAGTGGCAGTTACATGATGACACTACTAGAATTGGAGAAAAATTGTAAATACTAGAAGTGGTAATTTCTGCTTTATCCACCACATTTTTCCTTCTAATAAAAGATTAAAAAGCTTTTTTTTTGGTCTCTACATAAAAAGGTGTGTGTTGGTTTATGAAAGGTAATAAGTATACACGTAACAATCTTCTTTTGGGGGTAATTAATGATTAAGAATATACGTAACAGAAGAAAAGTTTTTGCGTTATTGCTAAGGCAGCAAACCCTGCCTGACATTTCCACAGCACATCCTCCAGTTAAGAAGGGAGTTGTCATATTGACTGAATTGATAATCTGTTCATATATCACCAGAAAATGAGAGAGTTCAAGTTTAGAAATTAATGTTTCCTTGGATTTTTGTCACTGACAACAAGAAAAATTATCATCTTGATGGTCTTTCTGGCTTTGCAGAGTTAGTCTTGTTTCTGTAGGTCTGAATTATTAATACTGGTGTGGGGAGGGGGTCTTGAAAAAACAATAAAATAAAAATAAGTATGATTTATTGTCTGACTTCTGCTCTCTGTGCAGACAAAGAAAAGATTGAGATGCCTAATGGCATGTTTTAACAAAAATATCTGTATGAAAGTTTGTGAATTTTTAGTAATACCAAAACTGATTTTAAAAGTAAAACTAAAGAATTTATATAATAGTGAAGTTTACAAACCCTCTTACTATAGGTAGCACATAAATTCTCTGCATTTGTCCCCAAATATTTTTAGTCTGTGTCTCCAGGTTCTTCACATGCCTTTGATACTAAACATCATGTCCTATAACAGAAACACACACACATGCACAGAGACCGAAGAAAAAAATCAAGTTGGCTGTTTTGTGTGATTTATAATATGTACAACACTAATTTCTTCATCTCTCTTTCCTTTTTTTTTGTTAGCTTCATGTCCAAATTCCGATCTGAACGACAGATGGGATCATTCTGCTTATATTGGTAGAAAACAATATAGTGATGGGAAATCAGGTGAAAATGTGGACAGGAAAGGCAAGAGAGAGGCACAAAACTGGATGAAAGAGGAGAAAAGAGAAGAGAAAGCAGGTAGAGAATGAAGTAAAGAGAAAAGAAAGAGAGAACAGAGAGCAAGGAACATTGAAAATCTGCATGCTTGCAAACCCCTTGGGTTGAAAGTGAGTTGGAAAACAGTTCAAAAAACTTTAAAACCAAATTTTACTTAGCTTGGAAAATTTGTATGGTTTCTATATAATCTTTTAAAATATCACTTCCCTTTATATCGGTTTTCCCCATTACATTTCTCCATATTCTGCATATCATTCATTTGAGATATATCTGCCTAATATAAAAATATCTTAGATCTTGGCAAATAGCAGAATTGCAAATGGAAATCAATTAAAAAGTCAATTCTAAAAATAAGGTATATTTCTATTTTCAGGATAATCTGAGAGTAAAATAAAATATTTATTTACATGATAAAATTAACACATTAATATTAAGTGAATAAAGAAGCTTACAAAACTAAAAATATGATTCCAGTAATGAAAGCAGAACTGGAAAGACATCTTGGCCTGTGGAGACTTGAGTTTGGACCTGTCATGATGAGGTGAGTTTGAAATTGAGTGTAACACTCCCCTGCTGCTGTAGCAGGATTCAGAGGTGGGCAGAGGGAGTTAAGATTGTCTACAAAGATGGTTGGCATGAGTAGCTGAAAAGATAAAGCTTCTAACAATTGAAATAAGGAAAGCTATATGTGGGGCAGATTTTTTTTTTTTGGCAGATTAGTCATGAGTTCAGTTTTGGACAGGTAGAGTTTAAAAAGTCTACTTTTGTTCAAATGGAGATATCAAATAGCCAAATAAATCTAGATTTTAGGGTCCATGTCTATTCTAAATATATGCATTTCAATGTCATCAGCAGGTTGATGGTATTTAAACACATTACTATGTTTTGGTAACTTATTTGATTCTGGCTTTTTTCTTGATGCTATCCATCCATTCCCCCACTCTTCAAGTTTTATCAAACTGCCTGACAAATACGGAATCATTTATATTTGAGCTTCATTATAGACTACCTTGAGCTCATTTCCATTCCTTGATTGATTCTAAGTTCTAGTTTCAGAATCTCTCATGATCTCTAGTGAAAAATTCCTGGCTTTAGAGAACCCTGTTCTTTGAGTTAGTCCTGCTAGATTGCCTTAGTTAGGGTAGATGGTAGAAGCTGGCTCGTGCTTTCAGATTCCACGTATATGTTGCTGCTTGTAGAATCATGCCCAATTCTTGAACTTTACTTCTTCCTAAAATATCAGATCCCTGTCCTCAATCCAGCTGAGTCTCTCTCTCGGTTATTCTCAAACATGAACTCCCTACTTTTATTTTATTTTGCCTGTTCTCAGCTCTTTGCCAACAGTTCTGACAAATGTTATCTATATCTCCAGTAATAAATTATGTACCATTTTGTTACTGAGCATAAGAAGGCCATACTTATCTATTGTTTAAAAGAAAATAATTTTCAGCCATTTTAAATGCATCTTCGTTTTATACAAATAGTTTATAAATTCATCCTCACTTTGAATTTGTCACTAATTGATTAAAAACAATCATGTAAAATAAATGAAACATTTTATAAACTCAAAATGTGCTGATTCTTGCCTAATTGAATCCTCCTAAATACTTACACATAGTAATTTCTACATTCACTACTGTAGACAATTATCAATATAGCACTAGTGTTTTAAAAAAACTTACCTGTAAAAATTTTTATTCTATTGGCCATTTAGCTCTTATGTTATAACTTGTTATTTCTTAATTGAATTAAATGAATAACAATCTAAGTAGAATCTCAACTAAAAGTTCCTTTCAAAATGTTACAGTATCCTACCTCAAGAAACTAGAAATTGAAGACCAAAATAAACCCAAAGCAATTGGAAGGAAGGAAATGATAAAGAAACTAACAGAAACCACATTCAATGAAATTAGGAAAACAGCAGAGAAAAATCAATGAAATGAAATGATGAGTCCTTGAAAAGATCAATAAAATTGATACTCCTGTAGTAAAACTGACAACATTAAAAAGAGAGAAGACATAAATCACCAATATCAAAAATGAAATAGAATATATCACCACAAATACTGCAGCCATAAAAAAATGATAAGAAGAAACTACAAGCAATCTTACACTCATAAGTTAAACAACTTTGATGAAATCAGGGTAAATTCCTCAAAGAACCACAAACAACTAAAACTCAACCATTTGAAAGAGACCATTGAATAGTCCTATAATCAATTAAGTAATTTATTTCAAAATTTCAAAAGCTCCCAAAAAAGAAATCTCCAGTTACAGATAGTTTCACTAGAGAATTCTACGAAATATTTAAAGAAGAATTAACTTCAATTTTACACAATCTCATCCAGAAAATTGGAGTGCACATTCTTCATAATTGATTTGATCTTTCATATTATTTTTTAAAAGATGTTTCAAAGTTAAAAAAATAAAACATAGAACATAAGAGATTTTATTGCCACCTATGAAAGGTAGCAACTCTTATTATGGTGCTAAAATGATATTTTTAAATCATATATGCTTCCTTAATAAAAAAAATAGAAGACTAAGTAAATGTAGTTCAGGGGCAGGATAGCATTTATTTCAGTAATATTACAATAATATTTCATAATATTCAATTAGTACCGGTAACACAAAAATTATTTTCAGGCATATTTAGGCAGTTTATTTTCATTTATATAAATTATAGTCATAGCTATAAAAATGTATGTATTGATAAACCCATTATTCGAGGTTTATGTATAGTAAGCTTCCATAAATATCTGATGCTATGAGAATGCCATTCAATATTTTTCTGTATTGATATTGGCTTCGAAATGAAACAGATCATCTTGTTTACCTATATTTTTATGTGCAGGTGGTTTTCTAAAGATGTGTCCGTTCTTTGAGAAGCAGACACCAATAGGAGATTTGATGTGCAAGAGTTTATTGGTGGGAACCACCTGTGAAAGATAAAGGAGGAAGTGGTAGGAGTAGGCAGGGAGAACCTTCAGACAATGACACCTGTCACCTGTGAAAACACAGTAGAAAGGATTGAATACGAAAAGGCTCAGACCACAGCTGAGTTATTGGAAAGTTGTGACCAGGGAGATGGAGAGTGTCAACACTGTTTCTCATTACAGAAATGGGCTGGTAGCCTCTGTTTTGCTCATGCTCAATTGGCTGGGAGCTGCTCAGGAAAAACATGGCTTGGTGTGCATATAACCCAGGGGTAAATTCTAAGTTGTGTTAGCTGGAGACTGTCAATCAGCTATGCCAACCAAGAAGGTTCACTTGGAAGAACATCTGAACAAGTACCTCCATGGTTGCCAACATTCCCTCTTCTACCGCACAGATCCAGTTTGGGCATGTGTTTGGGAGCCACACTTCTGTGCTTCCTGCGGGCCTCTTGTCTTGAGGAGAAAGATAGAAAAGGGAGATTAAGTGGGATGCAGTACAGCCTTTATCACTGCAGCTGGTCTCAAGGTCACAACCGGTACTCATCCTCTCTCTCCTTCACTATCTATTCTAAGTCTCCCACACCTTCAGCTATCACTTCAGCAAATCTCAGTGTTTACCTGGTGGTATGACACAAACCCTTATTCCTGATGGGTCTGAACCATTAGTAATTATACCCTTTGCATAAACCCATGCATGGGTTTTTGCATGTGTCCATTTACAATTATAACTGAGCAAAAGAGTAGCAACGGGTATCCATGAAGACCACCAAGATCTACATACGTTCCTCCCTGCTCCCATTGTCTAAAAACACCTCCACTTCTTCCTGCTCTTCAGAATAGTTTACCTCTGCCCAGATGGTGACTCCTAGTCCTTTAGTCCCTGGACACAAGGAGTACAAACTGCTTCAGTGGCAGTCATAGCTCATAGATCAGCAGGAAACTCGCTATGTGTCTGGGCAACAGTGTGTTCCCTTTTGGTTCCAGGACCTCTAACCCCGAGTTTTGAGGATGGGAAGCACAACATTCCCCAGTGGGTCATTGGGAGTGGTTGTAGGTAGGGCCACTCCTGCTTCCACTTGATTCCTGGACACACATAACTTTTTAAATTGTGGTTACACTGTCACATAGAGAGAGGGCTCTGATTTAAAGCTTGCATTACATTTTAAAGGATGGCACACCTTCCTTGCAGAATATTGCTTTGAACCTAATGCTTTAGCTGTGCCTTTAAAAGTCGATTCTACAGCAGCGCTCCAGTTCCAGCTTATTTGGCCTAGCAGTGCTCCAGCTCCTGCTTCTTCAGCCCAGCAGCACTTCAGCTGCAGCTGCTTCAACTCATCCGCACCCAAGCCCCAGTTGCTTTGGCCTGGCTGCGCTCCAGTCCCAGCTTCTCTGATGCTCCAGCTTCAGCTGTTCCCATGCTTCAACCCCAGCAGCCTCCACTCAGCTGTGCCTCAGCTCAGTCAGGAGCCAACGAGAGTGCCCATAGATTGAGGTGGGCCAGAATACACAGCCCTTGACCCTCACCCAGGGGCAGCCAGAGGAAACCGCGACAATATACTTTCACTACGAGGAAAAGTAAGCCAACACCAACAGGCAAGATGCAAAAATATACTAAATCTCCATACAAAAAGGAAAATGACAAGCACCCAGAAGTCAACCCGGAAAGCACAGAAATGTAGAACCTCAATGACAGAGAATTCAAAATAGCCATTATAAAAAAGCTTAATGAAATACAAGAAAACACAGACAGAGAATTCAATGAAATCAGGAGTTTCTTCACAAAAGAGATTGAAACTATAAAAAAAAAAAAATCAGAAATCTTAGGGGGCCAGCCCCGTGGCTTAGCGGTTAAGTGCGCACGCTCCACTGCTGGCGGCCTGGGTTCGGATCCTGGGCGCGAACCGACGCACTGCTTCTCCAGCCATGCAGTGGCTACGTCCCACATACAGCAACAAGAAGGATGTGCAACTATGACATACAACTATCTACTGGGGCTTTGGGGGAAAAAAAAATTAAAAAAAAAATTATAGAAATCTTAGAAATGAAAACCACAATAGAAGAGATAAAGAGAAATCTGGAAGCCTTAACCATCAGAGCTGACAATATGGAGGAAAGAATTAGCAATACCGAGGACAGCAATGCAGAAATGCTCCAGATGGAGTAGGAAAGAGAACTAAGACTAAAAAGAAATGAAGAAACTCTCTGAGAAATATCTGACTCAATTAGGAAATCCAACATAAGGATTATAGGTATTCCAGAGGGAGAAGAGAGGGAAAAAGGAGGAGAGAACTTGTTCAAAGAAATAATATCTGAGAACTTCCCAAACCTGGGGAAGGAGCTGGAAATAACCAGTAAATGAAATAAATAGATCTCCTAAACATATCAACATGGAAAGAGTCTCTCCAAGGCATATAGTAGTAAAGTTGGCAAAAGTCAATAACAAATAAAAAATATTAAGGGCAACTAGACAAAAAAAAATAACATACAAAGGATTTCCTGTCAGGCTATCAGCTGATTTCTCGACAGAAACTTTACAGGCTAGGAGAGAGTGGAACAATATTCCAGAATTCAAAATTCTGAAAGACAAAAACTTTCAGCCAAGAATACTCTATCCAACAAAAATATCCTTCAGATATGATGGAGAAATAATAACTATCCCAGATAAACAAAGGCTAAGGGACTTCATTGCCACAGACCCCCACTACAAGAAGTGCTCAAGAAGGCCCTCATCCCTGAGGAAAAAAAGAGAAAGGAGATTCAAAGTTTTGAACAGGGAGGAAACTGGGTTAACAAAACCAGAAAAAATTGCAGTCCTCTATCAAAATGTATTAGCAAACACTTAATTATAAAACCAAAGATCAAGGGAAGTTAAGCACCAAGAATAAATATAACCTCATCATGTTAAACACAAACTCAACACAAGAAGGAATAAGATGTGACAACAATAACTAAGAAGGGGAAGAGGAAAGGGATCAAATTGACTTAGTCTAAGGGCATAAGAGACCATCAAAAAATGGACTATCACATCCATGAGATTTTTTTATTCAAATCTCATAGTAACCACTAAACGAACAATCAGAACAGAATCACACATGATAAAGAAAGAGAAAACTAAGAGAACCCTCATACAGAACTACCAAACTGAATTGGTAGTCTGAAACACACAGGACGAGAAACAAAAGAAATGCAAAAGATCCAGAAAAAGAGTGATAAAATAATAACAACAAGCTCTCATATATCAATAATTATCCTAAATGTAAAAGGACTGAACTCTCCAATCAAAAGACACAGAGTGGTGGGATGGATTAAAAAGCAAAACCCAACAATATGTTGCCTCCAGGAAACAAACCTCAGCTCTAAAGACAAACACAGGCTCAGAGTGAAAGGATGGAAGACAATACTCCAAGCTGATGGCAAACAAAAGAAAGCAGGTGTTGCCATACTTATATCAGACAAAGTTGACTTCAAGATAAAACAGGTGGGCGGGCCCCATGGCTTAGAGGTTAGGTGTGCGCTCTCCGCTGCTGGCAGTCCGGGTTCGGATCCCGGGCACACACCAATGCATCGCTTCTCCAGCCATGCTGAGGCCACGTCCCACATACAGCAACTAGAAGGATGTGCAGCTATGACATACAACTATCTACTGTGGCTTTGGGGGAAAAAAATAAATAAATAAAATTATAAAAAAAAAAAAGATAAAACAGGTAATGAGAGACAAAGAGGGGCAATATATAATGATAAAAGGGACACTCCACCAAGAAGACATATGACTTTTAAATATATATGCACCCAATACAGGAGCACCAAGATACATAAAGCAACTATTAACAAACCTAAAAGGAGATATTAACAACAACACAATAGTAGTAGGGGATCTTGACACCCCTCTCTCATCAATGGATGGATCGAGACAGAAAGTAAATAAGGAAATAATGGACCTAAACAAAAAACTAGATGAGATAGACTTAATAGACATATACAGAGTACTCCATCCAAACACAGCAGATTACACACTCTTCTCAAGTGTGCATGGAACATTCTCAAGAATAGACCATATGTTGGGAAACAAGGCATGCTTATATAAACTTAAGAAGATTGAAATCATAACAAACATCTTTTCAGACCATAATGACATGAAGTTAGAAATCAACTACAAGGAAAAAACCAGGAAAGTGACAAAGCTGTGGAGACTCAACAATGTGCTACTAAACGACAAATGGAACATTGATGAAATTAAAGGAGAAATCAAAGCATATCGAGAGATAAATAAAAATGAAAATACACCATACCAACTCATATGTGATGCAGCAAAAGTGGTCCTGAGAAGGAAGCTCATAGCAATATAGCCCCACCTTAACAAACAAGAAAAAACCCAAATAAGCAACCTCAACCTATGCCTAACAGAATTAGAAAAAGAAGAACAAACAAAGCCTAAAGTCAGCAGAAGGAGGGAAATAATAAAAATCAGAGCAGAAATAAATGAAATTGAAATTTAAAAAAAAAAACAGTAGAAAGGATCAATGAAACAAAGAGCTGGTTCTTGGAGAAGATAAACAAAATTGACAAACTCTTAGCCAGACTCACCAAGAAAAAAAGAGAGAAGGCTCAAATAAATAAAATTAGCAACGAAAAAGGGGAAATTACAACAGATACCACAGAAATACAAAAGATTATAAGAGAATACAATGAAAAACTATATGCCAACAAATTGGACAATCTAGAAGAAATGAATAAATTCCTAGACTCATACAACCTCCCAAAACTGAATCAAGAAGAAATAGAGAACCTGAACAGACCAATCACAAGTAAAGAGATTGAAACAGTAATCAAAAACCTCCCATCAATAAAAGTCCAGGACCAGATGGCGTCTCTGGAGAATTCTACCAAACATTCAAAGATTTAAAACCTATCCTTCTCAAACTATTCTAAAAAATTGAGGGAGACAGAACACCTCCTAACTCATTCTGTGAAGCCAACATTACCCTAATCCCAAGGCCTGACAAGGACAACACAAAGAAGGAAAATTACAGGCCAATATCGCTGATGAACATAGATGCAAATATCCTCAACAAAATATTGGCAAACCGACTAGAGTAATACATTAAAAGCTCATACGCCATGATCAAATGGGATTTATACCAGGGACACAGGGATGGTTCAACATCCACAAACCAATCAATGTGATACACCACATTAACAAAACGAGGAATAAAGACCATATGATCATCTCAATAGATGCAGAGAAGAGTTTTGACAAGATCCAACATCTATTTATGATAAAAACTCTCAACAAAATGTGTATAGAAGGAAAGTACCTTAACATAATAAAGGCCATATGTGACAAACCCATAGCCAACATCATACTCAACGGGGAAAAACTGAAAGCCATCCCTCTGAAAACAGGAACAAGACAAGGGTGTCCACTCTTGCCACTTTTATTCAACATGGTACTGGAGGTTCTGGCCGGAGCAATTAGGCAAGAAAAAGAAATAAAAGGAATCTAAATAGGCAATGAAGAAGTGAAACTCTCACTATTTGCAGATGACATGATCTCATATATAGAAAACCCTAAAGAATCCATTGGAAAACTATTAGAAACAATCAACAACTACAGCCAAGTGGCAGGGTACAAAATCAACTTATAGAAATCAGTTGCATTTCTATATACCAACAACGAGCTAACAAAGAGAATTCAAGAAGACAATCCCATGTACAATTGCAACAAAAAGAATAAAATATCTAGGAATAAATTTAACCAAGGAAGCAAAAGACCTATACAATGAAAACTATAAGACATTATTGAGTGAAATCTATGATGACATAAAGAAATGGAAAAATATTCCATTCACATGGATTGGAAGAATAAACATAGTTAAAATGTCCATACTACCTAAAGCAATCTACAGATTCAATGCAATCCCAATCAAAATCCTAAGGACATTCTTCACAGAAATAGAACAAATAATACTAGCATTCATATGGGGCAACAAAAGACCCCAAATAGCTAAAGCATTCCTGAAAAAGAAGAGCAAGGTTGGAGGCATCACAATCCCTGACTTCAAAACATACTACAAAGCGACGGTAATTAAAACAATGTGGTACTGGCACAAAAACAGACACATAGATCAATGGAACAGAATCAAAAGTCAAGAAATAAAACCTCACATCTATGGGCAGCTAATCTTTGACAAAGGAGCTAAGGACATACCGTGGAGAAAGGAAAGTCTCTTCAATAAATGGTGCTGGGAAAACTGGACAGCCATTTGTAAAAGAATGAAAGTAGACCATGTTCTTTCACTATACACAAAAATTAACTCAAAATGGATCAAAGACCTGAAACTATAAAACTCCTGGAGGAAAATGTAGGTAGTACATTACTCGTCATCAGCCATAAAGGGATCTTTTCAAATTCCATTTCTACTCATACAAAGGAAACAAAAGAAAAAATAAACAAGTGAGACTTCATCAGATTAAAAAGCTTCTACAAGGCAAATGAAATGAGGATCAAAATGAATAAGGAACCTACCAGCTGGGAAAAAATATTTGCAAACCATATATCTGACAAGGGATTAATCTCCATAATATATAAAGAACTAACACAACTGACCAACAAAACAACAAAAAAACCCATCAAAAAATGGGCAGAAGAAATGAACAGACACTTCTCCAAAGAAGATATACAGATTGCCAATAGGCACATGAAAAGATGCTCAACATCACTAATAATCAGGGAAATGCAAACCAAAACCACACTAAGATATCATCTTACACCCATTAGAATGGCTGTAATCATCAAGACAAAAAACAATAAATGCTGGAGAAGCTGTGGAGAAATGGGAACCCTAATCCACTGCTGGTGGGAATGCAAACTGGCCTGGAGATTTCCTTTTTGGAAGATTTTAACTAGGAATTCAAAGTCTTTAAAAACATGAGCAGTCAAGTTATTTCCTTTTATCTTGGGTGAGTTTTTTGTAGTATTTCCTTATAATCTTTTTTAATGTCTGCAGGGTCTTTGGTGATATCCTATCTTTCATTCCTGACAGGGATAATTTTGTTTTCTCTCTCTCTCTTTTTTTTCCTTTCCTCTACTGTGAAGTCTAGTATTTGTTTGAGTTATAAACAATGACTGAAAGGCCAAGGGGGAAAAAAAATGAGCGCTTGAATTTGAAAGTAACACAATGTAGGTATAGAAGTATATTACTTCCTATCGTAGTGGGTCATTAAAAGAATTAATATCACCAAATGAATGGAGACCTAGATGCTGGAAGGTTTAATACAGGTTTAATAAGTCTTCATTGCTTCCCTGTATCTTTAGTCCTGAAACTAGGAAGAAAGAATATAAGAGAAATGTTATGAAAATATTCAGATTTCAAATATTTGTATGTGTAATTCTTTATAATCTTCATTGCTATCTCAATAAAGTAAATTGAAGTGCTAATTTTATATAATAATCAATCTTATGTCAGAATTACCGTTACTTTCTCTTGTTTTCTCTTCCGTAAAGGGTTTTTCAGATCTGATGAGGGAAATCATGTATCTGTTCTGATTAGTGCAATTACAAATGAATTGCTTCCTATTTCAACAGGTACATAAATAAAATAAAGCAAACTTTAAGTACTATATTTCCATTTTTTAGTTGCCAGTAAACCCTCTCCTATTTTCCATTGTGTCAAAAATAACCATAAATATTGTAAACAATTTTCCATCTAAATCCTTTCTCATTCTCTCTCATGGCGGTTAATTTCATTTCAGCAAATTTTGAGGATTTGTAATACCTGATATTTTTCTATAGTGATAACGGGTCTCTGAGTGTATGAATTTCTCATACTTCAAAAGATGATCATCAGTCTTTTATATATATACATCCATATATTAGAATATAGAGAAGAGAGAAGAAAGACTCATTGAGAAGAAAGACTCCCTTTTCTCTTATATAGGGCAAGCTCCTCTAACCACCATTATCTCCTCAAGGTTTTTCCTCCTTCAAATCGTCCTCTCCTCCTTTCATATTTTAAATGTTTCCATTTGAAGGGTTCATCCCTTCAAGATTAAAATTCCTCAAATTATCTGGCGTTAAAGAAAAAAAAAAGGAAATTCTTCCTCTGTCCCCAAATATAACCATGTGATTAATACACTAAATCTTCTATTTCCTAATTCACACCTTCATTTTGTTTTCAATATTCTCAACATTATTGTTAACTTACCATCCACTCACTCAAAAACACAAAACTATTGGAATTTATTGTAGACTCACGCATTTCTCTCAAATTCCACCTCCATTACCTAAGTCATTTTCAGAGGTATTACCTACATCGCTAATTGTACCTGCTTAATATTTCTCCTGTTTGTATTCTTCTATCCATCATCTTAATCATGGCTTTAGTTAGAGTCTTCATATTTTTTTTTTTTTTTGATGATACTATGAACAGATCTCCCTGTGGTCAGAGTTTTCTCCCTTCAACTTACCACAGCACCAATAGAGTAGTCTTTGTAAAGGACATATTCTGCTTCAAATGCGCAGTGGTTCTCCTTTGCTAAATCTAGTCTCATTGTGAAAATACCCCCCTTCATGTGCATTTCCTATGTCTCTAACTATATTCCTTGCTTTACCATGTGCCTAGACTAGCTTGATTCTCTATAGTTCTACAAGATACCACACCGCTTCATGTTTTTGAGCCTTCGTAGATGCTGTTCCATCCTCCTGGATGATCTCTCCTGCCCTATTCTTTCAAAGTACATGGGCTTTATAAATTCTTACCTTCTTCAAAACCCTGTTTTGATCTTTCCTACACTGTGAAGTCTTTCTAGATCAAGGACCCGATTCTCTGAGAGGAATTAATGTTTCCTTTTTGAAACTACTCTTGCTGTCCATACTTAATTATGAGGTTTAATTGCAGGTCTGTCTTTCTCATTTGACTGTAGAACTATTTAGATAAGAACCATGATTTATTCAGATATATTAAGTGTTTAACACAGGGTTTGGCACCCAATAGATATATAATAACTATCTGTTGGGCGAATTAATAAACACATTTATTTTCCTATGAAACCATGTGCTGTTTTATGTGCTCTTTCACTACCTGCTCTTGGGATTTATAGGGCAACCAGAAAAGACATCAACTCTCTTCTCTCCAGGTGTTGCACTGTTAAAAATTCATATCTAATTAATTCTCAGATTCACAATTTTTATTGCTCTATCTTTAGCGTAGCTTCTACACAGATGCATAATATACCTAATGGGAAGTGTACTTTAACTTATTTTACAAAGAAATATGGAAGAAGGAATATTAGATAGCAATCCAGAAACACAGTAACTCAGAGTGCCACTTGGAAGACATTTGAGCTGTTCTTCCCAGTTTCACCAGTGTAAATTAGTACATCACATCTTATATTCTTGAATTATTGTGAAAATGTGTGATGAATTGTGCAGACCTCATTTATGATATTTTTCTTTTTATTTAAAAAGTATCTACCTTTATTTAATGGCCAAAAATATTACACAAAGCTATGTGTTAATTAACTCAATATATAACTTTTTTAACAAAGACTAGGATATTGTTGCTGGACTTAATATTTATGAACGCTAATCACAGCACCTACTTTTTACTTCCTATTTCTTAGCATTTTCCTTACATTTAATTATTTAATGTTCTGTGAGGATATTTTCCTGAAGAAATAATAATATTGGATTGTATGAGAGAAAACTGGACATTGTGTAACCCTAAGTGCCTTGCCATTTTGTTGCAGACCTCTGGATAAAAGCGCTTTAACTACTTTTTACATTTTCTTAACCATTTAGAAGTCAAAAGTGTTCAAATTTGCAAACTCAACAAAAATAGCTATTCATTGTGGCACTCGACCCACATTACAAGTATCACTGTATAATGTGTCTTTTAGCTAAAACGACTAGTAGGTTATTTAACCAAAGGCATAATTGGTGAAATTAAACTCAAAATAGTAGGCATTAGTACACTTATGGAGAGGAGTTTTAATTATACTTGGCATTATTAGCTTAAGCAACTAAATAGACAAGTTTCTATGAAGTACAAATATTTAAGGAAAACAAATATGTGACAATTTAATAAAATTAACTACTTGTGTTAATTTGGTATTGGTTAACCACAATCCTCATTAACATTGTTGTACTGTAGCTAAGAGTCTGATAGACTATTCACAATAAACTGTTATTTAGAGACAATTAAAATGTAAGTTCAAGAGGGAAAAAAGTCTCCATTTAAGATAAACTCTGGACATAAATATTTTATCACTACATATAGACAAAATCCTTAGATATTTACAATTACTGGGTCCATTCTCCCTAGTTCTGTGGTTGTTACCATAGACCCCAAAGTATATTTTTTTTAAAAAAAAGATACTTTATACATTCCTCAAAAATTAAATTCAATGAGTTTTCCTTCTAGAACATTTAATATTTTCTGTTTTGGAAAGGAGAGAGGGATAACTTGCTTTACTTTTATGACAGACAAACATATACTTTTGCTTACATTTTGTATATATTTATACATTCTAATATTAAAATTTTTGTAAGAATTATCATTATTTCCACATTTCTAACAAAGTCTACTCAAATTAATAGCAGATATTCTGGAAAAAAATAGAGATACTTGCCATCATTTGCATTCCACATATTTCTTATTTGCCAATGGGGCTTTATTTCAACGGGTCACATGATTTCCAATGGAAACAAAATAATTGAATTTCCTAAACTATCTCTATAGAATTCCCAAAACCCAAAAACTGGGTTACACATATTTCAAAGAGAAATTGTCATTAGACTTTTAATTTTGTGAAGATTCAAAGCACTATAAGCTAAGGGGACAAAAATAAATTTATACTCCTCAGAATGACTATAGACTGAGAATACATGTAATTTTTATACATATATTAAGTGATAGAAATTGATGTGACTACAGATAGAATTGAGAGAAATAATAGAGAGAGAAAAATGTAATCAGAACACTGTAAATGAAAGTATATTTAGGACATTGTTTATGTTATACTGGTATAATTACAATATTTAAAGGTAAATGACTCAATAATTTCAGGAAAATGTAATTTAAACTACATTCTCAGTGGTTTTATCTTTTTTGATGAATGAGGCCAGAGTGATATAAATATTGTATAGTATAATATAATATTTGACTAAATTCTACTCTCATTTATAATAAAAAAGTATGTAGTATATGCTTTTGTGCACAATTTTATGAAAGAGGATTCAAGTTATTAAGGCAGTTGCCAAAGTTCTTACAGATTGTAAATGACAGAGCTGGGACTTGAAACCATGTCTATTTGATTACAAAATTTGTCTTTTTTTTTAAATAATTTTATTTATTTATTTATTTATTTTCCACCCAAAGCCCCAGTAAATAGTTGTATGTCACAGTTGCACATCCTTCTAGTTGCTGTATGTGGGATGCGGCCTCAGCATGGCCAGACAAGCGGTGCATCGGTGCGCGCCCGGGATCCAAACCGGGGCCGCCAGCAGCGGAGCGCACGCACTTAACCGCTAAGCCACGGGGCCGGCCCCAAAATTTGTCTTTTAACTTTTAAACTTTGTTTCAAATTTTACCCTTCATGCAAAGGGAGAATTAATATAAAAATATTAAACTTTAAAAATATCTTAGCAACACTAAATAGTTAAGAGTCCCATAAAAGAAGCAGTGCTGTTGTATTGACAGAAAGCCCTCATTAACAACATTTTGCTGTAATATGTAAAGATAGATAAAATCAAATGTGAACAATTTATTTACTCATTCAGTAATTCTGGAATGTCACTATTCTTAATTTAAATTCATTTTCTTTGTAACATTCCAAGATCTCACAGGATAAAATCTGAGGAATTATTTAAATTTCATTCTGTGAAAATTGTATTTGTTCTTTCTAGCACTGAGTTTTTTCTCAGTATGTCTATTTATTTGAGGTGCAGAAAAGAATATTAGAAAATATTCAAAAGGAAGGAGGACCTTCTTCTACATTACCACGAAAATCAAGTATATAAGCAATTTCTTTTGCCAAGTTAAATTTTAGGTTAAATTTCAATCCATTATTTAACTTTCAGTAAGGCTGAGTAAGTTCTTTATTGATTCTACCCTTCTACAGATAACAACTCTAAATTCTGGATAGAGTGAAAATTAAAAAAAAAAAGAGAGAAAAGGAAAGAAAGAAAAAAACATCCAGAGATCATGGGAGAATGAACAAAAAAAAAGAGACAGATTCTGGAGGTGAATTAGCAATCAGCAAAGGATGACTTACTTCTTTATATTCCGTTTTGACTGTAGGAAGGTGATGTTAGTACAGCATAAAGAGACTAAAATTCCAAAAGAAAATCTGCAGTCTTCCTGCTCTGAAGAAGCAATGTACAGAGGTGGGGTAACAATACCTGTGGGATAGTGAGGTGGGATACCAAGGAGAGAAGACTCATATTCTATGTATAAACTCTGCACAAAACTCTGGGTAACATCAACCCATGCCTGCATGGAACAGAACGCAGCTAAGGATAAAAGAACTCAACTGAGATTTTAGCTACCAAATAAAACACAGAAATTGCAGTTTGAGTCAAACTAAAACAACAAAGTTAGTTGTCTATTTAAAAATTAATCAATGCTTTTCAAAAAAAATAACAAATCCAGAGTCTCCACAAGAAAACACTCAAGACACCCTGGATAAAATCCAAAAGTGCTCATACAAAGAATAAAAAAAAATGGCAATTCTCAAAGAAAAGACAGTGAGTCTCAAGATGACACATATGTTTGAATTAACAGACACAAATTGTAAAACACCTATGAAAGCTATACTCACAAATATAAATGGAAATATGCTCACAAGAGCTCAACACTAAACAACACAGTATATTGCTATGAAAAATTAAAAAGACTTGTATAAACAGAGAGCTATCCCGTGTTCATGGACTGAAATACTCAATATTATTAAGATGTAAGTTCTTCTCCAAATGACCTATAAACTCACTGTATTCCTAAAATGATTATAGTATTTATATGAAAATGGAAAGATCTTAATATCTAGAGTAATCTTGCAAAAAAGAAAAACATTGTGGAATTTACATTATCTTACTTCAAGAACGACAGTGAAGCCGCAGTAGTTAAGATAGTGTGACACTGACATAAGGATTGACAAACATTATCAATGGAGGAGTCTAGAAAGAGTCCAGAAATAAACCCACATTTATAGAGTCATTTGACTTTGGATAACAGTGTCAAAACCAGCGAATAGAAAAAGGAAATTCTTTCCAAAAACTTGCTGGAATAACTGGATAACGATAACTGGAAAAATTAGCCTTGATTTTACCTCACACCATACTCAAAACTTAATTTGAGGTGGATCATAGACCTAAATTTACAAGCCAAAATCAGAAATAATTTAAAGAAAAATAAAGGATGGGCAAAATCTCATTAAATATATGATATTAAGAAATTCAGGTTATAAAGTAAAAATTACCCAAAGGTTTCCTAGAACAGTCCTACTAAAATATAGACTGTATTGGTACTAATTCATGAACTGCTTTTATCTCATATCTACAACAAGGTAAGTACAAAAATTGAGAATAAGTGTTTTGAAATTTTTATAGCAATTTGACATTACCAAGATAATATCCAAAATTCTCTAGGAGAAGAATTTCCTAGGTGTTGCCAGGAAATTATTCTAGGATCTTCTAAGACAGCACTACAAAAAATGTGGTCTGAGGACTAGTGCTGATTCTTGATTTTTTTTTCTTTAAATTTCTTGATGACAACATAAGCCTAAACATTGAAAGCAAGTGTTATAAAATTTTGATAGCAATTTGGCATTGCCAGGACATTGAGCGGTGTATAGAATAGTTCAGGTATTGGGAAATTTGCATGGTAAGTCAAATGTGAGGCAACTCGCATACTAGTCAGGAATAGTAGGATTACATTACAACATAGTTATTTTAAGAGTAGTCTGTGGGGCTGGCTGGGTGGTGTAGTGGTTAAGTTTCTGTGCTTTGCTTAGGCCTCCTGGGGTTCACAGGTTTGGATCCCAGGCATAGACTTACACACTGCTCTCAGGCCATGCTGTAGCAGCATCTCACATACAAAAAAAAAGAGGAAGATTGGCACAGATGTTAGCTCAGGGATAATCTTCCTCAGGTAAAAAGAGGAAGATTGGTGGGGGCTGGCCCGGTGGCGCAAGCGGTTAGGTGCGCGCGCTCCGCTGCGGCGGCCCGGGGTTCGCTGGTTCGGATCCCGGGCGCGCACCGACGCACTGCTTGGTAAGCCATGCTGTGGCGGCGTCCCATATAAAGTGGAGGAAGATGGGCACAGATGTTAGCCCAGGGCCGTCTTCCTCAGCAAAAAAAGAGGAGAATTGGCGGATGTTAGCTCAGGGCTGATCTCCTCACAAAAAAAAAAAAAAAAGAGGAAGATTGGCAACAGATGTTAGCAATGTTCCTCACCAAAAAAAAAGAGTAGTCTGTTAGTTGTATCCCAAAAGCATGTAAAAAGTAAGAAAATGTATTCATTTTTAAATATAATTCATTTTTTAATAATCATACTAAATTTAGAAGGTTCATTTATAGTTAAAAAATAGATAATTTAGGTAATAAAATACTTGTTATTTAATTTAAATTCTAATTTAAAAAAGGCAATCTACTATCCACTGGTGTTATTTGTCAAAAGAAAAAGGCACTCATTTCTGAGTGTGACAGTAGTAGTAAACCAAAGGATGATGATGGGAGTGATTTTAAAAATAAGAAGACCAAAGTGTAGTAGTTTTATCTAGAATGTGATCATTCATATATTGTTTTGTTTTGTAACTATAAGAGAAGTGCTAAGACCAATATATGTTTACTTGTAGACATAGACTGGCTAATGAAGTAATGAACCCATCAAAACCTTAGCAACATTTAGAAATAGATCATAAGAATTAAGTTCAAAGCAAAGCAATAAAAAATTCTACGAAATAGTTTTGCATTTAAATGCTACAGTAGCATATGTGTAAAGTGCTTTACTGGCCTGTGAAAAGGTTAGTGGAAGGCTGTTCCAAAGATGTTTACTTGAAATGTTCAGTGAAACTGTGACAAATTATAAAACTCAACTACTTTCCAATGATGTCAATGCTCAATATATACAAGGACTGACTAGCAATATGGAAGACCAATTCATGAAAGAAAGAAAGGTAGCAAAGCATTTTCCATTGTGGTTTGATGAATCTACAGATATTGTTAATATGGTCTTGCAGTACAATTCACCCCTTTAAAAGTGTTGAAACAGAACTGGTCTGTTATTTTATTCTGTAGATACTTTGTTCTTCTAATGCTCTAATTTTTTTTTCTCTGCCATTGAAAACCACGTGGCATCTCTTCTTTGAATGGATATATTCAGTTTGGTCATTGATGATTTCAATGGTCTGGAAACTTCTATTTAAGGAAGAACAGAGTTTCTGCATAACAATGTCATGCTCCATAATTTAACAAAAATTATCAATGAAGTAGTGGGTGTTCTTGATCTTGCACATCTGCAATACATTATCACTGAACCCCTTAAAACACACTAAATTTTATTTTTGCAAAAAAGAAGATCAATATATAGGAGTTTGATGGACCCAGTATTTATTTATCTCATTTAAAGTTAAGCTTTGCTACTTCATGTAAAAAACCCTAAAGACTCCACCAAAAAACTATTAGAACTAATAAATGAATTCAACAAAGTTGCAGGATACAAAATTAATATATAGAAATCAGTTGCATTTCTATACACTAATAATGAGCTATGAGAAAGAGAAATTAAAAAAAAAAATCCCATTTACAATTGCATCAAGAAGAATAAAATACTTGGGTATAAATCTAACCAAGAAGGTAAAAGACCTATATTCTGAAAACTATAAGACATTGAGGAAAGAAACTGGTGATGACACAAATAAATGAAAAGATATACCATGCTAATGGATTGGAAGAATTAATATTGTTAAAATATCCATACTACCCTACAAATTCAATGCAATTCCCATCAAAATACCAATAGCATTTTTCACAGAACAAGAAAAGAATCCTAAAATTTGCATGGAACCACAAAAGACCTCAAATACCAAAGCAATTTTGAGAAAAAAGAACAAAGCTGGAGGTATCACACTCACTGATTTCAAGCTATACTACCAAGCTATAGTAATCAAAACAATACGGTACTGGCACAAAAACAGACACGTAGATCAGTGGAATGGAATAGAGAGCCCGGAAATAAATCCACACATATATGGTTAATTAATCTATGACAAAGGCGGCAAGAATACACAACAGGGAAGAGATAGTCTCTTCAATAAATCGTGTTGGGAAAACTGGACAGTTACATGCAAAATGTGACTGGACCACTATCTTACACCATATACAAAAATAAATTCAAAATGGATTAAAGATTTGAATGTAAGACTTGAAACCATAAAACTCCTTGTATGTATATACTTTTATATCTGTCTAATACTCAAAATTAATTTTTTCATTTTAGTTTTTCACTTCATTTTACCTAATAATTAATTTTATTACATTTTTAAAAGTATCAGATCATGATGAATTAGAAATTTAAAACAAATAATCAAACAAACAAATACTCCTAAAAATCAAAGATTATTTGACAAATGTAAATATCCTAAAACACCATGCATTATATTAATATTCTATTAAAATATCAATTTCCCCAGTTTTGCATAGTAAGAATCGTGGATTAATGCTTTCTTTAAAATCAGGCACATGGTACATTAGCAATAATTGTATAGCTTTATTAAGTATATACTAATTGACAACCAAGGTATTATTTCACTTTTCTGCATAAATATAGAACTATTTCTTTGAGTTCCACCTTGAAGTTCTGTTGAGAGAGAAAGAAACAGATTTTAATACAGTCATGCGTTCGCTTAACGGTGAGGATATGTTCTGTGAAATGCATTGTTAGGCAACTGCATTGTTGTGCAAACATTACAGATTGTACTGAAGGGGAACAAAATTTGCCACCCCAAAATGTGTCTGTTTAATATGAGGATTATTTTAGGCTGATTATTTTCAAGAAATAAAAGACAATATTTTTCTTGTTACCCACCCCCCCTTAACTCCCTGAAAGAATTCAGATTAAAAAAACTTGTCTCAGTAAGTGAGCTATCACCCTAGCATAACATGAACTAGGTGTAGACAGGGAGGAACCTGGAAAAGCCTGTTCGTGGATCTCCCCTCTGTGTTCTTCTGTTTCTGTGTGGCCAAAAAACACTTGTTTTCCAAATGTTTGTTTCTTTTCACCTATCTGTGAATTGCCTTCCTTCCCTTTGAAGTCCCTGACTCTCCCCACCCCCAGTATCTCCTTTTGTCTTTAGCTGAGGATGGACTTGAAGGTGAGGGCTTCAGCCATTTTGATGAGTTACTCGGTTTTCCTGAGTTTCTCCCATGTGTACATGTGATTAAACTTTTGTTTTTCTCCTGTTAATCTGTCCCATGTCAGTTTAATTCTTAGACAAGCCAGAAGAACCTAGAAGGGTAGAGGAAAATTTCTTCCTCCTCTACAGTACTTACACACGCCTAGATATTATAGTGTACTACACACCTAGGCTATATGGTACTAATCTTATGGGACCACCATCATATAGGTGGTCCATTATTGACAGAAATGTCATTATGTGACACATGATTATACCAAACAATTGGCATACTTTCTTACCTTTGACACAGATGCAAGATTTTGTGTGGCTGTCCATAGAGTTCCCCAAAATTTCTCTTATTGGATCACACTTGTACTTTAAAAAATTTAACCCTGTACACGATAGACAGAACAAAGGTTGATTTCTCAGACTTACATTACTAATTGTTGGACCAAGGATGTATTTATAGAAAGAAATAGAGAATATGCATAGCGTAAGCCTTTAAGATGAATGTTTTTTCTGTTTTAAAGAAGAGAGAAGGCAATGAAAGAAATGGATATATAGTTCTAGGTGTGACATAGATACAAAAGCAGCACAGTTGCCTGAAGAAAATAAGACCAGGATGTGAAGTCTGCTAGATAATGAAGTTATGTTTAATTCACTTTCTACTTTGAGTATAGTTGATTGGAAGGTCGAAATGGAGTTCATCCAAACAGCAGTTCTGGCTGTGACAATCTCTGTAGAGGAGCATTTGTAAGTGTAGATGCAGGATGGCTGCATCAGCCTAGAGGGCACAGCAGAATCCTATCCTGCATGCTGATTGTCAGTGCAGAATGAACCCAATCATTTTATAATTTTCATTTACTTCCCCTTTTTTTCAAATCTCCAAGAAAATAAGCAATCATGGTTGTTTAGATTTGAAATTTAATAAGTGCATACTTTGTCATAGAAAAGGGAACATTTATGAAAAAATTCTAATAGTACTTTTGTTGATCAATTACTGCCTATAAGATTCGAGGATGAGCACTCTGCAAACATATCTTTTAATCTATTATGCCAATAACAACTGTGCTCTGTCCTTCCTCTCTCTCTATATATATATACATTTACACATTAGACTACTGTAATATATATTATATAGAATACATAATCAGAATATATTAATAAAATATATAAAATATACGTCTATATTTAAAATATATCTATGCATATAATTATATCTCAAGCTATACCTGTATCTATTTCCATATATTTATAACTACAGTATATCTATATATTTAACAGACTAAGTTCTACAATAGTCATACCCAAGACTGTTTAATTTTACTGTTAATGATTCTACTACCATTTTCTTCTATCTCCTGGGAAAAATTTTTAAACATACCCAATAAACCACATGGCTGGTAAGTAAATATTTTCAATGTCAAGTACCACATTTCTAGCCATTTTATATATATTTTTAAAACACACTATGAATGAGATATAGCTTAAGTGCAAATGTTTCATATACGCATTGTAAAAATAAATAGATTCCAATAGCCATTCTCTGCCCAGTGTGTGTCTACCATACTGTGGAGATTTGTCTTTATTATGCTTTTGACACAAGTCAAGAATGGGAAATATAACAATCCCTAAAGCTCTTGCCTGAAAGAACTTTCAACTCTTTCAGGGTTTATTCAACAAATCCTCATAAAATTCAGCCTCCCAGAAGGTGAAACTACTGTACATTAACTTAGAAGAAAAATAAGGGCAGATTTATCTCTGATTCAGTATCTGAAAGCCAATGCTGGGATACTCTTTGCCTTCTATGGAGTTCGGTCTGCACCACACTAGTGCATTAAGCTGTTACAATTCTATAAGTTCTTTTGTTATTTTTAAATGTTTGGCTGTGGCTATTTCTGCTGTTTTATACTCAATCAGATGAGTGATTACAGTTGTAGGGTCAATGAAAAAAAGTTGAATTTCTGTAAAGAGAGACCAGAAAAAAATGAGTAGAACACAGTTTTTTAAACTATATTTTGTCTAGACTCAGTATTTGGAAAAATAATGTGTTAAAATGCCAGGAAAAAAATTGAGCTTACTGTTTTTATTCGCCAATTATATTTGGCTGCAAATCCCCACAATTTTAATATGATCTTGCTGTTGACATTCATTGTAAAATTGCAGAAGTATCTCACCAAACTAAAATTCTTTATCAGATTTAAATGTCATAATAAGGTCAATTAAAGATACTTGCTTGTGGAATGATAGCATAAAGTGTTGCTACATGCTATGGACTGAAATTTTGTGCCCCATCCCCAAATCCGTATGTTGAAGTCCTAACTCCCAGTGCAGCTGCGTTTGGACTAAGAAAGTAACTAAGGTTAAATGAGGCTGTAATCACATCAGCAGATGCATATTGTCAAGATGTACCTTTCATAACAGTGATCACTTGGCTGAGATGATGATAAGAGGATCTCTTTATTGCAAAGATATGGTTTCCCTTTAAAATTAGCAAGTATCTAGGTGTTATATTTTGGCAATGTTGGAATATCTTGGTTTTTCCAAATCTTTCACCAAATGATTGTAGCATCTGTTGATTATTCTTGCCTGAGTCAATTACAGTTGCTTCTGCTATTAACACCTTTTATGTGTTCATGAAAAACCCCTTGTTCTGCAAAATAATTCACAAAATATAACAGCCTTATGTTTGTTATTTCTTAGAGTTCTTTGGAATGTTCTTATCAAATATCTAAAAGGCAATTGTAATAAAGTAACTGAAATAGAAATATGTCAGCCAGCATTTGTACTTAGCCTTTTGTTCATTTTAGCTATTATGGTAGAAATCATACTGTGATTTTTCATTTTCATTTCCCTGTGGTTTATTACGCTGAGCAGTTTTTCATATGTTTGCTGATCATTTGGCTATCTTCTTTGTGAAATGTCTGTTCTAATTCTTTTGCCCATTTTTCTAATGTGTTGCCTAATTTTTCTTATTGATTTGTAAAAGTTCTGTATATATTCTGGATATGACCTTTTTCTCAGATTTGTGTGTTGCATATATTTTCTCCTCCTCATGTGATTTGCATGTGATGTTTTTGACAAATAAAGATAATTTTAGTATATTATAATAATTTTTTTCAACTTTGGTTAGTGCTTTACGGGTCCTGCTTAAGAAATAATTTTCTCTTCCAAGGTCACAAAAATGTTCTTCTATGGTTTCTTCTAAAAACTTCATTGTTATGCCTTTCATAATGAGATTTGCATTCACTTGGAATTTATTTTGTTTATGATGTGGTGTTTCCATAAGATTAACCAATTGTAGCATCACCTAATTGAAAGAATATATATTTCCTTATTAAAATTCAGTATCAGCTTTTAAAAAATCTAGTTTCTTTCCATCAGTTATAAGAATATGGATCTATTTCTGGACCCTCTATTATCTTCCATAAATTAGTTTGTCTACTCTAGCAAAAATACCACAGTGACTGATCTATGATAGCTTTAAATAGTTCTGGCTTTCTTCTTCCCTAATTGCTTTGGCTATTCTTGACCCTTTGATTTTTTCTATAAGGTTTTTTTTTTTAAATTTTACTTCTTTTAATAAAGTAAAATTGACATACAATATTATATTAGTTCCAGGTGTACAACATAGTGATTTGACATTTTTATACATTTCGAAATGGTCATCATACTAAGTCTAGTTATCATCTGTCACTATATAATGTTATTACAATATTATTGACTATATTTCCTATGCTATTTTAAAACTAGTGCCATTTACCACAGGAATTTACCTGCCATGTTTTGTTTGTGATTGTGTTAAATCTACAGATTAAATTTGGTAAGGTAAGGTATCATCTTAAAATTGCTAAGCTTTACAGTCAATAAACATGGTATCTCTCCATTTATTAAGTTCTTTAATTACTCTCAATAAAGTTTTATAATATTCATATAAAGGTATTCTCGCACATATTTTATTTGACCTATTTCTAGAAATTTTTTTGGCACAGTTAATTTTGGTATCTTTTTAAAATTACTTTTTACTTTGTAGCTAGTGTATATAAGTAGAATTAATTTTTGTATATTGACTTTGTATCCAGTGAGTTATATATTCACTATTAAATAGTGTGAAGATTATTTGTATTACAAGTACACAATCAAGTCATCTGTGAATAAAGACAATTTTATTTCTATCTTTCTAGTCTCAATAGTATTTTTTCCTACCTTTGTATTGCCTGGATCTCTAGTAAAATGTTGAATGATAGAGATGATATGGGATTTTTGTTTTTTCCTCGTTCTTGGTCTTTGTGGTAAGAGTGGACATTCTTATCTTATTCCTAACATTAACAAGAATTCTTTGAGTTTTTTGTTTTGTTTTGTTTTATGATTCTAGATATTGATCTGAGGAATATACAGTTTATCATATTATGGAAATCACTGTATTTTTATAAAGAACATGTTTTAAATTTAGTTGACAACCTTTTATTATCTATGGAGATAATTATGATTTTTTTTTTTACTTTGAGTCGTTATTTATGTTAGATTTAACTATAATTTTCTTTTCTTCTTTTCCTTTTTTTCTTTCTTTTTTTTCTTTTTGTTTAAACAATCTTTGTTGAGTCTTGGTATGAATGCTATACTGTCTACATAAAATGTGGTTAAACATTATTCCCTATGCCCTAGAATAGTTTAAGGGGCATTAGAATTATATGGTATTTGAAGGCTTGACAGATGTCTCCCATGAAATGTTTTGTGGTGGTAATATTTTCAAGCATAATTCCTTAAGATTTTTACTATATCCTCTATGAAAATTGGTAGGTTTTAACTTTCTATTTCTACTAGGGTCAGTTTTGATAAATTGCATTTTGCAATTTATCCATTTAACCTAGGTTCTAAATCTTATTTTCCTAGAGTAGTGTAAAGAATCTCATGATTTTATTGAAAATATCTTCTGTCACCAAAAACACATGCTCACTTAAGTTTATAAACATACTTATATATATAGCTATATTATAATACTTATATATATATTTGCTTTACTTTGTTTTAGTTATATTTTAGGAAATCAGTTGGAAGACTCGTATTGATGTGAATTGAATTTTAATTTTACCCATTAGGAGTAATGGGAATTAGACATTCAATGAGGATTTTCTTTTTGCAAGAGTAGTCATTGATATCCAAACTTATATATCTAAAGACTTACCATAATTTTTATGTTCCTTACACCTTCTACATATGTCGCTTTGATTGTTACCCATTGATCAGCCTTAGATTGAGGACGGAGTGCTAAGATCTATTAATATTAATTTTGTTTATTTATCTTACATATTATGTAGTTTATACTTTATGAAGGCTCTTTAGTGTTAGACAGTGAATAGATATTCATAAATATTATATCATTATAGCAAATGTTTGCCTTTAAGAGAATAAATGATTATTTTAGTTTTGTCTCACTTGATCTTTTTGGTCTGAATTCAGGGTAGGTGGCTTGGTTGCCTTGCTTTCTTGTTTTCTTTTTCTGTTTTTAAATTTATTTTTTTACTTTACTTTGACCTCTGTCTATTAATATGACAAAATCATTTCTCTTTATTCTCACATTTTTAATAAGATTATTCCACTTCGTCAGTACATATAGTATCTACATATTTTTTCACCCTTATAGCTTCTTATAATCATGATCCCCACCTGACAAGCACCAACATTTGCCATATTTTTTGCTGATCATGTTTTTTACTGGATGAAGTTTGTTCCCCAATATATTTCTAAGAAAGGCTCAGAAGGAAATTATTTCTGCAGATCTTGCATATTCACAACAATTTTTCTAAAAGCCTGATCCTTGAAAGTCAGATTGACTGGAAATAAAATCTTTGGTTTTAACCTTCTTAAAAATGTTCTTCTTCTATTGTCTAATTTTGAATATTGCTAATTAAAAGTCATATAACAATCTGAATATATTTCCTTTGTAAATGACTTCATCATATACCTGAAGGCCTGAAATATTTTCTTTTTTTATTTTTTAACATTTGATTGTTTTGCTAGGTTATGTCTCCAAGATGACTGCTCTGGCTTGACTTCTCTACTTACACAATGTATCCTTTTTATATATTAATACACATATTCTTTTATTTCAGGTAGATATTATTGAATTTGAGTTTTTTTAATATTATAATGACAATTTTGTTGCATAGTTTTTCTTCAGATATTCCAAGTATACATTATGTTGGATTTTTTTTGCCTACTGCATATAATCATTTTATTGCTAAACATTTTTAAAATTTTATCCTTCATTTTCTTAGCTCTTTTTATTCTTATCTTCTATATTCTTTGGTATGTTTACTATTTCATCTAATATTTCTTGTGAATTTTATAATTAGTCTTCACTGTATATAAGAACTGTGATCCAGGTCTAAAAACAGTATAGAAAGATAAAAAAAGTATCTATGAATTCAGTAACCTTAAATTTAAGTATAAAGTTTTACCTTCAAAAAATAAGTTATAGGAAAATCATGATGCACAAAAGTGGTCTGAAAGTAGCTATGGAGAACAGCTTCCCTTCATCTCTTGCATGTAAGTTAGGCAAATACTAGGAGGAATAATTTTCAACGAGCATGTAAGGCATGTAAGAAATAGTCATGGCGGGGCCAGCCCCGTGGCTAGCGGTTAAGTGCGGGAGCTCTGCTACTGGCGGCCCAGGTTCAGATCCTGGGTGCTCCCACGCACTGCTTGTCCGGCCATGCTGAGGCCGCGTCCCACATACAGCAACTAGAAGTATGTGCAACTATGACATACAACTATCTACTGGGGCCTTGGGGAGAAAAAGGGGAAAAAAAGGAGGAGGATTGGCATGGATGTTAGCTCAGGGCTGATCTTCCTCCCACACACACAAAAAAAAAGCAAAAAGAAATAGGCATGGCAAATTAAAGGAAAATAAGGTTCATAAATTTAGGAAACAGAAGAAGCTATTGTAAGGGAAGTGGCGATAAGATGATTATCTGTTGCCAGATAATATAGGAAGGGATAGGATAATGTATACACTGGTAAGAGTACTATAGTGAATGAGAATGAAGGGAGGGAAGGAAAGGGTTTGTACCCAAAATATATTGTCCATTTTTTTCTGGATATTTTTCATCCTGTTGTTTTAGATCTTTGCTTTTTCTAAAATACAAATCCACTGAGGCATAAGGAATGTTTCAAGAAACTTCTTAATCACCATTTATATTACAACGTGATTTTATTTCATATTGTTTTTGAGAAAAAAAGTTTAAACATGAAGAAAAATAAACCACACCAGTGATGGGAAGTTGTCGAAGCTGATCGCCTAGATTAACCTTTATCTTTCATTAACTCAGAAGTTTCCAAGTCCTCCCGTACTAAAATATACACGATCCATTTTTATTTAAAATAGTGCTATCAATGGAATTTTTGCTGTGTTTCTTTTGCTTTTTTTTTTTTTCCTGGAGGACTACTTTGAACGAAAATGAATAGTGGGATTCATTTAAATGTTTGTACAATCTGAGCATTTGTTAATTCCCACCAAATAATTATTACTTAGTTTAAACAACTATGATCTCTTCCTGGTAAATCACTCAGTTTGTGCCCCTGAAAGGAAAGGCTGACAAATGCCAACATTGAACCTATCAATTCTAATCCGCCTCTTTCTGAGACAGCTCTCTCTTGCCTAGGGGATATTGGAAAACACTGTGAAGGGACCAGCATTTCATCACCCAGAAAGGAATGACAGCTAAAGTCATCCAAGTACACATAAATGAACACAGAGCTGTCTTAACAACTTAACATGAGTTAATCATGTGCCCCTTTCTCTTATTCAAAGAACAAAACGTCCAAAGGTAGCCCTAAGGAGGCACACTGAGAGGAGGCACATATGTAGAGGGCCATTTGGAAAATATTTACCCTCAGCCGTCCGTGCATGAGTATTTCTCCACATAACTGGAACTAAGGCTTCATTTACATGAGAGTCCAAACAGTGAAGGTTAAGGTAATAGGCTTTGTCATCAGTTAGAACCTGGCTTTGTAAGTGTTCTCCAACATAACCCTTCTTTGTCACTGGGGAAAGCTCTAAGGTACTTTTTCCTACGTTGTAAAATATGAATAAATACAATACCTTTATATGAATTTGTAAGGATTAAAGGACATGTTAGAGCACCACTTATATGATTGGCACATAATAGGTCTTCAGTTAAGGTGGGTTTCTTTCTTGCTCTACATTTTCAAGTAACCTATTGTTCACATCTTGTGATGTGACCTGTTCATGTCTTGTAAAATCTAACAGCTCTGTGCAGTGAAGAAAAGCAATCTCAGAAGTAATTATAAGGAAGCATCACTCTAATAGCAAGCAATGAGGTACATATATTTAATGTTATGGTCTAAACGGGAGGGTAAGAAAATAAAACTTTTGTTTATGTATATATGCGTTTGTATCCTGTTAAAGTTTTGCTTTTGAATGTATGTCTTATAATGTCTTTATATTAGTAGAGAACCACACATAATTTATGAATAAATAAATGTATGTATAGTGTGAGTGTGTGCTAATATTTTAATTTACTGGTACGTGAATAATAAAATTTTTGGAGATCACTAGTTGAGTCAGTATAAGCAAACACCAACTTTGCTAGTGTTTGTGAGGTCCTGCATAGATGTCCATCATAGAGTAAATTGAAATTAGTTGCCAAATTTCTTTGTGTTAATTAGAAAGGTATTTCATAAATGATTAAGAAAAACATTTATGAAAAGAAAATAAACTAATAAAAGGACACACACACACATACACACACACCCAAAAATCTCCCTGCTTGAATATAGTTAAACAGCTGACAAGGAGGACGCAGACTAGATTGCTCCAGGGATTGAATGAAGAGCATGTTCTGAGGAATAGTAAACTCATTTGCAAATGAGCATTTTCCCACTTGACCTCCTTGCCATATAAATTAACTACAGCAAGGTAGATGGCTAAACTGCAGGCAAATGTTTAGAGATTATCTAACCTCAATATTGGACCCCATCCTCTCACTTTGTATCCTACTTAACCAATTATCACACTTCGGTGATTTTGCTTTTTGCAAAGCCAGACCAGTATTATTTTTTTGTTGTTTTTCAGGAAGAAAGTGTGCATTAAAAATAGAAAATACTATATAAGTAAAAAAAAGATGGTTTTGCTAATATTACTCCTTGGATTTCTCTCCAGGGAAACATATGGAGCTAATAATTTTCTCTTCTGTGTCTCATGAGATATATCAAATCTCCAAACCAAAGATGTGCCAAAACATCTAACTAAAATGAAATAAAAATTGTTCATTTCCTTGAGATTTATGAAAGTTCAATACCTTCATAACAGGACATATTACCACTGGTCAAAGCAAAACATAGCCAAGGTAGCAATTGTATTTTCTTGCATTATCTTTAGTGATGAAAATAATCATTACTTTTTATATTCCTCATGTTTAATGCACTTTGGAATTAAAAATGGCCAAATGTAGATAATTTTCTATGTTTCATGGAATGTTTTTGGTACTCTTAGAAACTTTTCCTTCTCTCTGTTATAGGTCCAGCAGCATAGGTAGATGCCTTTGTCTTAAAGAAATGCTATGCTCTTCTGTTATGCACAGTATTAAATACAACTGAAATTATATTATTTCTATATCTGAAGACAGATGAAAGATAGCACAAATTCTAAC
Organism: Diceros bicornis minor; assembly: GCF_020826845.1. Taxonomy (NCBI): domain Eukaryota; kingdom Metazoa; phylum Chordata; class Mammalia; order Perissodactyla; family Rhinocerotidae; genus Diceros; species Diceros bicornis. Next base: position 72,538,700 of record NC_080749.1, read on the forward strand.
GTCATAATTATGCTGTCAAATAATTTCTTTTTAGCTTATTATGTGTTAGTGATATTTTATTGAGGTATAATTGACATATAACATTATATTAGTTTCAGGTGTACAATATATGATTCAATATTTGTATATATATATATTGCAAAATGATCCCCACAATGAGTCTAGTTAACACCCTTCACCACACATAGTTACAAATTTTTTTTTCTTGTGATGAGAACTTTTAAGTTCTACTCTCTTAGCAACTTTTTCAAATATGCAATACAGTATTATTAACTATAGTCACCACGCTGTACATTACATCCCCCTGACTTATTTATTCTATAACTGGAAATTTGTACCAATCTGTTCCGATGTCAGTGATTTTAACCCTAGTATAGTGCCAAGTGGGCTTAAAGCAGATATCACATCACTGGCAACATGTAGTGTGAAGGTGTAAGGGATATCATTAGGGGAGAAAATCACGCAATGAAGCAGCAGAGCACACAGGCTCCCCCAGTTCTCATTATGTCGGAGGCGGTGCTCAGTGCACACATACCAAACCGTATGCGTCATGCACTGGGCTTTAGAAAAGCGTTCCTGGCCCATAAAGCTCCCATAATTGTTAGGGAGAAGGTCGAAGGTAGAAGATGATCGTGTATCGGATGGATAAACCTTTCTGGTCAAGAAAATACCCTAGCTAAAAAGAGAATCTTCCTGAGCACAGTGAAGTCTCATCCTGTTTTTCACTCAATTTAATGAGATTGAGGCTCCAGCGTTTGTCTCTCTTAAAACAGCCGCTCCTAAATAACTAGAATTATCCTCATAATGCTGCTATCTTAAATTTAAATTCCAGGAATCAAGAGTTGAATGTGACTCCCACTTTAATTTTCCAGCTAACCAATATCTGTGCTCTATAGCCCATTTCAGCAATTTACAGGCTATTCTAAAGTAACCTTAATTAGGAGTAACAAGACATTTCAGAGACAATTTTATCTCCTTGATTTTACACCAAAATGCATATACCTAGTCTATTGGCAAATGTGGTCAAAGAAAATACATATTTCTATAGCATGTAACAATCCATTTCTGGTATTCAGAGATTTAAAAATGAATGTCCTTCATTGTGTCTATCCAAATTTCACTTTTATCGGAGAGAGATGAAGAAAGGATGACATCAGCTTTGTAAAACTTCATATATTTGAAGGTTTATAAATTTATCTTCCAACTCCTCAGTCTAAATGTGTATAGTGTGCTCTTATATCTTAAGGATAAGATGTAAATCATATGAACAGTTATTTAAAGTTGAGAACTAATGCAATGTGAATTGTTTAAAGCTTGTAAGTTGCAATGCATTTCATATCAATTTGCTGATTAGTAATGCCATGTTTGAAGGTCTGTGAACTCAACTGGGTTCACTTTCTTTGATCAATTTATTACAAATGTATGTTATTAAGTAAGTAATGTTAATTTTCACGAAATACTTACTGAGACGAAAACAACTTTTTTTACATTCTTTAATTTTTCATATTATTTTCATATCATTTTTATTAAAGTATTGCTAAAATTTTCAAATTCATAAGTGTTGCCAAGTAGCAGCAAATCATTCAACATTTTAGAGATAAAAGTTATAGTTCAAAAATAAATAAACAAATGAACACAAATACTCATGGACTCATATTTTTATACTCAATGTATTTCGACTCTTCAACTCATGTTTACAATATCACCTCCTAAACTACCGTTAAAAAATCAGAAACAGCAATAGATTTTTACGTACGTATGTCATGTTCTTGAATATAAGTTTTAAAACTTTAAAATATTAAAATTTAAAAAATTAAAAAATACTTGTTCTCTTTGTTGTCAGAGAAGATAACGGTTTTTAAAGTTTTAATAAACTATTACCATAGTGGGTTGAATAATGTCCTCCCAAAATTCCTGTCCACTCAGAACCTGAGAATTTGACCTTATTTGGAAATAGGGTCTTTCCAGATACAATTAGTTAAAAACCTTGAGATAGAATCATCCTGGATATAGGGTGGGCCGTAAATTCAATGACTAGGCTCTTTATAAACCAGGAGGAACTTGGGAATCAAGAGACACAGATACCCAGAGAGGATAGTGACGTGAGGATCAGGCAGAGATCTAGTGATGTGTCTGCATGGCAAGGAACACCAAGGATTAGCAGCAGCTGCCAGAAACTAGGAGAGAGTCGGGGAACACATTTTCCCTCAGAGCTTCCAGAAGAAACTAACCCTGATGCCATCTTGATTTTGGACTTCTGGCCTCCTGAACTGTAAGAGAATACACCTCTGTTGTTTTAAACCACTCTGTTGTACCTTGCTATGGCGGCTCTAGGAAACAATTCAATTACCCCATATACCTGGTATGCCACGCCCTTCTACCTTTGGTAGAAGGTTTTATTAGCCCGGTGACCTACAAATTTAACCAGAATATATCTACGCTTCTTATCGGACCTTGACACTTAGAATTACTTTCAAACTGTGGAGAAAGCCTAAAAAAACACAAAACAAAATGAGCTATTATATTCTAATATTTCTTTGATTGATATCCCTTTCTTCCTTGCTCAACTGGGATCTGTGACACACAGGAATCTGATCTGCTAATCTAACTTCTATTCCATAGTTTGTGCTTTTGCTTTGTGATGTTAGGTAATTTTTCAAGACCACTATATCCATTTTCACCAGTATCCATTCTAGTCTTTATTTTCTCAATGCCTTTTTAATTTCAAAACACCTTTTCTTCAAAGAACTTGATCATGTGCCCGGCATATTTCATATGAGTAGCATCTTAAATATCATTAAAGACTCATTAAATGTGTGTGTATGTGTGTGAGTTTGCTTATTTTTTCATGAAATTTGCCTTAATATGATACCCTTTCATAATTGTTTTACTTAGTATCTTTCCATCTCTTTAAATTAGAATGATTTACAGCATTAGCTGTTTATTGGAATCAACTAGAGAGTTTTCCACAATTCACAGCCTGGCTGTGCTCTGATCAATTGAATTAGAATGTCTGGGTGTGGGTCTCAGACACCACTGTTTCCTTAATTCCACCAAATGATCCCGTGCTCAATAAAGCAGAGAACCACTGTGCTAAATGGTGAGTAATCGCTCTTTGACTACACATCTACTTATTCTACCATACTGAAAACTACCACCACATAAGATAGTGACCAATTCAAGCTGTTGGATTTTTTTTGGGTGGTTGTAGTTCAACAAATAGTGAGAAGAGTGATTTTTCTTCCTCCATAGTCTAGCATTGAACATGCTGTGTGCTGTAAATTACGGATTTATATAAAAGAGATCCTTACATTTGTGGACTCTATGTATAATTTAGAGAGGTCATGCTCTGTCAGCTGCACCAAAGGGAAAAAATTCTTTTCCAATATCAGTGAGATTGCTGTGTGGCAAGATTATGGGAGCAAGTCTTCCTTATGTTTTGTGGGATTCAATCCCTCTCATTCCATTGGGTCCCTCTAAAGCAGCCATGAAATTATTGATTTTTCCCACAGACTGCCCACAGAGTAGAGAAGTTGCCCCTTCCACCGACTAGTGACTCTATCATTACTTCTAGCAGTGCGCCAAGGTAGATGGAGATTTGGCGTTGTTTTAACCATTTATGCTTATAATATGATTGTTTCTGTGGATAGTTGACAGAGAAAAGTAGTCATAAACATGTACCTCTCACCTGTCACCTTTACTAACTTTTCAGCTTTAACATATGTATGCCATTTTTTCTTAGTGTTGTATCTTAAAAACAATATATATTTGGTCTGTAGCAGTGGTTTTTAATGTTAAATCATGAATAAAATGATAATTTGATAAAATTATAGTTTGTTACAGTCTGGAATTTAAAACCAGATTGTATTAATTCAGATACATTAGAAACCTTCCATTCTAAAAATTTAATTTAATATTTGCACCTATTTTTGTAATCACAAGCATAGAAATCGTTTAACTCATTTTAACATTCACCATCAAATTTTATATTCTGCAATTTCCTGATTCATAAATTATAATCCATTTTTTATGTACTTGGAAAATGTTTTCAAATATTTCCACCAAGGGCATTAAAAGTGGTTATTTTCTGCTCCCTTATCAGCTAAAAAATATATTATTTTGTGTTAATAATATGAGAATAACAAATTAGCCACTTCTTTTCAAAACAAAGATATTGTTCCATTGTCTTTAAGCATTGACTACAGGAAGTGTGGTTTCTTTTGAGGTGGTAAGGTACTAATCAGTCCTCCTGATGCTTAGATTTTTTTTTAATATAATGTTTTTATTTTAACCATTTTACTAGGGTGAAATTTTGCATGAGACTGATCTCATTTATTTTATATGGAATGTAACAAACCCTGACTGAGATATTTTCAAATTATTTTGGCAAATAACTATTTCCTTCCTCTTTAATTATATCTTTATTTTTATTATTTTTATTCCCTTATACATTTTAGATTTAATATCCATATGTATTATATTTTATCTCACCATTTTTCAAATTTCCTGAGATATATACAATTAAATGTACAACTTCAATGAGTTCAATGAGTTATGCCAAATGTATATACCTTTGCAAACATTACACAATCAAAATATAGAATATTTGTTCACTCCCACCAAGTTCTCGTATATCTATTTGTAGTCAATCCCTGCCACCCTAGGCAAAGGTGATCACTGACATGCCTCTGTCACTATGGATTAGTTTCATCTATTCTAGAATTTCATATAAATGAATCATGTAGTAAGTTGTGCATTGTGTCTGGCTTTTCTTGCCCCACATACAGTTGCCAGTTGAGTTTCCCTAACACTTTTCCTTAAGACTCATTTCCCTTCTTTTCTCAGCTTATTCTCTGCATCATGTGCTATTGCCTCGTACCTCATCATATGATTTTATCTCATCCTTGCCTACTCCTTTTTATGCCCTTAATTCTTTCTCAGTGTCTCAATCTAAAATTTTATTTTGTTGATGTTTCTAGTTTCTGTAGCAAATATATATTTCAGAAATGTTATGCTTTTTATCTTTCAGGATCATAGTCATTTCTTTTTTTTATTTTGTTTGTTTGTTTGTTTTCACCTAAGTCTAATGTTAGTTCACCTGACATTAACATTTTGACTGTTAGTTCAAAATAAGACATAGTCATATTTGATAATTGCTATTAGACTAAATTTTTACATTTAACCTGTCCTCATATTAAGTATTTTTAAATGCTTGTGAAATCTCTCATATCTGAATAGTTAGTGGTTATTTACATTTCTCAACCAAGTTTCTGTTGTCATCACGTGTTCTTGTGGAGCAGCTCTGCCAAATCACAGAGGAATTTTGTATCCCCACAAATACATCTGGTGATATTCTTACCTCTGTTCCAATGCCTAGCAATTAAAATTCAGAAGCTCTGCCTCCCACAAAACTATATTACTGTCTGTCCTCTCATACCCAATTCCTTCTAATTTCCCCTTCGATAAAGTCTCTAATTCTAGGAAACACAAACCCGAGTTAGAAAATATAGTAGTTGGCTCAACAAAAGCAAATAAACATGAAAGGTAGAGAAGAATGCTTGTTTGGTGTTTCTACAGATAATGGGAGAAGGATGTGGTACTTTTCACCTTTCAGGAGATCAATATTATTCTATGGAGATTAAAATACTTATTTTTTTCCTTCAAGTCTTCTCGACTTCCAATTTATCAAATATCCCTTCCAGATAATATCAATATATTACATGTTTGTTTTTGTGTTGTTGAGAATTATATTCCTTTATTTTTTTATTAGGTAATTTGCGATAATTTGAGATAAACTATGACAGCGCTTGATATTTGGATTACGTTTTCATAAGTGGCCATGGGACATTTTAAAGAATAATTAAATTCATTAGTTCCTCAAATTTAATGGTCTCACTACAATAGTATTAAAGCAGTCATCTCAACTCGTATTTTCTACTATATATTAGTAACATTCAAAATGAGAACATAAAGAACCAGTTGGAGTGCAGGGAAAAAGATGAGATGAAGGTCACTCAAAATATAGGCTATATTTTACAAAGGTAGAGAGTAAGTATAGGTAACTCAAAAATATTTATTTGCATATTTAATAATGTATTACATATTTTAAACACAGCCATGCTGTAGAAAGAAATAAGATATTTCTTTAAATTGGAGCTCATATATATCTTTTTTCCTACACCTGACTATTTTTCTTTCCTGAATTGATCTTTTTTTCCTCATATTTCTCTAGTGATTCTATTCTAAGTTATTTTTCCACATAAGCCTTAGAAATATTTTGAAGTAACAAAACATGCCCCCCTCCAATTCTGTTTTAATGTATATATGTAGAAAACTTAATTATCCATTCTAGGTAAAACAGATTATCAAATCTTTTTCAGTTAAATGTCTCATATACAGTTGTTACTTCTTCATAATGAAGTTGAATTATGAGCACAGGTAACTTATTTCTATTTCTAAATAGCAGAGTCAAATTAAATATTATCCCAGACACCACAATTTGTGGTTAGTACTTAAAATATAAATTTTAAAAGGAAATAATAAAAGGTCTTTTGAAATAATAGGATCAGTCAATGTACTGTTTCTATGTGTATTAACATAGACACCATGAATGAAATAATGCAACCTTAAGTACTCATTTGTACGCAAAAAAACAATTTGTATGCAAACACCACTCTTTATGAGAGCAATTTCTTAAGGAGTAGAGTTCAAAGCAATTTCCAATTAACCTTCAGTTACAAAAAAAGTGAAACTCAAAAAACTTTTACTGCATATTAAGAAAATATAGTTGTTAATTTGAAATAAAAGTGCTCTAGTGATGAAAAACTCTTAAGATACAAAGTAAAATTTGAATGTATTTTTTTTTCTTTTTTGCTGAGGAAGATTCGCCCTGCACTAACATCTGTTCCCAATCTCCTTCTTTTTTTGCTTGAGGAAGATGAGCCCTGAGCTGACATCTGTGCCAGTCTTCCTCTGTTTTGTATGTGGGAGGCCACCACAACATGGCTGGTGAGTGGCATAAGTCTGCACATGGGATCTGAACTCACGAACCCAGGCTGCTGAAGCAGAGCACGTGGCGGGCCCTTGAATGTATTTGTTTTTAAAAAAGACAGCTTCTAAATAACATTCAATTTTTATTTGTTTACCAAATACGTATTTTTTGCGTGTGAAGCAATTCCGTTTTTCACCCAATGATGGAAACAATAGAGAATTAATATATAGTATATATTAAAGAGTTAATACATAGCATTATTAGGTGAGATTTTTACACTGTCTTTAAGAATTTTATAACTACATTATGAGAAGGAAAATATTTAAGGGCCAGAATAAATTTGTGCTGCCCTTGAAGAATTTTACAGGATATTTAACTAAGTGTCATTGTTTTATACTTCCACAGTGACTTAGACATCTCCTTCAGTGACACATTACCTTCTTATTTATTGGTTTAATTGCTACCAGACTGTAAGGTCTACAATAAGAACTATTACTTTTCTATTTTTCATTTACAATGACCCAGTGAGTTTGGTGTATATTCACTCCCATTTTACCAGAAATTGAGACATAAAAAATTTAGGAATTTGCCCAAATTAATATAGCTTGGTATATGACAGAGGCAAGAGTCAAGAGAAAGCAGTTTGAATTCTTAACCACAGCGCACACACTGCCTCTCGTGATGTCAATAATAATACGTCTTTTGTCTTTTGGCTAGGAGTGTCTAACGTAACATCTGTTGACTATCAGGTCACTGTTTAAAGTGATCCAAAATACAGTTCAGAGAAAAACAGTCTTCAGCTACTTTAGAATAAAGTACAATATCCTATTGTCAATGCCAGTTTTTTATCAAAACTCTTTATTGAAACTTAATTTCTTATACAGCTTTTAAGCATGTAAAGCAGTTGATTTTTTTTCTCTGTTGAGTTTAAATTCCAAAATTGTACCATGAAAAACAAGACATACAAAAGAACTCCAAACTCAAGCCTAGTCTCACTTTTAACAGAGATGTGCAAGCCTAGGTACTGGGGTGAAGATGCATGATAGAAATGGGTGTGCTGTAAGGCCACTGAGTCTTTGAAAGAAAGTGTGAGTTTTTGAAAAAATAAGCAACAGTATCAAGAGAATTCAGACGAAACTAGAGTTCTTCAGATTGGATTGTTTCTTTAATTGTATGTGGCACATGGGAGCTGTTTCCTTGTCTCCTTTGGTATTCGCAGCTATGATGAGGATAGGCACAATGGCTTAATCAAGAGCACTGGTTAAACTTCAAGAAGTCCAAGTTCTCTGTAATCCACTATGACCTGAAGTGAGATTTTAGGCAGTCAAGTTCAAGACACTGGGACAACGTTCATTCAGATTCATGGGCTGCTCCCCGCTGACATTTGTCAATTTTTCTCTAAACAAGATTTTCTTGGATAACAGCAACTAAATAAGAAATACGTGAACACATATCTTTTTTAAAAGCAGAATATTAGGGAAGTTCATCTGCGAAACTAAAATTACAGTCTTGGCTTAGAATTATAATGTGCTCTAAAAAACTGGATTAGACTAATGTTTTCTCTCAACTTAGATAGCTCTCTCTATGCTCTTTCGTTCTTTATAGCAACAAGAATTATAGAAACTTCACTCCCTGGAGGGCAGGTTATTTAGGGCAAAATAGGAAAGTTGAGAGTCTATTTCTTGCAGATTTCTATTGTGCCTATGACAGTGTTTTCTCTTAGTCCTAGTAGTTAGCTAGGTCATGGCTGATAGAATTTGAGTAATTTTAGAAAAGTTTCCCATTTCCCACAAATTATTTCTCCGAAGTATTTCTGTTACCTCTGAAATCAGTAAGGAAGATATACTTAGATTCATAATTAGCACGGACATCTAGTGGCTAGTCATTAAATATTAAGTGAATGAATCAGGCAAATATTGCATGAGGTAATACATTACTATACTATTGGTTATTAACTTCTAATTCAAGAGACTTTATTAGATACCTCTAAAAAGAAATTATACGTCAGACTATTATGACTTTCTAGGAGGAGGCAAGTGGGTTAAAGGGACTGAAACACTAGAGTGATGGAGGGAACAGGAGGTCTTTTCAAGCTTGAAGCATGAGTGAAAAGGGTTGACATTTTCAAAAGTAAGGGAAGGGATTTAAAAACAGATTAACACTGAGATAAATTTATGTACTTCACAATTTTAACTTAAGCTAATAGTCATCATCCACAAGTATTTGGAGACCAATTTCTGTAAAAAACAACCCAATAGCTCCAGCTTCCTGCTAAATTTCAGGATAATTCATAGCAGAAAAGTCATTTGATAATTCCAAAAACAGAATTCTATGAGTACCATTACAATCCAGGTCTCTGCATAAATCCTATCTAAACAGAATCTGCTCTGGAGTGCTTCTTCCTGGGAATTTCTACAGTGAGAAATTTGTCTAAGTCCAGAGTGGAAGGTCCAAGGCATTTTGTATACATTATAGGCACAAGTATGTGAAGAACCTTCTCCAAGTTCACCCATAGAAGATTTTAAAGGTAATCTACTGGACTTATCACTTCATAGCTTTGCAAATGGCAACGAAAATTAAGTTAAAATAAATTAAAATGAAAATCACTCTTTATCTATTATCTATACTGATATAGATAGACAATAGATGTCTAGATATCTATCACTGAGCAACAAATTATCCCCAAACTTAGCAGCTAAAAACAACAAACATTTATTATATCCCAGCTTCTTTCAGTCAGGAATTCTCACACAGTGTGGATTAGCTGGGAGCTTCTGTTTCAAAAGCCAAACTGTCAGTTGGGGCTATAGTCTTATCTGTAAACTCAGTTGGGGAAGATCCAATTTCAAACTCACTCACATGTCAATTGGGAGACCTCAGTTCCTCTCTGGCTATTGGCTATAGACTCAGTTCTTTTCCATATAGGCCTCTCCATAGGGCTGCACATAACAATGCAGTTTGCTTCTCCAAGAGTGAGGAGTTCAAGAGGGACAGAGAAAGATCCCCCAAGACAGAAGCCACATCCTTTTATAACCTAATCAGGTGATTAACATCGTATAACTTCTGCCATATTCTATTTGTTAGAAATGAGTTACCAAACCCAGACCCATCCCACACTTTAGAGGAGGGGCTAACACAAGGGCATAAATACCAGGAAATGGAGATCACTGAGAGCTATCTTAGAGGCTGCCTACCATACTCACATATAAATTGAAATATTGAGCTATTATTTAAATCATACCTTTGTTACATGAGCTTTATTGTTTTAAAGACTTAAGGAGATGAAAAACAGATATGGATTTTTTACAACACTGCTTTTGGGGTCTAGAGATGTTTTCACCTTTTTTTCCTTCTCATTTTTAGGCTTCCTTGAAAAAACTTGCACGTGTGAAGAGCTCAACATACTGCAATCAGAGCATTTTATCATGGCTTTCAGAGAGAAATTACCTCTAAATTATGCAAATTGCCTTAATCAACTGGATAAATATGAGTGTGAACAAAACACCAAGTGTTGTTGGAAATTCATTGATATGCATGTTATCATATTCATCACTCTTATTGTTAGTGAAGGGCCTGTAAGAACCCCAGGAGAACATGAGTTTCCTGTTTCAGTTTCTGTTCTCTGGTATTTATCCATGCTTTGTTGTTTTATTATTGTTACTGTCAGTCAATTTGACAACAATGTACATAATGTCATGAAAAAATAAGTGGGTGTAATGTTGTTTGTTGACTGATTATATGAAGGAGCAGTTTGATAATTTTTATAGTTTTTCAGTTTTACTGACAAAGAAATTGACCTAACTTTCCATTTTTTATGTTAAAAGCAGAAATACACATACACATTTTTAAAAAGGAAAATAAAAGAAATATAGTCTAAAACAGTAATCTAAATATTAGTAAAAAATACTTTTGGAATCCTGAAAAATATACTGACTAAAGATACAAATAGAGAAAAAATATTGTTTAGTCTTATGAGTGTACAAAAATATCATTGGAATTGGAAAGGATTTTATGGGTAGTTTTATTCATTGTTACTTCCAATTGAACAAGAATGTGAAGTTCTTGAGAGCAAGATTGCAAAAATGTTATTTATGTAACATCTTCTCTCCCATCTTACATATAGTATATTATCCAAAAATATTCCCTGAAATGATGGTTGATTCTAACATTTATTTTTAAATGCCTCCTCTCATACATCTAACTACATTTCTATGAGAGAAACTTTAATTTTTTCTGAATTTCACATGTTGATCTTTTCCATTTTTTTACCTTAAAGTTAATGTTTCTATACAAAAGCTTTTTATTTTACACAAAAACTTGTTTTATACAAAAAATCTAAAATTTTCACAAGTATATATTTTCTTCCCAAACTCAAAATTTCCAAATATTTAGTCATTTTTCATGGAGACTATTTCACAATTTGTTTTGTTTTTCTATATTTCCTAATTACCACACAGCACATCATTAGGATTAATACATTTTGGGGCCAGCCTGGTGGCGTAGCGGTTAAGTGTGCATGCTCCACTTCAGCAACCTGGGGTCCGCAGGTTCGGATCCCAACTTGGACCTACTCACTGCTTATCAAGCCGTGCTGTGGTGGCATCTCATATAAAGTAGAGGAAAATGGGCACAGGTGTCAGCCCAGGGCCAATCTTCCTCAGCAAAAAGAGGAGGATTGGCAACAGATGTTAGCTCAGGGCTAATCTTCCTCAGAAAAAAAAAAAGGTAAAAAAAAGGATTAACACATTTTGAATATCCATAGGGAAAGAATACTCAATTAGGACTTTGAAGTTTAAAAAGTTTGCATACATTCTTGGCCCGGAAAGAAAATTCTAACTGCATTTAGAATTCTAATAGATGTAGTCTGATATAATGTTAGCATGCCAACAAAATTTCTACGTGTTGCAGTAAGGAGGGAGTAGGATGAATATCGGCTCCAGAGGGAGGACTTGGAGCAGAGCAGAAGGATGAGTCTGGAGAGGATTTATTAATTGCTCGCAGGTTTTTATGTGGCTGGCTTAAAAATCATGTTGCTTCTACCAGGGTCATGCACTGCATACATAACAAAATCATTTCTCCTTTTGGCAAAAGCTTTCAAATGTGTCTTTCATGAAGTAACCATCATGTACTACTGTTGCAACTTATATATTACACAGACTGACAGTATATTCAGAGATAAGGCCCTTGTTCAGCAAATTTTTCCCAGACCTCAGCACTGTATAACTTACCTGTGCATCTGAAAATTGTTAGTATTGGGTTTACTTCTTGGGAATGTGTTCTTTATATAGTTTTTGATAGAGTATTTGATCTAGGAATAGTCTTTTCTTTCCTAGTTTGAGGTTTAAATTAAGTATTTCAATCATTAATATAATAGAGCAAACAATAAAGTAGATGAGATCTTTAAAATTTAAAAAAATAGTCTAAATATTTTCTCTTTCTTTCTGAAATTTTATCAGATATAATGCAATAATTCAGAAAGAGAAGAGATAGCAATGTAAGATGAAAAGAGCAGCAAATTTATAAAGCAGAATTTATGAAATACTGCATACTTTCAGTTGGTTCATGAGTACAACATATTTTCTGTTAAAGATCAATTTGGATTTTGAATAATTTAAAAACTGAATCTGAAGAGACATGATAAAAACACTATTATTGACTTATTCATTCACCAATTGGCAATTATCCAGCAGCATTTAGCAAGTGCTGCCTATTTTTCTGGGTTGTTTCAAGCTGACTAGAAGAACAAGAAAGTGTTTACAAGGCTTGTGAGATAAAGAGCCAGTCAAGATTGGTTTCGACTTAGGATAATTCCCAAATTTGTAGACAAGTCACATGGGACCTTAAGCAACTAGGGCTGTCTTCTCTAAGACCTAACCCACTCTGATCTTGGTCTTAAACAATCAAGTGGAGCCTAGGATCTCAGAAGTTCCCACAGTGGTTTCAAGACCCCGGCCTTGGTTTCTACTGGGTAGGGCATTGGCCCACACCTTGCCTGCTTACCCAATGGGACCATAGGAAGGGCTGTGCCTAAATGTTAGCAGCATGTTCTCCCTCAACTCCCATATGTAACTCCAACCACTCAGTTTAGAAAACACAGGTTAAGCAACCAAACATTCAGGCTCTAAAGCATCAACCTTTTCATAGGGATGTGGCAGATCAAATAGGAGGTAACGGCAACGTCCCGGGAACAAATACTATGTTGGTTTCAAGCTGGCACTCACAATCTGGGGACCGTCTCTGAGTTGTGATGTGAGTGACCGTTCTCAGTTCAAGTTCAGACACTTCTTGGGCTTTCAACTTCAGTAGCTCGTTTGAGAAGGAATGCAAGTTGAATGGGGTCCCACAGCATCATTTGGACAAGAGGGATGTGATTGTGTCTTCGTGTTTTTACAGTCTTTTTACCCTTTTCCCCTCAGGCACAGCCTTCTTTCAGCTTATCACTGACGGCAGGGGAGACTGCTTTATCAGAACCAGGGGTTCACTTTTAATTGATGTTTTTACCTATAAAGCCTAATTCACTTTAAGCCGGGGACTATTTTGGATCAACTACTGCTTTATATTGCTTTACTAACTACAAACTAAAGACTGAAGGCCGATAATGAGCATTTTTAGAGCTACATTCTTAACTCAATAATATATTTAAAATGAAGTATTTTTAAATTTCTCATGACTACACTTGCCTGAAGTTTGTAAAGTTTTGTTGTTTTGAAGTATTCTTGGTCTGAATTCTAATTAATGACTCCAACAGATAGATTGTTTAACCTGGCATGTTTTCATCTATAATTGGAGTTAATTCTTACATGGTTGCTGTAAGTGTTAGGTGAGATAATGTATATAAAATGCTTAGCACAATGACTAGTATGTAGTAAATGCTCGTGACATGCTAGTTTGATCATAAATAATAACCAAAAGAGATCATTTAAGGAATCTATCTAAACATACGTTGATATTAATTTTAATACATGTGTGCATGAAAAGTCCATATATTTTGACTTTCTAAAAAATTCTCAACTGCATGCTTAAAAAAGTAGTTGACTGTCTTTGCCACAGAAAGTTGGCAATCCTGAGAGCATATCTGGGCAAATGTGGTACCTGATTGTCTGTGCCCTCTGCAGTGGAGACAGAATGAGGAGCATTTGTCACTTCTCCCAACCTCAGAGAACCCCGAATGGACTGTCAGAATGGTCTCTAATAAAAGGCAAAGTGGCAGGATGGTGTACACAGAGCTGAGTAGAGCACTATATCTTACAGCACTCCAAGTGTTTAACAATAAATCCTTTCCCAACCGTGCAACGAAAGTGTGTAGCTCCCTGTAGTTCGGCGAAGAGAAGCTAAATAACAGACTTCATTTTTAAACTTCAGGCTCTATCTGATAGAATCTACAGCCTATAAGAAATCCACCTCTGATGAGCCTGATCAGACCTGCTTGTAATTTTTTTTTGGAGACTTTCTCACACATTTATTTGAATAATTTTCCTCTTGTTGATGCCATTGACTTTAGGACGAAACCACTTTATATACTGATAAAACTTTACTCTGCACAATATAAGTTTATATGTATTATTAATATTTATTTACATGCCCTTTAAAAGTTTCATTTCTAGAGCTAAGATTTAAAAACTTCAACCTTGGTCAGGGGAAGATTGTTTTGAAGCCCATGGGCGTTATAGCTATTTGGGGTACATTAGTAGCAAACCTTCAATAATAAAAAACATGATTTCTGAAGGTGCAGAGCTAGGAGTAAGAGAGAAAAATTACTTTTCTTTTTGGGAAAAAAGAAAAATCAGAAGAGCCTACCCTCTGAAAGAAAGGAAGATTTTTCTGTTTCTCTTTCCCTGCTTTCTAGCCTTTGCTTCTGTCCATATTTAGAAAAACACAGAAATAAGGATGAGTAGATTCACTTTTAGAACAACCTCACTATTAGCACCAATAATGTTAAAGTAATATCATCCCCTTAATTATGTACTGCACGTAAAACATTATTTTTCAATGGAAAACTGGAGATCCTGCGAAAAATATTTATTTGTCAAAGATGTAAGGCGTTCCTACCATAGTCAGAAGGTGGTCACACAGTCAGCCAACAGCAAAATAGTCACTCAACACTTAGTCTGGGTTTACCTCTCATTTTCATCTTTATATCATGTTTCTGACAGCATGCACTTACCTCTTCACAGGCTATATTTCCACTTATTTTTACGCAATCTTCCCTAAGCCTTTCTAGTTATCAACTTCTTCTTTCTGTCATTCTCAAATAATTGCCTACACTAGTTGTCATCATTTTGCTACTTCATGTGCATTATTCAGTCTGACACAATGTTAATTCACTTTCACTAATTAGCATCTAAGCGCCATATACATTGAAAATTACCAGGATTTTCACATTTGAAAATGATTTTTGCCATGCTTCTCGTTATTTCATTGTCTAAACACATACATATACATACGCATACATATACACACGCATGCATATATACACGCATACATATACACACATACATACTCCTACAGGCCAAAGCTTAAACACGGAGTGAGAGTCCAGGAGGCTCTCTGGCATAAATTTCAAGGGAGGACAAATAGGACAGGCCCTTTTAAGCTGAAGGACCTGGAACTACCCTGAATATGGTTGATTAGCTGGTGACACCTGCGTTTGCCAGTTAGAGAAGCACTGTGGTGGTCAGAGGTGGTCAGCTGTGCACGTGTGGTGACTGTTTTGGGATTACCGCATTCAGGTGCCTCTGCTGCACAGGTGATGCCCCTATTGGGGAATTAGGTTGCTCAGTGATGTCTGCATTGGTGTCAGAATGTTGTGCTAGGGTCAATCATCACTAAATCATCCTCCACGGGCAATATTATCCATTCCCAGAGGTTCAAATAACACACTGTTGAGAAGTCTACCAGATCTATATGCTACCCTAACCATTTCCAATGCAGTGTAGATCAGAAGGTCTAACTCCCTGCAGGACACTTCTATCAGAAATTCACAGAAGGTTAAAGACATCCAACATGTCCAAAATTGAGCTAATATTTTACCTTTTTAACTCTCTTATTTTTGAAGCGATAATATCTAAACCATGTAATGCAATTTTTTCAAAACTCACCTTTATGGAATCATAATTTACATAGACTGTAAAGACCTATTTGAAATGTAGAATTCTATGAGTTTTAACAAATACATCCAACTGTGTAACCACTACTACACATAAGATATACAATATTTGTATCACTCCCAAATGTTCCTTCAGCCACCTGTGCACACAGTCCCAGTGTCCTCTGACCACAAACACTGATATTCTTTGCCACTATATGTTTCCCTTATTTAAAATTTCATATGAATAGAATCTTACAATATGTACTGTTTCATATCTATATTCTTTTGCTCAGCATAATGTTTTTGAAATCCATCTATGTTGATGTATGTATCAGCAGTCCCTTCCTTTCTATATTGAGGAGTACTCCATTGTGTAGATATACTATTATTTGTTTATCCATTCACCTTAAAGGAAAAACAGCCAATTATAAAAAATAAATATTCTTGTACAAGTCTTAATGTAGATGAGGATATATTTTCATTTCTTTTGGGTTAATACCTCCACACAAGGTGGATAATAATTCCACTCAAAGATATGTTTAACTTTATAAAAACTGACAAACTGCCTTCAAAGTGGTTTTACTATTTAACATCCCTATCAGCAATATGTGAGAACCCTATTTGTTTCACATCTTAACCCATACTTGTTATTATCAGTCTTTTTAATTTTGCCATTCTTGTTGGTGTGTAATGGTATCCTATTTGGCTTTAATTTTCATTTCACTGATGACTAATAATGTTGAGCTTATTTTAATTGCTGTCAGTTCATACATCATTTTTGTGAATTGTTTTTTCAATTCTTTTGCCCAATTTTATTGAGTTGTTTGTCATTCTACTGCTAAGATATAAGATCTCTTTATATTTTTTGCATATGTGTTTATCTTTTCATAGTTGTTCTTAATTTTTAATTTAACAAACTCCAATTTATCTTTTCATTTTAATTTTATGGATGTGCTTTTGGCGTCAAATTTAAGCAATCTGGCCTGCTCTTCGTTTTCTTTTCTTGACTTATTAAGCTGGCAAAACCTTCCAGGACAAGGTTGAAGAGGAGTGGTGAGAGAAGACATACTTGCCTTGCTCTTGGTCATTAATTATGATGTTCGCTGTAGGTATTTTGTATATGTTCTTATCAAGTTAAGGAAGTTTCCCTCTGTTCCTTTTTTGCTGAGAGTTTTTAATCATGAATCAGTGTTGGATTTGGTCTGCATCAATTGATATAATCATATTATTTTTCTTTTGTAGCTGGTTTATGTGATGAATTACACCGATTGGTTTTTGAATGTTAAACAATGTTAAACAAGATTTTGAAGCAAATCCCACTTGGTCTAGTGTATAATTCTTTTTATACATCATTGGACTCCATTTGCTAATATTTTGAGGATTTTTATAACTATGTTCACGAAAGATATTGGTCTGCAGTTTTTCTTTCTTAGGATTCCTTAATCTGGGTTTAGTATTAGGGTAATGCTGGCCCCATAAAACGAATTAGGAAATGTGTCCTTCTATTTTCTTGAAAAGATAGTACACAATTTGTACCATTTCTTCTTTAAATATTTGGTGAAATTCACCAGTGAAAACGTGGACCTGGTGCTTTCTTTTTTGGACATTATGCATTTGTCAAAACCTATAGAACTTTACAACGTAAAGATCGAACCTTAAAGTATGCAACTTAAAAACAATCATTTTGTATATCCGGGTATCCCAGGAAAGAATGCAGACTGTGACAAGAGACTCTAATTGTATTAAAACTGAAATAATCCCACTGAAGGTGGCAGAGGAAAATGTGCCGACCTGAGTAACTCTGGAAATGAATAGAATCTGGAGTTTGTAAGACTAAAATCAAAAGGAACTGTGCATAAATAGTGTATACTAGTTGATAAAAATTTTCCCACAGAGTTTTGTGCCAGCAATTCTGATGCTGCTATATATGTATACTAAAACTGAATAATTGACTTAATGGATAGTAGATCAGATTTCTCACTGTTTCTCATTGTTGCAGTGGAAATTTATAGATTAGTAAGGGGAGGAGGCTAGAATGCTCCATGTGGTAATAGATCAGAGTTGGAAACATCAGTAAGAACTCATGTTTAACTTAATGTATATATAGATGGCTACTTGCACAAATAGTTATAGATATGTGTATATACACAAGTTAGTATATACACATATATTTCATTCCTCTGTCAGCTGAGGGGCCTAAAAAATGATACCTCATTAACAACAAGCACTCCGGGCACCCAGATCTTTGTTTCTAATATCAATCTCCAAGGAAAGGAACTAGAGCTCCTTGGAGAAATGGATGATTCTAAGAGCGTGGCAGGAAATATATATAAGATGAGCCTAGAGCATCTTGTAGTGACAGAAAGTAAGGAAGTGTTCAAAAAAAAACACAAAAAACTAAAAACAAACATTGTTGGGGTATGTCAAAGAGACACAAGAGCCAAATAAAAGACTTTCCAAAGGCGTAAGCTGGAATAATTTGAGCAAATAAAATAAATGATATAGTATTGGATTACAATCCAAATTAAAAAATAAAAATTCCCGAGTACATATTTATACATTGAAATGATTGAATAAATTAATTAATAGGGTAAAAGAGACAAATCTCCCATGCAGAAGAATTCCAAATAAATTATGTAGACACTCTATACTAAAGAGGCACAATTCCCCACATCTTATGTGCAGGATGTACGTGCTGACTTCCCTCTAAAGAGTACAGAATGGAAAGGGGAAAACACAGAGCAACTTTACCGTGGAGACTCCTGACAACACTGTTTCAGCCAGTTATTCATGACCAGTATTAACGGTCAGAAATCATGGGGACAATATGCACGCTTGACACCGTGTGATGAAACGACGCTTTAACCCTGTGATTTTTCTCCCCCAAACCTGCACTCCTGTCTATCCATAAGAAAAACAACAGATAAATTCCAGTAAAAAGAAATCCCACAATATACCTGACCAGCACTCCTCAAAACTGTCAAAATCATCATAAACAAAGAAAGTCTGAGAAACCGTTACGGCCATACGGGGCCTTAAAAGACATGACAACTAAATATAATGTGGTATGCTGAGTGAGATCCTGGAACAGAAAAAGGACAAAACTAAGGTGATATGAATAAACTATGGACTTTAGGTAAAAATACACCAATATTGCTTCATTCGTTGTAGTAGGTGTACCAGCCTCACATAAAATGTTAACAACAGGGGGAACTGATTGCAGAGGCATATCTGGGAACTGACTGCACCATCTGCTCAGTTATTCTAATAACAAGACATATCATGGGATTGCTTGGTTACTTTTAAGTCAACTCGAATCAATATGAATCAACAGAATATACAATAGTGAATTTAAAAATTATACATATGTCAAATATTATAAAACTATTTTTCCTAACATATTGAAATACTTATCAAGGTATGTTTTTTCTTATAGGTTACTATTAATATGGATAATTCTTAAGGCATCAATATGTATTTCACTTTCTATATGTAATCACCTTTTCCCCTCAAGCCTACAGCATTACGCGACTAAAACCTTTCATCAGTACCTCAGGTAAGCTTAGCATTCAGCATTGTTTCTGCAAGTTAATTAAAAAGAAATTAACAATAAAATTTTATTTAACACTTAAAATTAATCACTATCTGTAATTAAAATATGATTTGCTGAAAGAATAAAAATATGAGGCTTTAAAAATAGCTAAATATAAATCCAAGTCCTTTCACACATAATGCAATGGCTTTTATCAAGGGTATAAACGTGGCATGATTTTTTTTGTTTGTTTCATTTACATATAAACCTATAGAGCATATCTTCCTGCTAAAAATCACCATAATAACCTGAAAATATTTTTATGAGCAATCAGGTCACCTTTCAGATACTTATTAGCACTCTGCAATTATTAGACTATGTTTCACAGAGATTACAGAAGCTAACTTTTAGTCCTCAAGACATAAATAATATATTTCAGTGTGCACATTTCATTTACAACAGAAGATATCACATAAAGCAGAACAAAATTTAATTAACAAAATTTATCGTTATTGTAGCAGTGTGCTAGGACTCCCATAACAAAATACTACAGACTGAGTGGCTTATGCAACAGAAATTTATTTTCTCTTAGTTCTGGAGAAATCCAAGATCAAAGTGTCAGCAGGTTTGGTTTCTCCTGAGACCATTCTCCTTGGCTGGCATATAGCTGGCCTGCAATTATAGACACATTGGGGGTTAGAGCTTGAATACATGAATTATGGGGGGGTACACAAGTCCATAACAGTTGTCAAAAATGAAAAGTTTTACCACTTCATTAATTAAACTGGGTTTTTTTTGGTGAGGAAGATTGTCCCCAAGCTACCATCTGTTCCGGTCTTCCTCTATTTTGTATGTGGGACACTGCCACAGCATGGCTTGATGAGTGGTGTGTAGGTCTGCTCCCAGGATCTGAACCTGCTAACCCTGGGCCACTGAAGTGGAGTGTGCAAACTTAACCACTATGCCATGGGGCTGGCCCCTAAACTGGCTTTTAATGATTAGTTTTTATTAAGGAATTAAACAATGATTCCAATTTCATTTTATTTCTATTAACATTTTACTTTTCATCTAGTTTCAAATGTTCACTGAGTAAATTCTCACATACTCACTCACAGTAAAGTGGTCTTTAGTCATTGAACCTCTTGACTTCTCTATCTGTCCTTCTAAGCTTTTCTATGTCTTTGCTTCTTATTCTAAAATGTCCATGGTGTAAGGCAAAAAATATAGATACTTTACCAGCTCCACACGTTTTTTTTTTAATTAGGGAATACTTCACGTTAAAAAAAGTACTAGAGGGGCCAGCCTAGTGGCGTAGTGGTTAAGTTTGCACACTCCTGGTTTGGATCCTGGGCACGGACTTACACACTGCTTATCAAGTCATGCTGTAGCAGGCATCCCACATAGAAAGTAGAGGAAGATAGGCGTGGATGTTAGCCCAGGGCCAATCTTCCTGAGCAAAAGGAGGAGGATTGGCAATGGATGTTAGCTCAGGGCTAATATTCCTCACCGAAAAAGAAGAAAAGAAAAGTACTAGAGAGTATTAAAAGGATCCAGGTTTGGATTCAAAAATCAAAACAGATCATTTACTCAGCTTTGCTTTTATGGCCACAGACAATGCAAAATAACATCAGCATTACCATCAGCATCATCAACAATCATGTTTTTTTTGTTTCTTATTCCTATACATTTGGCTATATAGTCTTTGAATGTCTCTTCACGTGCTAACAATTTTCAAACATTATTTTTTCAAAATAAAAGCTAGAAAATAATGTCTTTATTCTTGTATAGTCAATTGATAATTTTATCATTATTGTTATTCATACTTTTAAAAGTTTTTTCAATTTTAAAACTCATTATTGTAAATGTTAGGCTATGATTGTGTAAAATTTTGGAAAACCTATATAAATGCTATAGGCTAAATATTTGTGTTCCCCCAAAATTTATATGTTGAAATCCTAGTGCCCAACGTGATGGTATTTAAAGGTGGAGACTTTAGGAGGTGCTTAGGTCATGAGGGTAGAGCCCTCATGAATGAGATTAATGCCCTTATAAATAAAAGAGGACCAATAGAGATCTTTTGCCCCTTCCTCCCTGTGAGGATACAGCAAAGGCACTGGCTATGAACCAGGAAGAGGGCTCTCACGAGAACA
Organism: Diceros bicornis minor; assembly: GCF_020826845.1. Classification (NCBI taxonomy): domain Eukaryota; kingdom Metazoa; phylum Chordata; class Mammalia; order Perissodactyla; family Rhinocerotidae; genus Diceros; species Diceros bicornis. The sequence goes on from NC_080749.1 coordinate 72,560,461, forward strand.
CGAACCTGCGAGCACCTTGATCTTGGACTTCTCAGCTTCAAGAACTATGGGAAATAAATTTCTGCTATTGATAAGACACCCAGTCTGTGGGCACTTTGTTATAGCAGCATGTAGGGACTAAGACAGTCTCTATTCAGTTATTTTTCACATGTGAACTGCACTTTGCATTTCAAAACTTTTTGTGTAGTAACTTAAATCCTCTTGGAATTGGTGACTCTCTTTAACCGGTTTGTCTTTGACATTTTGTTATAGGGTAGACTATTATAATTTTATATTACATTCATTGATGTTAGTATTTTATGTCAAATCAGCAAGAAACAAATATTTTTCTAATGTTTGCATAGGATCCAATATTCATTATGCAAATGTATCTCCTGTCTTTAAAGAATTACTATATTTTGTATAATATAAAAATGGTTTGTTTCAATTTGTTTCCCAAAGTCAAAATAATTCCTGTTTATGTTATTGTTGATTTTATCACTTCTGTTTCATATTTTTCCTATTACATTTTTATTTGATATTTTATCTCAGTTCTTTAATAAATAAATGTAACAATAAATGAAGATGCTACCATTCATATATATACGTGTAAATCATAATTCCTCAATTTCTCACTTATTTTATTGAAATATTCCAAGTTTCTTGCCAAATCGATCTTAAAAATTTTTGAGCTTAATCAACATCTTGAATAAACATTTTGTAACTCATTTGAATTTGAGTTTCTCATCCAAATCTTTAAAAATATAGGTTAGAGTCTTTAAAAATGTTGCTTTATGCATATTGTAAGGTTTGGAGAACTTTATAATGTTCAAACTATATCATTACATATACCCAGTAAAAATTCAACTTCAAGTGTGTTTAAAATACTCCATCTATCACTGAACTGAAAATAACACATAATTATTTCAAAATACCAAAGTAGTCAACAACTTCAGGAGCTGTGCATTTTCTTCAACAAGATTAAGGCAATGAACTGTACACAGCACATATTATGCATAATTATTAAGGTTTTAAAAAGTGCATCAACCCTTTTTCGTCACCTTTCAAAACAGCTTTGCTGTCACTTGACTGGCAGCAAATATTGTTCAAAAGCAGGTTACAATCAACCAGAACTTGTTTCACCTCATTGAATCAAGTCACGGATAGATGGTTTTCTTTAATGAAATATTTAAAAACCACTCAGAGTTTTCTCTTATAATCATAGGGCACAATAGACCATAACGGGTCAGTATTTCATGTCTGTAGGGGAGGAAGAAATTTTCCTCTGTCCTTCTAGGTTCTTGTGGCTGGTCTAAGAACTAAATTGACATGAGACAGAATAATAGGAGAAAATCAAACAAAGTTGAATAACACGTGTACGTGGAAGAAATCCAGGAAAACTAAGTAACTCACCAAAATGGCGGAAGCCACCACTCTAAATACCATTTTCAGCTAAAGACAAAGGAGGAGATTGGGGGTAAAATGGTTTGGGACTTCAAAGGGGAGGAAGGCACATAGAGATGGAAAAGCAATTGTTTGGTAAACAAATATTTGTTATGCCTTGCAGAGACGATGGGACCTGGAGGGGACTTGGATCAAATGGGCCTTGCTAGGTTCCTTCCTGTCTACACGACCTAGTTCATATTATACTAAAGTTGTCTATGGTGAAACAGGCCTTCTATCTTAAGTTCTTTTAGGCAGTTAGGGAGAAGGTCAAAGTTTCTTCCTGAGTCTTTTGTTCTTAAAAATAATCAAGCTAAAGAGATACATTTTGAGGTTGTAAATTTCGCCCTTCCACATATCCAAGGTCATTTTATTCTTTATTTCATTTGCTTTATCAGTTCATTTTGTGTTTTTCCATTATTTTAATTAATTATTCACTATTTGGGGGATAAATAAATCACCTTTTTCCATTTTAATAGTTTTCCAAATGTCCATGTAACCATTCATCAGATTCACCATTTATTTATGTCAAATTTCTATTATTTTGAAAACTACCACTTCTGGAAAAATCTTTTTCACTATCAAAAGTAAAAGTGTCATTATTGCAACAACTTTCTTTTCAAACTTTCAAAATAATATTGAATGTTTTGTTCTATTTGCTCTTAAAGATATTCATCTAGTGAATCGTATTTGATTAACGTATAATTCAAACCAGCACAACCCTCTGTCTCTAAGGAGTCTTCATGCATTTTGAAGGTTCTTACCATACTCATTCAGTCTGAAAAATCACCTGAAATAGTAATTGTTTTGTTAAAATCAGTTTACACACTCATTAAAGTTTGAAAATCGTATTTTTTATTTTTTAACTTCATGTGTGTGTGTGAGAAGCCTCTCTTGTTCACTGCATACCCTGTTAGAGGATCTTATTATAATCACTAATTTTGTCAGCAAACAAGATATTCTTCACTACATAGTGTTGATATAAATTATTATTCATCACAACAGGCCATGATGAAAGAATATGCTACTTTTTATAGTCAATGAATTTATCACAATGAAGCTACTGCTAACATTTGTACATTCTCTATTGACTGTAAATTATGCTTTTCTTTATTTTTTTCTTCCTTTTTGTTTAGTCTTGGAGAGCATCCTCATTCTTACAATTTTTTTTAAATTTCTTCTATTATCACTTACATTATGTGTATTTCTTTGTATTTTCCTTATCTTCATAAATTTAGCATTTATAGTCAATTGTGTTAAATAAGAGCTTTTGACATTTCCAGAGCCTCTACCAGTCTTCTTTTTTTAAGCTTACATTCTTATGTCTTCCATCAAGACAGTTCTTCTGTCATAATAAAAAATAAACTAAAATTTAGTCATACGCACAAGCAGTTTAAGTGAATTTTAAAACTGACTTTATGCGTGTTGTACATGGGCTCACTAATGAAAATATGTAGGAGTTTTACCACTGTGAACAATTGTTCCCTCAGATGATTTTTACTGTGCTTATTAAAATTTTATGGGTTATTTCATATAGAACCCCAGATTACTTTAAGGCAGGATTCATCAGATACCAAAGACCAATCTGGTATGTTGGAATGCATAAACCGTGACGTAGTCCACAGACATGCTTAATTCCTAACTGCATACTGCCGCCTCTTTCCCCCTTATAAACACCAGAATGGTGGTAAATTCTCCTTTGCATGATCCCCCCCAAATTTCAAGATATTTTTATATGATGCTGTATTTACGGTATTAAGTATATTCCTGTGAGGAGAAAACCTCTATTTTAACTAAGCTTATAACCTTTGCTTACAATTTTACATGTCTGATGATGAAAAGCATTTTAAGCAGACTAGGATTCTTTCTCCTCCACCATCCACATATTTTCCATACCAGGTGCCATAAGACATGTAATATTGAGGAAAGATCACTGGCCCTGCCTATTTGTGCCAGGGCACTGGTAAGTCTGGGCAAATTTGTATTGTGTGCAAAGTATTTATAGAAGTCATTCCTACATTAGGATGCTTACCAGTAAACCAAATATACATGGAAGGTACTGGGAACCAGACCAATATATCCCATTAAATCAAACTAAATATATTCAAAACCCCAATTCCACTTAAACGCAAGTGAAGGTGGCCACTTCAATTGCACCTGATACAAAAAGGAAATGTGACAGAAATCAGAATGAAAAGGAAAAGCAGTCTAACCAAGCTATTTCATTAATGTTGCAAATTTTAAGAAAATAAATGAACAGAGGGACACATTTTTAGGACCCTTCCCAGGCATTAGAAGGACTGGTATGGGAGATAAATATAAGTAAAAGAAGGTAAATGAAACTTAAGCTTCATTATTTTCAGTGCAAATTCACCTCAACAAACAGTGCTGTCAAAAAGTGTTTACTGCTAAGGAAAGAAATAAAATATTGTAAAATGATAGAAACTGATTGGATAATCATAAAAGTCCTCTCTGAGTGGGAGACATTTTAACTGCTCTCTAAATGACTAAACAGTGTCAGCAATGGCCAATGTCTGTGGAAGAATATTCTTAGCGGATGGAGCAGACAGTGCAAACACCCACAGACTGTCCTCAAATCCAAACTAATCTAAAGAAGTCTAGAGAGACTAGGAGGGAGAGAAGAGAGTAGAAGATGAGATCAGAGTGACAGACAGGGACGAGAATACATCAGGCTTGGTAAGCCACATGAAGGAGTTTGGAAGAAGACAGAAGCGACAGGGTCGCTGAAGGAGCTGAGGTGCTTCATAAGACTGGTAATTATGATGGACCACAGAATCTCAGCCACATTTAGGTATTAAAGTTACTAATTTGCTAATTTAGTTCTGAATTACTTTCAAATGCACTTGTGGATAAAATGTAAATAAAAAAAATTGAAAATATCATATGTAATGTAATTTTGCTATTAATATTGTTACTTTACATATACTTTTTTCAAATATATTTTCACCACTTAAGCATGATTTTATTCACTTAAAATGTTGATATACTATAAATCTATATTTATGTAATCTCAGACCCAATATTTGGGAAAAATAAAAAATGTATTATGAAACTAAATATTCAATGGCTAACTCTAGATCTAGTCTTTTGCTATAAAATGTTTAAATGAAACAGGAAAATTGAATTTGAAAAGAAAATTACACAAGAAGAGATAAATACTATCTTGCATGCCTTTCACTGTACTAACACTGTATTCTCCAAGGTAATCACTGAGATAAATACAAAATCTAGTACAATTTTATCAGTGAATTACTCACTAGGTAGATGGCATGTGAGCAGACATCTGAAAAAAGTGTAGGAACGATATATGAGGATAACTGGGAAAGACTTCCCAGACAGAGGGATCAGCACATGTCACACATCCAAGGTAGAAACACCCTTAACATGTTCAAGAAACAATTAAGAGACGTGTGTGACTAAGTCAGGAGAGAAAACCAGATGAGCTCTTCAGAATAACTGCAGACAGCACCAGTGGAGGCAGCTCCACAAATATTCTACCACACTTCTGCATTAGGGCTAATCTGAGGGTTGGATCATATTTGTCCTTGTGAGCTATTTTAAGGGCATTAGTTCTTACTTTAAGAGAAGTGGGATGCCATTGAGCATTTCGAGCAAAGGTGCAATGTGTTCTAACTTACATTTTGGAGGTATAACTCTGGCTGCAGGATTGAACATAGATTGTAGAAGAATCTAAAATAACTTGTGTTCATGCTAGAAAAAAAACCCTCCTCTTTAAAGAAATAAGACAAAATCCAGCACTTAAAAATGTAAAAATTACAATGTCAGCTTTCAATAAGAAATTGCTAGATATACAAAAAAACAGGAAATGATAAGCCATTGGCAATGTCTTAAAAAATTAAATATACACTTACAACATAACCTAGCAAAGTCACTCCTATATATTTACCTAAAAGAAGTTAAAAATTCATGTACACACAGAGCCTTTGCTTAAACACTTGTGTTGGCTTTCCTTATATTCTCCAAAAACTGAGAGAAAAAAAGAAATGTCATTTATCTAAGGAATGGATAAAGCTATTGTGGTATATCCATTCAATGATAATACTGTGCAGCAATAAAAAAAAGGAATAAAATACATATACACACAACAAGATATCCACCACAACTTAGATGGATCTCAATGCAATTACTAAGTGATAGCAGCCAGATTCAAATGGCTAGATACACATAAATGAGATTCTGAAAAAGGCAGTAATATAGGGAAAGAAAACAAATCAGTGATTGCTAGGACCTGGGATAACGGGAGGAGCTGACTACAGAACGTCACAGAGGAACGTCCTGGAGATGATAGAACTGTTAAACATTTTGATTTTGTTGGTGGTTATATGACTTGATGAGTTTGTCAAGAAATTTTAAACTGTATAATAAAGGAGAGAATATTACTTTGTGTAATGTGTACTTTGAAAAAAGTGATAAGGAGAACATATTATTTAAAAAACCTTAGACAGAGGCTGGCCCGGTGGCGTAGAGGTTAAGTTCGTACATTCTGCTTCGGTGGCCCGGGGTTCGCATGTTCGGATCCCGGGTGCAACCTATGCACCGCTCATCAAGCCATCCTGTGGCAGGCATCCAACAGATAAAGTAGAAGAAGATGGGCACAGATGTTAGCTCAGGGGCAATCTACTTCAGCAAAAAAAAAAAAGATTTAAAGAAAAACACCGCAGACAGCACTTCAATAAAATGAACAAATACTTGAGAAAATACAAACTATTAAAGCTTACTCAAATAGAGACAACATGAAGAAACTTATATCTATTAAAGAAACTATATCCATGTAGGAAAAACTAAAGACTACCCCAAAAGAGAACTAATAAATGAAGAACTATATCATACCAATAGATGAAAAATTCAAACACACAGAATAAAATTTCCCTAAGTTGATCTATAAGTATATTGTAGTGATAATAATCTTCCAAAACTAATTTTCATGGAACCTAATAAAATAAATCTAAATGATATATGGAAGAACAAGCTGCAAAAATAAGAAATATTCTCAAAAAATACAAGAAAAGGGTACTTGCTCTTTCACTCAATACTTCATGTAAAAAAATATGGGGTGATTCAAGAATAGAAAAATAGAACAATGGAACAGAATAGAGAACTGTAGGGAGGCCAACTTTACCTCTACCCTCTTAGGGTTTTTCAGCTGGGCCTTAAAATTAAACCGATACAAGACAGATCAACAGGGGAAAAGCATACTGATTTATAGGTTTTATGTGACATGAGAGGCTTCATAAAGAACGAAGACCCAAAGAAATGGTGAAACCTATATGCTTTTATATTGCATTGAACAAAGAGGGTAATTCTGGAAAAGTAATTAAACTGTAGGGAGAGGCTAAAGGAAGATAAAAATTATTTTTACAAGGTCTGTTTGTACAGAATTCTCTTGGTTTGACTCCCTCTCAAAGAATATTTCTTTTCTCCTTGTACAAGGAGAGCATCTTTCACTTGGGAGTTTTTATCTCTTGTTTCCAGGAAGAGAAAGGGATAATGGAATGCCCTTCTTGCATCTGTTGTTTTTCAAGTGTCTTTAGCTAAAAAATCCTTATGTCAAAATAGCATTTTTGGGGGTGACGTATTCTGCCACTCTTGAGAACCAAGTGCAGATATACTGAGACATGAAAGTTTGACATATGAGAATAATGGAGTTAGAACACTGGATAAACGAGGGAATATTCAACTAAATTTAGAAAAACAATGATTCTCCTAATAACTGAAAAATGATATTTAGTTTTTATTTCATGCCCTACACAAAAATCTTTTCCGTTGGAATACAAGTTTGAATATTAACATCAAAATTCCAGGATGATAAAGGGTTTCTTAAACAGAGAATAAAACCCATAAACCAAAAATTTTCAAATAAGTAAATTTGACCCAAACTAAATGCCGGGATGGCAGTTCATCAAAAACACCAAAAAAAAAATCAATAGACAGGACACAATCTGGAAAAACATTTATAGAATACATAAAGTTGATTAATGGTTAATATCCTAAAACTATAAAGAACTCCTAAAAATCAGTTAAAAATATAAAAATCCATGAGAATAAAGTCAAATGCACATCCAATAATTTCTGAGAAAGGAGAAAAACTGGACAATGAACCTAAAAAAAAAGATAACCTTATTAATAATCACTGAGATAGAAAATAAAAACAAAAGAAAATATTATTTAATCTTAACCAATTGTCCAAAAATTTCAAAAGTCATAATGTCAAGTTTTGTTGAGGATGTAAAACAACAGGATTTCTTACAGAAGGCTAGATGGAGTATAAATTAGTACAACAATCCAGCAATCTCATTCCTAAGAATTTATCCTAGAAAAACTTACACAGGAGCTCTATGAACAAGTTCAACTAAGTTCATAGCAGCATTGTTTGTAAGAGTAAAACCTAGAAATCTCCCATTTGGATTCAATATCTTGTAGTACAATCACATAATAAAATACTCTGCAGAAGTGAAATTAAGGTACTATAGCTACATACATTGACATAGGTGAATTCCCCCAAAATATATATTGTGTCAAAAAAAAAAAAAAAGGAAAAGAAAAACACATAGAAAAGTAAATACACTATGGTATAATTTATATACATTTCAAAAATTTCCAAAACCAAAAAGTGAAATGTTTAGGATGGAATTCTAATATGGTAAAACCATGAAGTTTTGAGGAAAAAAATTATGGTAGCAGTAACTACCTATTTGATTGTGGGGTTCAAATATATTAGTAGTGTTATATTAATCCAATTTGTAGATACTTATTATATTATTAGTTTTTATAACTTGAATTTCTGGAATCTATAATTTTATATGAATTAAATGTCTCAGATAAAACTATTCTTGAAGTAACTAAGAAATTATATTTTAAAATAAATAATACTTAATAAGACTTTTTGCTCAATGATATTTATTTAGCTATACTAACAATTGTCAATTGCTTACTTGCCTTCATATTTTAGAAAGCAGAGTACAACTTTGGAGATACGAAGATAAGTAAAAGTGTTAAAACAAAAACATCAAAGAAAATATGAGCTTTCATTTAATCACATAATCAAGTATTTCATTTGAGAGTGCTTTTAATTAAGGCTAAATTAAGAATGCTGCAGAAGGTCACACATCTGTTCTTTGCAAATCATTTGCTACCAACTAAGAAGGAAAAAAAAGATTTAAAAAAATAGAAAATAAAATTTTAAAAATGTTATTAATACAAATGAATGAAATCATTTATATGTAATATAATGTACATTATATTATATATATACTCTTTTTCAATTATTTTTATATCCTAAAATTTCAAGGCTCACTTTTTTGCAATGTAATGTTCTGAATGAAGGTAAGATTATTCAAAAAGTGCTTAGAAACAGTAGTAAAATTTTGTTTGAAGTTTAAGTATTATGGAATATTTACTGAATATAAAATAAAGGACAAACAGGTATGCTTCATCTATTAGAAGAGAGTCACTAAATCCATCCCACAATCAAAGGAAGGCGATTACACAAAAGCAAAAATACCAAGAAGACCAGATCTTTGTAGGGAACCAGGGAGACTCCATTCAATGGGAATGTTTTTAGAAACTTCAGGCCAATAAATTTAACAACTTAGAAGAACTGACAAAATTTCTGAAAAACCTAAAATCTTTTATGTATTAAAGAAATTAGATATGCAATCAAAATTTTTCCTCAAAGAAATTCCAGTGTTAGATGGATTCATTGGTGAATTCTATCAAATATTTTAAAATGAAACGATAAAAATGTTATACAAGTTCTTTCCAACTTATTTTTTAGTATAGCATATCCCTGATACCAAACCAAAAAAAAAGCATTATAAGAAATGAAAAATAGCAATAGCTCTCATTAATGTTGTTTCAAAATTCTTTAACAGAATTATAACAAGATGAAACTAGTAATACATGATCAAATGTGCTTTATCTCAGTAACACACGATTGCTTTAATGCAGCCATGCACCATGTAGACGTTTTGCTCAACAAGTGACCCCACGTACAGCAGTTGTCCCATAAGAATATTACCATATAGCCTAGGTGTGTAGTAGGCTATACCACCCAAGTTTGTGTAAGTACATTCTATGATGTTCACACAGTGACAAAATTGTTAATGATGCATTTCTCAGAATGCATCACCACTGTTAAGTGATGTACGACTGTACAGGCATACCTCATTTTATTGCACTTCACTTTATTGCCCTTCACAGATATTGCATTTTTTACAAATTGAAGGTTTGTGGTAAACCTGTGCAAAGCAAGTCTATGGGCGCTGAAGATTCACGTGATGGTTAGCATTTTTTAGGAATAAAATATTTTTTAATTAAGGTATATGCATTTTTTTAATGCTATTGCACACTTAATAGACTACGGTATAGTGTAAATATAACTTTTATATGCACTGGGAAACCAAAAAATTTGTGTGACTCACTTTATTGTAATATTCACTTTATTGAGGTGGTCTGGACCAAACCCACAGTATCTCCGAGGTATGCCTAAAAAACAATCATTGGGAAAAGAGATAAATCTCCTTTGCAGAAGAATTCCAAATAATTCAAGTAGATCCTCTGCCTTCAAGGAAATGGAGCATAATCCTTCACTCCTTAAGTGCGGGCTGCACATAGTGGCTTCCTTCTAAAGCATACGACATGGAAAGAGGGCAAATAGTAACTTTTCAGTGGAGAAACATGACGAAACTGCTTTAGCTGGGTGATGAAGGTCAACATCCACAGTGCTAAGTCAAGTTGATAGCATTGTACTCTTGACATTATGGGATGTCAATGGTACTTTACCTATGTGGTCTTGCTCCCAAAAACCCAAACCTTGTCTAATCATGAGAAAAACATCAGACAAAACCCAATTAGCATCATTTTACAAAATACCTCACAAATCGGCCTCAAAACTGTCTAGGTCATAAACAACAAAAGTCCCAGAAAATGTTCCAAGAAAGAGGAGCCTAAGAAGTCACGATAATTAAATATAATGTGTTATCCTGGATGGGATTCTGGAAAAGAAAGTGCTGTTAGGTAAAAACTAAGAAAATCTGAATAATGTATGTATTTTAATAATAATGTATCAACATTTTTTCATTAACTGTAAGAAATACTGTAGTAATTTAAGATGTCAATAATATCGGAAAACTGGGTATGGGGTATAAGGAATCTCTGTACTATCTTCCTATTATTTATGGAAAAAATTATTATAAAATAAATAAAATTTACTTAAGAACAAATGTAATTTATCAATTAAAGAAAAAATAAAATCATCATCCCAAAAGATGTGAAAAAGGATTTAACAATATTTAAAACATATTCTAATAAAAGTCATAAAATAAGATAAAATAAGGTGATTTACTCAATTTGAGAAGATTATATATGAAAAATCTAGAGCTAACATAAATCTAATGCTAAATGAAGTTTCCTTTTCATCGAAGAACAGGAAAAGGGCAAAGATGCCCACTTTCACAACTAATATTCAATATTTTACTGAAGTATCTGTCTAGTATAAGAAAAAAATAGAGATAATAAATAGAAATTCAGAAGTAAAACTCTCCTTATTCATAGATGGCATCATTTGCATGTAGAATTAAAACAAATAGATTTAAAAAACCTACCGTTTCTAAAAAATGAATTCAGCAAGATTGTAGGATATAAAGTAAATTTTCAAATATCTGCTATGTCTCCCACATCAACTGTGTCTCTATACACTTGAAATAAAGAATTTGAAAATATAATTAAAATACTATTTATTAGAGCTTCAAAAATGTCCTATAACTAAGAGTAAATTTAACCAATGATATGCAAGACCTCTACCCTCAAAAACTATAAAACAGCTGAAAGAAATTAAAGATTTTAAAAATTTGAGATATGCCATTTTCAAGGTTAGAAACTTAATATTGTTAACATATAATTTACCCTAAATTGCAGTCCCAAACGAAATTCCAAAAGATTTTTTAAATTAAGTAGCTGATTATATATTTTATATACAAAAGCAAAGGTTATTGAATAAACAACTTTCAAAAAGAAAAAATAAAATTGAAATGTTTACATTATGTTACTTCAAGTGTTGCTATAAAGTTGCAATACACAAAACAGCCTGGTGTTTTTTGTATCAAAATGAGAGCCCAGAAGTAGATTTACATAAACAGTAAAAAAATTTTAAACAACAGTATCAAAACGATTCAATGAACATAGAAAACTTTTCTTCATCAAATGATGCTGGAAAAACTGAGTAACCGTGAGAATAAAAAATGAACTCAAGGAGCCGGCCCAGTGATGTAGTGGTTAAGTTTTCACGCTCTGCTACGGTGGCCTGAGGTTCCAGTGTTTGAATCCCATGCATGGACCTATGCACCACGTATCAAGCCATGCTGTGGCAGGCATCTCACATACAAAGTAGTGGAAGTGGGCACAGATGTTGGCCGAGGGTCAATCTTCCTCAGCAAAAAGCGGAGGATTGGCAACTGATGTCAGCTCAGGGCTAATCTTCGTCACAAAAAAGAACTCCAAGCCCTTACACAAATATTATTTTGAGGTAGAAAATAGACCCAAGTGGTAGTAGCTATAATCACATAATTTATAGCATAAAAAATGAAAATAATCATCATGATCTTGGGGAAACAAATGTTTCTTAGAATAGAATAAGTACTTTGGTAGACAGAACAATGGTCCTTCAAAGATGTACACGCCCTAACCCCTTGAATCTGTGAATCTTATACCTTACAAGGGAAAGGGCATTTTGTAGACTCGATTAAGAATCTTGAGATGGGAAGATTATGCTAGATTATCTGGCTGGACTCAAAGTAATCACAAAGGTCCTTATGAGAGGGGTGGAGGAGGGTATGAGTCAGAGTAGGAGATGTGACAAGGGAGAGGTGAGAGTCACTCAAGGAAGGGCCGAGTCATAGAATGCAGGTAACCTCTAAAAGCTGGAAAAGTCAAGGATATGAATCTCCCCACAGAACCTCCAGAAGAAAAGCAGTTCTGCCTATACCTTCTAGTTCTTCTGATTTTCAAGCACGGAAAATAATTAGTGTTGCTTTAAGCCATTAAGTTTGTGGTAATTTGTTATAGCAGCAACAGCAAACTAATATAAGTACTAACCATAAAAAAAACATAGATGGATAAACTTCACATTTTAATAAAATCCCTTCTGCTCATCAAAAACGTTAGTAAGAATATGAATAGGAAAGTAACAGACAAGGATAAGATGATCACTATATACTTTTATATACATATATATAAAATTGGACAAAGAACTCTCGTTCAGAACATAAAAGAACTCTTATAATTCAATAATAAAAAAGACAGACAAACCAATATAAAATGTACACTATAATGAAGAAGATGTATAATGGTCAATATACATATGATAATGTTTTCAATATTATTCATGAACAGGAAAATGCAACTTTGAAACTATAATGTGATACCACTACCAACTCACAAGTTTGGCTAAATATAAAGGCTGACAACAACAAATGGTGATGAGAATGTGGAGCTACTGGAATTTTAATTCATTGCTTGTGCAAGTATAAAAGACACAACCTTCTTTGGAACACTGGCAGCTTAGAACAAATTAGAACTTACACCTACCCTATAACCACAATTCCACACCTAGGTATTTTTCCCAGAGAAACATAAACAAATGTCCTCAAAAACCACTTGAAAAAAAATGTTCATAGTATGTTTTTCTGTAACAGCCCCAAATTAGAAACTAGCCAAATTACATACTTATATTAAAATATTCACAGCAATAAAAAGTAATGAGATACTAACACATACAGCCACATAAATTAATCTCAAAAGCATTACATTGAGTGAAAGGAATCAGACACAAATAGCATGTGATTTATGACTCAGATGAATTTTAAGAACAGAGGCAAAAGTAATATTTTGTGATAGAAATCAGGGCAATATTTTCTTCTGGATTGTGGGCAATTGACTGTGTAGGGGAGGAAAAATAATTTTCCTTTTACCTTTCTAGGTTCTTGACTGTAATAAAAGTTGGATTAACAGGAAAAAAACAAACAGAAGTTTAATAACATGCATACATAAGAGACACCCTGGAAAACTGAGAAACTCCCCAAAATGGCCCAAGCCAGCACCTTAAATATTATCTCCAGCTAAAGACAAAAGAAGATGTTGGGGGTGGGGGAGCCAGTTATGAGAGGCTATCAGGAAAAGCACAGTAAACAAGGGTAAGGTTGTTATGCAGATTTAGGTCATTGCCTTCTCCATTAATAAGAGTTTCTAGAGATTTGATCATCCTTCTCTTCCTTCTACAGAGAGGGAGACACCCTTACCAAAAGAGATTTACCTTATAAATGTAAGTGTCTCTTACAAAAGGGTAACTTATACTCAGTTTTCAGAGCTTTTCCCATGTCTGCTGTTTCTTAAAAATAATCAGCCTAAAATAATCCTTATGCTTGTAAACACAAAATAACCAACAACCACTCTATAGATAAGAGAGATAATGTGAGTTTTACCCAAGCAAGGGTGAGGATTACAACCCAGGAAGGCAGTTTCCACAAAGGAAGAAAGCGTCGTGGAGAAGCATAGTTTTCAGTATAGTTTTATACCTTTTTAGGACAAAGAACATACATTAAACACACCCAGGATACATATTCATTAAAGTTTCAAAGAGGTATTCAGTTGCAAATTAGCAGGTCAAGGTGACCCTGATGTCAGGAAAGGGATTAATACTGGTATTACCCATAGGGTGCTACTGATACTGGCATAGGAAGGGAAGTAGGCATTCTTATCTTAACCTAGTGCATTCTTTATTTTAGTGGTTAAAGCAGATGTGCAATGTATATTTGGTAGGCCATAAGTCAGGCTTCTTTAGTTCAAGCTGAGTCCATTTTGAACCAGAATAGCTACCATATCCCAAGATGTGAAAATCTCTTGTCACGCTGAAAAGGCATATTTTGGGATGGTAAATTCTGCTTCCCTGCAACTGTGAAGAGGTGTAAGGGAATTCTCTGAGCTTGATGGATATGTTCTATATCATGACTGAGGAGTGGGTTTAAAGTGTGTGTGCGTTTGTCAAAACTCACTCAAATAAACTTAAGATCCATACGTTTACCTTATTTAAAAAACAGAAAAAGTAGGTACTTCTTAAAAAAGTGTTTTTGGAATTGGTTAGGTTAGAGGAGAGAAGGGATGCATTTTATTATAAATCTTGTATTACTCATTTTTTAAATATTTGATATTTTAATTAAAAGAGAAGATTAAGAGATGTACAAAGTGCAGTATTAAAGTAAATTAAGTGAGAAGAACGAAATTTTGTATGCCAATGTGGTGGGCTTTTAAATAAATCACTCTAATAGGAGTAACTGATTGTGAAATTCTATTTTTTTCATCCTTTTGCTTTCCTGAGTATCTGGCCTTTGACCTGGACTACCGTAGGTGTCTATCTGCTTAGAAGAAGATTAACACTTGTTACAGATGAAATGAAAGCAGTAATGCCTAAGCAATATTAATTTTTGACATTCAAATTGGATTACGCACAAGACAATAGATTTGCAAATCATGCTATTATCTTGAGAAGGGATTTTCCAAATTCCTTTTTTCTTCGTTACCGTATCAAACTGTACTCCAGAGAACTCAAATAATTGAATTTCCCTGTGGTGAGGAGCGGCTGCAGGATCATCTGTATCAGCTAAGCGCAAAGAACAGAGGAGGAGTGGAAGCAAATTCTGCTGCTTCATCAGCTTGAAGGTATTGGGGGAAAGGAAGAGAGACAAGTGACTATCTAAAGTAGATCCTGACTTCCCACTTTTTCCAAAAGCTAGTGATGCCTTTGTTGCCACACAAAATTGGAGTTCTCTGCCCGATGCACATAAACAAGCCAATCAATTATGGCATCAGCCTTTGGGGGGATAAATCAGCATTTATTCTGCGAGATTGATCTGCAGGAAGACAGGGGGCATGTGCTCTTAGATCTGTATCCCTGATTGAGGATTTGGGATGAAATTTAAGAGGTTAGGGAGAATGGGCTGGCACACAGAAATGCTGGCGGGACAGGTTTTGATTGGTGGGCTTCAGCATTTATGGTCAAGTTTTAAACATTTATGACAAGGTTCTAAACATTTAAGATGGGGTTCTAAACATTTTTGATGAGGTGGGGAAAGAATTTTAACACTGGATCTTCCTGAATGAGGGGCCCTTCTCTTCTGATAAGAGGACTACTTTCAACTTCCGGCCATGTCCCAGTCCTTGGGTTCCGTGGGGAGGAGGATCTTTAGTTCCAAGATTGTTTCAGGTCATGATTTCTTCTTTTATGCATGCTCTGGCTATGTGACTTTGTAGTTTTCTGAAAGACCATTCTTAATCACTCTGTTGATAAGAGATGGGGTCAGTTGAACTGGTTCTGGAGGGTCTGAGATTACACCTTCAATGAACAAAAGAACTTCTGAGGGCAAAGAGAGGTGCCATTGGCCCTGCTGTCCATTTGGACCTGAAAAGAGACCTTCCTTAATAACCAACAGCTGTCTTGGTGTGGTCACAGCAATTTTGTAGCACAGCATAGCCTGGCAGAGGTTTAGCCTTAGAGCCTGGCTCTAAGGTTTAGCTCTCTGAGCTGCCTCTGATTCTTTTGTAGTATAGAGAGATCGCAGATCTCCTTGACAGTCAGAGAGGATCTCCAGCAAGGAACCAAGGTGACACCAAGTCAGCAGGGGAAGGGAAAATTATCCAAATGACTTAGGATTTTTATTGCAATTAGAGACTGACTGCAAAAAGGACTAATTAAATTATTAAATCAAAAATATTTTATAACTTTTGGGATCCAACATTATTTTTCTCCCTGGGACCAGTGGATGGATGAGGGTACAGGATGAAGGCTAAATAAGTCATAGAAAACTCTTGTTTTTAATAACAATCTTCTGAACATCTGAGTTTTAATGGAGGTAAATTTTACACTCAGTATATCCCCATTTTTAACCTCACTTTCCACTAAATATTATTTAAAATATATAAACATTTTGTTTCCATCCTTTCTTTTGTTTATGTTCCTCTTGATTTTTATTCCTTTCTTCTCTTGTAATCTGACTTTTGATCGTATACCTGCCTCTAGAATCTCCCAACACACTACTCAAGAGGAAAGCTAACTTTTTGAAAATTGGCAAAGAAAGAACTTGAAAGTAATAACTGAAATATGATTTTATTTTCTCTTATTTACACTATTTGCAGGATATAATTTGAATAACTTTCAAGACCTCAAGTCGTCTAAATTTTTTCCCTTCTTTCTTGGTAGTTGAGGGGCAGGATGGGCAAGAAACAGTGGTTCAAACTCCGAAAGACACACATTTGACAGTATTTTTTTATCCTATTGCCAAATGCTTGGTTTCCAAAATATCACCCAAACAATCTGTTGATAAATAGGCTAGTGTTCTGTGCTATCTTAGGAGCAACTCAGAGATAGAAGGGCAATGTTGAGAAATTTACTGAGATTTTGAAGTCTTATTTTGCATACAGGGAGATTGATCAGGATTAGATAAGTATCATTATGATATTTTAGGATTAGTGGCAGAGTGAGGTTAGAATTTTGAGGTGAGGGAACTAAAGATTCTTCTGTGTAAACTATCATTTAAATGGTTTATATTGAAGAGTAGATAGATCTCATAGAGTTACTAGAACCAACACTAAAGTTATGTTTGCAACTCCTAGAGTTATCTCCAAAAGTTATTTTGATGAAGACAATGAACTAGCATATTAATATACATAGTAAACAATGTAGATAGTATTAACTCTCATTATGAGGATTAGCAAAAGTCTGCTGACATATCTGTAAACTACATGATAAATGGTGAACCTTAGATATGATGATAATAAAATATTTAAGCTATAGCCATATAGAAGATATTATTGTTTAAAGCTCTCAGATAAGGAAGTTGGATAAGGGGATGGAAATGAAAGGGCAGAGGATTTTAGTCGATAAAGTAAGAATATCCTTTAGAGTTATCTAAAATATCTTGATATTTCTTATGAGGCAAGAAGCTCCCAGACACTGTTAAAAGCATCCAATCAAAATCATTACAATTATATATCCTTTTAGCCTAAATCATGCTATATTAACAAACAATCACTATAAATCTCTGAGGTTTACAACAGAAAATATGTTTTCCTCCCTTAACCTTCCCCGTTCGCTTGAGTAGCATGTTGATGAAGCAACATGTCCTTCATGGATGAGCTACAGTTCTGTCCCATATTATCCTCTTCCTTGGATCCAGTGATAGAGTAGCCTCCTTCTGAGGCATTGCTTTTCCCATGGCAAATTAAAAAAGAACACGGAAGAACAACTCAGTACATGTGCAAGTTTCTAATCAAACGTGATTCATGGTCCTGCCACTGCTCACAGTCCATCAGGCAAAGCAGCCCATTGGCAGAGCTTGAGATCAGAGTATATGGGGGATTGAGGGTGGGAGGATGCATATTCCCCCCACTGGGGAGGCAGTGAATATTCTGTAAATATGACAAACTTCTACAATGACCAACTATAGAAGTTTGTGTATTTATTGGGAGAACTAGAAAATGTTTAATGAAATTCCATCATTTAAGGTTCTACTGTTTTTATGAAACCTTAATTTGTTCATTTCTAAAATGGTAATAAGATTGCCACTGTTTCAGATTTCTGTGAATCAAATGGGATAAATCTTGTAAATGTAGTTATTGACACTAGATTTCCTCAATTCCTAAAATTTCCTAATTTCCTAGAACAATAGTGCTAAAATATAGGTTTATTATGCTTAAAAAAATGAAAAAGAAGTAGCATTTTGTTTTTAAATTTGTGGTTACAATTTTACTACCCATTTACTACTGCTTTTAATATAGTCTCTATCAAAACATTCAAAATATAAGATCATAAAATATGTAACATTAATGAAAGACTTATGTGAGCCTCTTAAAATGATCTAAACATCTATTAGGAAGTCTAATAAATTCTCAAAAGTACCCTATTTTGTGAATTATTCCTCATAATTTGTATTTGAAATGAGTCAGTATTATTATCAATATCACGTATGTATAAATAAAAATATAAGGAGGTCAAATGGCTGAAAACCATGTGTCATGTCAAAGATCAAGTCCTTAAAGTCTCAAAACGGTATTAAACAATGAATTTTATTTTTATTTTCTGAATTTGGATTTAATTGAATTGGCTTAATAATCACCATATTGAGCATCATTGGATGAAAGGCGGTGTGGCACCTGTGGGGGATCCGAATTTGCCATTTTAGTGTCTCTTTGGCTTGATTACTTTTAAGAACAAAAGACTCGGAAAGAAACTTTGACCTTCCCCCTTACTACCTAAAATAATTTAAGATAGAAGCCTTGTTTCAAGAAGGAGCTATCACCATAACTGTAGCATAACATGAACTAGGTGTGGTAGACAGAGAGGAACCTAGCAAGGCCCATTTGATCAAAGTTCCCCATATCCCATGGCCTTTGCTAGGTATGGTAAACATTTGTTTACCAAGCATTTGGTTTTCCATCCCCATGTGAATTGCCTTCCCCTGCTTTGAAGTCCCAGACCACTACCCTCAACACCCTCCTTTGTCTTTAGCTGAAGATGGTATAAGGTGGTGGATTGGCCCTTTTGGGGAATTACTCAGTTTTCCTGGGTTTCTCCCATGTATACATATTATTAAACTCATTCTATTTTCTTCTGTTGTTCTGTCTCACGTCAATTTAATTCTTAGATCATCCAGAAGAAACAAAAAGGGTACAGGAATATTTCTTTCTTCCCTACATACCCAAAAGAAATATGTAGATTTTCTAAATGTAACACTATTTGATTACTGGCTGGATATTTTTTGCCTCTGATTTTGTGTTGCCTCCTGCTTCCATGTCCTTCTGGCACTTTAAATTTGGAGATAAATGTAGATGAATTACTTTAGAATTTAAAAACTAAATCTATATTGGAGAAATACATACGTTTCTCAGATATTTCTAGGAATAGTATTTATTTACATTAATTGTCATAATACAATTTAATGAACTATACAGTTAAAAATTATACTTAAATAAAAATGATAAAATAGATTGTAGTTATTATATGTCTAACATGTAAAGAAAATGGAAGGTCCTATGTGGATAAACTGTATATGAGTCACTCCAATTGACACTAGAATAATAAAAAATTTTAAGGATATTATTGGAAATTTTGTTGTCATTCCAGAAGAGAGGAAAGGGTCATGCTTTACTTATCTGAGTATTTGCTTCAATTTCCTACTTTTCTTTATATTGGTCAGAAAAAATATACCAGAACAATTAGAAGCATTTTTTTTAATTAAAAATAAATTAGTGTCCTGTATGAGTATTCATGGAAATCTGGCAACCAAAGTGTGTAGTCTTTAAATGAGCAATACTGAATCCCAGCTTCCCAATACCTACCAGATTGAGGCCCCAAACTTACTCTTGAATAGCTCTTGACAAACTACTGAGAAAAGGAATAATATTAAATGAAAATAGTTTGATTTATGAACTTACTTGTTCCCTCATGCAGTCTATGTTAATTTTTAAATGTAGTCATTAAATATCTACACAACTAGAAATACACCAACCACTACCACAGAAAGTCACAAAATACCTCTACTGAGTTAGAGATTTTCACTGGTATTTCTTTTTTCAAAGTCAATATAGCTTTAACTTATGTAGACAAACTTCATTAACTTGGCTTAAAATTAAGTAAAATATTTCGTTATGAACTTACTCTGACAAGGCTGCCCAAACTTCAATGAATTTGAGCATGTCGCCTCCCTTCAGCCCCATGCAGGAGCATGTTACTCTCAACTGCCCTACAGGTTTTATTTGTGTATGCGTGTGTGTAATCCCCAGAAAACAGTCTGTTGTCTGTAAATAATCAGTCTATTATGTCTTGTAGCCTCCTCTAGCTATCACATGTTAATAATTCCTGTTGAAAAATCTCCTTGAAGACACTGTAACCGCAACTTTCAAAAGCTATCATGAAAAACACAAAGTCCATGCAGGAATTGCAATCCAGATGTTCACAGAGCCACCAGTGTGCCACAAAAAAACTCTGATCTACAAAGAGGCAGGCAAACTAGCCACTTCCATAACTATGGACACATTTTGTCACCAGGCACCAAAGTAGCTCTGCTTACTGTCACCAGGCTTCTGGACCTTGACTCTTCAGAGGTAAGAAAGTAGATGGAGAACAAATACCAAACTGTCCAACTCTGTTGACCTCATTGCTCTCCGGTTTTGTTCTGTTTATCTCAAAAGTAAACGAATTTTACATTATCACTAGGCCATTCAATGCATTTCAAAAAAATAAATATTATTTAGAGCAGTTTTAGGTTCACAGCAAAATGGAGCAGAAAGTTAGAGAGTTCCTACATATACCTTCTGCCCCCAGCTACGTACACAGTCTGCACCCATCAACATCCCTCACCAGAGCAGTACATTTGTTACAATCAGTGAACCTATATTGATACATTTTTATCACTCAAAGTCCAGAGTTTACACTGGAGTTCGCCCTTGGTCTTGTTCATTGTATGGGTTTGACAAATGTATAGCGACATGTATCCACCATTATTACAGTATGATACAGCATAGTTTCACTGCCCTAAAAATCCTCTGTGTTCCACCTAGTCATGCTTTCCTCACCACAAACCTCTGGCAACCACTGATCTTTTTACTATCTCCAAAGTTTTGCTTTTTCCAGAATGTCACATAGTTAGACTCATACAGTATAGCCTTTTCAGATTGGCTTCTTTCACTTAGTAGTATGCATTTAAGGTTCCTCCGTGTCCTTTTTTTGGCTTGATTATTTTTATTTCTTTTTAGCACTAAATAATATTCCATCATCTGCATATACCACATTTTATTTTTCCATTCACCTACTAAAGGACTTCTTGGTTGGTTCCAAGTTTAGAAAATTATAAATAAAAGGGCTATAAACATCACTGTGCAGGTTTTTTGTTTTTTGTCTTTTTTTTTCTTATTGTAGTAAGAACAGATAACAGATAACATGTGTACAGTACAGTGTTGTTAACTATAGGCACAATGTCATATAGCAGATCTGTAGAACTTATTCTTCTTGCAGAACTGAAACTATATCCGTTGCACAGCAACTCCCATTTACCCCTTCTACAAGCCCCTGTCAACCACCAGTCTACTCTCTACTTCTGTAAGTTTGACTATTTTAGATACTTCATGTAAGTGGAATCATGCAGTATTTGTCCTTCCGTGATGGGCTTATTTCACTTTGTATAATGTTCTCAAAGTCTATCCAGGTTGTCAATGTGGCAGGATTTCCTTCTTTTTTATGGTTGAATAATATTCCATTTTATGTATATATCACATTTTCTTTATCCTTTTATCCAGTGATGAACATTTAGATATTTTCATATCCCGAATATTGTGAATAATGCTGTAATGAACATGGGGGATCATATATCTCTTCTAGATCCTGATTTTAATGCTTTTGGATAAATACTCAGAAGTGAGATTGCTGGATCATGTGGTAATTCTCCTTTTAATATTTTGAGGAATCTCCATGCTATGTGTGCAGGTTTTGGTGTAGAGATAAGTTTTCTACTCATTTTGATAGATACCAAAGAGCATGATTGTTGGATTGTATGGTAAGAGTGTGTTTACTTTTACAAAAAACTGCCAAACTACCTTCCAAAGTGGCTGTTCATTTTGCATTTCCATCAGCAATGAATGCGAGTTCCTGTTGCTCCATATCCTCTCCAGCATTTGGGGTTGTCTGTGTTTTGGGTTTTTATCATTTTAATAGATGTGTAGTGGTATTTCATTGATTTAACTTGCAATTCCCTAATGATATATGATTTTGAGTATCTTTTCATATATTTATTTGTCATCATTATATCTCCTTTGGTAAGGTGTCTATTCAGATCTTTTGCTCAGCCCTTTCCATAAGTAGTCACAAACCAAAGTTCAGACAACTATTATTATCAACAGGAAAGTTGTTTCTACAGAATTTTTTATTAGTTATATTTTAATCACTTTATGACAGTTATATCTATTGGAAAGAAAAAAAAGGCCATTTAAAGAATAACTTGCTGCCATCTCTTTTGCATGTTAAGAGAGAGCAATAAACTCTTAGTAGTGAAGATGATAATTTATGAAGAGTTGACAATGGATCTTAAGTAATAAAAGGTGAAATAGGCTATTGCCTTCTCCAAATAACGTTCTCAAAGAAAAATGTAAACAAAGAATGAGCTGAATCACTTTATTTAATAGATAAAATGGATGTTGAGTTTCTGAGACAACATAAAACTAAAGGAAAGTGAAGATTTAGGTAAAACTTTATATATATGTGGAGGGAGAGAGAGAAGGAGGAAGAGGGAGAGGGTAAACTCTACAGGAGGACTGACTCAGGGGAACGTTACCTATGGTGCACAATGACTACAGTTTTATATCATAGTAAAATGGAACCTTTTTGGTAATATATTAGTTTTATTAATGCCATTTCAATAAATGTCTAATAAGAACAATAATTCTTGGGGTTCTGTATTGTAAGCTAATAAAAAGAAACGAGATGGTGAGTGTGAAGTGGGCCAAAAGGGTAAATGGCGGACACAGGAGCCAAAAGTAGGTGACAGTGAGCAAATAGGCTGCAGTACATGTGACAAGAGAACAGAAATCCCTCAGAATAAAAAGGGAATTTCTGAGCAATAGAACAAAACTCCCCTAGAATTCTGAAGGGATATTTTGTGGGACTTCCCAAAGTTATAATATGGTGACATGAGGGATATTTTTGGATAATAAAAATTATTCAAAAGCTGGAAGATTTGTTTCATGTGAATTGAAGGTGTAACCTATTTTCACCCCAAATGCTTAGCTATAGAAAGCTTCCAGCTAAATTAAATATTCATATATTCAACTTCAGTATTTGACATATTTACTCCCTTGGCTCTTTTTTTCTGTTCTGATACTCTTATTAACCCACATAAGAACAAAAATATAAATTATAATTTAGAATACATTGTACATGATAGCTTTAACTATATCGTAACACACTTGCCCTCTGCAACTTTCTTCTTTGCAAAACTATAATTAGATACGAATTTAAGTTACTTTTATTTTATATTTTGTCTATATGTAATATATATTATTTTTTCTTTGAACTATGACAGGTAGCATAAAGATATGTTTACCAAAATTAAAATGCTTTTAGCCTTAAGTATTTTTACTTCTTACTTTTTAATTTTAATTTTTTTTCTTCACATATTTACTTCTAAAACTACAGGAATTCCACATTGGAGAAAATACTGGTTTCCATGCTAGATCTTTGTGGGTGATTATATTTAAACTCTTTCTCTCCAAAGCATTAGAAAAAATGGATCATGCAAAAATCACCTCTTAGGTAAAATAAACATATAGTCACCTAAATGAGTGAGTACTAATGAAGTGACACGTGACTCTCCTAATTAAAGTAACTAAAGGGCTGAATACTGTAGTCAAGAAAAAGAAATAAAATATGTTTACAAAAATATTGTCCATAGTGGAAAGAGATCTGCTACATGGTTACATTGTTCCTGAATTTTTACTGAAAATGTAGAAAGAAGATAAAATTAACATCTCCCTCTACATTCCACAGGTATATTTTTGGAATGTAATGGACTTTTATATACAGTGTTCATTTTCCTTCATAAACCTTGAGTCATACTTGATTATTCCTTCATTACATTCAATCAGTCATCAAGGTTCCTTGATTCTACTAGTGAAATGTCTCTCTCTCCTTCCCCAGTCAGTTCCTACTTCTTTTGTACCATCTGAGGTCTCTACTATATTTTAGCACAGTAGTAATAATAGCTTCTTTTCTGATCTCCAGATCACTTGTATTGCCAAATTCCAATCTTTCATAAAACAAAAAAAAAACACATATAGTCCAAACTCCATGCTGTTATCACATAATTCTCAAATAGATTCAGTTGTTTCTAAATATCTACCAGAAAATAACCCAATTCTTTGCATTCTATCATAGCCAGTACTACATCATCACCATCATCATCATCATCATCATCAAATATTCTGTAAAGCCACTTTCTTAATTCCTGAATCACTTTTCAAGCCATGAAGCTTGAAGTCTTCCCTCCATTTAATCATTTATTAACGACAGTCTTCTGCACTGCATTGGGTTTCATGCTCTATTGAGTCCTGCAACCACAACAGTAAACAAAATACCAACTCTGTACTGAGGATTGTGCAGTCATGAAAGAGACACACATGCAAATAGAAATCTAACAGTGTAGTTGGTGGGGGAGGGGTATAGGCACCAGAAGATCTGAGCTTGGAGAGTACTGATCTGTTTCTAAGACACAGCCAAGTCAAGAGAAGTACTACAAAAGAGAACACTATTCTAGTGCCCAGAAATTGTGTTGAATCAAAGTTGTGGCAAGCTTGCTGATCCCAAACTGCTTGCATGTGGGACTTGGCCAGTCTACTCTTTTTGTGATTAAGATCTTTGCACCATTTGTACCAGAGCCTTTGACTACAGACCAGTGTGGGGGATCAGAATTTGTCATCCCAAAATGTGTCACTTTGGCTTGATTATTTAAAAAAAACAAACAAACAAACAAAAGACTCAAAAAGAAACTTTGACCTTCCCCTAACTGCCTAAAAGAATATAAGACAGAAGGCCTGTCCCAGGACAGTCCATTACCATAGATAACTCTGGGTATTGTAGACTGGGAGGATCCTTGCTGAGCCCATGCTTGTCTAAGTTCTCTTTCTAGGGTCACATTGTCTATAGATGGCCCAGCAAACATTTATTTACCAAACATTTGCTTTTCCATCTCCATGTGAATTGCCTTCCTCCCCTTTGAAGTCCCAAACCACTACCCCAACATCCTCCTTTGTCTTTAGCTGAAGATGGTATTTAAGGTGGTGGCTTCGGCCATTTTAACAAGTTACTCAGTTTTCCTGGGTTTTTCCCATCTATGCATGTTATTAAACTTTGTTGAATTTTCTCCTGTTATTCTATCTCATGTCAATTTAATTCTTAGACCAGCCAGAAGGACCTAGAGGGTAGAGGAATAGTTCTTCTTCCCCTACATCAGCAGATGACCATGAGAAGAGCAATAACTTCTAGTCTATGGTTTGATGCCCTGATCCACCACCATCTGCCTATTTAGTTTGTTATAATTATAACAATGTCACTCAAACTAAAAGGTTTTTAAAAATTCCTAAAAGGACTCCTGTACACTCAACTCGGTAGTACTTAAAACTCCTATAACTATATTTAGGATATAATTAAAAACAAAGAAAAACAAAGTAAAACCCTCAAAGCTGGGACAAATGGCTGAGCAATGTATTCACAAATAAAAAGCAATACATATTTTCACCCAATTTTCAGGAAAATACTATGTCATGGGCATCCGCTAAACTTGTTTTTGAAGATATTTACTTTAAAAAGTTAACATTCAGTGTCTAAAGGCTTGATGTGAATGACTTTGATAAGAAAGTAATTTCATTGTTAAATAAGAAAGAATTATATAATAATATTAAATATTAAATATTTTGAAGCTGTCTCCCAAGATTATGCAAAAGTCACATGCATAAACTTGCTTTGTCAAATAATCAATAATATATGGACTGTTAGTTTTTACAAAACAGAAATTTGAATGGCCTGGACATTCTCTTTTTAAATAAAC
This sequence comes from Diceros bicornis minor, assembly GCF_020826845.1. Classification (NCBI taxonomy): domain Eukaryota; kingdom Metazoa; phylum Chordata; class Mammalia; order Perissodactyla; family Rhinocerotidae; genus Diceros; species Diceros bicornis. The sequence continues at coordinate 72,586,563 of NC_080749.1, forward strand.
ACACAGTCAAGGTCTATGACTACACTTTGAGGTCATGGCCTTTAGATGTACAATGTTAAGACACACATGAAAATCAATTCATTTTTCCAGTCACTTGTTTATTCACTCAACAGATACCACAATTAGAAGTATAGAAATGATTATTGGCCCATCACATCCAGTTTCTTGTATAATATTATGACATGGTACTAAAGATCATGTATAAAATGGTGCCCAGTGAAGTCATATGAAAAATAATTTCCTGGCCACTTCTATATAAAAGATGGAGGAAGCAAATCACTTTGCAGCAAATTTTTACTATTGTGAGGCAAAAATCCTTTGACTGTCTTTTCTTTCTCTCTTTTTTTTTTTTGTGAGGAAGATCAGCCCTGAGCTAACATCCATGCTAATCCTCCTCTTTTTGCTGAGGAAGACCAGCTCTGAGCTAACATCTATTGCCAATCCTCCTCCTTATTTTTCCCCAAAGCCCCAGTGGATAGTTGTATGTCACAGTTGCACATCCTTCTAGTTGCTGTATGTGGGACTCTGCCTCAGCATGGCCGGAGAAGTGGTGCATCGGTGCACACCCGGGATCCGAACCCGGGCTGCCAGTAGCGGAGCGTGCACTAACCTCTAAGCCACGGGGCCGGCCCAACTGTCTTTCCTTTTTAAGCCAGGAGGAGACCAATGCCATTACACCAATGACTTTAAAAAACTTGTTTTTAAAGCTGAGAGATAGTCATTCTGAAAGAGATGAGTAAATTTGCATAAGAGCCAAAGAGCTTATTTTGAAGAAAATGGGCTAGCTTTTGAAGCTTGCTTTTGTTAGGATCCATAAGAAAAGAAACTTATTGATGCATCAATGATGCAATAATCACCGATAGGAAAGCACACAGAGGCCAACAAAAGGTAACTCATTATGAGGGGTGGTAGGAGTTAGGTCATGGCCCAGAATTTCATCAATGAAAACTGATTCCAATGCAGCAGGTGGCTGAAGCTTGGAACCTCCCCAGTCCCAGCTTCCTTAACAAAAATTGGACACTAGGAATAATCTGAGCATGTGAGCATAAACTACAAGAGTACAAACCACAGACAAATCTATATTTTCCATGTAACTTGAACAATACACAAATAATTTGAAGACATTTACACAAATATTCTAACCAATATGTTCAATAAGTTGTTTTCAAAAAGAATCTTTTTACTGGCTTGTCCAATCTTACCAGTTCATGCCGATAGATATTACCACGGAAAAACTAATACTTGATTAGCCAATAAGGAAATCATGGACTTCTTCATACATGTAATAGAAAGGTCCCATTGTATGGCTATTTCTAATCCAAACAACGATTCACTGTATTATATAAATATTATTACTGATAGGAATGGAGGACCTGAGGGTTAAAGAAAAGATCGATAATACTGAGATATGCATCTAAAATGTACCCTTTTTATGTTCCTTTATTAATTGTTTCTAAAGTCCACATGTTTTTGTTTGTTTCTTGACCTGGTAATATTTTTAATATATGACTTAGTCACCTGTGTTATGGATACCTAACAACTTAAAACATATGGATAGACTAATAGTTGCTTATGATTCTTTTAAGAGATAAAGTAGACATATATACATAACAAGCAAGGTACTTTTGGTGAAGTTCTATAACCTTAGATAATAAAATTGATTTAAAAATATCATCAATGTTAAATATTAGTGGTATTTGCAAAAATACTGTAACATATAAAACTGGCACTTTTAATTAAGATTGCCTTAGTTCTACCTAGATAAATCTTAAATGGCACATAGGATAAACTACTTTAACTCACAATATAAAGGACAGCCAGGGATTATCTCGTATGTTTTATTAAAAATATAATACTTCTGAATCAAGTCATTTGGGAAATGTCATTGTATTGAATTATGTGCATGCTTTTAACTACATTAAAACTGATTCAAAGAGATTTTACAGTACAGCACCTGACTAGGAAGACACGATTCAAAGTGCTTGGTTTTGGTCGTTCACGGTACTGGTTTGAAAATAGATTTGGAGAAGAAAACATGATCAGATGTCTTCCTAACTAGTAACATAAAATATGTTAGAAAAAAACCCTCAAAGTTTAAATGTAGAGAAATATAGCACATTAACTATCACACTGTTCTTTAGAAAAACACAGAGGAATCAGATTTTTTCTATTTTCACAAGATTTCTAAAAACCATCACCCAAACCAGTGCATTAATTTGCCATATGCATGTAAGATTTATGACTTAGATATTTCAAAGTTCTAGTGAAGAATCAGAGCATATTGCTAATTTCACAAAACTCCAACTCCTAGAGTTAATTGTTAAATCAAGTGGGTTCAATAGCCCTTCCAATTTTTACCCTAGGGAAACATCTAGCCACTGGGAGGCATGTATCTCAAAGAGGGCTAAATTGAGGAAGCTCAACTGTCTTTTTATAAAAATGTACAATTTTAAAATAAGGTAAATATGAGGGAACAGTAAGTAAAAATAATGAAATAATGAAATCACTATCAATTCTCAGTAGTATTTTTTCTTACTATATATTCTAAAATCTTGGAAGTTATATTTAAATTGATACTTGTGAAATTAAGAGTTTTAATTTCCTTTGACTAGGTTCAAAAATTTAACAATCAACACTATATTTCTCATGAAAATTCCCTTAATGGAGTATCGTCGGAAAAATTAATCAAGTAAACACAATTTTTCATGATATTCCATTTTATTGCATATGCTCAAAAGTGATCATTTTGAAACAAGAAAACCTTTTTTAAAGTATTAAAGAGAATGTGACAATATTAAGGTAATCCTTGTAACAATCTAAAAGGAACATATTATTATAAGTAGATGAAGAGGAGAAAAAATGTAAGTTCACACGTTAAGTAATTTTCCCAAAATCTGACATTGAATAGTTGAGTATGGATTAAGAACTGGTTTTATCCATGTTGTTTGACAGGCTGCCACTTACCTGTAAGACAATTTTTATGAAAATTGTAAAGAGTTGCTTCCTCTGAGTGAAAAAAATAACAATGTTTTTTTTTGAGGGGTGGTAAATTTTTCAGGGCTGATGCAATCCACCACCATAGGCTGGACTGCAGCCCCCAGTTGCCCACCAACCTAGATGCCATTGTGCCCTGAGCTACCATATCCATGGTCCTATTTTTCCACTATATTATGCTGCTCTTATAAAAAATTTATCATTATTACTTTGGAAATTAACATATATATATATAACAAGTAATATTAAAAGGAAAGAAACCTGTTCAGCTACCACTTCGAAGTGACCAATGTTAACCTTAACTAATTTTTGCATAGGAACATTTTTAAAAAGCAAAACATGATTATAGATAAATGTGAGGTCTCTTTGGTTTCCTTCCTCAGTACAATTTCCTTTCTATAGGAAATTCTTATTGTATATTCCATGTGAATTTTTCTATTTCAGTTTTTCTGGTCTCACACACATACAATATTTGTAGTTGTGTACATACATGCATATAGTTTATGGAGACATATATATGTAGGTGTCTTGTGTATCACTGATAGACAAATCTGTTTATGGATATACATTTACACATACATACTGTGAATACAAGCATGTATATATGCATCTGTAAGTAATCATCAAATTGTTTATTTTTGGAAATATATAAATTACGTCATACTGTGCATTGCACTTTTCAAACCACCTTTTGTTTTAGAGATTGACCTGTTTATGCATGAAGATCTAGTTGATTTTTTCTAACTACCACATAGAATTTTCCCATATTATTACTGAATAATTTATTTTCTATTCCCTTATTAGGAGAGATTTACTGTATTACCAATTTTTCATTTTTATAAATAATAATTTCAGTTCTTGTATATGTTTCTTGAAAAAAAAGTGTATCTTTCTGTTTAGTAGTTTTCAGTTTCCTCAATATATTTTATAATTTATTACATAAATTATAAATCTACCACATCAATTATGATACGTCCTAGCTTACTTCCTTGTCAGGATCCGAGAATGCTGTCAGGCAGGACATAGGAGACTGTAAAATTTCTCTGCAGAATCTGACCTGCCTAAAAGAAAGGAGACTAAGAGGATAGTGCAATTTGGGGCTTTCCAATTAAATGATAATGCCCTGTAATTCTTGCCGAAAGTCAGCAGCCAACTGCAACCACATTTACATACAGTGCTTCCATTGGTATTTTAGTGTCAGACCCTTACGTATGAATAGAGAGCTAAAGGTTTTCAACGAATGTTTGAGGAAAGATTCAAACTAAAATTAAAAAGACTCAAGAAGGAAGGCAAGAAGGAAGGAAAGTGGAACGAAGGAGGAAGGAAGGAAGGAAGGAAGGAAAGAGAAAGAAAACAGAAAAAATAAACTTGGAAGAAACAGGAACAAAACAGGGAAGAATGAACTTCCAAAAATATTTCATGATATCCTGAAAGATATAAAAATATATATCACCTCTATGAAACAAAATGATTAAAGGAGTATTCAGAAAACAAAACAAAAATATCCTTTGGAAATTAAAATTAAGATAGCAGAAATAAAAATCTCAATATAACTATTGGAATATAAGGTGAAGAGTTTCCCCAGGAATTTGAGGGAAAAGAGGACATAGAGACAGAAACCAGAGAGAAATAATACGAACCTTAGAAGATTTGTTCAGGAGGTGAAATATCATAATAATACGAGTTCCAAGAAAGAGAGCGAGAGTGAGAGTGAGAACAAGAGAGAGAAGGAAGGAAGGGAGGGAGAGAATTAGCACAGGGAATTAGGAAAAAGACATTCAGGAATATTCTCCAGTATCCAAGGGCATGAACTTCCAGATTTAAACACACCAAGCACCAAAAATGTCCTACAGCAAAATCACACACATCCTTAAATTGCAGAACATAGGAAAATAAGATGATACTAAAGTTTCCGTACAGTAAAAATCCAGTCAAACGCAAACAGGCAAGAGATAGAATGGCATGATGTTTCTCAATAGCAACACTAAAAATTAGAAATATTGGAGAAAATTTTAAAATACAAAATACTTAGAAAAAATTATTTCAAAAATAGAATATTCTATTCTATTCTACTGAAGCAAACTTTCGATTGAAAGTCTAAGTTCAATAAAGATATTTTCAGACATGCAAATTCTAAAAAAAGAAAAATTTACCTCTGTGCATTCTTTCTTGGGCAACTAATGAAGAATATACAGAAGCAAAACAAGGAAGCAAACCTCATCTGACTGAGTTCTAAGCACAGACAGATCTTAAACTAGTCAGAAGGATTTGCATATAAATCTCTCCTACGTGTTTGGCTATCAAAAGCCCTTTTTTGTATTGAAGGGGAGGAAGACTATCCTCTACCTACTCTGGGTCCTTTCTGGCTGGGCTACAAATTAAATTGACAAGAGACCGAACAGCAGGAGAAATAGAGTCCTTACAATCATCGAGCCGATCCCACTTTGGCAGCCCTTATCCCTGTGGCACCATCTGATGGACTGACCAGCATGCAGTTAAATTGGTAGGGGTTTGATAGATATCTAATAAAATTTTATATATTCGGTGAATTCCTGCTAATCTGCTTTAGGTGTTGAGAAGTCCTTAACTATACCAATTCTCTCATGACTATTCATGCCTCTGGAAATTCTAACACTTTTTTAGAGTCAGTTGATGGGCAGTTCTTCCAAGTAATATCTGTGGTTGGGATATGCACTGGGAGTGTAGGGAGACAAGGATAGAGAGGCAAAACTTCAAATAGATCAAGAGAAATACTCCTTTTATTGCTTTGGTCAAGGTATCTCTTAAGAAGGTCAAATTTGATTATGTGTTTTTCTCGGAGGTTTCAGTGTTACAACCAGAGGAGGCAGATCATTGAAGTGGAATTTTTCCTCCTTGATTTTGTAAGGCTCTTGTATTAGTCAAGGTTCACCAGAGAAACAGAACCAATGGGAGATAGATAGAGACGGAGATAGAGATGTTAGAGAGAAAGAGAGAAATTGAGAATTGGCTCACAGGATTGTGGGGGCTGGCAAGTCCAAAATCTGTAGGGCAAAGTGGCTGGCTGAAGATTCAGCTAAGAGCTGATGTTGCAATCTTGACTCCAAAGTTTGGAAACTCAGGCAGAATTTCTACATTGCAGTCTGACCGAAGAATTCCTTCTTCAAGAAACCTCAGTCTTTGCTCTTAAGGTCTTCAACTGATTGAATAGACTCACCTATGTTATAGAGAATAATCTGCTTTACTAAAGCCACTGGAATTTTGATAGGGATTATACTGAATCTGTAGGTCTCTTTGGCTAGTATGGACATTTTCAAATAGTAATTCTTTCAATCGAAGAACATGGGCTATCTTTCCATTTTTTTGTGTCTTCTTCAATTTGTTCTATCAGTGTCTTATAGTTTTCAGTGTACAGGTCTTTCACATCCTTGGTTAAATTTATTCCAATGTTTTTGTTTTTGATGCTATTGTGCATGGAATTGCTTTCTTAATCTCTCTTTTAGATAGTTAATTTTAGTGTATAGAAACACATACACACACACAAGTGTACTGATTTAAATATTAATCTCATCTAAAAAATACATTCAAAGCAATATTTAGACGGGTATTTGACCAAACAACGGGGCACCTATCCCAGGCAAGTTTAGACATAAAATTAACCATTACAGCTCACCTTAAATGCACCAATTTAGTAATATCACAAAATGTCTGTAGGGACTATTGCAATTCTAAGTCACCATTTGCAGAGTTCAGTCATTTAGAAAAATAGGCACTTGTTTTTAGATTATAGTAGGGAAACATGTAAGAGGCAGGAATTCTCTTAGGAGAATTTGAGGCTTAGAATTAGACAAACCCATGACAGATGGAAAAGAAAATGCGTTAAGGTTGGAACGAATTGGAAGTGTACGTGGTATTTTAGGGAATAGGTCTTATTGTACGTTGGGCTCTCTCCTGACTACGAAGTTAGGACCACACTGCATAGAGCTTGACAACTGAGCCAACCTATTACAAGAAATCAAAGGATATTCTCAGGTGAAACAAGCAAGGAAATTGACACAGAGACCTTTATATTTCCTTATAAGTTTTATTTTCAGGGACTCAAAGCAATGATTCAGTAACCTAATCTAAAGTTTACAGTGAAAATCTGCTTTCCTAGAGCAAGATGCTGCCAGTCCCAGGATACACAACCACAATGTCCTGGAGCAGACTTAGGCAATAAGTTAGGGAGTCTGGTAAACATCTGTTTCCTATGAGCAATTCTTAAGACAACGGAACAGCAGGTGATGAAAGACAAGTGAAGGAAGTATGGAGCATCACAGAGCAATTTTCTGGTTTAAATTTGTGCCAGTTTGATGCTTTTGCACTTGTGGGGTGCATTTCAAATTATTTCTTCTAATTTATTTTGTGTTTTATTTCTAACATGCTTTTCATATGTCTCTTTTTTACTCTATTCCTGCCTTCATTTTCTAATTATAAGGTTAGCTCACTTATCTTTTTTCTACTAGTTTGGAGTTAATAGCTTTTCTTTATATTGTATTTTAGTTAATTTTAATTGTTAAATCTATACATCAAGTTTTTACATTTCTTATAAAATATTATCCTATTCATTATGTCCATCTTCCAAAATATTTTCTTTCCATTGGTGTTACATGAACATAAGGGGAACAATATTGCTCCGTCAACAGTAAATTAATGCCCCACAAATGTATAATTAAGCAGCTGTGGGACTAAGCCAAGAGATTAATATATGAAATAATAGTTTTGTACCGCGAAGAACTCTCAGTCAAAATGATCTGGCTAGGAGTAGTCTACTCTGAGAGCAAGAAAAATGGGATTATACAGTTTGTATAGAATTTTAAAATAATGATTAACTTAAAGATGGCCTCCTTTTTATTATTACTGTGTCAGCAATTCTAAACAATGTCAGGCATAAAATATTTCTTTCAGAAAAGATTTTTTACTGTACTAAGTTCTAAACAATCTTTGTGGTTACTGCTAATTTTTAATAACACATATACAAGTATCAAATTGGCACATTTTATTACTTTTCCTTTCATCAAATGGTATTATACATAGAATTTAATTCTAATAACTGTCAATTATACAGCTAACCCTCAACACACACGAACTCAGCTACCTGTATTTGCTTTCAGATTAAGTTCAAAGAGGTTGAGAATTCCTGAGCTTGGCTTTTAGAGAAATTTGGGTCTCCAGGCTCTTATGACTCTTCATGTTCCTGATTTTAAGCAGTAGTTTCAAAACAAACAATGATAGCACAGTGATTGTAAATATGAAGAACAGAACTTGATTTATTTACACGCTGTCATAGTACGTGGCCACTAGAAAATTTTATTTGTGTTCATAATTTAAAACTGTGAAACAAAGTGTGAACTAAAGGTTCAATCTTTGTTTTTGGTATGTGCAAATTTTAGCCTGTATGTGAATATTAAATAATAGCTTTAAAAGTGAAATCTACTCTTTTTAAATAATTGTTTTAAAAATAATGAATCAAGAGAATATTTATTATTTATTGTTATAGGATTATTCCTAAAGATAATTTTGCTGTATAGAGAAAAAAACTACTCCATGTATGCTAGGTATTGCCACTGAAATTGTCATTCTGAGACACACACACACACAGCATAACTATCATGTATTAAGTTTCTTGGACTAAAAACCTGTGAACCACACATGAACCAGGACAAATTCTTCAAAGCAAAAGTCAACATGTAAGACAACTTGGTAAATGAGCAGCTGATTCCTTTTGGCAGCTGCCTGACCTCACAGGTCCCTTTCCTTCCTAATCCACCAATTAAAAAAATAGGTGAAAGATCTAAATGGGCACCTACCCCATGAAAGAAGATATACAGATAGAGTAAACATATGAAAAGATGTTCAACATCCTATGTCATTAGGGAATTGTAAATTAAAATAATGAGATACCACTACACACCTATTAAAATGGCCAAAGTCCAAAACTCTGACCACACCAGATGCTGACACGGATGTGGAGTAACAGGAACTCTCATTCATTGCTGGTGGGAATACAAAACAGTACAGCCAAGACAGTTAGGCAGTTTCTTATAAAACTAAATATACTCTTACCATATGATCCATCAATCACGCACCTTGGTACCTACCCAAATGAACTGAAAACTTACATCCACACAAAAACCTTCAAATGAATGTTATATCAGCTTTATTCATAATTGCCAAAACTTGGAAGCAGCCAAGATGTCTTTCAGTAGGTGAATTGATAAATAAACTGTGGTACATACAGACAATGAATATTATTCAGCACTAAAAAGAAATGAGCTACCAAGCCACAAAAAGACATGGAAGTACTTTAAATGCATACTACCAAGTGAAAGAAAGCAATCTGAAAAGTCTACGTAATGTATGATTCCAACTATATGACGTTCTGGAAAAAGCAAAACTATAGAGACAGTAAAAAGATCAGTGGTTGCCGGGTATTAGAGAGGAGGATCGGTTGAACAGGCAGAGTCAGAGGATTTGTAGGGCAATGAAATTATTCTGTACCATACTGTAATTGTAGATACATGTCATTGTACATTTGTCAAACCTACAGAATATACAACACCAAGGGTGAAGGCCAATGTAAACTATGGATTTTCTGTGAGAAAGACACGTCAATATGGGTTCATTTGATTGTAACAAATATACCATTTTGGTGAGGAATATTGATAGTGGGGGAGCTAATTCATGTGTAAGGACAAAGGATATATGGGAACTCTCTGTACTTTCTGCTCAATTTTGCTGTGAATCTAAAACTGCTCTAAAACACAAAGTTTATGAATTTAAAAAAATGTATAAATAAAAGTAAAAAAATTTCACAAAAAGTCATTTTCCAAATGTCACATTAAATTACAAGCTGCATTTCGTTCAGCATTTCAGAGAACCAGGTTCTATTATGGTGAATATAATGATTTAGAAAGCAGAAAGACATGTTGTTTTCAAAAAGACTAAGATGGTGACTTGCTCAGAGCTGAGCTGCCCCTGCTGAGACCCCATGGAGCCTGCACACCAATTTCCCCCTGCTCTGCTCTGCAACTAGCACCTCTTATCTTTAATCACAGAATGTCACACAAGCGTGAATTTCTCTGTCATCAAGTGGGAACTGTAGTAGACCTATCATCAGGAATGAGATGCTCTGAAAAACTTTTGGATCTGGTTTAAAGAAAATTATTGGACACATATGGTTTTATAGAGAAAAAATAAAAAGAGTGAAGGAAAGAGTAGATTTAGGGAAACAGTGGCAATTACTAACAGGTTTAGATTACATATAAGCCATAAGAAAGAAAGAGAAAGATTTTCTCAGGGGAAGAAGAGGGCTAGTAAATATACTCTTACGGAATTGTTAGAAATTGACATTCTTACTGTCCATAAAGGATGGAGACATTTTTTCTTCATAAAAATGTTACAGAAATCTGTCCCTTTTTTTTCCCTTCCACATAGCATAATGATGATTCAGCCAGTTCTTTTGGGAATTATCTGACAAAGAATTCCTTCCCGTTAAATGCATTTTAGTATTAAAAAAAATCTCTACCTATGTTATCTCTTAAATAACTTGATTTTAAAAAATTACCAGTGTGAGACATTCAACAGATTTTATGTGTGTATTTATCTTTTCTGAACTATTACTCTGAAATTCTTTCATTAATCTGTCTCAAAATGAGTAATGTAAAAACTAAAGGCTGTCACTAATTTCAGTATAATCATTCAAAACTAGACACACACACTCACAAACACACACACACAGCTGTGAACTTTGTCCTTTTAAAATAGTTTCCCAGATTTTGTTTTGCAGTTTTCTCCGTTCCATTCAGTATCTTCTGTGTTTAGATTTCAGGAGGTCATATCTTTACATTTGAATTTATGAACTTGTCATTCTCTAAACATCCTGAGGTCATTTTGTATAATTTCTTTATCCGCACTGCTATATGCAAACGCCTACCAATTTATTTCATTTGAAAATCATTATCACTTCTGTCAGAATATAAATAGATACTTTAAATAAAAATTATCTTGTCACAAACCCACTCTCTTTCCAAAATATCTGCCTTGTTGCCTTGCAAAGGTTGCGGTCTTGATAACGATGCTCACATCCAGTCCAATATAAATATGTGCGTGTATACTAACCAGTACTTGTTTAGTTTAATGGGTACACCATTCTCCTCTGTTTAAGGGAGAAACAAAACAACCAGGATACAACTCTCAGGACACAAGACATTTGGAATATAGCGGATGGTTCTGCATAGGCACTCTGGAACTTGACGAGCTGGGTTCTCACCCTGACTCCTGCCTTTACCAGCAAACTTGTAAAAGTTTCTTAATTTACCTATATTTTAATTTCCTCATCTGAAATAGGGGTAATTTAGGATTAATACTTTGCTACATATACAATACTTACTGGGACACTGAGCATTCAATAAATGTTAGTTTACATTATTATTATTATTATGTGTAGGTTAGAAAAATAATCTAGAAATGAATTTTAAGCACATGATCAGATTGCTGGTAATGAACACCTTACGTTTCTAGTTTACTCAGTCAGCTTATGAGAACGATTCACTTTTGGACTATGTCACTCAGGGAAAAAGGCTTCTTGCAAATCATCAACTCCTTCTTGTCTGGGGGCCCTGAGTCTGCTCAACTTAACTCTGATATGTTCAGAGGTAGAGAAAAATCCAGTATGGCCCCTAATGACACAGCAGAGTCTTTCTCAAAAGAACTGTACAGAAAACAGTAGGTAGAGAAATCACAAATTCCCTTTCATAGGGACACTGCATGTCTCAGAGAAGGCTGAAGACAGATTGAGAAGCAAAGAACCTGCCATAGAGAGAAACAGAGTGAGGGATTTCGAACATTAAATGAGAAACATTATGTTGCTGATGCTCTTGATAGCAGAATTATCCAGCACTATAGATAGAAGATCCAGTTTGGTATACTTACAGGAGTTTGTCTTTGTCAGTAGAAGGAAGCTGGCTTATCTGGAAAAGTGGAATCCCCATTTTTGAAACAGATATTGCAATAAACTAATGCATAGAAGTCCTTACAAATGAACATCAGACTATTTAGGCATTTCAACTTATTAAATGAATATAATACATAGTATTAAGCTTCCATATTTCAAAGGAAATTTAAGTCTTCCACATTAAATGAATTCATTTTATAACATTATGTTTATGTATAATAACTACTACTCCTGGATGAACTGAACAACACACTGAAGATCAAAACTGAAGATCATTCTGCTAAAACTAGGAATGAATTGAAAATATTATCATACTATAAAATTGTAATGTCTTCTACCAGAGAAACTGCAACAGAATAGAAATTCATGTTTTTCTTTTATTGAAGGAGCTCTAGCATAGCCTCTCTTGCCTGTTGCTTATCATATAAAAGCAGAATATCTACACATGTTAAATATGATTGAAAAGTAAACAGAAAGCAGAATATCTTTTATAGCAGAGAAAAAAGTTTAAGGAAAATATATTGATTGAAATTTTTCCTTTTCTGAAGTATTCCGAACATGAATTCACTTTTCTTTTTATTTCCCTGTCAAGCTGATTTTCACTTACTTAAAATCAACTTCTCAATTTCCAGCTCTCAGAAGACCTTAGCATTCTGGTTAAGAGAACTATGTAAATCTCCGCTCAGAATCGAACTCTTCTAGCTTCAAAATACGTTTGTAAGAGGCCCAACGTCACCACAGTCTGGATGACAATAAGGGAGAAGGGACAAGTTGCTATTGGACCTGCCATCCAGAGGATCACTTTGATGAAAATTTGCACTTCATGTAGGAGGATCACATGGCTACCACAACACAAACTTTCTCAAATATGAACTTATCTATAACGCTAAAGAGCTAAAATCATGGTAAATGTGAATATATGTTTTCACTGGAAGGCAAACTACATAAAATTTTCAAAATATTTGAAGGCTGATATAAGCTTCCTAAATGTTTTATTCTTTCCATCGTGTACTTTTTATCTTCAGAATTCAGTACTCCTAACTCAAGACCTAAACCATAGCTTAATAATTATATTTTAATAAATATATTTATTTGTAAATATATTTTAATTAAATAAGTAGCTTAATAAATATATTTTAACTAAATGAATAAATGAGCAAATGTATCCTAAAATCATACAAGCTTCATGTACAAAGATATTATTCACAGGATTATCTACCGTTGTGAAAAACAAACACTTAAAGCTAATAAAACAAATAAATAGCTTATTATAATTCCTATGAATGTAGAAGTAGCAGTCATTAAATATGAACATTCTGGATAACTTTTAGCAAAGATGCTGAGGAAAAGGCCATTACATGATGGCACTCTGCAATATGTACACAGTTTATGTGCCCATACTTCCACCCCACCCACAAGCGCCTTGAGGTGCTCTGTGGTCCTGCCCGTTCAATCTTGCATCTCCACTGCCTATTTTATTGTATAAAGTAAGCATTCAGTAAATGTTCTCAATTAAATGAATAAAACTAAAACAACTGCTGTGAAAGATAATGACGCTAAGCCTTAATGAAGGAATCAGCTTTCTTATAGTCTGCTCCCGTTGCAATAAAAACAGGGACAGAAACTTTTAAAAAATAGCTCATCAGGAAATAATGAAGGCACATTCTCTATGATGCAGCAGTTCCATTTTTAGGTATATATCCTAAAAAGACTATTCCACAGAAGACGGGGACGAGAATGTACACGGCATCACTGTGTTTAATCAGAAAATGCCAATAACACCAGCTATGATTTATTGAGCACTTATGAAACACCAGGAGCTCCTCTTCTGTGTTATGTAAATTCACTTAACCCTCAACATAGTCTTAAGAGTGATATACTATTTTTTTAACAGACTAGGACATTTTAAGTGAAGGAAGATTGATTTATTTACTCAAGATCATTTAGGTACTAAATACCAGAACCCTACTCTGTGGATTCAGAACTCATTGTGCTAAGCTGGCTCAAACACACACACACCTTTGGATCTTAGTTCTACATACATCGACATAAGAACGGATGAATGTGGGGGCCAGCCCTGTGGTGTATGGGTCAAGTCTGCCCTTTCCGCATCAGCATCCCAGGGTTCGCAGGTTCGAATCCCAAGTGCAGAGTGATGCACTGCTCATCAAGCCATGCTGTGGTGGCATCCCACATACAAAATAGAGGGAGATGGGCACAGATGTTACCTCAGAGCCAATCTTCCTCAGCAAAAAGAGGAAGATTGGCCACAGATGTTAGCTCAGGGCCAATCTTCCTTACTCTCCCCCAAAAAAGAAAAGAATGGATGAATGTAAATTGTGCTACATGAACACACTGGAATAATATAGAGCAAAGAAAATGAATGAAATAGAGCTATTTGCACTGACCTAATGAGTTTCACACACAAAAAATCGGAGATTAACACTATTAACACTATGCTTCTACTTACCCCACTGACACCTGGCCAAGTCTTATCTACAAATAGTTCATCATTTCTCTTTTTATATCAGTTTTACCATGTATTAAGCAGAAAAAAGGAGGATAAATACAAAGATTCCAATCATTATGTTACCCAATGAGGTATAGTTATTGTTTTAAAGAAATATTTTTATATACCAAATAATCAAACACATATGTGGTCATCATCTCACACAAAAAGCTAATAATTATTTTATCTCCCCCAAGTACTATGCCTGAACCTTACAATTGGTATCAATCGTTTAATTTAATGTAATAATTAGTCCTTCTTCTGGCTAATTAACTAATTTGGAAGAACATCTGTAGTGGTATTTTTTTTGTGTGTGTGAGGAAGATTAGCCCTGAGCTAACATCCGATGCCAATTCTCTTCTTTTTGCTGAGGAAGATTGGCCCTGGGCTAACATCTGTGCCCATCTTCCTCTGTTTTATATGGGATGCCACCACAGCATGGCTTGACAAGTGGTGCGTCAGTGCACTCTCGGGATCTGAACCTGCAAACTCTGGGCTGCCAAAGCTGAATGTGTGCACTCAACCGCTATGCCACTGGGCCGGCCCCTGTAGTGATTTTGATATGAGTTCTCAGTTCATTTGATTATCAATATCAGCATTATCATAGGTTTTGTTAAAATCCATTGAATTAATCTTACTAATTGCACGAGTATTCCATCATATAGTAGTTAAAATATAAACTATTATTATTGCAAAATAAACAGCTTCAATTTACAGTAGTATTTTTCTTATCCTTCCCAACAAAATCAACCTTTGCCCATATACCAAATATTGTCTCTGAGAGGGGGATAAATCAAAAGCAAACCCTGTTAGTTCTGTACTTCAAGTTTCTTGTGGAAACTGATACATGCCCTGTCTCAAACCACAAAATTGTGGTGAAACGGTTTCCCAATGTGACTTGTGTTTATGTAATACCCTCTTCCAACAACTAGTAAAATCCTAGTCAAGTTAACTCAAGTTTCCAATTCCAACTAATTGCCCTGTCGGAGAAGTCGCACTTTTAGTCTATGAGTAGGGCCTGGACAGAACATCTATCTAAATTGCATTTTCCATTTATGAATTCCCGTACACTGAGACCTTACTGTTCCCATAGATTATTCCTCACGCTTCTGCTGCCAAGATCTCAGACGTTTTCTTTGAGCTACTTCTGGCTCATCTGGAAGAGCATGCATATTAATTCTTTGTGAGTAAAAGGTGCTTGCTGTTTCCCATCTTTGTTCCCTAGCATGCTACTTAATTATCTGTTGAACATCTTGCATCCATAGTTTTATAAGCAGTGTTATCCATCCAGGTCACTGGCCATCCTTTTATTTTTCCTGAGATACCATTCCCTCGAAGTTGCCAATTCATGCTAATAAGTCTTTTTTGACTATATGTATTTCTCCATTAAATGTGAATTTGGCTTGGCCTAGGACTCCTAGACCTGTGCCAGCTTGTCTAAGGTTCTTTTGTGCATCTAGGCCGATATTTATTTATCCACCAGATACATTGCTGCCATTGGGTACTTATTACATGACCCAGTTTGGGTATATGTTTTGGACCTAAAAATGCTCTGTCCACTAAAATAGTGTCATGGAGGTAGTAGCTAACCCTCTAAGAGTTTTACATTGAGTGTGCCAGAGGACCCGCATGGACACTCCCAGTGTTACTAACAGTGAGTATTTGATTCCACAAAGCTATCTCCAAAGTAACATTGTTTTGTTTGCCAAATGTTCTTTATCTTAATTATTCACCTCAATCCATAAAAACATGGTTTATAGGCCATAGGGCACATGATACTGTGACAATTCAGGCACATAGCAGATATTTTCTGTCTCGTATACCTGGCATCTTTCTTAACAAATCATCACACAATGATTTGTGTATTTGTTATTGAACAAAGTCTCAAAATAGGTCCTGTTTAGTAACATAACCTATAAAACTGAAACCATAAGATAAAGCAACATTATAATTATTGCAAGCATTCCTACTCAGGGCATTATTAGCATTATTAAGGTGCATCACATAGAAGATTTTATGTTGAATATTTATTGAATCAGCTAGGACCCATTTTGGAGTTTCAATATCTTTGTATTTGTTTCAAATAATGGTGGAGGCTCTGGTTGGCAAATAGTTTTGCCCTTATGAACATCTGTAAATATAGCTAAAACTCACATTATTCTCTTGGTTTCATCCTTTTACAACATACCAAAGTATTACCTCTTTTTTATTTTTTGTATTATTCATTTATTGTCCCTCTTTTTCTCAAAAATAACTTTTGTTTCTTCATATTTATTACCAATTTTACCCAGACACTGTGGTGTAGGACCACCAGGTTCAAGAAAGAGGTAGACCCATAAAGCTGGCATTGACATGAATCTAGCTAATGTTTCTGCTTTGTTCTTTCCCTGTCATATTTGTAGGGATGAATAAGTACAAAATTACACAAGTGTCTCATTCACTGGGTAGCAAAGAGGTTAACATTTTTACTCCCAATTTAGACTGTACATAATTGGACAGTACTTTTTTCCCACTGTGTGACAATATCTACCGTCTGTTTGGAGTTTAGGAATTTGCATTTAACATACTTATCAGTATAAGAGAGTTTAAGTCTACCATATTGCTATTCATTGCTATTTGTTCTATATTTTTTTTCTTTTAGTTTCTTCTTCCTGAAATTCTTCTTTTGCTTTCTAAGCTTCAAATACTATGTTTTGGCTCATTTCCTGAGACGTACGCTTCTTTCCATTTCTAAGTATTCTCATATACTGATACCACTGCCTTAAACCACTCCAACCCCACTGCTGGCCATGCCCTTTGGTTTTCTTAATTCCAACTCACTTTAGATTAAATTTAATTTCTCTAGAAAAATCTTCTCTGACTCTCTAAAAGCATCCCGATACCTTCTTTGTAAATGTTGTCATGGTAAATTAATTCTCACAATGGGTGAGGATGAAAGAAACAAACTATGAAGGGAAAGTTTGTGTTGTTGTTGCTGCTGCTGTTTGCTGCTTCCTCTCTAATACTTGGCATAACTCCTTGGACTTAGTAGGTGCTTAGACATATTCATTGATTCAATAAATAAACATTATTTGTTGCTAAAAGACACATCTAAAGCAGAAAGTATAGAAATGAAGGTTTGATCTTAATATTAGGATCATTTTTTTTAACTAGAGACAGTTAAATTTACCTTGAATAATCCTTTTGGGTCAGTGAATTTCTTAATGAATAAATAGCTTTCCTATCCATAGATACCTGGATAAGATTTTTATTTGACTTAAAACCATTTCTATCTTTGTATTTTCTCATAGGCTTAATTTGAAGAGAGATTAGCATGCAAAGTTTCTTCTCCATTGTTGCTCTGGAAAATGGTACTCATCAAAAAAAACAA
Source organism: Diceros bicornis minor (assembly GCF_020826845.1). Taxonomy (NCBI): domain Eukaryota; kingdom Metazoa; phylum Chordata; class Mammalia; order Perissodactyla; family Rhinocerotidae; genus Diceros; species Diceros bicornis. The sequence goes on from NC_080749.1 coordinate 72,604,410, forward strand.
AAACAAAACAAAAACACATAGGATACCCAGTGAACTCTAAATGACCAAAACTAAATTTTAAATAAAGTGTTCCAAGTACATAAGAATATTAGAATTGTAAATAACTAATATCTGAACATAAAGGGCTTTAATGAAGTCTTATAAATGTGACTTAATTTCTTCAAATTCATCGATATTTTAGGTATAAAAGAAAAATAAATGATAGGGATCGGGAATACCTAATTTGACATCCAAGAAAAGAAACAGGCTTGTGGCAAAATGCCAAAATTTGATCTCAAGATTTATATAAAAATATGATGAATATCTAGAACACGTTGCTTGCTTACCTAGATTGAACGTCATTTTTGTCTTTTATTCTATTAATATAGTGCATTACAATAATTGATTTTCTGGTGTTAAACTAACTTTGCTTCCTGGGATAAAATTCACCTGTTCATTGTATATAATTATTTTTATATGTAGCTGAATTTATTTCTAATATTTCGTTGAGGGTTTTTTAGTCTTTATTCAAAAAAGATATTGGTCTGTAATATTACTTCCTTGTGCTACCTTTGTCTCATTTTCATATCACAGTAATATTGACCTCATACAATAAGTTAGGAAGCATTTCTACTCTTCTAATTTTTTGACTCATTTGTAAAGAATTAGTATTATTTTTTCTGTAAATACTTGCTAGAATTTACCAGTAATACCATCTAGGTCTGAGTTTATTTTTGTGGGAAATTTTAAAATTATTAATTCTATCTCTTTACATTTCATAGCTCTATTCAAGATTTTCTATTCCTTCCCAGGTTAGTTTTGGTAGTTTGTGGATCTCTAGAAATTTTTCCATTTATTATAAGTTGTGTAGTTTTTCTAGCATATAGCCCACTGCTCCCTGTGAGCATAAGCTGTGTGCCATTTGTCTGGAGTTGGGGGCAGGAACAACAGCCACTTCTTTGGGATTGACGTCCCTGCTCTGCACAGCGGTTCACTGGGAGGGAGCTGGTCTTTTTGACTTGTCTCTCCTGACAAGAAAACCTTCCTTCTACTTTGGATCTAGCTAGAGTAAGGATGACCAGGACCCAATATTCTTGGCCTTCCATGCCTGAGGCGAATCTTCCATCCTAACAGAGGAGGCTGGGGGAAAGAAGGGAGTCCTGGCCTCTCAGCCAGATTTGCGTGGACTAGAGCATCTGCAACGTGGAGCTGGGGGGTATTGATGGATGAGATATGCTGGTGGTCTGGCCCTTCGATGAAAAATACCGTAACCTTAGACTGGGATCTGAGAGCAGGGCGAGCCCTGTCTTCCTGGTGTGCCCTCCTATAGGAGAGCTTCCATCTCACTAAAATGGGGCTAGTAGGGTGACAGATTGTGATTCAAAGTCCATAGAGTCTCACTGTTTTTACCAAGATTTAGTTGATTTCTCGGATCAATATTTTTCCATTTACTGCATCATCTTAGGACAATTTCCAGAGACTGTAAATGTGTGTGTGTGTGTGTGTGTGTGTGTTTAAATTTTCATACGGTTGCTTTTCTGAGGAGAAGATCTAGGAAGCTCTGCCATGTCACAATCATTCACAGAGAGTCTCGCTTCTTGTATGCCACTCCTTTTTAACACATCACCATGTATTTCTTTGCATAATTACCTAAATCTTTCATTTATGTATGCCTTATTCTACCAGGTAGATCAATGTTCTGGATCTACCAAGTTACACTGAATGTATAGTTTGGATCAACATTTGACCTTGAATAGTGAGTTAGTTTTTTTGAACATTCATTTTTTGATCAGCAAAAATGATAATTGTACTATTACCTGAACAGAGATTTTACTAGAATTAAATCACATCATTCTCCTCTCTAGAATCCACTGGATTTCTCATAAAATCCATACTCCTTGGTTTAGAGTGTAATTGTAGATGATCTCTGGCCAAGGCCTACATCTTCAGTGACATTTTTAGCCTCTAGGTTTCTTTTGTGAACATATTTGCAATTTTTCATAGCTCGGTGCTTTTGGAGATACCATTCCGTCGCCTGACATGCATTTCCTCTATGTATATTTAATCCTACTCAACTTTCAAATCTCAGCATGCATAAACACCCAGTCTATTAACATTTGATTAACTTTCCCTCCTCAAAGATTTTATTTGATACCAGTGGTGGATTGCTCTCTCACTTTTCATAGTTTATCAAATCTTTGATTTACTTTCTGTCTCATTACTAGAATACGGTTAAGAACATTTAATCTTCAGTTTTATAACTCTTCCTTTGACCTCGGCATCTGGGTCAGTGTAGGTGCTGAAAGAAAAAGCTCTTCCTCCCCAACAAACCCTTGTACACACAGAGCACCTACTGGTCCTCGGTGCTTATTCCAGTGCAGTACTTTTTATTCAGTACAGGGGACTAGACACTTACTGAAAAGTTATGGAAACATAAATATTTTCTTTGGTTAATAGTTATTAAATTATCTTAAACTAAAATGTAAATAATTCTCAATAAAAGTTTAAGTTTAGAATCTTTGCGTATGAGTTATTATTAGTTATTTGTATAATTATTATAGTCTGCCAGATTTTGCAGATGTCTTCTGATTTTGTTTCAAACAGTTGTCATTTTAATTAAAATATTTATATATTAAATTTCCACGAAGTTTCAAAATCTGCTCCTAACTGTACATTTGTGACTGTTTTTGTTTTTGTATTATAAATTTATAATTAAAAGTATATGTAAGTACAGAGTTTTAAAATTTATAAATAAATTCCTTTCAAACCCTCTCATTTGATCCTCTCACTAGACTTGAAAGGTTATTGCAATGGTCTGAATGCTTGTGTCCTCTCCAAATTCATATGTTGAAATCCTAACCCCCAAAAGTGATGGTATTAGTAAGTGAGGACTTTGGAAAGTGTTTAAGTCATGAGAGTAGAACATTCTAGAATGAGATTAATGCCTTATAAAAGAGGCTCCAGAGAAATCCCTAGCCCCTTCCACCGTATGAGGATACAAGGAGAAGTCTGCAAATGGGAAGAGGGCCCTCACCTGATCATGCTGGCACCGTGATTTCGGACTTCCAGCCTCCAGAACTGTCAGAAATAAATTTCTGTTCTTTATAAGCTACCCATTCTGTGGTGTTACGTTATAGTAGCCCAAATGGACTGAGACAGTTGTTATTTTTAGTAGCTATTAACCAGTTTTATACACAATGTTATTGAAATTGTTAGAGATTAAGTGCCTTTTCCAAAGTTCGTGATACAACCTGTCATTGTATCCCTTCCTTATAATCATATGCACCAAAGCACATTCCAATCTTTCTTCCCCAATATTGAGAATATCTACTTTCTTCAAGCTATTTTATGTTGCAAAACAAGGTAACAGGGAGACAGATTAGAGCAGTGGTTACCTGACAATAAGTCTTATTTTTCACCTAAAGGGCTTTCTAGCATGGAGATAGTCTGCTTGGGTAGGTTTATGTTTGCCACATGTAATGTCATCTTTACTTCTTTCAAAAGCCAGCAAGAGTTTGTTACTAGGAAAGAGAGAGCATCTCCCCTTCCCAGCAAGACACATTCTTTTAGATAATCCTTAGAACAAGCTAATGCTGAAAAACCTGATGGCATGAGGGAAGAGACCCATGTTGGAAAGGGGATAGGGGTTGTTTACTACGGGAAGAAATGCCAGTATCAGGTGCAACACTCATCTAACAGTAGGAATACTTGTTACATTAACAAGATTTACTGACAGACTCCATCTGTGTCTTCTCCCCAAACAAGGTCACTCAGTCAGATACTATGGATTCTAAGGAGGAAAGTGCCAAGTCTCTGGAGTGATAATGGAGGTTCACTCTGACTTATGCCTCAGGCACTGGCAATATTTTTAGGTCTAGAAAATAAAATAAGGTACAGGAAAAGGTCATAATTTTTATTGAGCTGATCCACCTTGAAAAATAGCTGTGCATGTAAGAGGGTATGTTTAGTATTTTTTTTCCTCTTTCCTGAGATCCAAAGTTGCTTTTCTGTTCTTCTTCAAAGTGGTCCTTAAGGGTCTTAATATTTTACCTGACATTAAATTTATAATGTTATTAGGTTAAAGGGTCTCTGCCACATCTTTTTAAATTTTTTATGTCTAAGAAAGAAAATACCTACAAAATGCTAAGGGGTTTGTTGTGCTTTTTTTGGGGGAGGGGTGGTGTTGCATGCAATATATTAATACATCTTTCTTAGCAATTGCTTTTAAACAGCTTTTTGACTTGAGCAAATAGCTTATCATCTCTGAGCCTCAATGTCCTTAACGGAAAAATAATAGATTTAGGATAAATAATAGTGGAGGTCCCTTCCAATGCAAACTTTCTCCAGGCTCATTAGCTATACATGACCTTAAGATCTCTCAAAAGAATTTCCACTCACCTCTCCAAATACACATTTTATATAGCCCTAGTTTGATTCATAATAAATCCATGATGGAACATAGCCAACTTCTTGATCTGTTTCTATCATCCTTACACTTTATCCTGATGCCACTCACCAATTTATTATTTCATCTATTTTTAAAACCTTGAAGCATTTAGCTTCTACTTCCTTTATTACTTCCAAATTTCAATATGAAAATAAAAATAGGTAAAACTTTTCCTGATCTGCCATTTACTTCAACTCTTCTCAAATAAGATTCCCTCATTAAAAGCAAAACAAATAAAAATCCACGGTGACATTAGTGTCACAAACAATCTATTGCCTCCTTTGCTATACTAAAATCAAAGAATACTAAAAGTACCTGACCTTAAACTTAAAGGAAAGAAAGAATTTTCACAAGGACCAGACCATGGATGATCCAGATTGATCAAAAACAAAGCTAGATGTGTGAATTTGCTGACCTACAGCAGTTCGATTGAGTAGAGGGCTCCCTAGAATAATTTGAAATCTTTTACTCAACCAATGTTATTGAAACACACTGTATGTCAGGTTCTGTGTCAGAGGAATCAGGAAAGACAATTCGTTAAAGTTACAGTATTTTGAATCAGAGGTATCCTTGATCTAGAACATACCATAAAGTTTGAATGAGAGGAGACAGATTAATTGTATTTTTTATTTTTTATTTTTGGACCATTTCCTCGATATTGTGGAGCTAACAATCTTGGATAAAGAGGCAATATGCCAGAAGACAAAACATGAGAATAATTATTAACTGTCAAATATTATTAAAGAACCAAAATGATCAGTGATAGAGACTAAGCGGATACTGAGAGGGGACAGGCACTGGGCAGTACTTACAGATGGGGTTCAGAGAAACCTGCCTGAATAGGTGAGAATATACCAAAACATGAAGACTGAGTAGGAGTCAGCCATGTGATGAAGAGTCAAGAGTGACCTCTGCGGAAGTATATGTGAAAGTCTAGAGCAGGAAATAGTAGAGTGGGGACACTAGCATCTTGAGGACTTTTTACAAATGTGGTATAGCAAATGTATCATTTTGATAGAATGAATTTATAACTTTTAATTTATGTAAATACTCTCTGAGTAACTCCAATTTGATTATATAAAAGTTAAATGCTGTATTTCTTATGTCCATTAAAAAATTATTCTTACAAGAAGTGTCTCAAAAGTCAGTATTTTGGGACAGATCTTCATGGACTTCTTTCTTTGTCCCTATGCTTAAGGCAAAAATATTTATTTCATTCTCTTTGCCCTTCATAATTTAGGATGCAATAATCTGATATTTCATTAATTTTCTCCCAACCTTCCCACTCCCAACTCCTCCATACATAAATTCACATATTCTAAGCTATTATCACCTTCAAGGAATGACCATTTCTGGAATATGCTGTTAATTTCAAGCACCCATCATGCCTTTGCTTTCTGAAGAGTACATTCTTCATTCTATTCCTGATTCTTTATCCTTCAACACTCAAGTACAGTCAATCCCTTCTTCCTCTTAGCGTGTTGACCATAATTCTATTGTCCACAGCACAGCTATATCTACATAGGTGATAAAAGGAGAGCACCACAGAACCATAAAATATCTCATTCACCTTTTTCCACTCAGTATTTATTACATTCATCTCTTTATTCTAGAACCTCATCAACAGTAGTTATTAGTAAAAGTTTGTTGAGTGAATGAATTTCCCCAAAAATGTGAGGAGATATGAGTTATAAATCTTATTTCTTATTTATGTACCATTTTGATTTGACCATACTTTCCAAAAATGAAGCATGCAAACCACCCTGGATGGTTCAGAAGTCATTAAATTGTTATAGAGCCTGAGGTGAAAAAATGTCCAATCCTGTGTAGATATATATATACATTTTTTATTTCTCTTTAGTCACAAAGTATTTCAAATTTAATGAAGGTGTTTCTTTAAAAAGTGATCCCTCACTAGGGAAATACGATTAATGCAAAAAGTACAAAAGCACTAGCATCCACATAGAATATAAGCATAAAATATTTAGGGATCAGATTCAGATTTTAAAATTCTAAGGTCACTTGTTAACTGTAACACTGTAACACTCAAATATGAGGCTGTCACTTCAAATCTTTTTCTCCAACTGCAACTGCACACAATTAATTAGGAAAAGCTTACCATAAAATAAGAGGAAGTGATGCCAAACTTCAGTATGAATAATTATAAATCTATATATGATCAGAGAAGCCTGCTTGGTCATGCATGATTTGCTTAACATTATCTGTATGAGTCCAACAACGACTGAGTTTGCTAGTTCTCAAGAAAACGATGAGGGTTTTGAGAAAATTTGGTAATCCACTTCAGCAACCATTTATTGAATAAGAAGTCTGGAATTGAAAACGTTCTCCAGAATTGTTTTCTGCAAGTTGGCACAGAATGCAAAGCAGAGAGAAATATTTTAACTTTTTATTGCTTTGTTCTATAGTTACTCTTTAGAGTAAAGCTGTAAAAAATGAAAAACCTGCCGTTTACAGGAAGAAATGGATATGAAAGTTTTCACTAGGATTTATTCAATCTAACATATAACTCAGAGAAATATTAAATGTTTTTATCTTATTTCTAATTCAAGTTCCTAACTCATAAGTTTATAGGCTAATGCATAGTTAAGAGAGAGTTCCAAATTTTATACAATTAGTTCTATGACTCTAAATGTATCAACTGGTAAAAATTTGAAAATACTTTAACTTTCCAGGTTTATAATACAAATTTTATTTTAATTAACTACCTATAAAACAATTAATTTAAAATTTGTGCAATCTTTTATTTTTTCACACTTTGGGAAAGGGTATTGTTTGCACTTAGCTTTTAGAATGGAGAAATGAATGGTGCCCAAATTAGTCGTTATAATCAAGGCTACCCCCAGGCCGAATTGTGAAAGTGAAGCCTATAGTCACATTCAATGCCTCATTTTGGTCTGCTGTCAATTGTCTGTTCTTGTGCCAGACCTTTCTAAATTAAAGTTTATAACTTTTATTCGGATAAATTACTCTAAGAGTATTTTGCCACTATATTAATATGTTGGTAGATGATATCAAAGCATTAGTAATTCAGATATCATTTGCCTTTTAAATAGGGCTTTTTGGGGGCAAAGGTTTTACTCAAAAGTAAATTGGGAAGCTCATGGTATAGACTGTACTTTTCAGGGACTCTTAAGTTAAAAATATAAATGGTAAGACTAGTCTAGAGTATATTGATATTTCATGTAGTCAATCCATGAACATATTTTTACTTGTAATTTCAGAATATATGAGTAAGAATATATGCTGATTGTTCACCTTTGTACTTGTAGCTACTAAAACTGATTAACGTCCACACCCAGAGCGTTTGTCTGTATGAGAACTAGGAAGGGAGGAAGAGAGGACAGTAAAGGCAAAGACATTTTAAAAGAAATTTTAATATAAAAATACATTATTATTAATATTTTTGAAGTGTTTGAAAGTAGTTTGAAATATTTACTCTACCAGTACTCAGAAGCTTAAAATAACAACTATGAATATGCTAAAATTCTGCAGCTACACTTGAGCTCAGCAACATGGTGTTTTCAGGTTGTCCCCCTGAGGTCCCTCACACGGCTGCCGTCTTGTGGCGGTTCCCCACAGCTGCAGAGTTCTCCACGGTCTCACTCCCACTCACATCCCTCACATGGCAGGAAGGTGGTTCTGACTGGCGGCCAGACGGCGTCTCTTCTCTCCCATGCGTCTTCCCATCTGAATATTCTGATTTTTATGTGGCAGTGGCCATGGGTCTAAGAGGGCAGGAGAGGAAACTTGAAAGCCCTCTGAGGTCTTGCTTAGAAGTGACACAACAGAACTTCTGCTACATTCTATTAGTCAAAGCAAGTCACGAACCCCATCTCAAAGGGCAGGAAAACAGACTGTACCTTTTGATGGAAAAAGCTATGAAACGTTTGTGCTCATTTTTAACCTAAATACAGAGTATATTTCTTTTTTTATATTTTTTTAATTAATTAATTTATTTATTATTTATTTATTTTTTGTGAGGAAGATCAGCCCTGAGCTAACATCTGATGTCAACACTCCTCTTTTTGCTGAGGAAGACCGGCCCTGGGCTAACATCCGTGCCCATCTTCCTCTACTTTATATGGGACGCCGCCACAGCATGGCTTGCCAAGCGGTGAGTCAGTGCGTGCCCGGGATCCAAACCTGCGAACCCCGGGCCGCCGCAGCAGAGCGCACACACTTAACCACTTGCGCCACCAGGCTGGCCCCCAGAGTATATTTCTTATTCTTGGTTCATCAGGGAAATTTTTTAGAATTCTCATTTTCATCATAGGCAACCTGCGTTTTGGAAAAGGACAAATTATCTTTTGGGGAACGTTCATTTGTCCTTCAGTGCAGAAACAGCCTGTTTCCACAAGATGTCATATTAAAAAATGTCATGTAAGTTGTTGTTATTTTAAAGAAAATACTCTTCGACATTTTAAATTTTCTTTTCTAATTGCTAAATTATGAGGCATGAAGAGATTCTGGTCAAATAACATTGATTTTTGCAATCAATTACTTAGTAAATCCTTGAATGTCATCTAAATAAAGTTGGACATCTTTTTAATTAAATATTAGTTTAATTCTGCTTTTCATTTTAGTGTATAAAAAATAATGACAATAAAAAAAGTTTAAATCTTCTTTAAAATGAATAAGAGAAAAAGAGAGTTCTCCATAATAATGAGAGAGAGGAACTAGACTAAAATTTTTTTCCGGAAGTTTTTCTAGATTGTACAATGATCATTAGGGTTATGGGCAGAACTTGAAAGATTAAATATAAATATATTCCTTGGGCCAGCCCCATGGTGCGGTGGTTAAGTGCTCACGCTCTGCTTCGGCAACCCGGGGTTTGCAGGTTCAGATCCTGGGTGCGCACCAATGCACCGCTTGTCAGGCCATGCTGTGGCGGCATCCCCTATAAAGTAGAGGAAGATGGGCACGGATGTTAGCTCAGGGCCAGTCTTCCTCAGCAAAAAGAGGAGGATTGGCATCAGATGTTAGCTCAGGGCTGATCTTCCTCACACACACGCTAAATATATATATATTTATATATTTATATATGTATATATATTCCCATTATGGAGTGAAAGTAGTAAGATATATCTACACACACACACACACATATACTGTCATGCAATTCATTTTTAATAATTGAGGTTCACTTAACCTAAGAAAATTTTCATACTACAGACATTCTGTAAAAAAAAAAGCAAAAACCAAAACTTCAAGAAAGGAGCTTTTGAGAAAGGAGGAGTAAGGGAAGTAGAAAATAAGACCTGTGACAAGACTGTGTTAGAACATTTGTAGATTTGATGGTTTATAAACTCTATGCCACTTAAAATCTGTAAATAAAAAAATTTATTTTGATTCTTAATCCTCTTTTATGAAAGCACAAGACACAGATTAAGCTTTGACCTGCCTATACAGAATCATGAAGTGAACTTCTGCCATTTGGTTCATCCTGTTATGATGTCTCTTTCTCAAGACAAGTAATTTTGGAAATCAAGTTAGTCAACCTCTTGGTACAATAGGAAGAATGTGGATTATATTTGGTATATTTTGGTCTCACAAGGTTTGTGCATGTGGTTTTCTGCTGTGATATCCCCAGTCAAGGATCCTGATGAGGCAAGTAGCGATAGGTGTCTCTAACCCCTCACAAAAACTACTATGAAAATAAAACTATTTTAAACTGTAAAATCATTGTGAGATACTTGCTTATAATGAGGGCAGCTCAACATCTCTATAAACACACACCTATATCTGTGTGGATACATGTAATATCTATTTCATCTGAGACAGAATGCCGATTAGTGTGTGATCAGAGATACTATTTTTAAGATGCACTGGACTTGTATGTCAAGGCATAGTCCTGGACCTCTTAAGGCAGTCTTAAGCCAGCAACATGTTGTGTGATGGGATTCGGTGATTAAGTTACTCAGCTCTGTTTTTCTCCCTTGATTCCTCTTATTTAACTCGATGATTCTTGAATTTCCTTCCCATCCAAACCTTAATTCTTGAATTGGCCACATCAAATTTGGCAGATTTGCCCTACAAGGGCAGAGTTGAGGAGCAAAGCTTACTAGCAAAACCCATTCACACAATTATGTTCTTTCAAGTCATTTAGATAGCATTTCATGCTTGATATTCAAAGCACTCAGTATTACACCTAGTAATTGCATCATTAGGTACAGTAAAGGTCTTATGCCTGGGTTAAATGTCATAATATATAATGACGAGGGCAGTCCATTGTCTCTACAGTCACATTCCATTTGTATTGTTAAAAACTATACCCTTCCAACATTCCCCCATGGTCATATTTTATAGACTACATCAAACTTTTTGTGTTATTTTCATCCATATCTATCTATTATTGTCCTAATAACCTCAGTCTTGGCCTAGATCATCTATAATCATGACCTCAGTACTCTATGTGAGGTTCCCCAGGGCCATCATAATTATTTATACAGCAATTATATACTGTCAGCGCATTTTTTCATGGCAATATGTAACTCAATAACCACAAACATTGTGAGAATCACTACACAAAAGTTAAGGTAGAAATTTTCCATTATGTAGGGTTTTTAATGATTTTTTTTCTGATTATGATAGTGTGTGTTTCAAATATATGAAATATAGAAAAGTATAAAAAGCAGGCAAATATGATCACTCTGGATTTTTTGGTTTATTTCCATAAGGACCCTCTCTGATAAAAAATAGCTAATACTAATACTAGTGCTACTAATAACAATAGCTACCATTTAATGGGAACTTTTTAATGTCTGGTACTTTTCTCAATTTTCCATATGTTTACTTCTTTGAACTTCCAAATAATACTCCAGTTAAATTTTATCTTGTTTTACAGATAAACTAATGACCAGAAAATTTAAGCAAATTATCACAGGGCACAGAATTATTTAGTATAGTAGTCAAGATTTGGACCCGTATCTCTTTGACTCCCAAGACAAATATGTTAATCACTATATTTTCAAAAAATAATAGAATAATGAATGATATACATTGTTTTTAAAATTATTGTAAAGGAGTGAGGGAAGTTGGAATGAGGAGACAGAAAAGACAACAAAGAGTACTGCTCTAAGCAAATGCACTTAAACTTGCTGAGGACCTTCTGGGCACGTTATGTAAGCACTTGGTGGCTTAGGATACAAGCTCCTTGACCTACAAGGGACAAGTCATCCCGTATACAAGTACCTCCTCTGTAGTGGAGTCTCTCTGGTGGACATTGATGTAAGTCTCCACTATCTAAACACTTTGTGCCCAGTTCCACAGGAACAGCCACATGGGTGGTAGGCAGAATAATGGCCTCCGCACAGAGGTCCAATTGCTAATCCCTGGATCTCATGAAGATATTAGGTTATATAGCAAAGGAGAATTAAGGACGGAATTAAGGTTGCTAATCAGATGACCTTAAAATGGAGAGATTATCCTGGATTATCCGAGTGGGTCCAATGTAATCATAGGATTCATATATAAGTGGAAGAAGAAGGCAGAAGAGAGAGTGTCAGAGTGATTCAATGTGAGAAAGACTGGACTGATTTTGAAATGGCAGGGGGCAACAAGCGAAGGAACGAGGGTGGTCTCTAGAACCTGGAAGAGGCAAGAGAAACAACTCTCCCCCAAAGCCTCCAGAAGGGAATGTAGCCCTGCTGATATCTTGATTTTAGACCAGTGATATCCATTTCAGATATCTGACCTCCAAAAGCATAAGATAATACATTTGTGTTGTTTTAAACCACTGTTCATGTAATTTGATAGAGCAGCAATAGGAACCGAATACAGCATGTCTTTCCCTCAGATCTCCCTCTTTCCAATCATCTAATCTTATTTCCTTCAGATGCTTGAAAAACATCCAAGCCACCGGCCAATTCCCAGGCAAACCACAATTTCCTCCGTACCAAGGAGATAACCACGTGTATTACACAGCTCCGCCCATTCATCACTATTATTTTGGTCCACTCTTGAATTGGATTGCAGTGAGGCAATAGTCTATTTTCAACTCACAGCATCATATCAAGGTGAATCATCTATAAACTGGGTCTTATTTTTTTCTTCTGCCAACATGTCTCAGAAAAATTCTCCATGCGGTCATAGGTTTAGGCTGAGTAAAAGGTGTTAGTGCAGTAGAAGTAGATCGCATAGTATCCAAACCACCTGTTTGTATAATTTACTTAAGCCCTCTTGGCATGCACAGGCCAAATCTTGAATAAGCCATTCCATCATATATTCAACTTTTGACTTGACTGATTTAAAAAAGCCAGCTCCTGACAATTAGTTCCTATTATGTGGTCATCTGATGTTCCATGATTAGCCACCCTCTCTATATATGCCTAGAGGCCAGAAGAGACTTATCTAATTCTAAGTAGTTCCCTGCTGCTCAAAGAAATTGTCATCAACTCCACAAACATCTATATCTAGAACCTTGTGGGAGAGTCCCAACCTGTTACAGAGCCCTTTCTTCTAAGGGCACTATTCAGAACTGCAAGCCTTTTGGGCCATAAAATATATGGTTAAAAATGGTATTTCTAAGAGTAACATACGCTGTATTTCAAAGTATGGTAGATGGTATCTCCAAAATCCAAAGAGGTTCACCAAACAGTGTTTGCCCTTACCTTAGAGGGGACATTCTGACATAACAAAGATCATTGAAAATCTAAAAAATACATTAATTTGAAGACCCCTGAAACTTTCTAAGTTTTATTGCACAAATTTTTCAATTCATTTCTCTTACAAGGACATCCAAAGTATCTCTCCTTTTCTGCACATTAGGTCCAATAAGCACAATGTCATCAATGTAGTGATGTTTGCAGAATGTCAAGACAATCAAGGTCCCTTTGGACTGTGTTGTAATAGAGAGCAGAATTAACGTAGCTCCGGGATAACCTAGAGAATGGGAACTGCTCACTTTCCCATGTGAATGCAAACTATTTTGATCATCTTTCCTGATGGGAATTGACAAAATGTATTCACCAGGTCAATAGTCACATGCCAAGTCCCAAAGGCTGTGACAGTTTATTCTAGTGCAGACATTACATCAGCACAGCTACTGTGATGGGAATTACCGCTAGATTACATTTTCAGGAGTCAACTGTCACTCTCTATTAACATTTTAGTTTTTGCAATGGTCATCCTGGTGAACTAAACAGACTATGATGAGGACCATAGCCTCTGGTGGGGTGTCGATTATCTCTGCAATCGAAAACAGGATGCAGTATTACTTATGACTTAATTTGGCTAATGGTGGATGGGGGAGCGGGATTGTGAGTACTTTCCAGAGCTTGCATTTGACCATCCTACAAAGGTGGCTTTTACTCTATAGACCAGAGAACTCACTTGAGTGTTCTACACATCCATTCTGATTATGCTCTCAAGACCAGGAAAAATATCCATAGAATGGTCCTTGGATCCATTGGACCATCAGTGAAATTTTTTTGAACCAGAAATCAATTTAGAGTGGTCTTTATATATCTCTACTTCCAGGTAAATATATACGAAGACCACTCTAAATTACTGGTATCTTATTATCTGAGACTTTGTATCCAACAGCTCCAAAATATCTGAATGTCTTTTTTTTCCCATCTACAGTTCCTCTAGCAAATTGCCATGGGTCCATTTGAGGAATAAGTGAGAAATGCAGTAGCATTTCAGAGTCCTTCTTTAAGGGTAAAGAACTTTCTCTCCATTTGATGGCCTCTAGGTCTGAAAAATAGCTCAGATCTATAAATTTGGTGAAGAATTTTCCATTTTGGTGGTGACATCAGCCTTCTGTTCACTAGATTTGATAGATTTTAGTCATACAAATCAAAGAACAACTTTATTTGCTGTCAATATGTCCTGTCTCTGGAACATCATGTTCTATTAGCCATTGTTACAGATTTATGCAGGTCGACAGCCCCCAGTTACCACTCTGGCCTTACTGGTTATGGTAATTATGTCACTTTCCCTCTCAAGTTTAAATCATGCCAACTGACCTTTGCTCTTCTGGATTCCTATCACTATTATTAAAGAGCCCAGTTTCATGGCCACAAGACCTAACCTCAACCCTGACAAAAAAGATAGCTACCACTGAGATTCTCAATGATGCCATTAATCCCTCAGCAGTACATATCTTAAAGCTTTATCTAAAGAAAAGTACTTAGTTACTTTTCCTTGGGTCATTTCTGGGGACCAGTCAGACCACAAAATAATCTATTTTAACATGTGCACATCCACCTGTCACCAGACTCCTTTTTCAAAACACTGTCAAAGTGGTTCTGACATGTCTTCCTTATTTATTCTAAGCCACTATCACATCCAGGCTTCAAGGTAGTATACTCACCGAATCATGGGAGAGAGCCCCTTGTCATATCAATAGCATCTAGCCTATATTCTGTTCTTCCCCAGTGTATCACCCTAAAGATCACCCCTCTTATTGTTTCCATTGTTTCCTTTGTTCTCGTTATACATATTAGCCAAGAATTGCAACTCTTAGGTTGAAAAAGTTATTTCCTTATGTAGACAGACTGGATTTCTCCACTCATGTTATACTGTGACTTATCTATAATGCTAGAGGCAGTGAATGTAAGCATGAGTGGAACTTAAGGAAAACAAGCTTCACCTTGTGAGGCTTTCATCCCACGAAGTCTTTGAATCTTTTCCAGGCAATGAGAGGCTGCTGAAATCTTATAAGATGGAAGCAGCACCTTTTACTGGTCTGGAGGGTAGAGGAATCTGAGGTCTCAAGTTTATCAGGTGTATCAAATGCCCTTATCCTATTTCTCTAGGAGGCAGTCCTTCTCCTAGGGCCTTAGTTTAGCATAGAAGACCTTCCAAGTTTGTACCTTCAGTATAACTGAAGGTTATAACTCTCCAACCCTTGTAATCAGATTTTTGTCCTGATTTGTCACACAGTCTTAATGATACAATGTGGGCTTTCTGGTTGTGACAGCACGCCCCAAGTTGACAGTTGATAATCTAAGCCTATCCTTCTTTAATATTTCTAAGGCAGTTGACAAAAATCAGCCAACTCCATAATCCTTATAATTACTGCTGATTCCATACCTCTTAAATGCTATATCAACTTCACAATCAAAATTTCCCCTTCCGCCTCTACATCACTCCAATCAAAGACAGTGAGATATTTAGTTCTGGTCACAGCCAGTGTGGCATGCTTTACTTGCACACTAATAACACAGCCTGAGGTAGATTTTTGCTACTATTTATTTGATGTTTCTTTTTTTTATTCTTTTATTTAAATTTTCAGTTGTTTATTTATATTGAAGAAATGCATTGAAATTTTACTAGTGCCAGGTATATAGTGGTGAACAAAACTAATTCAAGTTGCTCACATACTGGAGCTTATACTGTAGTGGAGGAGACAGTCAATAAGAAAATAATTAGAACACATCTTATTACAGATGGCAAGTAAGTCTTTTAGAACAAAGAAGCAGGAAAGAAGGTTAGTGAGTTCTGGTAAGTGAAAGTTTTTATTGCAATGTTAAGTAAGATTATAGGAATTAGGGTCTAATTTAATTTTTTAAGCATGATTTTTCTGCATGCTGGCCTCTTGGAAAAGGAGTTAGGCTCCTGCAATGATTCATAGAAATAAAATATAGCCTAATGTGTGTGACAATACATTCTGGTTAACTAAAGCCTTTACACCTCAGCTGCCCATCATTTTAGTAAAGATCCTGTGTGTTCCCAACCATGAAAACTTCTGTGGTGAATCTTGCTGGTAGCTATCATGTCTTATAGCTGCAACCAAAAGACTTGCATCTCAGCAGCCTTGCCCGTGAGAGGCTAGTAATGCCCCGAGACATAAACATTGATCTTTCAGGACAGGGAGGGAGCCAAGGTTCTTTCATGTCCTATTGCTATGGCATGCTGCTCCCTAATCCCATTGAGGGAAGGGCTAGTGCTCCCTAATCATACAGACCCATAATTCAAGTATCAATTTACTTCTCAAAGACTCTAGTTTTTGAGTCTAGTTGCTCTTGATTTCAAAGTGTTTCCATGAAATGAATGATCAACAGGGTACCCACACTATGGTTACTAGACCTTTTTTCATGAGTTTTCCTACATGAAAGCTGTCCTAGCATGTTGATTGTGGATGCTGTCTGACCAACTGCATGACAGATGCTCAGGCACAGCATCATTGTGGAATGATTATTAAAAAAAAAAAAGCAACTGAAGATTGTGTAGGAACGAGCCACGAAGACCATGAATGACGAAGAAGAGTGTCTCAGGCGGAAGGAATATTTCTAATATTTTAGGAGAATAACAATGGGCCTGTATGGCTGTAGCCATAGTGAGCAATGGGGAGAGTAGAAGGAGAAATCAGAGAGACAGTAGAGTCAGATAAAATAGTGCTTTCTAAGCTTTCTTGAGGACACTGGCTTTATTCTGAGTGACACGGTGCTACAGAATAAATGTTCGTGTTCCCCCAAAATTCATATGTTAAATTCTAACACCCTATATGATGGTATTTGAAGGTGGGGCCTTTGGGAGGTGATTAGTTCATGAAGGTGGAGCCCTCATAAATGAAATTAGTGCCCTTATAAGTGAGATTCCAGAGAGCTCCCTTGTCCTTTCCACCATGTAAGGACACAGCAAGAAGATGGCTGCCTCTTAACCAGAAAGCAGGCTCTCACCAGACACCTAATCTGCAGGTGCCTTGATCTTGGACTTCCCAGCCTTCAGAACTGTGAAAAATAAATTTCTGTTGTTTATAAGCCTAAAAATCTATAGTATTCTGTTATAGCAGCCCAAATGCATTAAGACAGATGGGAAACTATCAATGAAATGTGGATGAAGAAATTGCATGAACTGACACATTCATTTTAAGTGACTCACTTGTTACTTTAGCCATGTGACTAACAGGATCACCAAGAATTTGTAGACACAGAAGTCTTATGTGAGCTCTGGGCATTATAATGGTTAGACTTCAGGAATATGAAAAGAATCCAGCAAAGAGGACAGAGAAAGAGAAGTCAGAGAGCTAAGAAAAAAATCAAGAAAGCCCAGTGTTCTAGAATCAAAGTAGAAGAAATTGATCAAGAAGGAGGAAGTACTCAACTGTGTCAAAAATAGCAAATAAAACATGTAAAATGAAGACAGAATTGGCCCTTAGATTTAGCAACATGTAGGTCTTTGAAAATCTTTATAAGAGCAGTTTAGAAGAAGGAGGTTGGTGAAAGACTGATTGGTGTAAATTCCAAATAGAATGAAAGGAGAGAAATTGGAAGAAAAGAGTATAGAATATTCTTTTAAGGAAGATACTACATGAGATACAGAGGAGAATTTTAAATTATTAATATTATTTTTAATAATTAAAAAATAATATTATTATTTAATAATGTTTTCATCTAATTTATGTGTGATATTAGAATAGGCTACTTTATGCTGTGGTGCCAAATACTCACTGATAAACATTGGGTTTCACGAACAAACATGTTAATTTCATTTATGCTACTGATCCATTGCAGATATTGTGGAGACTCTCTAGGATTTAGCCTTTACTCTAAAATCCAGGGAGGATGAGCAGCTTCCTTCTGAAACAATGTTGGCTATGTGATAGAGGGAAAGAGAACATGGTGTTATCACAAACGAACTTTATTTGAATCCTGATTCAAACAAATAAACTTCACAAAACATTTATATATCACTTCAACGAATATTCGCAAGACTAAGCTTGAGTTGTCCAGAGTGGATATGTACAATCTTCCCAGGGAAAAGGGCACCAGATATTAGTGAGAAGTCTACTACATGTGGCAAAAATAACGTGATATATAATTTTGGTATTATCATATTCCCTATTATTTTAATTGTATAACTATATTTATACACCTTGTATATGTTTATATAACAGCCCAATGTATCTGAAATTTGCTAACTCATAGTGATCACTATAGGCCTGTTTAAAAACACAAATTCAAAGAACCTTCTTCTGCATATTCTAACTCTGAAGACTGGCGAGCTGTTTAACACGCACTATAGGAGATTTTCATGGTCAGACAAGTCAGGGCAGGAGAAAGAACAAGTGGTAAACAAAAGTGTGATAAAGTATGATTAAGTTCTGCTTCTTGGTATGGCATGCAAGTTTTGTGAAATTTCAGCACACTTAAATTTATTAATCATAATTAAGTCTTTTTGTCTTATGTTACAGTTACTCTAAAGCAGAGATTTCTACAAAAACTAAACTAGAAACCAGTCAAAAGTCATCTCTGTTGCCTGAGGTTTTGCAATGGATGAATATTTAATTTTATGTGTAAGCATATAAATAATCATAGAAATGGATAATAGTTATTATTCATTGAGTGCTTACTACATGACCTATTATCTCATTTAATAATCCCTACGATTTTTTGAAAAAAATGTAATCTCCATTTTATCAATAAGAAAATTGTGATGTGGAGGTTTTGTAACTTGATGAAGTTAAGACAGTTACTCAGTGACAAAGAGAGGTAGCATGTAAACTCAAGAGGTCTCCCAAATCTGTGCTTACATTGACTGTCTGTTTTTATTTTTCCAGACATACGACGGAGAGGAAGACAGTGATAATATATGATTATATTTATTCATAAGCATACATATGAGAAAGAAAACAGGTAGGAAAAATTAACACAGATGTTATAGGGCAAAAGAGAAATACAGGTCAGGTTTTACCTAAAGGAAATAAAGACACTTAGCCTGGGAAGCATAGTCTAGGCCACATAGCCCAACTTCCTACTTTTGGATTAAGAAATCATGGCCTAGGATGGCAGTGACTGCATACTCAGTACAGAATGAAAACTAATCCAAATTCATTCTTTTGAACATTTTTTTTTTTTTTAGGTTTCCATCCATTTATCTATTAAATTGGCAAGTTGCTTGAACATAGCTGATGCATTAGACCTACATTGTCATATTGGATGTTCAAAGTCAGAAGATAACAAAGCCGAGTGCTTACATCCCAAATCCCCTCAATGAAAAATGTGCCCAATTTACAGGTATCTCTTAGTAGACATGCCATGTAACTTACTCAGACTTCAGGACATTTCCAATACACAACTGAAATCTCTTCCTCCAGTCTTCTGCCTGGCTCCATCCACTCAGTTCCCAATCCAAATACGAACCACTCAGAGACACATCTTCTGACCTTCCCATCTAAAGAAGAGCTCCTCCCTAAGTCTCTCTCTCACATTTATGTTTGTTTTTATGGAAGTTTTCATTAATTGAAATTATATTTTTTATCTCTTATTTGTTTATATTAGTTTTTCAGTGAAGAATAATTTCATAAGATCACTGATTTTTTCCAGTCTTTTTCATTGCTGCATCTCAAGCTCCTGGAACAGACTAGAACATATTACTTACTGAAAACAGTAACAAAATGCACCTCTCCGAGGCTAGGAAAATCTGCTTTCCTTGAAGCCTGCGGTTTTGGTAGTCATAAGGTTATCTAGAGAAGAAGAGATAGACAGCTGGAGATAGAAATATCAGCACCAGTCATGATTAGCTGATTGGAGGATGTGGCTACAGATTTGCTGACAAAGGGGTTTGCTAACAATCCCTAATTTAGGAAGACTCATCCACTAAGTCTCAGGGGCAATTTGGACAAGCCAAAAAATTCCCCTCATGTCCAGGCTTTTAATTTCATAGCACAGAGGAGGCTAGAATGAGCCGTCTTTATCTACAAGCTGAACTGAAAAATAAGAGCTTCAAGAGGGCCTTAGCCTTTCCTGATCATTTCCTCCTAGGAGATCAACCAATCAGATATGCTGGTCTTCATCCAGTGCAGGGGTGAGGAGATAGAGAAGGAATATATTTCCAACTCAGTGTCCCCATATGGAAATCTGAGATCACATAGATGATACCCGCCTCTTGTCATCCCCAGTACACTACATATTGGCTTTGGCAAAGCTGTATATTTCACATTTTATCAAAAGGTATCAAAAATTTAAGGAAATTAAAAGTATATTTGGAAGTAGGTAGAGGAATGAGAGTTCTAATCAAATTTTAGTTTTAAAATAGCTCAGACTTCAGAATAAATTGAATATTGAAGTTCTTTATTGAATCCCCAGGACACAACCATAATTTACTGTAAAATTGAACAGATTCGGTAATATCAGGTCTGTCTGATATTTCTTATGATATAATATCTATTTTTCTACCTCCAACTGCTGTTTCTTGATTTCCTTCTGCCAGAATAAAATATCTGACATTCCATTCCTCCACCACAACCTCACCCAGGTTCCTTGGTCAAATCAAAGCTGAGCTCAAAGATGACTCGCTGTATTCAAACTTTAACTCCACCTGTGTTAGACTGTACTACTGCCCTCAATGATTTGCTCTCCCCTTCCTTGTAAGAGTGTTATGTATTCTTGCCTGTGACCCTGGAATTTTTAGTGTTGCTCAAGTGGGAGTACATCTCCTTTCTTCATTCTCCTGGGCTTAGCTATTTGCTTTGGTCAATAGGATATTAGCAGACCCGAAGTAAGCCATGTCCTAGCAGATATTTTAAGAGCTACTTTGTTGCTGGCTTTTGCTCTTTTTCCCTCTGTTTAGTGAAAACCATGTCTTAAATAGGAACTATTCTTATCCTGGGTCTTGGAATGAGAAAACTCATGGAGCAAAGCTGTGTTAGCTGATCCACAGCCACTCACATACAATGTGTCAAGAAATAAGTGTCGTAAGCCATTGACATTTTAGTGTTCTTTGTTCTGAAAGAAAAGCTAGCAAATAAAATTTCATACGGACATTTTTCATTTCATTTAAGTCTTAGAACAATCTATTTGTAGATATGACATATAATATATTCTGTGTGATTTACCTATTTTCATCGATTTGTGTATAATCTATGCTTTTAACCCAACTCCTCTGGGGTACGGTTTTAGAGAAAGAGAAAACATATACATTTCTATTATAAATCACCAATTTATTTAGTAAAGATATAAAAGTTAATCATAAAAGGAAGCCTCATAGCATATCTTTATGTGACATTGTCCCATGCCTCTGAATTTCCTATGGAATTTACTGCTGCTAAAGACACTCTATCCACAGGTAAGGTGTTGGCAAGGCTGATAAAAAAAATTCTTCTTATGCTATTGCTTTTAGTTCTCAAAATTACATTTCCATTCAAGAAAGATACACACTAACAAACAAACATCAGTATAAGGAAATGTTTGATATTAGGTTTTTCTTGTTCTTGGGTGAAATTTAATATCAGCAAAAGCACGTTGTTATCCAAGAAAAAGGATAAAAGGAAAAGTTAGTTTTCTAATGTCCCTGCATATCCCTGCCTTTTACTTCTAATTGGCCCTAAAAATCCATATTTCCACAAAGACTATTTTATAAAAAGATTTGACACATAATATAATATGTTATCAATTTCTGAATTTATCTACTCCTTGAGGGAAAGAATCAAATTGTATTCTTCTGAGAATACCTACTTAGTGCCTAACTTCTTGCCCCCAAAACAGTGAGTATTCAGGAAATGCAAGTGAAATAAATATATAATGTTAGTTTAATATTATTTACTCTATAAGCATAGTTAATATTTTGTAAGAAAGGGCAATAATAACTAATATTTTCCATATACCAAACTAAAGAGATGCTGAATGGAACAAAATTCTGTATATATAAGCAAATGTTATTTGATTAGCCAAAAGGATGGGTCTAGAAATTATATAATTATGGAATGGAATTTTTTTCAAATAATAACTATGAACTTTTAGCAAATATTCCAATGCAGAATCAATATGACACTCTGACATGCAACAATTTTGTGGAACCAACTATGCAGACAGATCTTCAGCAAAGAAAACACTTTCCTGCAGTTAGTAATTGCTGTCCTTAATCATGAATATTTCTCTTTCTTAATGGGGATACGGGTCATAGGTTGGTTTTGTGGCCCAAGTGTGAACATGCACTCAAACGCTTTCAAGCATGACAGTCATCTACAGAGTGAGACATTTGGATAAAGGAACATTTCTTTAGAAATCCTGTGTTCTCTATGGTGAAATGGTGTTAAACTGAAGTAAAAAAAAAACTAATAAAATTTTTTTCAGTGATGGGATGATAGAAGGGAAAAGAAAGTTTTGCTTATCAGAAATGATAAAGGATGGGGTGGATAGTTTTGAAAGTAATGCAAGATGGGCCGGTGCCGTGGCTTGGTGGTTGGGTGCTCGCGCTCCGCTGCTGGCGGCCCGGGTTCGGATCCCGGGCGCGCACCGATGCACTGCTTCTCTGGCCGTGCTGGGGCCGCGTCCCACATGCAGCAACTAGAAGGATGTGCAGCTATGACATACAACTATCCACTGGGGGCTTGGGGGGAAAATAGATAAATAAAATCTTTAAAAAAAAAAAAAAAAAGAAAGTAATGCAAGAGCTATTCATATTTTTATCCAAATGTGGCAGCCAAGGAAAGGAAAGTTAGAAGATTATGAGAGTTTCTGAATTTTTTCCACAGATAACTCCACTCGTACTATCCTTATTAAAGGAGAGTAAATTGCATGTCCCCAGACATCTTTGATTGAATAACCAATAAAACTGGGAATATTGGCCACATCTCTGACGCACTGGATTACTTCCAACAGACTGAAAATTAACTCCCCAGTGGCCCGGATATTTTTTGTTCTATTAAAGCTTTATATAAAATATTGCTATCTGATATTTTATTTATTTATTCATCCTTGGAGTCTACTTCATAATATTTTTAAATGCTAAAACAAAAGTGAATTGCCATGGCATGTGGCAGAAAGTTTTTTTATCCCATGCTGTAAAAAATATTATTCTATTTTTAATATGTTTTAGCACTAACTTCTGTTTTATTCAGTTGTTTTCTTTCTAGTCTGCTTACTTACAAACAGATTTACCATTAGAAATGATTAATCTGTAAATAGCAATTTAGTATAATTTGAAGGGAATAAAAACTATTAAATATTACATAATCTAAGATTAATATCATTATTATTAGAAAGACAAAATATGACTGAGTTAACTTGAGTTACTTCAAGTTAACTTAAAGTTAAGTTGCACTTAATCTGCTGTATCACAAGAAAATATGCACATAAGGAGGTAGAAAGGATAGATAGGTAGATAATTATATAGATAAATATTGCAATTTCTAAAAATGTGTATAAAAGATACCCGATTTTCACTTATACCTTTGCGACCATTTCATTACTGCTATGGTGTATTCTCAAAGATAACTTCCAACTCCCAAAGAATTTAATGTGCATTTAAAATTCTTTATACAGGCCAATTATGATTTACATATTTTATATGTACATATTTGAATTCAAGTGTAAGGGAATAAAATTATGTCAGCTTTCACAGAGCAGTCTAAAAGAGTGAATTCAAAGCTGAGGGGAAATAAATAGATAACCGTATGCCTCTTAGATATTAGCAATACCCATTTGTACTTTGATCCCTTTTTTTTTTTTTTTTGTGAGGAGATCAGCCCTGTGCTAACATCCGCCAATCCTCCTCTTTTTTTTTTTTGCTGAGGAAGACGGCCCTGGGCTAACATCTGTGCCCATCTTCCTCCACTTTATATGGGACGTCGCCACAGCATGGCTTGCCAAGCAGTGCGTCGGTGCGCGCCCGGGATCCGAACCAGCGAACCCCGGGCCGCCGCAGCGGAGCGCGCGCACCTAACCGCTTGCGCCACCGGGCCGGCCCCCTGATCCCTTTTTAAAAGTATATTTTGGTGTGATGTACTTAATATCAGCAGAAAATTAAAACCTTTTAAGATGCCATGAATGATTACATAAAGTGCTACTGTCCTCTTTTATTAACTTTTGTTCCTATTTTCATCTGTTGTTTTATCAAACAAAGTGAATGGGAACACAAGAAAACAAACACTCAGAACACTCCTATTTCCCCATTCTTTCGTTTCCTAGAGAGGATGACCAGAATTTAGACAAATTAAGCATATTTTAAGTACATGTCCAAGACCAATACCTTTGTTATGTCCATGATAAAATGGCCTATTCACTTGTCTGTTTTGCTTTTTCGTAAAGTGAATGCTATTGTCTTACCACTACAATTTCATCGCTTTCGGCTTGTGTTTAATTTAATATACTCCCTAATGATCTACAAGGCAATATCCAAAGCATTTTATTAAAAAATATTTACATACAAGTACACAGATATAGAAATTTAAAAAAATAGTTAAGATCCTTAGTAATGATTACAAATGAAAAAAAGGAAGCAAACACACCACTTCTCTATAATGTGTTTTTTTTTGAATAAGAGAGAAAATCACTCGGTGATTTCAATTTATCTTGTGAAAGTAAGTAGACTAAATTACAACTTTATTACTTCCCTCATGTAGTTAATTAAAGTAGGTGACATTATGGCAAATCCGTATTTTGTTTAAATGTGAAGGAGCAAGAATCTTTAAACTAAAAAAACTGAATTCAGCCTAAGGACTTGAGATGTGTTTTGTTTCCTTCTAAGAGACTCATAAAAGAGTGGGCAAGATAAGACATTCAAAAAAAATTAGATCTTAATAACTTCCATTACACTAGATGACTAAAAAAATACCTCTTAGGTGCTCTTTCATCAGTAGAAGACAAGGTTGGGTCCTGGGCTTTGCCTAAGATGCAGCAGTCTTGATTTGTCGTTGGTGGTGATTGTGTATGAGGGTGGGGAGATTGGGGGATCTGAAAATTCTGAAACTCGATAAACGAAAGCTACCATCATTTAAAGAAAAATTATATTTGTCACTGGCCTCTCTTACCCACATCAGAAGCCAGGGCAGAGATATATTAATTAAAATAATTTCTTACGGTCTAACAAAAAAAAAGAATAGTGACAAAGGATAGATGTTTAATTCTCACTTACACAAAATGCATATTCAGTGTTCCTTACTGGTGGATGGCTCTCCTACTGTCTTTCGAGTGGTGATTCGGGGATCGAGGCCACTGCTATCTTGTAGCCCCTTCATCATCAGTGTATGAATTCTAAAATCTCAGTTTGTGGTAAGCCAACCAAAGGAAGAAAGAGCTCGGAGGATTGTAAGCGGGAGATTTTAAAGACCAAGGCTGGAAATGGTGCACTCTACTTCAATTCACATTTTATTGGCTAGAACTCAGTCACATGGCTCCCTACGATTACAAAGGAGACTGGGAAATGTAGCTGTGTGCCAAGAAAGAACAAGAAATGGGTTTGTTGCACAGTTATTCTCTACTTACAAAGACATATTGTATTGGCCTAGGTTCTTATAAAATAAAATTTAAAAAGTAAAAGTCTGATTATTAATTGCTCAATTATTTTTCTGTTTCTTAAGAAAATAAATTCAATAATGAAAACATTCTTTGGGCTTTATTTACCATTAGCAAACTATACTCATTTTTTATATATTTTGAGCCAAATTATACTTATTAACTAACTTTACGTCTCATTATGGCCTTTGCCACTATTTTTATAAGGTAAGAAACACACAAATAGCTAAATATTTCTACAGAGCTTACTATGTGCCAGACACTGGTCTAAGTGTTTCAATTTTCCTAACATTCCTTTGACGCAAGGTCTATGCTCACTCCCAGTATATAGATGTGGCAACTGCCCCAGAACATTGAAGTGATATCTAATAAGTAGAAAATCTTAGATTTTGAAGCAAGGATGTTTTGCTCCAGAGTCTATACTTTTAACAACCTTACTGTAAGTTCAGGAAACTAACATATTTCTTTTTTCCTTTTTTCATACAACTTCCAAGGATAGTAATTGTGCATAGAATGTTAAGGACTATTCCTTTCAAATAGGAGACTTGTGAATCTTTTAGAGACCACATTAGCTTCAAACACTACTATTCGTTAAATATATTCCAAATTAAAATGCTTAAAAGTAATTTACAGATTGTTTCCTTACATATTTGTGGAACTAACAAACTTTATCTTAAGACTGCTATTTGACTTCATCATACAGTAGCATTTTGCCATGTCTTATAAGATAACATATCATCAGCACAGCTGTGTGATCCCAGGATGTTTTAGAGCAATGTCAGCAGAGGTTGTCAGACCACACAGCAAAGCTGGCAGGGGTCTGCGGCCTGCTGAACCCACATTTACTCACAACTAGGGCCTGTCATCTCTCCTGTTGTCAGGGTAAGGCGTTTTGGAAGAAATAAGAGATGATTACTAATCTTATTTTCAGGAATCGCAGGGGGACTTCTGTCAAGCTGCATGTCTCATAAGAAAGAAATACATTTTTCAGAGTATTTTGATTCAGTCCCTGGTAAGTTTTCTGTGATTTACCTTACAGATACATTTTCTTGCCAAACTTTACGTGGTATGTGTATGTACATGATCTTTTCTTCTTTCTTCAATATGCCAGTGGCAAAGCTAATTATTTGTAAAGTTATAAATTTAAGGATTGGTAGTAGGTCTAAAGATGACTTGCCTGAAGTTTCTACTGAAGAGATATTTAGTTTAAATATTGGATGTCTCAACAAATTCTTTAATAAATCAAATTTATTATTTGAAAGGTAGCATTCTGTATAAATCAATGAGAGGAGTTACCCGCATCTCTTTTTTGGAGATTCCCACAGCCTACCATTAATAATAACATTAACAATAACGATACAAATAATAATGACAATTTAGGCACAGTTACTGAACGTTTAATATGTGTCATGCAGTATGCTAAGCAATTTAAAAATATCGATCCTGTATAGCTTTAGAATGGCTAGGAAAGTAGATATTTCCCTTATTTGTTCTTACTTTGGACATAACTGTAGCCCAATGTTTCCATGCAAAAACTCAACAAGAGAAAAATCATGTCAGAGAGAATAAGATGGACTAAACAGTTCAAACTTTAGGAATTTTTTTAGCTGAGAAATAAATAAATCCTTCGCTTTCAGGCATTAAAGTTCAAAATTACTCTTGCTGTACGTAACAGCTGCTTGAAAATAATTTAAAATTAATTTTTACTTAAAAAAAGGTAAAATAAAATTTCCTCTATCATAATTTGTACTTTGATCATTGTCATCCCTTTCTGGGCAGCAACTCAACTGAATTTTTTTTTAAAGTTAACGAAAATACATATATGTATGCTATAAATATATTACATACATATATGTTGCCAATCACAATTACAGATTGTGATCATTGCATCCCTTGTGTCTTCTCTCCCTTATAATTTCTAATTTGATGTAAGTTAAGAAATCTGATGAACGTATTTGTTAGAATTGTGTGTAAAATAAGAGTAAAGAAGGATACGAATTGGAATCTGAGAAACTCATGAATACTTTGTATGAACTTTTCTGACAGGCTTTAGCTTACTTAATTTCCTTGTCTAGAGAAATTCATTTCTTACAGGTGTAGGCATTTAACATAAATGAATGAAACAGTCTTCAGTAGGACAAAAGATTTATGCTATAATTTTATTATAGCAAATAGCAATGCCTAATTATACTGCCTTTTAAAACTCTTTTTTGGCATTGTAAAACAACCAAACGACTCGAGTCTGCAAGTCACATGTGGTCAATAATTTACTCCCTTGGGATAGACGCTTTGTTGTAGTTTCAGTTTCTCACTTGTCTTATAGTAAATGAAGTTGCCACAGACCACCTTCCTCTTAAGAAGCTGAGAAGCTAGACCCTGAAGCCAAGCTTGTTGTTTCAAATCATAGATCTACCATTTGCTCCTTGTGTGACTTTGGTCAACTTTATTGACTACTCTCTTAGAATGTTATTGTGAGGATTGATTGACTACATAGAAAGTATACTACAGTACATGGAAAATAGTAAGTCTCAAGTGAGTGGAAGTTATTGTAAACATGCAATGATTTTTACTAATATTCCCTTTATGGGGATTATATCTTTCTCTGGGTTTTTACTTTTAAAGTGACAAAAGTCTTTGTCTTCATGCAGATGTTCTGTATTTCCTATTTATTTAGTATGAGGACTTTCAAATTTTTAGATCTGCCATTGAGAACATCGGCAGTAACAAGCACATTTTGAAAGAACAGGTTACTAGTTTTTTTTAATTATAGGCACCATAAATTGGTGATCTTCATATACCATCAGACAAAGTTGTAAAAACATTTTTTCTTTACAAAAGTGTGAAGAGAGGATAGCAAGAGATGTTATTAGTGATTACTACCCCAGTAAATGAAAGCCTGCAGATGCCCTTACATAGCACATAGTGGGTGTGTTCCTGTAATTGTAAGTGTCTGAGTTGACAGAAATTATTGGTCTTAAGGAGCTGCTCAAAGGATAGAAATAAAGGTAGCTTTTTATTTTCATAACAATCTATTTGGCTACACTTCATCAACTTGCATGTTTACTTGTTAAATCAAAAGAAGGAAGAAAATGTAAACATTGCTTACAACTTTGAAAAAAGCATATTTTATTTAAAATATGCAAAAGTATTTTATTCAACTCAGTTCACTGTCATTATAGGCTTAAATAAACTTACACAAATAAGAAAACTAATAGTTGAGAGTGAAAATCTGAGAATGTCTCCTAGTGTGCGTGATGAATTCAAATCATTTAATTTTAAGCATGAGAGAAGATATTTATATGAGTTAGTGGAAAGGAAAGTGCTGCGAGACTTACGCTAAACAATACTGTCCTCATACGTTTTCAGCATTTAGTCATAATGAGACCATTTCTATGGAAATGAGCCTATCACTTAGTATTTTTTTGCAATTGATTCATTCATGATAGTTCTTTGAGATCAAAGATATATTTTAATGCAACTTCCTAGGAACTTTCTTTTCATAAGAACAAAAAGCAGCAAAGAAATATTTTACAAAGCTATAACTCACCATGTTCACAAACCACATTTATATTTTCAGATTGCATTAGTAAGTTTAAAGATGAAATTGTATACAAATATAATAAGAATTAATAATAGTGTATATCTCTTGGGACTTAACATGCTTCTATCATAACCATATATACAGTTTACTCCATACGACCAGGGTGTCAAAATCAGAGCAATAACAACAGGTGAGTGACTTTCATCAATTTCATACTATAGTTAGTTACAAAAATTTATTTAGAAGGAAATGGACAAGAAGATTCTTTTAAATTAATATTTTGTTTATTTGTTTCTGTCAGTATCAGTACTGCAAATGTTTAATAAAATGGGTTTTAATCAGGTAGAATTGGATCTGAATTTGACTTTATAACCTCTTCACAGGAAAATATTCTGAATGTCATTTTATTCACTTTTGCTTCACATGTAAAATATGGTTGATAACACTTCTCCCATGGGTTTATTTGCGGGAATATGTGCCTGAGAATTAAATAGGGTAGTGAGTCCAAAGTATATACCAGAATGCCTAGAATATAGTAAGTGCTTGATAAATAATTATTGTTGTTATTAATATTTACCTAGAGTGTGCTAAGATGATACGTGTATTCCTGTTTTCAATCCAGAAAAATATTATAAAAATAAGAAAATTGTCACTCAATTCAAATGGTCTCTTTTGTTTTAGAATAAATTTTCATTAAGGAAAAATACATAAATCATCTAATTCTCCTACTAATAAAAAATAAATAACCACACGAAACAAGTTATCCAAAGTAGTTATTTATCAAAATCCTGGGAGGGATCTTTTAAAACGCAGCAATACATTCTCAACATCTTATTACCCATGTTTTCTAGTCATTACATGGCTTTTAGTCATAAAAAGACTGATTTCAATGAGCACACTATGTCATCTCTCTCTGTCTCATAGCATGCAGGGTTAAAAAATAAAATAACATAAAAATACCCAGTTCATATTAATACTCTATATTAATTTGGTAAACCTGAACAATACATTCATTAAAACTGTTTACTCCTCAATTTACGCTGAACCATTCATGCAATTGCCTTATGTACAAGTATATCTATACCTTTTCCTACAGAATTAGAATGTATATAAAACAAATATATTATAAAACTAATTTGTTTGAATCAGGGTTTTTCAACCTCAGCACTATTGACATTTTAGGCCAGATAATTACATGTTAGGGGAAGTTGTCCTGTGCATTGTAAAATGTATAGTCACAAACCTGATTTGTTCCCAGTAACTGCCCTTTGCATCCCCCCAACCCTCTTGCCCAGTTGTGACAAGCAAAAATTTCTCCAGATATTTCCAAATGTCCCCTCGGGGGCAAAACCACCCCTCGCTGAGAACCACCAGTTGGAATCAAGATCTGAAACAGCCAATAGATTGCACTTGGTTGACAAGCCTCATTTAATATATAAGTTTCTGTTCAGCCTCTCCATCATTTCGCCTTGCAATTTATGCAAGAAAAGCAGTAGTCTATTTTGTAGGATTTTCCGTGGTCTGAATTTTTGTGACGGCCTCCCTTTGGTAAAATTGAACCTATTTCTTTGCTCCCTCTGTTTCCTATAAATGTACAGTGAGACCTAGAGAGGCTTTTTTAACAATTTGTTAGCAAAAATACTTCAAAGTTGTTATTGTGTTCTTCCTGACACACAAAGTCAGGTTATTCTACACTTATGATATTAGATCGTTGCCCAGAACCAGTATTTTACTCAGGGTTGCCAAATTGAGATAATTTAATGTTATCATTCTTTTTTAAATATATGATCTTGATTTATATATTACAACAAGAATAAATTTTCTCTCATCAACAATTTGATTACCTTAAGGTACAGTTAATATAGAAAAATGCAGATAAAATTTTGGATTTTTACTCTTTACTTAATGATTTTCAAAATATTAAGTAGATTCACTAGCATCCTCCAAAATTGACCAATAATTTTTTTCCTATTTTAAATTGATTCCAACTCAAAGATTTAAACATATTTGATATATTTTAATCCATCACAGTTACTATTCTTCTTGATGTTCATGGTTTCTATTTCTGCCCAGGAGGAGCTTTTCTAAGCGGAATCCTAAGTCCATTTGATATGATCACAATAATATTTGTAACTCTCATGCTTTGTACTCTGGCTAGAGGTTTATGCTACATGTAAAATAGATTCTTGTACTATATGTGAAGTTATACAATATTATTTGAAGACCTACTCTGTCTAATGAAAGATATATATTACAAACCCTAGAGCAACCACTAAAAGTGGTAAGAGAATGATGTCATATTATATATTCTTTCTGCTCCCTCCAAACCATGTTCAGTCCAGTCTATCTACCTAATGACACATTTGCCTTTAAGCAGACTTTTCCATACAGTTATCCTCTTTGAATTTTTGTAGCCACTCCCTCTCCTTGCCCCTTATTCACGTTTGGAAACAGTCCTCTCATTAAATTTTCTTTTATTAACCACCTTGAATATATTATTGTGATCAGGATGCCAAATAATTCAAGGATTATGAGAGTATTTATTTGGAGAGGAAAGTGGGCAGCTAAACTCAGTCATGCAGAAACCTATGCAGAAAAATTAGAAGCTAAACAATTAAGATAAAACATAATTCTAAAAGGAATAGAAAAGGTGTAATAGAGAAAGAGAGAGAGAAGAGAAAGAGAGGATAAATGTTAACTACAAAGAAAATAAATAGATTGAAATGGAAAAAAGAAAAAACAAAAATGAAAGGGCAAAATAAAGATTAGTAAAGAAGACTGTAAAATAAAATAAGCATGAAAAATTATGCCAATAACTTTTAAACATTTAATATATTCTCTATACAAAGCAAATAAAAAGCTGCTATTAGCTATTACACAGAGGTAGATATTTTCCCATGCAATAAAGACCAGATGAAAGCTAAACTAGTGATCCAGGGTGGTGAGACACAGAATAAAAAACACATAAACCAAGGCAAAACTAAACAGGAATTTTTCAGCAACTAAGCCCAGGGCAAAACTATAGATATATAAATGGGAGCCATAAAATTACTAAGTGAAAGAAACCAGTCTGAAAAGGCTACATATTGCATGATTCTACTTATATGCTATTCTTGAAAAGGCAAAACTATTATGGTAATAGACAGATCAGTAGTTGCAAGAGGTTTACAGATGAGGGAGAGTTGAACAGATGACCCATAAAGGATTTTTAAAGGCAACGGACTATTCTGAATGACAATATAGTTGTGGATACATGACACTCTGCATTTGTCAAAACCCGTAGAACTGTACAGCATGATGAATGAATCAATGTATGCAATTAAAAAGAATCATTTAAGCTGTCAGGGGATACCAGAATGGAATGTTGACTATGACAAACTAATCTAATTGTATTACAAATGCAATAACCTCACTGAATGGAGTTAAGGGGAAAACTGAAGACCTAAGTAATTTTAGAAAGGAATGGAGACTAAGGCAAAAGGAACTGTACATAAACACTGTATTCTAGTTGGTAAAGTTCTCAACATGGGGGTATGGGTTAATAATTTGAACCCAATATTCATGTATACTGGAATTAAACAAGTAAATGAGTGACAGATGCTGGGAAACAAGTTTCTCATTGTTGGTGTGGTGATTACAGAGAAGCAAAGAGGGAGGTCTAGCATGATCCATGTAGTCCTAGATTAGAGTTGGAGACACCGGTATATGAACTCATTTGTAGGTTAACATAGATACAGATGGATACATGTGCAAATATTTATAGATGTGTGCATATGCACAAGTTAGTATGCACACGCATATTTCATTACTCCTATCAGTTGAGAGATCCTAGATGCCAAGACGCTGCAGTAGCAAAAAGCATACCCATCACCCAGATCTTGATTTCTAATACTATTCTCCAATAAAATGAACCAGGTCTCCTTCGAGAAAATAGAAATGACCGATTCTAGGGCTGGGGCAGGGAATACACAAAATGAGCCTGGAGTGTCTTATAGTACCAGAAGCAAGGAAGTGCTGAAAAAGAAAAAAGAAAAACAAAACTGTGGAGGCATGTCAGAGTAACAAGATGTCAACTGAAAGAACTCTCAATAGCGAAGAGAGAACAGTTTACGCAACAAAAAACATAATATAGTATTGGGTTATAATCAAAATGATATAATAAATATCCATGAGTACATACTGATATAAATGATCAAAACAAATAAATAAATGGAGATAATAGTCAAAACTCATGCTACACGAGTTCATACTGTGCCCAACTACAATCCAGTACCACACGGATCAGTGTAGAATTCCAAATAAAACGTAGGGACTGTCCTTTCAAAATGATGGACTATAACTCTCCACTTCTTAAGTGAGGATTGTGCATAGTGACTTCCTTCCAAAGGGGTCAGTACGGAAAGGGTGAGGGAGGAAAGAATAACTTTATGATAAAGAAACTCAACAAACACTACCTCTGTCTCATCAGTGATGATACGATATGATGTGATGAGAAGGGCACTTTACCTCTTTGATCTTTTTCCCAAAAAACATGAACTCCAGTCTAATCATGAGAAAATCATGACCCAATGAGAGTCATTGTACAAAATATCTGAGCAAGATACTTCAAGAACAGTTGTGGTCATGAAAAACAAGGGAAATCTGAGAAACTGTCACAGTCTAGAGAATCCTAAGGAACCTGAGGACAAAATGGGAATGTGGTGTCCTGGGTGGGATCCTGAAACAGAAAAGGGATGTTAGGTAAAAACAAAGGAAATCTAAATAGAGTGTGGACTTTAGTTAGTAATAATATGTTAATATTGGTTCATTAATTTTAAAAGTGTACTTACTAACGTAAGATGTTAATAGTAGGAGAAACTAGGCGTAAGTATATGGACACTTACTGTACTGTGAATCTACAACTGTTCTAAAATATAAAGTTATTAAAAAGTACTGTATGCTAAACACTGTATAAATTTTGTCTACATTCCTACTTGCTGGATATATTTTTTCCCAAATTTCTATACGAGGAAACTGAAGTTCAGGCAAAAGTTCAATGATATGCTCAGCATCACCCAGTTGGTGTTTATTTCACCAGGATCCAAAATAAATTATCTACAAATCTAAAGTCTGGTCTCTTTTCACTAGTGTACTGTAATGAATAAGCTTGTGCCTATGGAGATATCCTTTATTTAAAGGGAGATTTTGTTTACCCTGAAGCGGCAATAAACATTTGACATTATGGGTGGAACATATATTCAGATTGTGAGATCATGTAATAATGGAAACGATAACACTAGGAAGTTATAAATTAATTGGTAAGATAAATATGTCAGAATTACCTTTCTTGTTTTACAGGATTATCACAATTCATGGGAAAAAAGAATAAGACTTCTACATTTGTTAGTATTAAATGTTCCTGTGAAACATGAAGCAAGTAGTTGGTACAATATTATTAGAGTTGCATATTTTGCAATATACTTTGCAATTTTCTTGGGATTATAAACTAGATTTTCTGATCTATTCATCTTTATAATGTGGACGAAACTATATTTGACATCTTGGAATTGTTATTTTTAAAATTTTTAAGTGCTTACAAAATTTAGAAAACTTATACAATTGGATTATTCTCTACATGCTTACCTTTACATGAGAAAAGGTAATTCAGGAAAGAACTGTGGATCATTATGACTTTTATGCACCTAAGAGCACTGCTAAATTTAAATGCATGCCTTTTACTTTGACTTTTTAAAGAAAGCAATCCATTGATTAATGATGGTTGAAATTTCTTTTCTCCTTGTGACACACTAATTCCTGAAAGTTATAGCAGGTCAGAAAACATCTGAGAGGTTTGTTCAGGAGCCAATTACTTTTATGAATACATTAAGAAGGAAAAAAGTTCAGTATATCACCAGAATTTAGTGGAGGACTGAAGTGAGGCTTTCAAATGCTTTCTTCCCAAATTGTTCTTATAAAAGCAAAGTAAGCACTACAAATATTTGTATTTCTGATGATAATTTTCCT
This sequence comes from Diceros bicornis minor, assembly GCF_020826845.1. Lineage (NCBI taxonomy): Eukaryota > Metazoa > Chordata > Mammalia > Perissodactyla > Rhinocerotidae > Diceros > Diceros bicornis. Next base: position 72,639,583 of record NC_080749.1, read on the forward strand.
CTGAATTTTGAGATATAGTATATATCGTGTATATGTATATACAGTATAGGATTTTGAAACTAGTATCTCATAAGCAACTTAATTGACATATGGATATGTACATTAACCTACACTAGATGTCAACATATTTGAGTTTGAACCTCATGTAAGCTCAAAACTATAAAAAGATTTTATATAATTTTGTTACCTTTTGCTACTCCACTTGAAAGTGAGTACTAATCTACTTAGTTTTATAGCCAATAAAATAACTAATAATACAAAAATGTGGAGGAAAAACAGTTCAAATTTAAGGATTTTAGAAATAGTGTTTTGTACATGACTATGAATTGATTTAGGCAAGGAATTCTAACGTTGGAACTTTCTAATGATATTCATAAGCATAAGGAACATAACACACATTTACCAAGTCTTTAGGTAAAACAGCCACGAAAGTCATGTCCCTTCCTGAGGCTAATTCATTAGCACTTCACCTATGACAGTCACCAGCATTAACTTTCAAATGAACTTTCCTAACTGCTAAAAATAGTAGGAACAATTTATTCCTGGAATGGTTTTGCATGTTGAGTATTCATTTTAATATCCAAAATAATGCAGTAAAGATACAAACAGATGTGAACTAGTATATCCAGATCTTTATGTGTCCAGACATACTCAGAGATACTTCTTAAAGTTTCTGAGTAGAAAAATCAAGTTACTGAAAACAGAGGTATTCTTATATGAATGATAATCTTCATAAACAATGTTGCTAATAAATTACCCATGTGAAATTGCCATTAAATTTTGAAGAGCCAATATCCATTATTTGTCCTGTCATTTAAGCCATTCATTAATTGTGACCTCTATCTCAACATGACGATGTTCACAATGGCATGCATCATTAATTATGTATGAGGTTTGTTCAACACTTTCCCCTGAAAGTGTTGTATTTCCTAACTATACTAATAGCTTCTAGTCTAGTGAATAATTCATAGGATTAAATACCTCAGAAAAACTTTTATATGAATAAATTCAATATTTTATGGGAGTGAAGTATTGTCATTACATTACCTTTCATTTATACAATGTAATAAGGCTTGCCAACTGTTTTACGGTGTGTAATAAATTTAAAACTGTGAGCTATGCCATGGGAGGTATGGCTATTTCTCTTTTAACAAACAGAATAAAATTATAAAGGAGGTGGTTGGAGAAAGAAGAAAAAAAGTAAGAGTTGAACAAGCAGTATATAGGGTAAGCTCTATTAATGAGGAAATATATTAATGAGCTCTAATAATTAGTAAAAGTCTGGGGAAGCTGGATATTTGGTAGGAGAATATTATCTGATGTAGTCTCCTTACCTTAACTGGTCAAGTGGATACAGGTTTTACAGGTTTGACTTTTAGGTCCCAGCTTTTTAAAGTTTCCGCTTCCCTTCCCTACCTTGCGTCTGGAGAAGGAAAGAAGCATCCCAGTGATCTCAACGGAACAATATTTTCTATGTGCCCACAAAGCACGCAAGAGGAGCACGGGAAAATTGTGGATACAGCAAGCCAAGATTCTCTTCCCTTGAGTTATAAATATAAGAAGTTAACATTTATTAAGTTCTCGTTCTGTTAAAGTTCTGCAGAGCCAATGTAATTCTTTGTTCCATACTACAGTGAGGGGTTTACAGTAAAGATAGTTACAAGACTACCAAGCTTTCAATTTTGTTACATAGTGAGAGAAATTAATTCTAATCATTAAAACCAACTAATGGAAAGGCAATGCAGTTATAGTTACTTGGCATTAACAAAAACTTTTCTTAAAAATTATAGGATATTGACTATAATAGGTTTTTACCTAATCCTGTTATTACTGGTTTTACAGTTCTACTATCTTCATTTTATTAATAACTTAATTTTGTGTACTTGTTTTTCTACTACTCTTCATGATTTCTGAAGCTAAGAATTGACATATTAGAGTACTAGAAAATTAATTCAGCCTTATCATTGCCAACTCTTTGCTAGAACTGCTGTATCATCAGTCAGAGAGATTGAGTGTAGGAGTAAAACAAAGAAAGGTAAATAGTAACCTACAATTTATTAGCATTACAATTACTGATTTAATACTCTTTCAAAAAACCTATGAGTGAAGTCTATGGCTCAAAGTCATAAACGAAAATCTGTGTTGTTAACTCAGACTCATGTACTCATTATAGGTAACTATTTTATGTCTGTTCCCAGTATTTGCTCAGCTTATACAGAAAATTTTGCATCCTCTCACACAAAGGTCATGCAATTTTTTATTGATTGTAAGGTACACACAATCCAGGGAGTAGTTAACTTCAAAAGAAAACTGTCGGGGCCGGCCCGGTGGCGCAAGCGGTTAAGTGCACGCGCTCCGCTGCGGGGGCCCGGGGTTCGCTGGTTTGGATCCCGGGCACACATCGACGCACTGCTTGGTAAGCCATGCTGTGGCGGCGTCCCATATAAAGTGGAGGAAGATGGGCACCGATGTTAGCCCAGGGCCGTCTTCCTCAGCAAAAAAAAAGAGGAGAATTGGCGGATGTTAGCTCGGGCTGATCTCCTCACAGAAAAAAAAAAAAAAGAAAACTGTCTATGCCACAGTAATCAAATAAAATGAGGAAAAAAATGTGAAAGAGCATCTTCAGTAAATATCTATATATTAATCACTGTGACAGTCAATTAACAAATTCATCTTCTGTATTACTAAAGTGCAGACATATGGGATAAGATCTTTATTTTTCATTGTTTTATTTATAGATTTATTTCAGGAATGTTATCACTGGTTTTCCATCTATCTTTAACAAGAAGAAATCAAATTTTCTCATGTTTAAAATAATGAGTATAAGAATTCTTAGAACACGGTGGCAGTGACAGAAGTCTAATTTTGGATCTTCATGAATCTGCACATAAAAACAGCACACTCATGGACATTATTTACAGCAAACTTGATTGCAATGTATCTCTTCAAAACACAAAGTACAACAGGTATGGACAAATCATTAAGAGCCACAAGACCTGCCCAGTGTCAGTATCTGAGCAGGAAGAAGTAGAGGAAATTAATAGGACAAATGAAGGACCCAAGAACAAGAAAACCCCAAAAGAACCAACAGATACTGATCAGAATTCGAGCTAAGGTGAGCTGAAACTTAATTACAGGCCTATTCTTAGAAGGAGAAGGGCACCTCTGCTACCACAGTGTGAGTAAATGAGAAAAACATCCTTAGATTCAGTTAGCAAGAAGTTCTGTGTTCCTATGCCACTGCTGATAAGGCAATCTAACAATAGTTCCTATTATTTAATATGTTGTGCTTTATTATTTATTCTCAACAATGCCTCAGTGAACATCCTTCTGGCTAAATTTTTGTACATGTCCATCTTTTTTTTCCCTTAGACTAGGTTCTTGGATGCCACATTCTTAGACCAAAGATATTCAAAACTTTTGATACATTGTCATTCAAGTTTAAACAAATTTATACTTCATCCAGCAGTGTATCAAGGTGCCATGCTTCCTAGAACAGTGCAAAAAATACTCAATACATATTTACTGACTAAATATGTAAATAAATAATAGATTAGATAGGTAGGCAGGTAGGTTGGTAGATAGATAGATAGATAGATAGATAGATAGATAGATAGATAGATAGATACATAGATAGAGACAGACAGAGACAGATAGATAGAGACAGATAGATCAAATCAGTTTCAGAGCAGGATCTTTGGGAATCATTTCAATTATAAAATTATATAATACTACCAATGCTAGAAATAATGCCGACACAAGTATCCATTTTCCTTCTTAATCATTGAAAATTAGAAATTGCTGGTTCTGTAAATCTTTGCACAAAACTTTTTGCTTTTTGTATTTGCTATGTTAAGACTTTGATTTTGAGGTTACTATGTAAATGAAATTGTTATTGTTTAATAAACCTGTTTAGCTGGGGATCAAAAATCATGGCATTACAATTGATTTCCCACTTTTCAGAATCTAAATGAGTCCCATAATCCATTAGTATCCAAGATTGTGCAAATACTAACATACTAACAGTAGGAGATTTTGAGACAAGGGCTTTAAGGATATTAGAATTCATAGAATCAGAGTTGAAAAAAATCTTGCATAGATTTGTTAAAATAATATTTCACAAGGCACCCTCAAACAAATCAAAACATGTGAAATTGCTTTTATGAACTATTTTTTATAGGTTTAACACAAACATGAATGCATATTCTTCTCTAGTTCCTTTAGAAGGTTGATTAAGCTAAAGAAGTAATGTGATATTTCAGAGAAGTAATGCAGCATGCTGCATTTTGTAGATTTTCTTACTGTTGACAAATTAATAGCACAAAATGCCATATATAATAAAAATTATTGATAATCTGTAAAACCTATAATATCAAGCATTTCTTTATGGATTATTCCTCTTTCTTTATCAGTATTAAAAATAACACCAGGGTTGTCCCAGTAGCATAGTTGTTTGGCAGCCCAGGGTTTGCGAGTTCACATCCCGGGCATGGACCTATACACCGCTCATCAAGCCATACTGTGGTGGCATCCCACATACAAAAAATAGAGATGTTAGCTCGGGGAAAATCTTCCTCAAGCGAAAAGAGGAAGATTGGCAACAAACTTTAGGTCAGGGCTGATCTTCCTCACCAAAATAATGATAATAATATTAATAATAATAATAATCTATCAATGTAATTTATAGAATGGAAATATTCCATTTCCAATTTAAATAATATGTTCTACTTGACATGATATATACCAAACTAATTTATAAATTTTACTAGGCTTTTGTATTGGTTATGTGACAGTGTTAAAATGTTATTTCTAGATGCTTTATCTGAAAAATTGTCCAATCGATTGCTCTGTTCCTTCAGTAGTCAAGGAGCTGTAGTTAGAAATTTGCCTTGAACATTTCCTTTTGAAATATAATGGGTTGATTTTTTCAAAATTAATTATGCCTTGATAACTTAGGAAGTAGTATTGAAACCAGGAGGTCACAGGAGTTAAACAGGAATCTTACTAAATAGAAGACTCCTGGTCCCCTGCCACACTTCTGACTCACTTAATGGGGCTGGAGTAAGGACAAGAAATCAAGGTAACAGAAATCCAAATGGTATTTGCATGTCAGCCATATTTGGGAATCACAGACTTAAAGGAGTATATATAATAACACATGTGTGCCAAGTGGCTTTCTGTATTAAAAAAAAAAAATAGGACCAATGAAGCCTGTTGCTGATGCCCTTCCCCAAATCTAAGGAAAAGAAAGCAAATTTTTCCTTAGAGAGGGTTCTTGGTGTGAGTATATCGATCTGAGAGAACACATTTTGAGGTTGGAATCAAGTAAAAGAAGTCACTCTGTCTGGGTAAAAATATGTTGAAATCTGAGGACTCAAAAGCAGAGCCTGATGAAGACTTGAAGACACAAAACACTAAAATGATTATGGCACTCTTAACATACGTAATTCAAAATAAAAATATTAACCACTATAAATGTTAGAGCATTTAAGTATGTTCTAATCTTTCCCATGCTGACTTTACTACTGTTTCCTGAAATATCAAATATAAAATCATTAAGAAAATATTACAGTGGCTTTTCATTGGATGACCTGGGTCATAATTTCTTCAAATAGTTTTCTACTCCCCTTCTTATTTTCTTCATTGACTCCAATTACACGTGTATTATAGCTCTTGAAGTTGTCTGAAAACTTACTGATTCTCTGCCTGTTTTATTTTTGAGTCATTTTTCTCCATTTCATTTTGCATAGTTTCTACTTCTATGTCTTCAAATTCCCTAATCTTTTCCTCTCCAATTCCTAATCTATTATCATTTCCCTCCTGCAAAATTTTCATCTCACCACTGTAGTTTTCATCTCTCAAACTTTGATTTTTTTTCTCCCTTTTTCCCCCAAGGCCCCAGTAGATAGTTGTATGTCATAGTTGTACATCCTTCTAGTTGCTGCATGTGGGACACTGCCTCAGCATGGCGGAGAAGTGGTGCGTTGGTGCGCGCCTGGGATCAGAACCTGGGCCGCCAGTAGCCGAGCATGCACACTTAACCGCTAAGTCACGGGGCCGGCCCCTTGTCAAACTTTGATTTTTGTTTTGTTTTTTTTCTATATATCTATAAAACATGTTCAATCTGTCATTTAACTTTCTGGACTAATAGAATACTGTATCCTAACTGTTTTGATGGCCATTTCTGCTCATTCTAACCTCTGCATCTGTTCGTCATTGGTTTTGATTAATTCATTCGTCTCCTCATTCTTTTTGGCAGTTTCCTGGTTTTTGCATTCTGAGTAATCTTTGATTGGATTCCAGACATTGTTAATTTTATTTTACTGTGTGCCGGATATTTTTGTATTACTATGCATATTCTTGAGCTTTGATCTGGGATGCATTTCAATTATATGGAAACAGTTATATCATTTCTTTTAAGATTTTTCAGTCTGTCCTAAAGTAGTATTTTGTATAGAGCTTATTAATCTTAATTATTGGACAAATCTTTTTGAGTACTCTGCCCAATACATTGTGAATTATGAGGTTTTCCAGCCAGAACGATGAGGACAGAGTGTATTCCTGACCCTGTTTGAGCCCTCTCTACTGTTCTTGTTAAGGCTTTTTGGGATCTTTCCCCAGCCTAAGCGATTTTCTCACACACTTGCTCTAATCAGCATGCTACTGAATATTCTGAGAGGGCAATCTGCACATCGCTGGAGTGCTCTCTGAGCGCAGCTCTCCCTCTCAAGCATCCTTTCCTGAGAACTGTCTTCTTGAGTTCTCCTTTTCTGCTCCACGTCCTGGAAACTCTTTCAAGGTAGCACACTGCAGCTATTAGGTTTGTCTCAGGAATTTCGCACCTCTCAGGGATCACTGTCCTTCATTGATTGGTGGCCAATCTTGAAAATCATGCTTTCATATGTTTTGTACATTTTTTCATTGTTTTAGACAGGAAGTAAATCTAGTCCCTGTTATGATACCTTAGCCCTGAATACAATTTTTGGTGAAGAAAGATTCAAAATAAAAAGAAGAGCTATAAAAAAAGGTAAACTCTGTGAATACTGACTGTTATAAAAATGAGGAGTTTGAAATATGTATAAAATTTTAAGAACGTGAAATAAAAGGCTATACATGTCAAAAAGTTTCAATAATGGAGTTAAAGTGTTCTGATCTCCTTTTATTGTCTGGGGAGATATAAATGTGCCATTAATATTAGATATTCACAATTCAATGATCCATGCTGTAATCTAGTCTAGAGTAATATTTAAAAAGTCATAAAACTGTATATAAATTCCAAACTAATAGAGAAAAAACATGATATAATAAGAGATATCTAGCCAATGCAAAGGATGGCAAAAGTGAGTGGAAAAAAATAGCATACCACAGACCAATAAAGGCACAGAGTAATCTGCTAGATTTAAAAATGATATATTATTAGTTACATTAAATATATCTATACTAAGTGTTTGAATCAAAATGCTAATACAGCCAGACTGGATTATAAATTTAAAAAAACCCCACAGGATTCAACTGTCTTCTGCACACAAAATAGTTATCTAAAGTAATAGAATACCAAATGGATGAAAAAGAAAGTTTGGAAAAGATACAAATATCTTTTATCTATCTTTTATCTATAAATATCTGAAAATATTGACAAATAAAAAATAGAATAGCGATATTAATATCAAAGTAAACATCAAGAAAAAGCATCATGGGAGATAAAGAGGGATATTTCATCATGACAAAAAGTTTAATTCACTGGGAAGAAAATAACAATTCTAAATTATTACACATCTTTTACTAACATGGCTCTCAAAAATAAAAAGCAAACATTGAATGGCCCATTAGGAAATAATTGATAAATACAAAATTATGCTAAGACATTTTAACACATATTAGTCAGAAACAAGGAAAATAGGCAAAAATTATATGAGTAGATAAGATTTGGAAAAAGTAGTTAACAATTTGATTTAATGCCAATTTAGGAACTCTGACCAACTACAGGAAACTCAACTTTTTCAGGCACATCAGATAACTGTCAAAAATTCCTCATATACTCTACCAAAAACATGTCTCAATAAACTTCAAAGATTGACATTCTGTTGGATAAACTAGAAAAAAATTAAAAACAGATAACTTGAAAACCCACATATTTTTGAAAATGTAAAATATACTTCTAAATAACACAGGTTAAAGAAAAAATACAATGGAAATTAGTAAACAATTTGAACTGAATGATAAAAATATCTTAAGCACCAAAATTTATGGAATGCAATACTATAGCCTCCTTAGACAGAAAAGTATTGCTCAAATGCAGTATCAGAAAAAATTTTAAAAATTAAAAATAGCAAAATATTATAAGCATAAGTCGATTATTTTAAAGGAATGCAAATATTTAAAATATTCCTATAAATAAATTTAATTAATTTCCAACATTAACAGAGTTAAAAAGAAAACATATAGGCACAAAAATCAGGTCAAAAAATTTGACATGTTTTCACAAGTAAAAACAAAGATCAGCAAACTAGAAATTAATGGGTACATCCTTAATCTGATACAGGGCATGTACCAAAAAACCTCTGTTACAAAATTGATATTCAGAGACCATATTTAGTAGTAAAAATGTAAAAATTTTCTGTATGAGATTAGGAAAACACAATCGTCTATCTTGGCTAGATATACGTCCAAGTAAGAGAGGAAATTGTCTGTCGGTTGTCATTCTGTGGCAGCTGCCTGTTGCCGTGATGCTGAAAGCTATGCCACTGGTATTTCAAATACCAGCAGGGTCACCCATGGTGGACAGGTTTCAGCGGAGTTTCCAGACTAAGACAGACTAGAAAGAAGGACCTGGCCACCCACTTCTGAAAAAAATTGGCCACAAAAACCCTGTGAATAGCAGCAGAGCATTGTCTGATATGGCCCTGGAAGGTGAGTGGATGGCGCAAAAAAGATCAGGCAGGTTCCGCTCTGCTGTCCACAGGGTTACTAGGAGTCAGAATTGACTCAGTGGAACTAATGTAAAAGAGAGGCTTTTGGGGGGATAGGATAGTGAAGTAAGTAGTTTTTGACACATGTATTAACACTTTTTGTGTTTGTGTGTGAGGGAGATCAGCCCTGAGCTAACATCTGCCAATCCTCCTCTTTTTGCTGAGGAAGAATGCCCCTGGGTTAACAATTGTGCCCATTTCTTCTACTTTTTATACGGGATGCGGCCACAACATGGCTTGACAAGCGGTGCATGGGTGCACACGCCAGGATCCAAACCTGCAAACCCCAGGCTGACGACGTCGAGCATGTGCACTTAACCGTTGCGCCACAGGAGCAGGTCCGCATTATCGCTTTTAAATCAAGTTTGAAAAATTCTGCTCTCAATTTTTTGTTTTTATGTGAAATGAGATTTAATTTATCTCAACATTTTACCCTTATTTTTGTGATTTTGTCTGTTGTCTGGTTTAACACTATTTCACATTAATTTGTTAATACAATTATTAAAATACATGAATTATAAAAACTCTCTATATTAAGATAAATCACTATTTTCTGGCATATAAATTTACAGATTATTTTGTCAATTTCTGATTTTCCATTTTAATTTATGTCATATTATATTTATTAATTTAAAAAGACATTTTAATTAGAATTTTATGTCCTTTTTTTCATTTTGTAAACATCTCTTTACATCATTGGAAAATCAGATATATGACCGGAGAAATTAAATTAAAATGTAAATTTATATCATTTTAAATGTAGTTCTACTAACAAAACTATTTAAGAGGTGGAATTTGAAAGAAAATATACTCATTTAGAGAGCATCATGTATTAATACTCATATTTCAAAGAGATTTGATAAACCATATAAAATAACTTCAAATATGATGTGATATACATGTAAAAAAGATAAAATACTAGTCAAGAATAATTTTTCTCTATTCTTATTGACAATAAACATATCTAAACATATATTATTGACATAAACATGACTGGGAAAAGGCAGAATTTTGCCTTTATGGAAAATTGTTGAAATTATTGTTACCATCTAAAAGATGGAATTTTATTTTATATGTCACTGAATAAACTCCTACAATAATTTAATCAATAAGAGAACATTTGTGTCAATATAACACTTCATCCAAAATAAAAAAAAATTATTTGACATATAACTAAAATAAAGTACTAAACATAGAATTTACTTCACAATGCTAACCATTTTATAGTCATTAAGTGACTAAGAAAGTAAAGAAAAATTGTACAAAATACCTTGCTCTTGAGAAGTGATTTTGATTAAATGTTAAGTATCATACTTGGTTTAATGACATACAAAATGCTGCCAATAGTCAAAACATATTTCATGAGAAATACCCTGTTAAATATAATGACTGTCTTATTGACCAGTCCCAAATTCTGGAATGTCATCCTTTGACCTGAGTTCTAGTATAAATGAAAAGTGACTGAAGGTAACAATTATGTAATAAGGTTACTTACAAATTTTCCTAATGATAATTAATCAATTAGGGACTTTAATCAACGCATCTTGACATTTTTGGTGTGTATTTTTAGAATTTAATAAAAATCATAGTATACGCTGTCTCTTTACGTGGTCAGATAATTTATTCAGGTAACATTTACTAAAAAGATTACTAGGTACAAGGCACCTTTTAAGTGCGAATGGGAAAAAGAGAATGATTGATTATCTGAAAGGAGCTTAAAATCTGGTGGTGGAGATTACACAACAACATGCAAGTCATTACTAACAAATATAATCTAATAAGTGGTATACAAACCACAAACATTTTAAAAAGATTGATGTTAGTGCATAATTACTTCCTGCTCAGAAAATCAGGGAAGATTTGGAGATAGAGTCCATTTGTGATCATTAAAAATGTGAAGATTTGAACAAATTAGGAAAATGTAAAATCTAATTGAAAGAAACAAAGCAGGAAGAATTGAGTACTTTCTAGAAAATGTCTATGTAGATGAATGCATAACAATAAGAGAAATGGCATGAAAAATACTTTGTTTTTAGACTGTGGTAGATCCTGACTGCTGGGATTCTCTCTCTAAATATTGTTTAATAGACAATGTGGGAATATATGGGAGAAAAGAAATGATGTTTTTTATTTAATAAAAAATTAGTTTTGTTTAATTATCCTCATATCATTAGCCTTTCTGTGAATTAGCACAGAAAGTAATGATTTAGTGTTTACTTGCAGGTTGACTTCTGCCTACAACTTTTAATCTGCCTTTTGCCAACCAAAAGGTAGTGTTTCCAAGCATGATCACTTGCAGGGAATATTGAAACACATTGTTAGACAATTCTCAAATTGTCTAGAGTCTCAAATGTCTCAAATTGTGGAGAGTTTCTACTTTCTGCTTTTAAATTTTCGTACTAAAAAACTGCAGTTTTGATATGAGTTAAAATAGTTTCAGTCTTAACTATAGATTTTTTAGCCAATGGAGAGATCCAGGGGCAACTTTGGATTACATTTTTATCACTATTTTTTATACTTGAATACTTTAACAACTATTTTTGAATTTTGCAATACTTTTACAAACTACCTTTAGGTTCTAATATTTCTAATCGACTTTTATCCTGAAATATTTGCAATTTCTCTTGAGCGTCTGAAGATTTCCACATTTTGCCTAGATTTCTATGTTAGAGAAAATATTTCTTTTTCCCTCTAGGTTTATTCAACTTAAGCTTATGAGAAGCAACTTGAATTTTGAGTTTATGAAACTTCATGTAAAATGTAGTGGTGGCTATAATTTTGAGAAATATTGGTTGGAAATATATTCCAATAGTTGCATGAATGAGAGATCAACAAGCAGGATTGCATACATGAATCCTTCTACCTACTTTCTGCTGTTGTTTTATATTATCAATCCTCTTACCTTCCATTCCTCTTTTTCATATTTCAGACAACATAACAGTTTCAGGAGGGTCTTATATTTCTCAGCGACACCGTACCTATATTTAATTACTTTCTCTTGATAAATACTATAAGCATCTCTATTCGTATCATTCTAGAACAAAATTTAGTATGATCGCTTTACTCTGTAAAGCTTTGGGTTATGAGATTCAAGTTTAAAGGGGAATAAATGGGGGTATAAATTTGGCATGAAAAGAGAGGGTAGGAGAGATGTTCCATATATTTGGGAACAACTGGTGTTCTGAAGTGGATACAACTGAAACTCAAGAATCAGCTGTCCTCTCTATTCCAGGCACTCAGCAATGACTGGGAAACATAAACCCTTTAGAACCGGAGGCTGTGCAATGCATGTCATTCAAATATGCATGACCCACTTGCTGTGGACTGTTGGCTCTTCCTGACTGCTAAATTCCTAGGTCAATGACAAATTCTGCTACTATTTTTTCCAAATCTTTATTTGACTTTTGGAAAAGAAAAGCCCATCTTGATATAGCTTAAATATTTACCAGCTTTTTGTGTAAGGTTTTCCACATGGTAGGTACTAACTATAAATGTTATAGATTTATAACTCTCTAAACACGAGTGTTAGTGGTTTGAAAGAAAAAGACAATAAAATCAGAAGAATGAACATGAGTAAGTACATACATGGGAAATAATAGGCAAATTTTTACTTGTTTGTGGCAATGGGAATTGAGTATTAAACAAAACAAAGTCCCAGCAATCCTCAAAGGGTTTAGATTCTAATGGAACACATTGAATTCAAGCCAGATTAATAAGGACGCCATTCCATCACATAGTACTGATCTGCTTACTTCCCGAGCTAATGTGGCTGTACAAGTCTATCTAGAAAATGCATTTTCTATTTTTATGGATTTCCCTCACACACAGCACTTCCAGTGAATATTGTTCTGATAATTGCTTCCATTAAACCAATTTAGGGACCCTATATTTTATGTACGAATAAGAAAGGAAGCAAATTAGATTCAAACGCGTACTGTGCTAAGTTGCGTGGCTACATATGGAAATTAAGGAGTGTTGAGAAATGCTACTTTCTTTTGGATGCCAATGTCAATTGCGTGAGTTTGCTAACAAAGCAACAGTAGGAAAGATCTGGCTTCACATCTTGAACAACAGCAACACAATAGTCCTTTATTGAACAAAACTACAGGAACAACATTATGCTGTAAATATTTTCTGAAACTACAATTCATTTCCTTTCCCTGAAAGACGTTTGCAGCTTTTCCTGCAAGTCAATTTATACTATTAAAGAGAAATAAAGTTCAAACTTTGTAATAAGACTAAAGTAGGACAGCAATATATATATACTACACTGGTTAAATTGTTTAAGTCCTTACTTAAGGACTTTGGATTTATATTTGAAGTTCAATAATTTTGTAGAAATTCCTTTTACTATTATTCCTTTGCTTTGTCCCTAATTGTCTTCTTTCTGTTATTATTTAAATAAAAGAATGTGTCTTAGAAAACCAAACATTATCATAACCTCAATTTGAAGAAAAAGTGTTATTTCATGTAAATCTGAGGTCTATAGCTAACGTTCCCCCTCATTTCAAAAGAGCCAGTGCAAAGTGAGAAAGAATCATGCTAACATCAAGGGAAACTTAGAGAACAAAGGAGAGAATACCTCAGTGGTGTTGGAATCCCTGTGTTCAGTCATATCTGATGTCCAGACTTATCCTTACCTTTCCTCTAGTTTGACGTTGATTCCTTCCTTAGATTCCATGAGACAATAAATTTCTTTTTTTGCTCAAACTAATTTGAGTTTGGTTTTGCCATTGTGATCAAGAATCTTAAGGAATAGACTCAAATGTTTGCATTTTGTGTTAAAGACAGGTGAAATATTTGCTGGTAAAACATTGGATTTAGAAGAACACCATGATAAAATTTTAGTTTAAAAAGAAACCTGGACATAGCATGAAGTGTGGCTTGAAGAGGACATAACCAGTTGACCAGTTAAATTTGATGCAACAATCTAGTTGAGAGAGCAGAGCAACAGAACTAAGGCTGTGGCAGTAAGGATAGAGTGGAGGAGGCAGAGCCTGGAAATATTTAAGTGTGAGTTCACAGAATGTGATGACAAGTTGACTATGGTGAGGCAGAGAGTGGGAGTGACAGAGAATGAGACACTTCTCATTTTTCAGACTTTGGCCTGCAGAAGAATGACAATACTGTCCATTAAGTCTCAGATTGGAGAAGACTATTTTGGAGAGTAGATGGTGGTTTTTGTTTAGGACGTTATAAGATTTCCAGCTACTACTACTACTTCCAACTGGTACTACTGGAAATATGTAGTAGATGGTTATTTGGTTCAGGAAGAAAGGAAAAGAGATCACCTTGGGATTCAAATTTTGGATCAGATCATCATATGTACAGTAGTGCAAGGATTTGAAGCATATGGAATCATCCTGAATTGTCACAGAATATGAAAAGTGCATGAGAACAAAAGTAGAACCTTGAATAACAGCTACATTTCAGGAACAAACAGAGAAAACAGAGTGGTCAGAGATGTAGAAAAATGAGCATTTACTGGTATTATGGAAATCAAAGAGTAGTTTCCCACAAGAGTTAGTGATTAACTATAAAGACTTGTAGATACTAAAGTGATACCCACATTATTGAGAAAAGGGGTAAAGAAATTTACGTAGTCATGGTACTAAGATCCAAACTAGTGGCATAGACACCAGACTGGGAGGTGCAAGACCTCGCTGTTTGTTCTTGCTCTGACTTTAACTGATGGCACGATATCTAACAAGCCTTTTATTCTCTCCGAGACTTGGTTGGTAAGAAAAGGATGACCTAGGAGACTTTAAGATTTATTTCGACCTAAATTCCCATGGCTCCTCTATTATTTCTCCAAAATGTACCATACCAGAGAATTGCAACGTAATTTGACTATTAAATCTTTATAACACATGCTAATGTTTAGCCCCCTACTAATTTATTCAACAATAACTTTCTTTACCTATTATGAGCTAGCCCAGTGCCAGATACGAAGAATACAGCAAGGAACAAATAAATTTTGTGGGTTTATATTCCTTAAAATCTGATGGGAGATAATGGAAAAGCTAATAATCACACAAATAGCACTAAAGTAAGAATGGTATAAATGAAAATTACTCAAAACAATATGACATGCAAAGTCATAACATGACTCAGGAAATAATGTATAATAGGGTCAAGAATAAAGCGACATTTGATCAGAAGATGGGGAAGAAAATACTACGTGAAAAGGTTGAGAAGAGAGCAAGTACCGGGGTAGTAAGATGCATGTGGCAGTGATGGAGTGATGAAGGCAGAGTGAAGAAAAAGGATGCGGCTTGGAAAAGATGGGGAGATATTCAGGGATAGGAACATGCAGAGATCTGTCAGCCATGTTTAAGATTATTAATATCATCTTTAGTTTATTACAAAGCCATTGGCGGATTTTAAAACCAAGAATAATATAATCCGATTTGTATTTTTTAAAATTACTCTGGTTACTATAACAAGGAAAGCCTGAGGATGGTAAGAGTAGATGTTGAAAGCGGTATTGTCAAGCTAGTGAAGTAGTAGAGAGAAGAAATGATGACAGCCAGGGCTAATGTGACAGCAGTGACGATGGGGAAAAGAGGACCACATTCCTGAGATACAAGCAGAATAGAAGAAAATAGCACAACCTGGTGATGGGTTGGACGCAGGCAGTATGTGACAGGGAGATGTAAGTGATGACACAGATTTCTAGCCTGATCCACAAGAAAAATGGAAATGTCATTTACTATGACTGGGAGCATTAGGGGAGAACCACATTTGGAGGAGAAGATCATAAGTTCAGTTTTGAATATATTAGATTTGAGAAGTTAATTGGACCTTGTCAATTTTTGTTGTTTGTCTATTTTTCTTAAATATATTGCTTTGCACTTAAACAGCTGTTGCACTTCATTCTTTTTGTATTTTTTTTATTAATTTAATGTCTTAAACTTTGGAAAATTAACGTTTTCCAACCAGTAATTTAATGTATGTTTTCTTTAATTGCATCAATTTTCTCTTAATTTTGTAGATCAAAAAGATGATACACATGTAAATACAGTCTTGAAAAATAAGAATACATATTCTGAACATACACGGAAATTCCACATGATGTTCATAATCATAATCATTTTAGATTTATGCAAATCTATGATGGACCTCAAGATTTTGGGTTGATGTTGTGAGAACATTAATGGGAAAAATAAAAACTGTGAAAAAATGCTTATTTGCTGACATCATGAAAGAAAACAGAATAATGACGGTTGTACCAACAAATATTATCTGAAAATGGGTTCATGTAAGTCCAGATAAACATAGTTGAATTAATTTTTAAAAGGCATTCTTCTAGTTCATATAAATGTACAGTTAAGTCAAAATCCATACATAAATCTTAATATTTTTAAGATTTACCCTGATAAAAACTTGCTTAGTTTCTCTATTTGTCCATTAGTTTAGATTTAGTTTGTATTTTGTTGTTGTTTTCCTTTGCATACTATCAAAATTTGTAATCCAAATTTGGGCAGAATTTGCTTTGAGTTTTTGCTTTATTTTCTGCATCCAGCGAGAAGCTATTTACCCACTATAATACTGCAAGTTGCTGCTTTGTTGAGTGCATTGGATACTGGCATGTACAAGCCTTAGGGTTTGTTTTGATTTCAACATTTGGTCTCTTGGTTGAAAGTCAAATAAAAATAAAATTAGATTTTTTTTATGGTTGTCAAGCTTTCTCAATCTTCTTTATCCCAGGCTCTATCCTACCTCATCTGTGTGAGTCTGTATTAGTCAAGTGCCAGAAGCTAAATTAAAACAAAGAAATAAAAATTTAATTGCTATATTGTGTCTGTCTGTTTCAATTATCTTCAATCTCTACTACGTGTTGTTAGCTGAAGGGAAGTGCTATCTTTTTTTCTGTTCTTTTTCTTACCTCTGTACCTCACACGAGTATTGAATTGAAATAAACACCAACCAAAAGGAGCAGTTAATATAAACGCTGAAACTCATGGCGTGCCCTGCCTTATTCAAGAAAATTGCTAATGCGTGACATTGCTACACTGGGACAGAAATAGTGAAAGTGCATAGGCAACATAAAGCACCGGGAGAAAAAGACAGAATAGGAAAAAAATTAAAAATGAAGATTGTTGAAGCAAATGAGTATGGTGTCTGATAGATTTTGTTGAAATTAGCATGGTGAAATAAATTGAAGTGATGCCAGTTAGAAACGGATAATGTGGGAAATCATAAAATTCAGAAAATATGCCATTAAACATCTAGATAAGCCACAAAGTCCTGACATTTTTCATTGCCACACACAACCCTTAGTATTTTACCGATGACCTGATTTTGTGGACCGAAAAAAATGTGTACTATTTAAGTCTAGAAAAAAAATTTAGACATCCATTTTTCTCAATAATTTAATTGGTAAACAAGACTTTGCTTTTATTTTTCCAATAAATAAATGTCAGAAAATGTCTCCAGCTTATTCTCCTTCACAGAATGAAATAAAAGATGTTCCTTTAAAGTTTGACAAAAATAGACTCTGGACTTTTTGTTAAATGGGGGAGATTGAGATAGTTGAGTTAATACACTATGAAAATATTTTTATTATAGAAAATGTTTTCATTTTACCAACATTCAGTACTCACTTCTCTCCACGTTAGGGGAAATAGGCTATTGTAGTACTAGGAGGGTATGGCACAAACATCACAAGTTGACTCCCACTGATTGATGACCTTGTATAATTTCCTCTTTTTGAGTGTGGGTGGGTCTTATAACTTGCTTCTAGCCAATAGAATATAACAAAAGTGTAGGAGTGTAGGGAAACCCACATGTATGACTTAGTATAACACAACTGAATGATGAATGTAAAATAGGTAAATCAAACAGTTATTGTAGTATGTAGGAAAAAATATTAATTTTGGATGGAAACTATAAAATTCAAGTTACTTTTGAGTTTCATCTGAAAGTATTAGTAGGCATTTTCTAGAGAGGAGAAAGAGAGACACAAATGGCATATTAAGAACCAAATGAGCACATGTGATCAGCTGGTTTAATAAACTGGCAACAAATGGGCTGGGAAATGTAGGTTAGGGCCAGATTTTGGAAACATTTAAAGCCACACATCCTAATTTCTGTTAATGGGCATCTACCTGATGGAGGAAAAATAGATTTGGTGTGTTGGAGCCAGCTCAAGCTGACTGGCACAGGATTAAAGGGGAGATTGTACACATATCTTCCCAATTCCAAATTCAGTAACATCACGTTGGCAGCTTGAAATTGGCCATGGTGGGAATATTTATTTATCTCGTGGAAATCAACAAATGTTACAAAAATCAGGACTTTATTTCCCAGGAAGGCAGTTGTTAAACGCTTACCAGCATACCATAGTATACACATGCACACAATAATACTTATGCATTCACTCAAAAACTCAAGAAATGTTTGAGTGTCTTCTGTGTGTCGGGCACTGTCTTGAGGATAAAGTTTGGGTAAAAAATAAAATGTCTCTGTCCTAGTCAGTCATAAACAAATATTAAACTAAAATAATTTCAGGAATTGATAAATGAAATGAAGAAAACAGAACTAAGTAATGGATAAACTAGAGCAACTGGGTTTTGTTGAGGGGTTGTGACTTTAGACAGGCTGATAAGGGAAAGCCTCTTTAAATATTTTAGCTGAGACCTACATGTTGAGAAGGTAAGAGCATGTGAAGATTTGGTGACAATGCATTTCAAGCACAGGTAGCAGCAAGTGCAAAGACTCTAGCAGGATGCGTGATATTTTTTTCTAGAAGGCTAATGTGGCTAAAATGCAACAAACAGTAAGAACAATAGAAACTTAGGAGTGAGCATGGAAAGGTAAGCAGTGAGCACTTCAGATCTGGTCTTATAGGCCAAGCATCTTTGCAGAAATGCTTAAATTAGACATATATTAATTCATCCATTCATTAATGTATTTGGCACATATTAGACACTAGCTACCAAGCGAGGTGATTAAGATAAGAAAAAGTGAATGATATACAGCCTCTTCCATAAAGAATGCATAGTCTTTTGGAGAGGGCATGAGAAAGGATCAGGTCACTTGCGTGTCCTGGGCTGTATGAGAGGCTCAAGCTGCCCTTCCTCACATTCCCTCACCCCATCCCCTCCATGGCTGATTTAGGAAGTGCACTGTGGTTTCTCTAGTTAAAGTTTCAAATCCTATAAGAGGTGCTAGTAAAATGAAATTATGTTAATATTTTGGCCAGTGTACTCAAATTCTACCCCAGAAAATTGAACCCTAAGAACTCTCTGACAGAATATATATACTCAGGATGAAAACTGGCAAATTAAAGTTAAAAAACTTTAGACTAGTAAATTAGATTTTGCTGCAGTCCGTGTGTAGAACTGAAGCAAGGTATTTTTGTTTGTTTTCCTATGCAAATGATGCTCTAAAAATTTTGAATCGAAGCAGTCAAAAATTGGTTTTCCCAAGGCAGTCAAAGATTTGAATTTTATTATTCTGTTATGAGAAGTGGACTTTGCTAAAGGAGAAGAAATAAGAGAGAGACATCTTATAAGCAGGAAAGATTGTTTTCTACAATATGTAGAGCTGTCTGGCCAGGAAGAGCAAACAAAGTCTAGCCTCAAAAGCACAGCAGAGAAGAGAGAGAAGAAACGAAAAAGACAGAATCTTCAACTCTCCCACAAGAGGAGATATTTTAAGTTATGGCTGTCTAGGCTTCTAGGTTGGAAAAAGATCCAACAAGTGACAAAGGACAGGAGAAGACTGTAGCTCATCCCCCAACTCCGAGGAAACAGGTAACACATACTTCCCTTCTGACTGTCTTGAAGCAAGAACCATTTCTGACCAAAGTAGGGGATGGGAGGAAGTGTAGGAAATGGAAAAAAAAGAGGGAGACAGAAGAGTAACAAAGACTACCATCATTTATCCATGCTATTTAAAAGCTCTGTCCACTAAATGTGACAAATAAAATGTCTTTAAACCCGGCCAACCAGAGAAATGTCTCATTCTTACACAGAGAGAAAAGTCAAGGGAGTAGTCTTGAGTGACACCAAGAGTCAAAAAATACTGGATGTTAAAAGTGCTGCTATAAAGATATGTAGAGGTGGTGAGAATAAATTATTAGGAAAGAGGAAAATAGGAAAAAGACAAGGAAAAGTGCTCCAAAAGAATAGTGTACTTGTATATGACAATATACTTATATTTGATTTTTGCCAAATGGGTACTGGAAGAAGAAAACATTTTAATTTTAGCAGCCAACACCAAAAATCAGATATTTCAGAATATGGCAGTTAATAGGGTTGAGTTGGCTGATATGTTGGGATGAATGAGATGGAGGCATTCTTTAATGACTCTTGCCCACCTGTTGTCTGCAAATAATGGTTATAAACATTTTCTTTTGTATAACCTTATTTAGTAGCCTCTGTCGTGTTTCCTGCTCTGAATATAAAATTTGCTATCATAATCAGATCCTGTTGAGATGGCTAAGAGGTGAAGGGTCAGATGAGCTGTAGCTTTAGGATTCAAACTATCATTTTATTGATCACAACTCTACTATGCAGAGCTGAGAAATGTGTTTATAGCAGCTCCTTCCTCTTTGATAACTTGTTTTGAGCCAGCATTCTATTAACTACCGCTGAGAATAACTATCTGGAGGAATTGCATGTCTAGATCATAACGCAAATACAAAGAGAAGCAAAGTTTAGTGTCTTTTCCAACTTGAAGATAAACTCCACGTAAGCAGGCATTTTGTTATTGTTGTTTTTCTCTCATATGTTCTGCAAGGAGAGAGAGAAAGATATTAAATGGCATTCAATCAGGAAAAGAAAGGCCTGATACCATTTGGAAAAATGCTAAGAAGACACATAATAAATGAGAAAAGTAGTATGTATGATACAGGTGAAAGAGAGAGTTTCTTAATACATTGAAATATATTCTATTTTTTAATGAATCACCTTTACATACAATGTACTCCAGGAAATTCTGTACTTAAATAAATGTTAGTTCCTACTATCAATATATATATATATACACACATTAATATGTATAAGTACCTATATATATGCATATATACATAAAATAGATATACATACAAGTATGTATATATATACTATATTTAAATAAAATGATGAAAATGTGTATGAATCTGGATAGAAGATTCAATGAGATAAAAACTTTTTTCTTTGATTTGTTATGTATTTTCTAAAAGTGTGTGGATATTACCAGGTCCTAATTCTATTCCACGGAGTGGTATTATGAAGAAAGGAATTCTATTCAAATGGTTTCATCTCAATGGTTCATTCTCTTTTTTTTTTTTCTTTGCTGAGGAAGATTCGCCCTGAGCTAACATCTGTGCCACTCTTCCTCTATTTTGTATGTGGGTCGCCACCACAGCATGGCCATCAAAACAGAGAACACTGAACTTAACCACTAGGCCACGAGGCCAGCCCCTCAATGGGTCACTCTTATTCAACACTCATTACTAAGAATCAAATATATACCAGCCACTTTGCTAGGATATTATAATGGATAAATGAGTGAGAGAAAATGATTGCCCTCAATTCCTTCAACATGAAACTAAAAACAAATGGTTGAACTATAAAGTGATAAGGTTATCAGATAGATTATGCATAAGGTCATGGGGGATTACAGGTGGGCACTGAGAAGGCAGAAACTGACTTCTGGGAAGTAACCACAGAGTAAATTTATAGCTCAAAATGCACAGCTCAAAACTCTAAAATTGAAACAGAACAAACCAAAACAAAAAACCTCCTCATAAGTAAAGGGAATCCTCAAAAATGCCAAAAAAAAAGAGACCCTCCAAAACATCAACACAAATCATGATATGTACACTGTTTTGCCTATTCTGAAAATTCATGTAACTTCAAGCTGCAATTCTAATGTCATCTTGGGTAACTGAGGCAAAGCCTTGGGAATATACCAGATGAGAGACACCTGCATAAATCTATGTGCCTCAAAGGACTACACACTCCGTGAATGAGCGATCTAAAAAAGTCAACCCCACAAAAGTGGGTAGTAAGGAAATGCATTGGCTCATCTTATCTCTGTATGAAGGAGGAAAATGTGTCCACTGAGAAACTCAGCCAGCTTTCTTGTGGACTCGTGGCCTGAATCCGTACTACCTGCATGGCACAAAATCATCTGGGGCCAGATAAGCCTGTTCCGCGCTGTTTTTGGTGGTATACTTAACATGGAGAACCAGCAATGTGTGAGATTACTGGAATATATGTGTCTAAGAAATTCCTTTGTGAAGTAGCATGCTGGAAAATTTTATTCATCCTTGCCTAAGGGGCATCCAATTTCTTAAGAAGTTGGGCTATTTTCTTGAAGGTGGATAGGTGGCCCCTAACAGAGGTCCTTCTGCTTCTACTGTGCTTTGCTCACTGAGTTGAGATCGCCCTTAGTGATTATTTCACAGTATGGGCTGTGGACCAAGCAAATGAGAATAACCCGGCATAATTTTTAAAATTGCGTATGTTCGTGCCCTACTTCAGGCCTGAGGATGTAAATTCTTAATATTAAAGTTTGAGAAATTGGACCACGCTGAGGCGCTGCTCTTCAGCAAGCTTTGGAAAAGTCAATAAATATTATTTTTATCATAAACAGGAGACATTTATAAGGAGTACAGTGCCAAGACTCGACAAGAAAATTTAAACTATGGTTAGAAAGTGCCACTAATTTTAAGGTGGGGGCGATAACAATTATTTAGAAGTTGCCTCCAAGCAGAACATCATAAAAGAAAGAGCTGCTGGCTCCTCTCAAACCTAATTCTTGGAGATGGCATGGAAGTGAGAGGGAGGATGACAGACTCCAGAGCCAAATAAAACTATAGCATATACATGCGGCCAACAACAATAACAAAACCTTGGGGAAACCCTCAGGAAGACAGAATGTGGCAAGCTCCTAGAGTGTGGGGGGTAAATGACAGGCAAGCAAGGCAGAGGGCCAGGCACCATAAATATAGGAGAGGTCGCATGACAGCTTTCCAGCTGTGCTCCTCTCTTTCATTCATGCCCTGGGGGTGTGATTAGCTGGCCCACTGCCTCCACTAAAGGAGCAGTTTGAGCCACAGTCTCCAAAGGCATTGCCTCATTAGGGAAGTTGGGATGTGGCTGAGTCGAGAAGTATTTTAACAAGTGCAGTGCAGCTTGCCAGACCCGGATGTCTCCCTTTCTACTCCAATGAGATAGGTTAGTTCAACACGAGGAGGCAATTTGTGGAAAAGAGCAGTGCCTTGGTGAAGTAATGGGAGGCTTTCCAAGGTCAGAATGGATGAACCCAGACTGCGACATGAAAGTTTATCTGAGTCTGGGGGCTTCACCCTCCTTAATTCACCAGTTGGCTCAAAACCCTCATATTCCAGCACAGTGTCTAATAATTTTCAGATAATATGAACAGGAAACTTATGGAACCTTTGAGGCATGCAAACACTATATATTTAAAAAAAAACAAAAACCTCACAATAAACTAAATATCTTAAAATAGAGGAATCAAAAGAAATAAATCACCCAGAACAAGAACTTAAAATATGCATAAGAAATAGCCTTAGAGGAAAAAAAAAAAAATACTGGAAACTTAAGCAAAGAGAAGCCATTATAAAGGACAAATTGAAGACATTGTTTGGATTAAACAACACTGTAAATGACAAAACACAAAGAATTAATTGGAGAACTACAAGACTGGCGAATGTTCTATTTCAAATGCCATCTAAAATTGATAAAGATATGGAAAACATGAAACAAAATGTAATATCCATGGAAGATAACAGTAGGGTTCAACACCTACATGGGTTCCAGGTAGAGAGAAAGAAATTAAATGAGAAGGAGAAATATTTAAAGAAATAATGACTGGCTGTCACCTAGAATTAAATAAAGATATAAATTATCAGATTGATGGGTTGCAGAGGGTCAAGAAGAGATAAAGGAGGAAAAAACAAACAAAACCCCCAAATTAGGTGTGGTATTAGAAATCAAAACCATTAGAAACAAACAAACAAAAAAGGTCCAATGTAGAATAAAAGAGCAGGTCAAACAGAAGGAACATGCTTCAGATTAATGGCAGATTTCACAGAAATACTATATTATGGAAAACAATGGACCTATATTTTCAAAATTTTTAAAAATATTTTAAAAATACTTTAAACTTAGGTAAAATATTACTTGGAATATGAAAACTTTTAAAATTTACCAAAGATTCTTTTTAATTGCCTTCTTGAATTCTGCCAAGAAAATTTAAAAAAAGGGGAGGAGATCCAAAAGGAATCAAAGAAATATGGAAAGTAAAGTGAATAAATAATCTATTAAAGTACATTCTCCAATATGGATGTTGGATTAACTTAAAAGAAATTCCCTTCTATTCTTTACTCCTTCTCTACTCCTTCCTGCAGTAATACCCTTTTCAATGTGACTTTGCAGCTTCACCCACAAACTTTCCCCCACCTCTTGAGGTGGGCTAGCCTTCTGACTTGCTTTAGCCAAGGGACTGCTGCAAAAGCAACAGCGTGCTCACCCAGAGCCTGGGCTCCTCATACACTCCTGCTTGCTCTCTTGGAACCTGACGCCAGCCTGCCTGGAAGGTAAGAGGCATGTGTCCTAGCCTTGACCAGCTGGCTGAGAGCTGACCTAATATTTTCTCTGCATACTCATCGCCTTCACAAATGGATGGCCCCGATTCCTTGATGAGTCCATGACAAGATCATCTGTCATAGTTTATTCTCGACCACTCTTCAGGCTCAAGTTTTATACAGAACATTGTAGACTCTTAGAATTGAAAGGACACTTGAATGTCATGCTCCTGTCTAAACTTTCAGATGCTCCTCTTAATCCAGGGAATTTATCAGTCTGCCTGCAGATCCCGATGTCGCCCAGGTCAGACCTTGGTTCTTGTTCAGAACTCTTTCTTCACTTTCTTTACTATACTCAATCTGTCATTTATTTGGAAGCAATGCACAGAGGATTTTTTTTAAACATTTTGGTTTATCTTTTTTTCCTAATATATCAAATCCCTTGAGTGCTTTTAAACAATGTTTGTGGTGGAATGGTCACAGACCTACAGAAAAGACAAAAGAACTGTCTTTTTAAGGTGCTTTAGGGAAATAAGAGGTAATTAATTTGAAAATGTCCATTCTTCTCATAATTTGATGTTAGTGTGAATATTTATGTACAAGAACAGAAAGATAGTATGAATTTCCTTAGGCAGCAAAAATAAAAGGTAGTTGTGGGCTTACAAACCCAAACTCCAGGAGGACTAAAGATGGAACCAGCTAGTTGCGACTTACTCAAGGTTTCCTTTTAGTCAGAACTGATTTATTTACTCAGAAACATCAACCCACGAGGGCTATGATTGGGCCAAAATTCCCATAAATCAGCCTCTGAAGGTAGAATCTTGTGATGGAGTTGCCGTGTGTGGAAAGCAAGCTCCATACTTCATGCAGGGCTCTACTCCTGGGTAACCACACGGCGTCAGGGCAGCCGTATCTCTTTTCAGTAAGCTGATGGGGGTCTGCACTTTGGATATCATTTTCCAAAACACATTCAACAACCTTAACGCACTCTAGTGGGCCTTTTATTACTGTGTGTGACTGCCTTAAAGCAAACAAAATCACATCCCTGAAAATCATTGTTATTTATATATTTATGAAAAGTCTATCCTGCTGTAAGTAAATGGAAGTTACTGGTAAAGCAACTCTGACATGTTAAGGTGTGACAGCTCTGAGAATTTCCACAGGGAAAGAGTCATTTTAAATTAACACAGATTGAAAATCTTTATACTGTTTGTATTTTTTTTTAAGCCTAAAAACTTTAAGTATTTGAGTCTGAATTGATTTGTTAGTCCTGGGTATTTCTTGCAGAAAATCCAGTGAAAGTTACCTATATTTTAAACATTAATTTTCGCAGGAAAATTTCACATTTCTTAACATTATAGGGAGAAAAAAAGGAAGAAATACCAGGTAAAATGAAGCTCCACTGAATGAGAACATCAATACTATAGAAGCAGAATGCTTATTTTAACAGCAGAACCATACTGTGATATAAAAAATAAAAATAATATTTCTAGATCATTATGAAAACTCCACCTATTAGTGAAGGCTTTCAATTGTCTTTGATAATTATATTATCTATCAAGTTAATTTATTTAGATATATTTTAAATCATAAGCAGATGACTAGCATAATAAAACTATAGGTATTGTGCCTTTAGACATTTCAATTTTGAATAGAGAAGATAAAAATGTTTAGACTTCTCTCCACACCACAGTAAGTAAACTGTATGCTGATGTAGCCTTCTTAGGTATAAAACACTTATAAGAAGAATTGGAGATTTTACCAAAAAAATTTACAGTCTTATGGTTTTAATTATATTATTAACTTTTCAAGGAAAAGGTCCTAATTCAATGATTAATTCATTAGGAATAGAAAGGGACAATTGTAGCCTGAAAATCTTATTTCATATGATAAAAACAGTGTGCATGTGTTCATTTTTATGTCACTAAATGTATACTATTCTAGGAGACTATCCCTGACAGGGGATATGATGCATATGATGATTGTAACAAAGTAAGCTATACATCCAGTGTAGCTTAGCTTACTTTTAAACAGACATGTTACACAGACACACACACACACACACACATATACACACAGTTTTCTTACTTTTTTGTGTGTGTGTGTGAGGACGACTAGCCCTGAGCTAACATCTGTGGCCACCCTCCTCCACTTTATATGGGACACAGCCACAGCATGGCTTAACAAGTGGTGTGTCAGTGCGTGCCTGGGATCCGAACCTGCGAACCCCGGGCCGCTGCAGCGGAGCACGCGCACTTCACTGCTTGCACCACCGGGCCGGCCCCAGTTTTCTTACTTTTCATTTTTCTTCCTTTCCTTTACTGGAGCTAAATACATTTCATTAATATTGGTTAAAATATCATTATATTCCAAAGCTTTGAAGAAATAAAGGTGCTCCAAAATAAGAAAAAACTTTGTCAGTATTGCCTCTTGAGAATTTTCAAGACTAAATCAGTAAGTCCTAAATCAACGAATTCTATAATCCTTGACTTTCCTCTTTGCTGTATGCTTCTATGAAACCTTATAAACAGAAAACTAAATAACACTTTAGGTTTGTTCAAAATTACATCAGAAATTTTGTAGTCATAGATAGTGTGTGTTAGGACACACGTTTTTGAAGGATAAACAAAAAGAGAAGCGCATTTTTCATATGCATAATAGTTTTGAAAGCTAACACATCACACTTTTAAATCATTGATATTACATTTAATTGAACTATATTATACCCTAGGAGTGCTTATTTTCAAATATGTGTTCATAAATTTTAATGAATGTGTATTGTGCACTTGACTCATTAAAGGCTGTGCATAAGTGCTTTTGAAAATAAGGATGAATAAAAAAAAATAGTGCTGCATCCTATACCCTTGACAATGAGATCAGACTCTTGTTAGCAAACAAACTCTACT
This sequence comes from Diceros bicornis minor, assembly GCF_020826845.1. NCBI lineage: Eukaryota > Metazoa > Chordata > Mammalia > Perissodactyla > Rhinocerotidae > Diceros > Diceros bicornis. Next base: position 72,667,005 of record NC_080749.1, read on the forward strand.
AACTAGGGTGAAAGTAGATGACTTCATGTTTTTGGGGAGGGGGGGTGCCCAGTGACCATTGAAACCTGATATGGGAGTGGATCTTTAACACCTTTAGGGAGAAATCAACTAAATTTCACTCAATTTCCCTAATATTTTTTATTACGTTTAGTCCTCCACAAAACAACCTAATATCTACGTTTTTTAAGTCCCAAGAATAGTTTTATTTCATATTCAACTATGCGGTATAGTTTCATAATGTGAGTGAAATTTATTTCATTTAAATCCCCATTTCAGTATATTTTAAGCCCATCTCATTTGGAAGTCATATATGTTGGGCCTGTCATAATCAAGAACTGTGGGATAGAACTTTTCTAAAAGATCAATTCATTACTCTGAGAATGTTTAGCCTAAGTATTAGTAATAGGGTGAAACGTACTATCATAACATGCTCAATTCAAATTTCATCTTGTTTTATTTATCCTACTAAATAAGTGGCCAATGTTAAGGTAATTTGCTCCAGTGGTCTCTCCTAATCACAGATGAAGTTCTGTTGAAAAACAATGTCACTAGCTAAAAAAAGTTCTTCATGTGTGGTTAATTTTGTTAGATTATCCTTTCTCCAAAAGCAATTAAATTCTTGGAGTTATTTGAAAGAAATGAAAAAGTTAAAAGTATACAAGAAAGCAAATATGGTAAGCCTGTTTCAGTGATTAGAAACTTTTTATTTGAATTATAAATTATCTGTCTTCCTGGTTAAAAACTTACTACATTTTAAAATGTACATGTGGGATATTAGAAATATCTTGAGTTCATTCATGGAAAATGCATATAAAATTCTTATCTTTCTATTATAACTTTTCAATATAAAGATATATCTCTATGACAATACTTTACAAACATAGAACTAATGAAAAATTTAATGTTTTCCTTTAACAAAAGGAAAATGTTATAGCTGTGCTTTTTTCAAATTTCCTTTTAACAGAAATACATTTAAGAAAATTCTTTCATTGTAAATACGTATTATATATATATATGCATACATATGCATATAACATTTTTATTTATTGCTATACAAAGAAAGTATATATTTCCTCTCCTGTTAAAACATATGTATGTTTTTCAATATATCTTTAAAATAATTATTTTTTTTTGGTAGCTTAAGCAATAATAGATACTAAAATATTTCAAACATCCTGAAAGTAACATGCCTCTTGTTTTCAACGCGTAGAGCTTGCCATGAAGGGACACAGGACTCACATTCAAGCCATCAGGAAATATGGCATCTTCCTTTCTGCTCTGAGCCACCTGCATCTCTGGCTTATAGCAGTAGCCTGTTAAGTCTCTCTGCTTCTATCCTTGCTTGATAGTCTATTCTCAAATTAGTATCCAGCGTAATTCTTTAAATGTTTAAATCAGAGTCACCCTTAATGCCCCAGCACTCTCTCTGCTTTTTCTGAGACTTTGATCTCTATTTCATTAATAATATTTAATAAATCTTGATCTGAATAATATTTCTGATTCATGAATCTGATTTATTTTTTATTTTTGGGGGGAGAAAGATTAGCCCTGAGCTAACATCCATTGCCAATCTTCCTCTTTTTGCTGAAGAAGATTGGTCCTGGGCTAACATCCGTGCGCATCTTCCTCTACTTTATGTGGAACACTGCCTCAGCATGGTTTGACAAGCGGTGCATCCGTCCGCACCCAGGATCCCAACCTGTGAACCCCAGGCTGCCGAAGCAGAGTGCACCGGGCTGGCCCCTCATGAGTCTGATTTGACATTCTGATTTTACTTGTTAGAACAAGCTTTGTTTTCAACTATTGCAATTTCATAAAAGTGTCAAAAATTGAAATTTTGGGATTTATTATTTTTGAATGTTTTGATGAAAAATTTCCAACTGATATGGATATAATGGAAGCCAATTTAGAGAGATCATCTAGAAAATTCAGTATTTATTTAGGATATAAACTGAATTATAAAATAGTTCTTCAAACAATCAAATATTTCAAAAACCTAACTGATGATGGATAGCTTTCTTATCAAAGAGAAAGTAGCTACATCCATGCTGAAGAACAAGTATGTATACTCAACATCAATTTTTTCACAAAAATATTCTAAATATCTAATTACTCTGTGTATACATAAAAATATTTGTAAGTTTTGCCAATTATAGGTTCAATTTAGATTGGTGGATTTTGCTCCTTTTTAGATGCAATTCTAAATTGCATCTGTACTACAAATAATTCCTGTTATATTTATGTTGCAATGGTTTGTTAATTTAGGAAGAAGACTTTTTGACATGATAATCTACCCTGGCAAAGTTTGTAACATTGTAACTCCATCAAAATTATAATAACAAAAATATAATTTTCTCTTCAATATTGAACTTTTTAGTAAATGTGTAATAACATTCTCATTAATGTCAGATGTTTCAATTATGACAGAATTAATTTCTATATCCTTTACCTTCATTCTATGAATTATATAAAAAAGCAAAAGATTATTGGAATTCTCTGGTTTTCTGTTTGAACCATCTGACAACACTGCTTTAAAACTGCCGCCTTTTTAATTTTTGTTAATGGAACCAGAATATTAGCAAGTTCATATCTTGTGGCAAAGAGTTCACATGTAAAACAAAATTTGGACTAACTAATTTAGAACAGTTATTTCATCTAAATGAAAAGCCACTCTTCACTCATTGATATGTAACAGCACCTCTGCCACTGCACATCTTAACTATTTTGAGACAGTCTTCTTTAAACACGGCAGAAAATGCTGATGTTTCTTCAGTAGATTTGTATTTTCTGATTTTTCTTTTTTTTAATTATGGTAAAATATGTGTCTTCTGAATCTTATGGTAGTAATATCACTCCAGCTATCATGGTGGATGCTATCGTCAAATATTTCATCTAACCTACACATTAATCATCAACTGTCTTAAGAATAGAAAATCAGTAAACATGCTCTGTTTTTTTGCTTGTTCCTGTTAAAAGGTTTCACAGCAAAATAAAAGGCACTACCTAAACATAACATGAATAGAAATTTGAACATTTATACCAAACTACTGTGACATTACAAACGACTTTCTGTGTGCACATAGCAGAGATGCCCAGCCTCCATTTCTTGGGCATATTTTATATACAACTAACTCCTCATGTTTCCTACTGACTTCATCAATTTGGTGGCCTTGTGCCTCCTATAAAACTGGTTGGTATGCCAAGTGGCCTAGCTGGAAGCTGCATAAATACTTCTCTCATCACTACCCAAATCCAAGAGAAGGTAGATCTTCATAATTGTTCATGTCTGAACACATCTAATTTTATCAGACAGCCTTATACCTACTTCCTACAAGGTATAAAGATGGCAGCAACTGATATAAATGGATTTTTTTAGATTTATCCATATTTTAAATTAATACTTGGTTCACTGCACATTCTGCTTACAAACTACTAGAGGACTGAATTAGATTGAACACTGGGACAGCAGACATGAACAAGCAAATAAGGATAAATGGTCACTAGAGTATGTTCTCACTTTGTTCTTTAATATAAAAGAGAGATCTTCAAAGTTAATGAGTGGGGAAGATAAGAATATACTACACTTGTGACTCTATATGCCTGAAATACCCAGAAAACATTCATGCCCCCTGCCAGCTACCAATATTTCCTAGCTTTCCTTGAAGTTAGGTTGGGATCATGTGACTATTCTGTCCAAAGTACAGTGAGTATGGGAGTTACTTGTGGCCTAAGGCATTGAAGAGGAAATATGCCTCCTCCTTTCCTCTCTTCACCTGTCCCAAACATCTTTTTGATGCCATGAAATAAAAACCTGAGCCCCTGGGTTATTAAACGGAAAAAGCTAACTTGTACTATCATCCCACTGGCATAAGAATTTACTGTGAGTGAAAATCTTTTATTGTGCTAAATCCTGAGAGCTGGAGATTTTTAGTTACTATAGCCTCTTCTAGCCTAGTACTTCCTGACAAATACATTTCTTCTCCAGATATTCCAGCTGTTTGCTCTCTCACATTTTTGGATTATGTTAGAATATTCCCTATTGATGGAAGTCTTCCTTGACCACTCAAATCATTTGCATTTTAGAACTGGAAGGTTAAGCTTTGTTAACACCATTAATGTTGGGGTGGGGTAGGATTGGGGGTTTAGGGAGAAGGGTCAGAAAAGAGGGTTAGGGGGACAGATATTCCATAATTCTAAATCTTCCATGCATTGTCCACCAGGAAGATCTGGGCAGCTTCTGTTACTGCTCAACAGTTACACTATCCTTGCAACTAATCCCACTCTGTTACTATTTAGACAAAAATTCTGCTCCTCTGTTTTAACTCATTATAGTCTTGTGCTCAGAAATGCTCAAATGGGTACAACCATCACCAAGGGTGAGGTGGGCAGGCAGAGGGGAAATAAAAAATAAAGTACCAGTCTTGAAAAAAGTACTTTTTAAGATATTGTTTATTTTTATGCCAGTACCATACTATTTTGATTCTTCAGCTTTGTAATATATTTTGAAATCAGAAAGTATGATGCCTCCAGCTTCTTCTTCTTTGCTTTAACTGTTCAGCCTCTTTTGTGGTTTCATGTGAATTTTGGGATTGTTTTGTCTATTTCTGTATATAATGCCATTGGGATTTTGATAGGGATTACATTGAATCAGTAGATCACTTTGGTAGTATGGACTTTTTAATGATATTAATTTTTCTAGTCCATAAACACAGAATGTCTTTCCATTTATCTATGTCTTATTTAATTTCCTTCATCAACGTTTTATAATTTTCAATGTACAAATTTAACTTCTTTGGTTAAGTTTATTCCTAAGTATTTTATTATCTTTGCCATTGTTGTAAATAGGATTGTTTTCTTAATTTCCTTTTAAGATAATTCATTGGTAGTGTCATACCAACTAAAAGACATATAGATCAATGGAACAGAATAGAAAGACCAGAAATAAATCCACACATTTATGATCAACTGATCTTCGACAATGGTGCTGAGAACATATAACGGGGAAAGAACAATCTCTTCAATAAATGATGTTAGGCAAACTGGATATCCACACGCAAAGAATGAAATTAGACCTGTATCTTATACCATATACAAAACTCAACTCCAAATGGATTAAAGACTTAACATGCGACTTGAAACCATAAACTACGAGGAAAAAAAAAGGAAAAAACGCTTTTTGATACTGGCCTTGGCAATGATTTTTTTGGGTATGACACCAAAAGCACAAGCAACAAAAGCAAAAATAGACAAATGAGATTGTTTCAAACTAAAAAGCTTCTGCACAGCAAAGGAAACAATTAACAAAATGAAAAGGCAACTTATGAAGTGAAAGAAAACATTTGCAAATCATATATCTGATAAGGGGTTAACATCCAAAATATATAAAGAACTCATAGAACTCAACAGCAAAAAAATAAATAATCTGATTAAAAAATAGGCCAAGGACCTGAATAGACTTTTCTCAAAAAAAGACATACAAACGGCCAATAGGTATAAGAAAAGGTGCTCAGCATCACTAATCATCAGGGAAATGCAAATCAAAACTATAATGATGTATCACCTTATATCTGTTAGAATGGCTATTATCAAAAAGACAAAAGATAACCCTTGTTGACTATTGGTAGGAATAAAATTTGTACAACCATTATGGAAAACAGTATGATGGTTCTTCAAAAAATTAAAAGTAGAACTACCATACGATCTAGCAATCTTACTGCTGGGCACATATCCAAAGGAACTGAAATCAGGATCTCGAAGAGATATCTGTACTCTCATGTTCAGCACAGCGTTAATCACAATAACTAAGATATAGGAACAACCTAAATGTTCATTGATGGATGAATGAATAGAGAAAATGTGATATATATACATACCTGCACCCCAGCGAGGCGTCAATGAGGGTTGCAATTTGCGTGGTAGGCGGTGTGAGCCAGACTTCTTATGGATGAGTGGCCCCTGGTTCCATGGTGTTTCTCATCCCAGGATTTTCCTGCCATCTCCCAAGATCATGTGAGAATGGGCTTCCTCTGTGAAGAGTGGTCATAGCTGCAGCCCATCTGGCCAAATTCCACCCTTTTCTGAGCGGCCCTTGACTCTCAGTGCATCCCAGCCCATCCTCTCCCTGCTCCTCCATCAAGAACCACACTTACTCCCTGCACACACTCAAAACCATATAGTGCACCCTGCGGGCTCCAACTGCTCCCTGTTTGCTTTCCTGGGAGTCCCCACACTCCACCCACTCAGACCAGGCCCTGGCTCTGGCCCACAGGCGCCCCACACAGCATTAAAAAGAAAAAGACACAAATAAAAAAACAAAAGGAATATTATTCAGCCTTAAAAAAGAAGGAAATTCTTCCATTTGTGACAACATGAATGAACCTGGGAGACGTTATGCTAAATGAAATTAGCCAGACACAGAAAGACAAATACTGCGTGATGTCACTTATAAGTGGAATCTAAAGTAATCAAACTTATAGAAGCAGAGAGTAGAATGGTGGTTGCCAGGGGCTGGGGGGGGGGGGATATAGGATGATGTGGGTTAAAGGGTACAAAGTTTCAGTTATGCAAGATGAACAAGTTCTGAAGATCTAATGCACGTCATGGTGACAGTAGTTAACAATCCCATGTTGTGTACTTAAACTTTGCTAATAGAGTAGATCTTAACTGTTCTCATCACAAAGAAAAGAAAGGAAGAAGACATAAGGTGGCAGATATGGTCATTAGCTTGACTATGGCGATCATTTCACAATGTATATAATATCAAGCTGTATACCTTAAATAGATACAATTTTTATATGTCAATTATACTTCAATAAAGCTGTTAAAAAAATACTGTCCTCTAGGACTGCTTACCCTTTGGCTGCTTTACGTTTCTTCACAGCAAGGTTCTTGTACAACCTCGACTTAGGTTATGTAGATATTTGTGTACTTATTATAAGAGGAGTCTGATAGAATTTAGTAGATGTCTTTAGATTTTCTTATACCGAATTTCCAGTGACAAGAAAAGAACGCATACTTACTCAATGATGGCACACAATAAGTGATTTATAAATGCAGGAAAAAGTTCTCCCTCCTCAGGGGTATGGGGGTCGGCTAGATCCTTCCTATACCGGGGACCTTCTCACCTGGAGCTGTGGCTGCCGTCAAATTCAGGGAGCATGTAGAAGTAAAAATTCAGTGGATATCTGAGCTCAGGTACAATGGGTATAGGGACATATCATCTGAACACGTTACCTAAACTGAAGAGCAAAAAAACACAACCAAATTTTGGAGTATAAAAGTGGGCACCACAGAGACAAGTAAGGAAATGGAGGTGAAGAGTTAGTGAGGAATGGTCTGTAAATTTGTCTGAAGTTCTGTTTTCCCTGCACACTTTGTTGTTGTTGCTGTTCCTGCTATAATATGGGGCAATTTGAGGAGGATTTTTACTAGAATGTGATCAGTAGAAATGTTAAGATACTAGCTGTCCAGCAAGCCAAGTTTAAAAATGTATAGAGAAAGCCATAATGAGATTTTAAAACATTACAAGATTGGACCATGTGATTTTCTGTGTATTTTTTATCTTGCTAAATTTAAGATTTCCTATGAACTAAATTTTGCATTTATTTTGAGCACTATGGACAGGTTTAAATTTAAAAAAAAAATGAAGTCATTTCAAATTACCAACATCAAACAGTCAGGAGTTAACGCACCGAAACAGAAAAGATTATTCAGAGAAGCCTTGGTATCTCTTTAAAGTATTATGGGTGAGCCACTGGCTGGCTTTCCTTCTACAGTCTGCAAAGGCGGGGTACTTGGTCACTAAGTAGATCATTCTTTACTTTACTGTTCTGTAAAATATTAAAACCTCTAATGCTAATTATATTTTATAGTTACATAGATTTCTGTACTCACAGAAATCTTTCACATTTTACATCCAAATCAGAATTTAAATAGGACGTAAGTTTTATGATAAATCAGTTAAATTACCATTACTTTCAATTGGTTTACATGGTAGCAGTTTGAAGGAGCAAAACATCATCTCAAAATCAAAAAGCACATGGATTTTGCTGCTTTGATTTCCTGTTAGTAATTATACAACCAGTTAAATTGATCCTTCCAGCATTAATTCTGCCAAGGTATCCCAATGAGTGCTCTGACAATTCTCATTCATGAAATTTTACAATGTTCTGATATGCTGAGAAAATTTTTGTCTTAATTGTATTTTACTGCTAAAAGACATTTGGGCATTTTGTGAGCTTTTAAAAAAGCAATATTCTGCCTCTTTAATGATACTGTAAATTGACACAATAATTTTTCTCAGAATATTACATGTATTTCCCAAAATAATTAGATGATAGACTAGGTAATTTTTATCTAGCATGCTGAAATATGTATGTGTGGTAGCACCTACACCCTTAGGGTTTTTCAGCCTCAAAAAACCAAATAAAAATGCCAAATTATTAAGAATTCAGTCTTTTATTTATATATTTATTTATTTGGTTAGTTAAGTTTAGTTTGTAGAGACTGAAAGTTACCTCAATTTTATGTACATTAGATTTGTTGAAGTAAGAAATAAATATCGTGTGTTAGGCAGAAAATAGTTATATTACAACTTTTTTTTATATAGGCTAAAATGTTAGCAATATCTCAAAAACTTTTCTTGGAAAAACAAGAATCTTTAATTCTACATATATTTAAAGTTTTCCCTTCTTCCTTATAAATTTTATACATTTTTCTCAAAACACATTTTAAGTCAGAAGTATCACAGCTCCAGTAATCAGATACACGATTCCTTAGCCAAGGACAATTCTCACATACATTCTGTGAATTTTATTTTGATCTTTTTGAGGTGTTTGTAGCATAAACACTTGTTCTTAAACACATATAAATTATTGTATCACTATAATTTAAAAACTATCCCTGGATTTTTATTAAAATAATGAAAAGATGCCTACCTAAATATTTCTAGGACAACAAACATACAGAAACATTGATTTCCCACAGCAACACTTATTCCTCACATATTTCATAAACCAATTTTGAAACTAGAAAATAGAACAATGAATTTGTCAGCTCAGGCTTAATTTGTGCTTCAGTCAGTGTAGAGAGGTTTGTTTTCGTGGTTTTTTTTTTTGGCCAAAGGGAATCTGTAAAGCTCTCGCATATGACTAGGAAAGTAACCAATAAAATGTGCCTCTTTTTAATTTGGTTCCGTCTTATAGCAAAATTGCAAGCTTTTCTCAATTTTTTTTGTTCCACTTTCATATCACTCATGGTAACTCTGGTAAGAAAAAGGCACACACACCTACATAAGCTGGGAGAGTCTGAAAGTCTGACTAAGTGGAAGCATTTATAGATGCTTATGTAATATTTCCAGAGCTTCTATTTACTAGGTTCAACAATATATATGATGCCTAATGAACAGACTTCTTCAAAAGTGGCCCGTTTCTCAGTCTGGATTTCCTGGATAGCATGCTAGATGGGAACAGAGCTTCCTTTTGCTCCCAGGAGGAGGAGGCTGCAACTGAACTCAGCTTCCCATGGGTCAGGGTAGCTTCCTCACTCCTGTAAGAGGGCGCTGTAATTTACCAAAGATCTCAATTTTCTGAGATACTATAAGCACTAGGTCATTCAAATAGCATCTATCTAAACTAAATTACATGGCTCTCAAATAGTTCTCCAAGTAAAAAGTATTTTTCACACTTCAATATAAAATGCAAGAGACAGTAGGGCAGGCTCTCCCATGGAGTACGAGCTCCCTGAATGTCTCCCAGCCCTGTCACAACAGGCAACTTGCAGGCTGATGGAAGGATCGCGGGACCCGTGCTCTCTCTTGCTTACCTTGGCTTGTAAGCTCTCTCAATAAAGACTATTTTTTAAACCATATCATTAACATTGCGGAATTTGCACCAAGCCCTGTTACATGCCATTTTGTTGAATGCACAATTGTTTTTAAAGAATACAGAGAAGAAAATATTATCAAAAGCCTATAAATCTTTACAAAGATCAATAATTCATCATTTAAAAGCAAAGATTTTTAATCTAAGTCTTATATATGCTTTGAATAGATCTGAGTAATTCTTAAGAATGAAAAGATTTTAATTCTAAATATGCTTGACCTTTTATCATTGTACAGGAGATAGAATGTCTATCAAATTTTCTTTGGTATGAAATTAATCTTCTGAATTTTGCTAGCTATAACCCAAATTAACTATTTATTAGAGATAAAAAAATCTTTATTTTTTTATTTGTTTTTTTCTTTTATGACATTTGAATTTATATCCTAAAGCCCCCTTTGTTTTGTACATGGATTTTTAAAGAGTACATTAGTAGTTTCAACCTTCTGGTTTTTGTAGCAAATCTTTGTTTCAAATAAAATCTTACACACAGGCACAACATATAAAGCATTAACACAGTTTGAAATTTATTTTCATAGAAATCATTCCCAATTTATGACCATACATTTATGTTGAATTCAAATTTCTAACTACACTTTCTGTAATATCTTTTGGAGATAAATTACGAAACTTTCCTAAATACACTGAATACTTATTTATTCATTTAGCAGCTAACATTTAAAAACTTCTCTCTTGTCAATGTTGGGAACACAAAGGAAGGGCCAGTATAAAAGGAAGTCAGCTCTAAACCACATATCCTGCGATCATGTTTCAGCTCATCTACATGCTCGCCTGCTGGATGGGTGCAAGAGATTTAGCTCCTCCTAGCCTCTGCTTTGTAATCTGTTATAATAATAATATAGTTTTCTTTATAGATGATAATTTTTACAGAAAAGCAATGTTACCAGATTGAAAACAAACCACAAATATTTTTGAATTGTGATAACCTTTTTTCTTGTTCACATTAGCATTTAGACATGCTCATCAATAAAATCTCTTTTTGGGCAAGGGAGCAGTATATTGTGAATTTGGTTAAGGGGAGAAGCCACGGAGTTGTATCACCTGGGTTTAGATAACAGTCGAAAGAAATACTTACTGACTGTATCATCTAGGCAAGATACCTAAGCCAACTGTGTCTCAATATCCTGACTCATAGAATAAAAATACCAGTAGGACTTACCTCACAGAGTTGCTGTGAGTGTTAAGAGAGGTCTACTTATGTGACCACTTAGAAGCATGCTTGGGTTTAACAAGTGTTCTCTGAGGGTAGTTATTATTAGGACAAGTACATAATCGATGATCCAAATCATGACACTTTTGAGATGAATGGGTGCTCCATTAATGATTATTCCTGAACATAAACCAAGACTCTTCCAGGCAAACTAGAAGACAAACTCTGGCACATAATGACGTTCCAGTCAGTGATGGACCACATATATGACAGCAGTGCCCTAAGATTATAATGGAGCTGAGAAACCCCTATTGCTTAGTGACATCATAGCTATCATAACACTTAGCACAGCACATTACTCGTGTGTTTGTGGTGATGCTGGTGTAAACAAAACTTCAGGTCTTTCAGGAGATATTCCAGAAAAAGGCATTGTCACCATAGGAGATAGCTCCATGCATGTTATTGCTGCTGAAGATCTTCCAGTGGGACAAGATGTGGAGGGTGAAGACAGCGATATTGATGATCCTGACCCTGTGTAGGCCTAGGTTAACAATGTATATGTGTTTGTGTCTTAGTTTTTAACAAAAAGTTTAAAAAGTAAAAAAAATCAATTTAAAAAATAAAAATATTATAGAATAAGGACACAAAGAAAGAAAATATTTCCGTACAGCTGTACAACGTGTTTGTGTTTTAAGCTAAGTGTTATTACAAAAGAGTCAAAAAACTTAAAAATATTAAAAAAGGTTATAAAGTAAAAAAGTTACAGTAAAGCTAAGGTTAATTTATTATTGAAGAAAAAAAATTTTTTTTATAAATTAGAGTGTAGCCTAAGTGTACAGTGTTTATAAAGTCTACAGCAATGTGCAGGAATGTCCTAGGCCTTCACGTTCACTCACCACTCACTCACTGACTCACCCAGAGCTGCTTCCAGTCCTGCAAGCTCCATTCATTTTAAGTGCCCTATACAGGTGTGCCACTTTTTATCTTTCATACCATATTTTTACTGTGCCCTTTCTATGTTTAGATAAACAAATACCATTGTGTTACAATTGCCTACAGCATTCAGTACAGTAACATGCTGTACAAGTTTGTAGCCCAGGAGCAATAGGCTACACCATACAGCCTAGGTGTGCACGAGGCTATACCATCTAGGTTTGTGTAAGTATAATCGGTGATGTTTGCAGAACAACGAAATCCCCTAATGACGCATTTCTCAGAACATATCCCTGTTGAGTAACAGAGGGCTGTATATGATCAACTTAGCTACCAGACTCTTGCTGATTGTAAAATGTCTAAAATATCTGATAAAAAGAAATATAACATTAATCAGTGACAGTTATTCAGGAAAAATGGTCAAAGATATAGAAATTTATGATGAATTCTGATGAAATTATTGTTGGAGAAGCACTAAAATTAAAAGTAAAGTAATTAAAAATGAAGGTCTGACAGAGTTGGACAAATAACAATAAAGAATGGAAAATCTACACAGAAAATTATAAAATATATAAGGATGCATGCTTCAAAAAATAAAGGCCTTTGTCAAATTTGATAAAGCCCTTGAATATATTTTACAGGAATATAGTTTTTTACAATCATGTGGCTAAAGTAAAATGAGAAGTAATGGATGTCATATTTTGTTGTCATAAACTACTGTCAAAAATTGTGCCAAATATTATTCAGCCTAGGAATTAGCATATAGTGGCAATTACAACCTACTTTTCATTAAATGAAAGGTAAAATAAACTTATTTTCATTGCAATTACTTTTATTTTCAAGCTAAATTGCCAATATTTTTACCATTAAATATAAAATGTTGGTTTCAACTTTAAGTGGATTTACTTTAATTTTCCATTTCCCAATGCCAAATATCTTGGACTAATGAGGACCTCCTAGCCCTTCATGAACAAGGCCTCTGTGAAGAGGAAGTAAGATGAGGCATAAGCAGCACTTAGCAGAGCAGTTGGTGCATGCAATAACATTTCATACAGTGAGATTTTACTATTTATACTTGTTCCCGTGCTAAACACTGAAATGAGAAAAGTGAATGGAATATAGATGCTGGCCTCTGAGTCCTTACTCTGTAGTTGGAGATTCTGTATTCCAAATACATACTACAAAACAATCTACTAAATGCAGAAGAGATTAGCCTAATTTCTGGCCAGGGGTGTAGATGCAGACAATTTACAGCATGATTTTAAATCATTTTAAACCATGCAAGTGGTGTTATCAAAGAACTGGTGAGAACTGCCCAACTCTCAGCTCAGAACAACTCCATCAGAACCATTGCACCAGGAGACTTGACCCACCCCTAGCACAGCTTCTAGCAGCTTCAGGCCGTATCCCCAGAATGACCCCAGATCCCCTTAAAATGCCTGCCAGGAGAATTTACTGTTTGTTCTAGCCAAAACCTGATGATGGGCAGATTGGCTTCTGAACCCCTTCTTGGAGCAGTTACTTCAGAGAGCCTGTAACTATAAATCCTTCCTCTGTCCTTAGATAAGTAAATCTAACACCGAAAACTTTCCAGGACTTGAGACCTGTCTCTTTGAAACATAAACCTTCAGGGTGATAATTCTCAGGTTCCCTCTCAGTCCCTGTAGAGAATAAGCGCCTAAATTGATGGGCGCCTGCCTCTAACTGACACCATGGTGTCCTGTCATAAAGAGAGCAGAAATCTGTTCCTCCTTCAGATAAGTGCCAACGACAAACCTCGATGGTCTAGTCACATCAGGTTAAGGGGACCAAACCCCCTAAGGCCCCGCAGTGCCTTTCCCTTAGCATACCTCAGCCTTTAAAGACTCCAGCCTTTTGTTTCAGTGAAATTGATTTCTGTCCATTCTGGACCTTCTTCCTTATTGCAAAAGTTATTAAATAAAAGGCATCCTTGCCACTTTAATAGTGCCCAGCTTTGTTTACCTTTTACACTAGAATACCAAAGAGAATTTAAGAAAACTTCGGGTATATTCGTTAACTTCTCTGAATGGCTTTAAGAAAACCTACCATTCCCTTCTACAATTATCTTTAGGCAACAGAAGAGGAATACTTTGTGGGTATAATTAGATCATCTGAGCTTCTGGGTTTAAGAGATCTAATGATTCTGCTCGCCTTTGTGTCCTTAAGGGAAAAGAACATTGATTATTGAGTTCATATATTATTATTATGTTTTAATTTCTTAGAAAAATATTATCTCCAAGGTGGGAAGAACTGTACTTTGATGTCACTCTGACCCTGAGGAGTCAGAGCAGAATCAGAGGCGTCTACGCAGAAAGAGAGTGTAAGGGAAACATTGTGCATGTCCTGGGCCTCTCTGTCCCCTGATCCAGTCCTTGCCCTCCTGGCTCTGCTCTGTATCTCAGGGTAGCTGGTCCCTCGCTCACACACTGTCTGGTTACTTTCAACAAAGGCATTTGAGCAAGATTACAGGGAGGAAACTAGGCAAAAGCCAGGGTTTTCTCCCTGCTCCTCTCTGCCTCAGACAGTGTCTCTCCAAGGTCTGACCATGAAGAAGAGTGTACCAACGTCCTTTTATCCTCAGGGGCCCCAGGCCCTGGCCTCCAGGAGCAGTCTCCCCCTTTGTTCAAAACCCTGGGGATAGTAGTGGCTTCCTGCTTTTGCTAATCTCCATGTGGTCTCAACTTTTCCATAACCTGTGTAACCAACTCCTTGTGTTACATTATCTCTCTTTTAAAAATATAAAACTGTGTCTATTTTTTCTGGCTAAACTCCAATGGACACAAAACCCCCTGGAGGAGAAATTCAGTTAATGATGTGAGCAAGTAGTAGGAGCGAGTCAGAGGGGTCTTAAACTGTAAAACAAGTCAATTCTTGTTGTAAAATAGTGACTCTTGTCTTATAGTTTCCCTACAATTATATGATAAATCTCCATTTATGTGTCATTTTAATAAAGTGAATACAGTTAATTTTAGAAGAGAAAAATATGGAGTGAATCCATGTTTCTGGGATCACAGTTCAGCTTATTATAGATAGCGTATCATCTAAAATAGCAACGCTAATAATAACCATGACAATATGCAGTTATTAGATCCCCATCTGGGAGTTACAGAAGTTCAAAAACAGCAATGACAACAACAATAAAACTATACATAGCCTAAACTGTCATTCCCCAACCTAAATCAGTTTCCATCTCAGCTTCTAATTAAAGCTAATTATTTTCAATTTTCCCCTCAGTACAAACACATTTATACAACCATTATTCATTCATAAATAAGTATTGTCACCCAGAGCAGTGTGGAACAGCTATTTATCACTTAAAAAACACTATATTAATTTGTACCTTATAAATTACCAAATGTAAAATCTATTGTCTTATAGAGAATTATTTTCTTTATCTGTATTTAGCAATTAGCCAGTCTTACGTAATGATTTCTAAAAATAAAAAACAAAACAAAAAACTTTACATCTTTTTTATTTCTAAAACTTCATTACCTATAATATATAGATTTCTTAAAGTACGACCTGCAAAAGACCTCGTGAAAGAGAATTAGTTGAAGAGCTTGATAAAATTACAGGTTCCTGGGCCTGATCCTATATCTAATAAATCAGAGTACCTGGATGTGGGCCTCAGAAATACGAGTTTAACGAGTCCCAGACATTCGCATACACATTAAAGTTTGAGAACCACTGACATAGAGGAATGAAATCAACTTATCCAGTTCCAGTTGTAGCTCACTTCACAAAATAGGTTATAAAATGTTTGGAAAATAACAATATGCATATATCAATATAGAGATTTAATTTAATAATAGTGAAGAGTGAAGGACTTGGAGATATAACAAATGCTTTGTATTGAAATATAAAAGCCCTTTGTGTGCCTACCTGTCTATAAAATCAGATCAAAAATTTAAAAGATGGAAAATAAAGTGCAAATGCAGGTCACAGGACTGACACAGAAACTTCTATCCTCTAGGGGAAGCACACTATGTGAATGTGCACTAAATAAGCTAAAATGGGCAATCATCAGAGAGAAGAGTCTAACATAAGTGATCACATTAGCAAAGGCAGTTGGCACATTTAGTGCCAATTTTATTTAGCGCTACATAAGGACCATACAAAACAAGTTTCAACAGAAGCAGCTTCTGCTTTGTGTCAGCTCTCAGTTTTAGACTATTCCTGGCAATTGACTTATTGACTTATCAACACCAGCTGGTGTTGAAAGTTTTAGTTTGACCATTTGGCCATGGACCCTCCCTAAGGGACTAATATGAGGCAAAGCAAAACTTCAAAAAATTATAAATTCAGTACACCACAGTGTGCAACTCAATCTAAGGTTCAGTCTATTTGGTGATGGTTTTAAAAATGAAGATTTACCTCACAACTCTCTTGTGAGTGCTTTACCTTTGTCGGCCACACCCACCCTTGTATTGTACTGAGCTCTAGTACCATGGAACTAAGTGCAGTTCCTGAAATGACTGCTGCTCTTTCAAATATCCACTCATTTCCACAGGCATTGTTTTTTCAAAGTGAAGTTCTTTTCTCCCCTCCACTTGGATTCCTCATAAATGCTGCCTCCTCTATGACGGCTTTTCTAAGACACAGACCATGAGCAACATTATTGTATTTTATCATTTTCCTTGGCATACTCAAAGTATCTTCTGCAAAAAAAGAATATTTTAAGTACCATTTAGCACACAATTATCATAACTTTTTATTTGCTCCAAACTTGTTGAAAGACAGGTCTTTTTATTTTCCTGTCTGTTTCATGGTAATTACAAATAAAGCATGGTGAAGAATTCCCATTTGATAATGCCACCCAAAGTGATGCTTCATGATACACAAAGATATTTTCCATGCTGGAAAATTAAATAATTTGGTTTAGCATTTAAAACAATGAAAAGTCAGATACATGCATTTTGGTAAAATGAAGAATAAGAAGGACATTATTAATTTGCATATCACATCAAGTCTCATCATCTTTGTAAAATTTCCTGGTAAAAGTGAAATTAAAATAGTGTTTTAATTTTTGTGAATGGAATACATTTGTGAAACACGACAGAGGTTAATAGTTATATATTAGCTTGGAAAAATGATATATTAAATATCTGAGCTAAGTTGATTTGGTTAAATTCATATAAATAATAAAGCTAATTTTATGATGAAAGTATGGCAAAAAGCGTAATTCTAGTGACTTTTTAAAAGAGAGACAAAGAAGTTAGATATCAACACTTTAAAATGCATGGAAATGGTAATCAGATTGAATTGAGTTGGCCAGTGGAATGCCATTGTTTTTTGTCGGCCTGGAGAATGATCCTAATGCAAGAAGCATGTGAAACCAGACAGAGAGTTTTAGCATTTAGGCAAATCACTTAACAATCCACGAGACTTTGTAGCTTATTAATTTTATTCAGAAGTTTCTGGTCTACTTCCAGGCACAAAATGGATCTATGTAATTCATTTTCTTCTTAACGCCCTCAGGCACTCTGTAAGTGGTGATATCGAAATGAATCTATTTTTAAGAACAAGAATGTGCCATTAAGTATAATATGCAAATTTGCAACAAAATGATTTTGCCAGCACTTAGGATATTTTATAAGATACATATTATATATATAATATATTATATATTACTGTAATATATACCATTCACCTTAGAAATTATTTAAGATAAGAATGTGCAAAATGATTATAATCATTGACTTCTCAAAACATCTACCATGTATCAGTGAACTATACTTCACTGGTTTTAACTGCACCAGTCAAATGTTCCCTTATAATAGATACTTTAAGTTTGCAAGGACAGGACATTCTCAGAGAGTAATGATTTTTCACCCCATTTGTAGTGATTACTAAGTGCCTAATGTCACTCAAAAATAGTGAGCTAAACTAAAGAATGTCAAAATATGTTGGGATCATATGGACAGTTCTGTCCAAGTAGTGCTTTAAATCAGTTATTTGTTCCTGTTTCTTGTAAAAAAAATCTGTCAAATATATATTCTATGAGGAATTAAGAAACTTAAAGTATATTAAAAAGTATCAAATTCAAGTTTTATCAATGTGACTTTTAATACTTAAATTGTCCTTCAGGAGATGTGAAGTGAAGCCATTTTAGATTCAGTTAGGTATTTTATAATACTATATAACTCTTCCCTTCTAAAAGTCAAGCACTTTTAATTTTTAGTTAATTCAAGCAATTTTATTAAAAACAGATTAGAAAACTGTAAATTTTTCAAAATAATGAAAAGAATCCCCAAATTCTTACACAAACCTAGTAAAACTGGTATTTTAGTTTTTACATTACCATACACATAGATGGAAAATTTTATTTTGTTGCATTTCTTTAATATACTTAGCTTTTTAAAAGTTTAACAAATATCATAAATAATTTCATATTTCTACAGTGTCTAAACTATTTTAACTAGTGCATATAGAATTAGTGGATTGTTTTGTCTCGTATTTCATGCACAACAGATAAATGGCCAAACAATATTATCAGTACATAAAGAAAAATATAATTTTTACTGGTTTATTTAATAGAGTATATTTGACAGGTCACAAACACGAAGTGATTTTAATTTATATTTACGGTATAGTCTTTCCCTTTGTTGTCACATCTTCCTACCATGAACATAGTAGACATTTGAAACAGAATTCATAAAGTTTTAAAACACTTTCAGGTATAAATAATCTCATTTTAATTCTTAAAACTGAATATGAAGACTCAAAATCAAAATACTAATCGGTAATTCATTTCAGTGACCACCCCCCCACACCCCCACCAGCAGCAGTTGAAGGGCCCGGGAGAATTCTGAAGACCTGCAGTGCTGTAGAGAGCTGTTGTCTGTTCTTTCCTTCCTCTTGCTCTACCTCCCGCCTTACTCACTGTGGGCTCCAGTATTCGTTCACTCCCTCCTTCGTATCTCCTTCCCCTACTCAAGTTTCTCCTTTTACAGAAATAATTAGGGAAGAGGGATGAGAGGAAAGGATGTAAGGCCTTTGACTTATATTATGCTATCTGTTGATTCCTCTTAGCTTCTGAATGCCTGCCCTCATGCTCTGAGATATTCTTATGGGTCCTACAGTGGATTTCTCTAGGTATCCCAAACAAGTTTCATGCAGTACTGCTGTAATAGGCCTGACATGGAAGAAGACAGTTATGCTTGCAAACATTTAACTATGACCTTCATTAATAAAAAAATTATCATCCTCAGCTCCATAATTGCTGGATCACCACTGGAGCTAGGGAGTTTTTCGCCTCTTACAGGACATCACTCAATTTCATCCTCTGAGCAGTGAGTGCACTCACTTTCTTCTCTATCTTTTAGATAAGTAAACATTGATTATCCAAACAATGTGTATAGCTTCCCTTTCAATCTTTATCTATGGCTGATATTTTTTCATACAGTGGATGTACTGGTTAATTGCGGAAGTGGAATTGAGACAAGCAGCTTGCTGCCTTGGTGGCTGAATCTCTCTAGCAAATTGCTGAATGTGAACAGAAGAGGTATTGTTATGATGGCTCATTGGTCTTCTTATCATCTCTGATTTGAGAGGGCTAAATCTTGACATGTGACTGGACATAAAATTTAGATATTGAGATTGGATGTCCCTGAAAATATTGAAGAATATATCAAACTGGGTAAACGGGTGGTAGTGCTGAACCTGTGGGAAAAGGTCTATGTCCACTCGATACTCCTGGTGAGTAAGACAAAGACGAGTCACTCCAGTGAACCAAGTTATTCACAATGTGTCTTTGACTTACCTGGCCTTACATTCTGAATCTTTTTATGAACACCCTCAAAATCCAATCCCAATTATAAGGTGCATTTTCATGGCCACCAAAACAAATACAAATCCAATTAGAAGAGACAGAGAATATTACTTCACTCTAATAGTTTCAATACATACCATTGCCGGTGATGGTAACTGCTGTAACAGATAACCTAGCAAATCTCAGAGGCTTGGAATAAAAATAGATATAATATCACAGAACAACACAATGGGAAAAAGAAAAAAATTAATTCTCACTACGTGTGATGGTTCAATGCAAGGGTTTGCTGGGTGACTGTGACATCAGAGGGCCTTGGAGTTCTCTGCTCCTAGGCAGATCATAGCAAAAACCAGTGAAAAAGGCACATTATCTTTACAGCTGTGGCTCTGAAGGGACATGTGTCATTTTCTCTCCTTTCCATTAGTAATGACTAGTTACACGTCTCCTCCTAAAGGCTAAAAGCCCTGGAAAATATATTTCTTGGGTGGGCATATGCTTCCCAGCAGCTAATCTATACTACGGAAAGGAAACATGATTCCTTGTACAGTTAGTTCCTTTTCTACATTCCCTAATAAATGTGTGCTTAGCATAGCATGAAAACATACAAATAAAAATGTAGGTAGAAAGAAAAAAACAAACTCAAATATATTTGGATTCTTCAGTATATCACAGAAGAAACTGATAAGAAATTAATGGTTGCATAAAAAATTTGAATAATGTATTACATATAAATATATATGTGCAAATATGTTTTGTCTAGCAAACTTTCTGGTCGAATGCTCATGAAATATTTATTTTAATATATTTCTAAAAGCAAAAATTTCAGGTTATTCTGGTAGATAACGTTCTTAGATAACAGTAAAATTAAAATGGAATAATATCTAACAGACAACATTATTTAAGGTGTTTTATATATGATATTCTATAAAAATCTTAGAATAAATATATTAGGTTCTGGTAATATATCTATTTCCAGATATATGTATTTTCCAAAATGAAAAGTAAAGCCAAAGTGGGTGAGTTTCCTCTAAGTGATAAAGCCAGATTTGAACTCAAGCTGTCTGATACCACAATCTTCACTTTACCCACAATGCTATGCCGTCAAACTTACACAGGATGTTGTTAAGACAAAAATTTTAAAACCACAGTTTGAAATTTAAACAAATGATATTTTGAGCAGGCCAACCATTTTCAGATAGTGAGATATTAATAGTGCACACGTATTTTGTTCCTTTCAACCCAAATTATACAATAAATGCCTGAGAGTAAAGGAAATTAATATAAGGATAGTAAGGGATAGTGAAATTCTTACAAGAATCAGAGCTCTTATCAAAGCACTAATGATTAAATTAAGAAGCAGGGAGAAATCCAGGATCCTCCAGTTGGCTCTTCAAGTTTTTTTCAATCAGATGCCTTAGGCCCAGGCTGAGATTTTTAAGAGAAATGTGTGGTCACCTCATTCACATGCAGAAGCCGTTTAAGTCATGGAACATCTCCATTTTATACACATACATTTACATAATTTATGTGACATTTTCCATGGAGCCATTCAACATCAACCATAGATTCCAACTATTTTTACCATAAGTAAACCTATCTGCCATAAACAGTACATAGATTAGCATTTTTCCGCTAGATATTTTTTTCCAGATGATTTGTCATCAGTATGTTTGTAAGAAGACAATACTGGGTCTCCAGAATTTTTGCTTTCCCAGGAGCACCAGTCCCACTCCTCTAGACAAAAGGAGTGAATAAATTGTAAAGCTGCAGTTTTGATCATTATGTCCTGCAAATTATACTGATTATGTATTCAAATTTTAGTTCTGAATACACAGTATTTAATCAATACGTGTTGACTTATCATTACAGTTAAAAAATATTGAGATGGCATGAAAATCATTCTACTATCATTTTGCTAACTTGGAAACAATTTAAAAATTGTTATATTAAACATGTTTTTAGAAACCTACATTAATAACAAGACTTTTTCCTCATTATTCTGGCTTATACATCATAACTCAATCTCAATGCATTTGTACAAATCTTGCAGTTGCATAGTTCAATATAGCCAGTACGTGATTTTTTTAAAAAAAACCTATAAATCATAACACAAAATATAGACCATAGGAGTATTTCAACAGAGCACACCTAGCAATACTGTTATTTAATACTCAGTAGTTCTTATAACATTAAAAGTAATTGTTTCTGTAAACTAACATGATAAATGGGCCAAACAAATAATCATCTGCATCATTCAATTTATTTTTCACAATATTCTTAGTTGTTTTTATTCCTTAGAGATAACAATCCAAATTGTTTTTGCTACACAAGATACTTAAATTATTGTAATTGTAAATACACTACAATATACATAACATTTTAAGCATGTAGTATATTAAGATTGTGTCATGTTAGATGAATTTTTCTTTTTACTGCTCTTAAATGTTCTGCTTGATGCATTTTTAATATTTTTCTATTTACAAGAAACTAACGGTGATAAAGCCTCAGTTAATTAAATATTTTTGCCAAATGACTTCCATTTGTTTAGTGTGTATATACTGAATAGTGTACCATTTTTGTGCAGATTGTAACCTTTTCTACTCTTTTCAGTGTCCATTAGTGGAACATAAGTAAATGACTCAGAATCATCATTTGATACTTTCCTCTCATGATAATAATTAAAGGCCCCATCATATAAAATCATATAAAATGATTTCTTATATTCACAAAACCTGTGCAAAGGGTATAAAGGATCTAAGGGTAAAGGGTCAAAAATAGCATTTAACTATTTGAATCTTTTGCATAAGAAATAGAAAAAAATAGAGTAGATAAAAATCAAAAGCCCATTATTTGACCCTCATCCACACTCTTTTATTATTGTTGGATTTGGGGAACAAAATACAATTAAATTTTGAAAATTAAGCTTTCGTTTCATCTTTATAATCGAAGATAGTTGCAGCATTACTTAAATTGTTTTTGAAGGCGAGTAAAACTTTCCAACAATTTAGTCTTGTCATCTAAATGGATAAGACTTGTTATTTTATATTATACTGCTAAATTCAACCACATTTTTTTCCTAAAAAGTATTTTGGCATAATTTTTAAAAATTCTAACTAAAATGTAAACCTTATAGTTTACATCTTCAAATAAATAGTACACTTTCCCTTTGTACTGTGTGTGTAAAATAATGCATGAGATGACTCCAGGCGAATATTCTCATGAAAGGAAGCCACGTGCTGGCTTTCTATACACTGGAGCGTATTATTAACTAGTCTCACAGCTACAGAACTGCACTCGAGTTTATAGACACCAAACTGAAGGACTTCATGACCTTGAACTTCTCTTTGATTCATATAAAAGATATAGTATATATATACATATATAAACATACATGCATACACGCACACATATATACATAAACACACATATACATACATAATATTTTAGTCAATAATTTTATTGACTTGTTCTTGTAACAAAAAATATCTTCACTCCAATTTTTCTCCTATACAATTGAACCATCATTTTCTTGAGAGAATGACCCTCTCTGAAATGTAAATTCTGCTCTCCAACCCCAGATCCATTTCAATTTCAAAATTCGCTATTGTAGTGAGCCTAACTAGATCCAGGTCTCATGGGACCATTAGGTCGGTTCTGCCTAGTATGGTGTCATCCGTCAGAAAAGTGGGGGCTACTTCAACTCCAGAGACCAATGGTTCCTGGCGTTACTACCTGTCTCTCTACTTGATGCTATAAATAGCAATCTCCTGTCCTCCGTGCCCTGTGGTGCTGCCGTATGTTGTTACACTCGGAGAAGGCCAAAACAACTACAGTCCAGCTATGTTTATCAACACCCACCTGGCAGAGATGAGACCAAATCAGCAGTAATTGTGCCACAACACAATAGATTTTTAGGACACTCCATTGATCTATGTAGTTTTTTGCTACAAATGCCATTTGTGATTGTAAACCAGTTTCAGGTGGTGGTACAGCAGCGCTGTTGGTCGCCTATTCAACACTGACTTCCCTCTTCTTTCTCTATAATTAAACCACCGACTTTACAGGTAACCAGCTTTCAGTAACTATTTCCAGCTCAGAGGTTGACGTCAATCCTGGGACCTCAGTCCCCTTGCCAGTGATTGCTTTAGCAATTAGAAAGTGACACAATTCTAATCAATAAGATGAAAGAGGACACTTGCTGCATGCTTCTGGAAAAGGTTTCCAGACTCATAAAAAGGGGCACATACGGAAGATATAGTTTCTTTTCCTTCGGTGAATGCTATTGTGTCGGCAAATGATGCCTGAAGCTGCAGGAATTTTAGTACTGTAACAGGAGCTGGCCTGAGGTCAAAGCTGACAATGGCAGGACACAGAGATCCTGGATTCACGAGAACTTTAGCCTCTGGACTTCTTAAGGAAGATAATAACACATTTTCCTTAAATCAGGGAGGCTGCAGGGAAGTTTCTGCTGTTGTATTTGTTGATTTTTGGTTTGTTTATCTTTCTCTCTCTTTCCTGACCATTGCCTAGTTGGGAGATGAAACAATTGATCTCACTACCCAGATGCCCTGGTCTATGAATGCCTTCTTTTATGGAGGTTATGAAGTGGTTAAATTCTTAAACTAAATATTTGAAACTCCATCCATGGGGTCTAATACCACAATCCATTGACTATGGCAGCTATCAAGCTTGTTATGTGTGCCAAATCTGCTTAAATGAAAGTTGAGTGGAAAGAAACATTAAAAAGAGTTCCGAAAAGATTTCAGGAGGCTGCTTCTTGATAAAGTGATCAAGGGACTTAACTTCCTTATTCTTCTTGAACATAAGAAATCTGACAGTAATGAGAGACATGGCTCCATACATATGCACCTATACCTTATCACTCCAGTAAGAATGGAAATCTGTGCTACTGACATGGGTTGTTGATTCTTCTTGGATTCTTAATAGATTGAACAACCCACTTTATTTGGAAGTCTCAAACTGGGTGGAGGCCAAAGCCATTGTAAATGAATATAATTGGGTGGATATAGAGGCCCTTTTCATAATTCTCATCATTCACCTCCTCAGTACCCTTCCCACCAAAAAGGAAGCCTCTACAGATGTTTCTCTATTTGTTCATTATTTATCATAGCAGAAAAGTCTTAAATTTCTTTGTATAAAAAGTCTTTTTTTGGATGTATTGGGTTAGAGTATGGAGGAGTGCAAGATTTAGGATTTTTTTACATCTTTCGTTGAAATTTAATTTTTTTTAACTTGTTTATCTTCTTTAATTAATTTCTATGTGGAACTCTATCTGAAGACTCAGATCTTCCTTCAAATCAACGTAGTTTCCTTCTATTGTTTTTTAACATTTTAAATTATCACCTCTATTCCGTTCTATCATCTGTCTTTTTCTTATCATACATAGATAGGATCTTCTCCATGTGTTCTTCACTTATACAAGTTTAACTTCCAGTGCTTTTTTTGAGTCCTAGGCAAAATGTGTTCTACTTTTAATCTTCAGTTTTCTGTACTAATCAGTCTACTGTTTACTGCTTCAATCAAGGATTTGCATTTACCAATCAAATTTTCCATTTACATGTAATTAGTCTTTATCTTAAATTGATTTTTCTCCATAACCGCTTTCTCTATTTTTATGGATACAGCATCTTCTTATATCTTTTAGGAAATACAAAATGGCAATTTTCTATAGTTGCCTCCTATTTCCTTACATATGCCTGTCACCACCAAATAGGGGTCCTCTACTCACTGCAAAGACACGCCAACAGTCCAGAGGCAAGGTGGTAGGAGAGAAAAGGTCTTTTATTATTACAGTTTGCTAGTAAGGGGGAAGATGGCAGACTAGTGTCCATAAAGAACCATCTTAAACTACAAACTTTTGAAGCAATTGTATAGGGCAAATGGGCTGAAAGAAGGGGTGTCTCGGAGTGCGACCATCTGCTGTTGTAGTGCTTGAGATGCCGGATCATGCCTTTTCCTTGTCACCAGTGACGGATACCAGCATAGGGCTCCTTTCTGGAGGTCATTACATTCCTAAGAAAACTTAAAGAACAAAGTTACTGCCTTATAGCAGTAGGGAGGTCTATGTATATGCCAAGGCCGAGAAAGTAGCAGAGCATGCATATTGCTCACAAGCAGGTGTGGACTACATGCAAACTAAAGCATTGCTGACTCAGAAAAAGGGGGGTCTTGTGGATCAGGGTCATTTATAGCTCCAACATGGTTCCCTTCTACAAGATGGCTTCCTTATGCTCACTTATGCTAACATGTGACTACATATCTATCACAGCTATTTAAGCAGCGCTAGCATGCCTATTTGAGAAAGAAAGATGGCGAGAATGAGAGGTGGATCTTCTGAAATTTAAATGTTTACCTAGGATCTGCAATATCTTTCATATCTTTAATAGTTCTTGTGTTCTTTTGGTGTTTCCTCATTTGCAAAGTAGTTCAGTTTCTTGTTCTTGGAGGAAGCTAAAATGTGCTGGATTTTACTTAACAATCTACTCAACAAATACTATTGGAATACTTTCTGTGTGCCTAGAACTCTTCTAGACTCTACACATATGACAGTGAAAAAACTGGCAGATTTTATCTTTTGATCCTTACGTAATAGGGAAGCACACGCCAATAGAACTTTCTCCAATGGTAGAAATAACCTGTTCATCTAATATTGTACTCACTAGCCACATTTGGATATTGAGGCAGAAGAGTCTTAAATTTCTACTTAATGTGGGTAATGTGACCAAGGAATTACATTATAAATTAAATTTTATTTAATTTCTATTTAAATTGAAATGGCTACAATTATTAGTGTCTATGTACAGGACGATTCATGTATAGAGGGTAAGAGGTAGATAATAAATAAGTAAAGAAAAAGGAACAAGATATTTCCAGATAAGGAGGAGTTTTAAGAGGATAGACAATGATTGGGGTGGAAGAGATTGTCTTTAGATTGTATAATAAGAAAAGCCTCTCTGAAAGATAAGAAGTGAATTGACACCTGAATGATTTGAAGGAGCCTCTATGCAAAAATTTACTGTAAAAATTTTCAAGCAGAGAAAAGAGCAAGAGCAAAGGCCCTGAGGTAGAAGCAAGCCTGCAGGGGTTCAGGAACTAAAAGAACAGTATGGCTGGAGTATATGTATGTATGTATATATATATACATATACAGGACAAGCTTCTTTCAAAATTTCTAATGCACAGCTGTGGGAAAACTAGTCTAACACCTATTTCATTATAACCATGTCCAACAGGGTGCGTATTATAAATGCACTCTACTGTGCAACTCTGGAGCCTCACCTGCAACAAGTTTGCTACACAATTATACGAGTGTTTGATGAATTTCACCTGTTCTTTCAGGTGATCTTTCACAAGGACAATACCCAAATGTTGGTGGTGTTTTTATAAGGTGCTAGTTTGTATAACTCTAGCAATGATTGACTTATTTTTTCTAATTGTAGTGCAACTCTATACTATTCATCCTCCTTTCCATTAGGATCTAGATATATGGGACCATAAGCTTATATAATTTGGGGAACTCTTTTTAAGAGAAATAATAAGAAATTATGAACAAAATTAACTACATGAGTGACTATTTAAATAAAAAATAAATTAAAATCAAATTACACATTTTTTTAAAATCTGGAAAAAAAACCTTAAACATCAACAAAATACAAAACATATTAACATTATTATATTTTACCACACCTGAGATGACCTTAGAGTACTTTTATCCTAAAATTGTTGATTGTATACATTTTCGTTGCCTCTTCTTATGTTAACTGTTTTGTAATATCATATTCTACCGAGAGAAGAGAACATAATTCAAAATTTCTCTTCTAGCTTTGTTGCCTCTTTTTATTCATATTAAGGGCGGTTTAGCAAAAACAATAGCATCATGATTTATTTTTGGCAATGCTATGTTCTTAACTTACTCTTCTGGTTTTTACTCAGGATGTAGTTATTTCCACACAGCCCACGAATGTGCTTTTGAAGACGCTGGACCAGTGGGGCTAGATCCTCAGCACCCACACTGCTCTCCCCACTCTTCCTCTCCCACAGAGCTGGATGCAGAGGTGGGGGTAGGGGGTTAACAGGAAGCAGAGAGGTGGCTGTTGAGAGCCAGGCAAATATGGAAGTAATTTGAACAATCTACCAGCCTCTTTCTTTGTCCAAGACAACAGCAAACCTCACACTTGTTGGAACTTCTGCTTTCTCCTGGCATCTGTGCAAGAAAGTAGACCTAGCCTTGGGTGTAAGCTATGTCAGGTGAAGGTTCCTACAGCTAAAGCTTCCTCAATGTCATGAGTTACTTTTTATACCCATCACAGTTCATTCCCTCTTGTCTTAAAAGAAAATTTGGGTACTTCCTTGATTTTGCAGTTTTATCAGCATATTTTTATTCTTCAGGAGATTGAAGACAATATTTTTGTTCATCAAAGCTATTTTATTCTTGTAAACACAAGAAGGATGGAGTTCGATGATGATATTGTGGGCAGTGGTAGCATCTGAGTCTTGTTCAAAGTCTGTATAATTTTTCTTGATTTCTGGTGTTAAGAGTGATAAAACAAATGACCAAAGGAAAAATTTTATGATCAGAGAAAAGATGACGGGGTCAGTGAAGAACTAAGAAGCCAGAACAATTTCCTACGTTGATAGGATTATGGTTTGGTGTTGACTCCTTCTGAGCATGGGTGGTGTATAAAGTTAATGCTTTCTCGTGTGGGGTTGCTGAAGGAGGTTATTGAGAGGACA
The DNA here is from genome assembly GCF_020826845.1 of Diceros bicornis minor. Taxonomy (NCBI): domain Eukaryota; kingdom Metazoa; phylum Chordata; class Mammalia; order Perissodactyla; family Rhinocerotidae; genus Diceros; species Diceros bicornis. Next base: position 72,695,533 of record NC_080749.1, read on the forward strand.
TAACCACCGGGCACCCGAAAGCTGGACCCAGTCAATCAGAGGCTCCTCAACCCCTGCCCTGTCCTTGGACTGTACATTCCACCCCCCATTCCCATAGCCAGAGCCATTTCAAGGATGCAGCCTTGAGAGTGCCCTGTGTTGTTGAGACCATCTGGACTGAATATGTGACTGAACCCCATCAAGCCCTCTATATAAACTCTTAAGGTTCTGGCGGGCCAGTGTGGAGATCTACTTGCACTGTGGTAGCCCAAAACAAGCCTCATGTGTAAGTTCCCTACTTATTAAGCCTGTCACCTACCAATCTGGAGTGGTCTGCCTCTTTCTTCTGTCTCTCCTTGCCCTCCGTGTACTAGAACCAGTTTCAGATTTTACCCAGGGAACTTCTGAGGTTGTGAAGCAACAAAGGTGCTCTCATAATTTTCCCAAACATTCCTCCACTGGAAAGGTCCCCAAGTACAGTATGGCTTGGGCTCTGTTTCTCATCTGGCTGCCTAATTCAGACCTTGTCCACCCCAGATTCTACACAGAGTGGTACCTTCCAGCTGCTTTCTGCTGATGTCTCCTCTTGCTCTCGCACAGGATTCTTTTAAAATCCAGCCTGGTCCCTGTCTGCAGGGCCCGCTTCTAGCCTTCAGAAAGGAAGCCACACACTCTGATTCCAGCACTTCAGCCCACTTCTGAGGCCACTTCAGCCACGCTCTTTCCTGAATACTTTCAGATGTGAATTGAATACTAGGTTCCTGTGTAACCTAAATTTCATGGGAACTATATCAAATTCTCTCTGGGGTGCTTGTAAAACCAAATGCCACAGCCTAACAACTTTTCTATGAGAAGCTAGCCATCGGCATCTTCAGCCCTTTTTGTCTTTCCATCAAGGTGCGAGGTGTTGGTCTAAGAATCTCAAAAGAATCTCAATTTATTCGTTGGTAAATTTGTTTGATAGTTACTCAAGTCTTCTATATCCTTATTGATTTTCTGTCTACTTGTTCTATTAATAATTGTTAGAATTATTGAATCTTTGAATATATTGTGAATTTGTCTATTTCTCCTTCCAGTTCTGACAAGTTTTTCTCCAAGTATTTTGAACTCTATTATTAAGTGCAAAAACACAGGATTGTTATGCTCTCTCGATTCAATGTCTCCTTTATAAATAAGAAACAAGCTCATTCTATTATTATATCTAGTAATTTTTTTTGTATGTATTCTTTGTGATGACCAGTGTCTTATAATAATATAATACTCCAGTAGTTTTCTTTTTTAAAATAAACTTGTTATTTGGAATAATTTTAGATTTACCAAAAATTCACAAAGACAATACAGACTGTTCCTCTATACTCTTCACTCAGCTTCCTTAATGTTAAGATCTTACTTTACTGTGGTACATTTGTCAAAACTAAGAAATCAATACTGGTTCACTACTATTAACTAAACTCCAAACATTTTTGGATTTTACCAATTTCACAAGTAATGCCATTTCTCTATTCCAGGATGCAATCCAGGACACCACATCGCATTTAGTTACGTCTCCTTTTCTCCTCAGGTCTGTGACAGTTTCTTAGTCTTTCATTGTTTTTCATGATCCTGACTGTTTTGAAGACAGTTCAGTCATTTTGTAAAATATCTCTCAGTTTGTGTTTCTTTGATGATCTTTTTATGTTTAGACAGATTTGGGGGAAGAAGATCACAGAGGTAAAGTGCCCTCTCATCACATCCTATCAGATGGGTACAAAAATATCAACATGACATCACCAGTGATGTTAACCTTTATCACATCCTTCAGGTAGTGTTGAGGTATGTCTATCAGGTCTATTCACTCTAAAGTTACTGTCTTTCCTTTTCTATACTCTATTCTTTGGAAGTGAATCACTAAGTCCAGCCCACGCTTAGGTGGGATGGGGAGTGGAGTGGGTGATTAAACTTCATCTCCTGGAGAGGAGACAATCTCGTTATGTTCCTTGGAAATCTTCTCTAAGGAAGATTTTTCTTTTTTTCTGTCTTTATTCATGTAGTCAATCATTTATTTATATCAGGATGGACTCATACATTTATTTTATACTTTGTATTACAATCAATACTCTGTTATTTATTGCGTTGCTTAATTTGTTTTTCTTTTCCTACGTTCATAAAAGAAAACTTAAATATCGATTTCAAGTCTTTCTTCTTTCCTAACATAAGCAGTTCATGTTATAGTTATCTTTATATCTTTTAAAGCAAGTTTTCTACTTGTTCCATGTATTTTTTGTTCCTTCTTTGCTCTTTCCTTGACTTGTTTTGAATAAATCGAGTTTTTTTAAATAATCAATTTCATCGTCACTGTTGACTTTTTAGATTTTTTTTCAATGTTTGCTTTAGATTTTACAGTACACATCAGTAATTTTTCACAGTCTACCCACAACTTCATGCGTAGTATTAGAAAAACAGTATATGCTTACATTTCCCTATCCAAGTATTTTGCAATAGTTTTCATGCCTTTTCATTCTACACATTATAAACCCCACATTTTATTGTTATTTACTCAATTATCTTTAAAAGGGGTTTAAAAATAAAATGCCTATTATATTTACCCACATATTTTCCATTTTGGAGTTCTTTATTTCTTCTCCCTCTGGCTATTTTTCAACAATTTAATTATGACATGCCTTGATGGGGTTTTATTTTTCCTCTGCTTGGATTTAATTGACTTTCTTCTATCTGTGGGATAGATTTCAACAGATTTTGAAAATTTCTGGCCATTATTTCTTTAGGTAATTTACTATTATTTCCTCTCTCTTTTCTGCTTCTAATGGTCCAGTTACATGAATACTTTACTGCTCCATATTTCACTGGTTGTGGAAGCTATATTCATTTGCATTTAGTCTTTTTCTTGTCATGCTTCATTTTGTATAAATTCTACTGCCATCTCTCTATGTTCACTGGTCTTTTCTTCTGCAGTGTTTAATCTTCTTTTAATATCATATAATGCATTTTTCATTTCAGATATTCTCCTTTTCATATCTAGAAGCTCCATTTGGTCTTTTTAAAATTTACCATTTCTCTCCTAATTATGTATATATTTTCCTTTACCTCTTTGACTCTACCTATGAAATTTATTATGTCTCCTCATTTCTTCATCCTCATCATTTCTGGGTTATTCCTATTGATTACTATTATTTTTATTCCTGATCATGAGTCATAATTTCCCTTTCCTTGCATATTAACAATTTTTTGATTGAATTTCAGATATTGGAATTTTACATTGTTGGCTGCAGGCGTTTGCTGTATCCATTTAAAGAGTATTGAATTTTATTCTAGTACATAGTTCAGTTACTTGGAGATTTATTTGATCTTTTTAAGGCTTGCTTTTAAGGTTTTGTTTTTGTTTTATTAGTGGTTCCAGAGCAGCATTTATTCTGCGTCTAATTTAACCCCTTTCTGAAGGCATACTCCTGAGGACTCGACCCAGTGCCCCATATATTTCAAGATCTCTACACTCTAGGAACACAGATTATTCTCAGCCTTGTTTCACCTCTGAGAATTGTTCATCCTACTGCTTTCTGGTGGTTCTTTGCCCAGCTGTGAGGGTTTCCTCTCTCACTTGTTCACCTCAGGACTCAGCTAACACCATCAGCAACCCCTCCAGAAGGTTTCTAGAGCTCTTTCACTGTGCAGCACTGTCTTTTTTGTTACTTTGCCATACAAATTCTCAGCATCACTCGAGTCTGGTCTCTTTCTCCTCAACCCAGGTGAGACCACAGGGCTGTGTTTTAGTTCTCCCTACCTGTGCTGTGGTCTGGAAACCACCTGCAGGCAATAAACTGGGCAAGATTAGTGTCCACTTTATTTGTTTCTCTTCTCTCAGGTATCATACTCTTATAGTTTCTTTTGTCTAAAATTAGCAAATCATTGCTGCGTATATTTTATCTAGTTGGCTATTTGTTTATGAGGGTGCACTAATTCCTATAGTAGTTAATCATTCATGGGTGAAAGCAGAAGTTATATCCAGTTCATCAATTTCTAACAAATAGTTTATTTAAAAATAAAAAATAATTTTTTAAATTACAAATTCATCTAACCAGCCAAATAGGCAAGACAACGCAAAACTAAACTTTATAAAAATATTTGGATAAAATTAAATATTGTGTCATATTGTACCAAAGAGTGTTTTATCACTTATATTTATATTAAGTAAATATTTTTAATTAACACCTTTTCACTGTAATTTGCTTAAAGCAAACTAACCATCATAAATGAATAACAGAGCCCATGTAGACAGTTTTCTTAGCATTTTAGTTAGCCTGCTTATATTCTTTCAAAATTATTTTTGCACACAGGAACATAAGGGGAATTGCAAATGTATGTATTTCTAGAAATTGTCCTACTCTTATAATATTTGTCTTTATTTCTGGATGGCATACAACAAAATAATTTAGAAATGTAAGAATTTTAAAAGTCAGTAACATCCACTAATATTGAAATTTTTATTTGTGGTTTGTGTATGTGTGTGGTCTTCAACGTGTCTAAGGTTTTGATAAGAAGTTATACTTTCCCATATGGTCTCTACACATTTCAAAACATCTGTTTTCTTTCTAAATGATAATTTTCCCATGTCTTAGTCCATTTGGATTGCTAAAATACCATACACTGGGTGGCTTATAAACAAGAAGCATTTATTTCTCACAGTCCTGGAAGCTGGGAAGTCAAGGTCTTGGCATCTGCAGATTTCGCAGATTTGGTGTCCCCTGAGGGCCCACAACCTAGAAGGCTGTGTTTTCATCTCTGCAATCTCACAGCAAGGGAGCTTTCTCTGGTCTCTTTTGTGAGGGCACTGATCTCATTCATGAGGGTTCTGCCCTCGTGGCCTAATCACCTCTCAAAGGTTCCACCTCTTATTGCCATCACCTTGGGGGTTAGGACTTCAACATATGAATTTCGGGGGGGACACAAACATTCAGACCATAGTAATCTCTAAGAATATAACTTGAAACTAGCTCCCTTTTTGTTGTGGTGGTAAATTTAAGGTATACAACCCATTGATGTGGTAAACATACATTGCAACATGACTACCACCATAGCATTACCTAACACTTCCAATCTGTCACAAAATTACCATTTGTTTTTTGTGGTGAGAACATTTATTTACTCTCTTAGCAACTTTCCAGTACATAATACAATATTATTAGCTATAATCACCATGCTGTACATTAGATCCCTAGAACTTGTTAATCTTATAACTGGAAGTTTGTACCCTTTGACTAATATCTCCCCACTATCCCGCACTCCCTACCCCTGGTAACCACCACTCTACTCTCTATATCTATGATAGTTCTTTTTTTAATTACAAAAAATAATAATCATTGGGCTTGCCTGGTGGCATAGTGGTTACGTTTGGCATGCTCTGCTTTGGAGGCCGGGGTTCGCAGGTTCGGATCCGGGTGTGGACCTACACCACTCATCAAGCCATGCTGTGGCGGAGACTCACATACAAAATAGAGGAGGATGGGCACAGATGTTAGCTCAGGGCCACTCTTCCTCAAGCAAAAAGAGGAAGATTGGCAATAGGCCAATAGATTGGCTCAGGGCCAATCTTCCTCACCCCACAAAAAAATAGTAAAATAATAATAATAATCATTGAAGAAATTTCCCATTTTTGTTTAAGTAATGACTTCTTTAAAAATTCAAAAATATCCAATGTTATGGAGATGTTCCATGATTGAATGTAGTCTATTACATCCTAACATATATAAAAGCTTCTGTCTCCTTGTTTACAAGTAACAAATTCTGAGACACTACATTGCTAGCCATAGTACATTTCAAAGTTCAACATGATCTCTGAAAATTTCTGGGAAACCAGACTGCAAAAAGGATTTTCTTAGAACTTTTACCATTCTTATCTTTATCCCCAAGAAAGAGGGCAATAGGGCCTTCCTGCTTTTCAGATCCTATGGAAGTGTTCTGTGGCGGCCTGCCCAGAAGATTACAGACAACATGTACAAAGGTGAAATTTATAACTTCTGCCAGGACAGAGTGCTCCAGGAAGAAATCTCTTTGCTCCTTAAGCAGGGGTGACTATTTCCACCACTGTGTTTCCAAAACATCATTTCTATGACTAGTATCCTCATTCACTAAACTATGTTCCTTCTAGTAATGAAGCTATGATATACTACAGTGGTGGTTTCCAGATAATTTTTTTTGTCAAGATTCAGAAAAAAACGAACTGCCCCACATTATCCTCTTCCTCTTGGCAAATTAAAGAAATCTGTTCACATTGCCACAATGTGTGCTTATGGAATTTCTTATTATTTCAAAAGGGGTTCCCAAAGTTTTGGGAAGAAAATACATATTCAGTAAAACTATAGCTTGTGAAGAAAAAAGGAATAAAGCCTATACAAAAACTTCTCACTCACAATACTTTTTGGATTAACTTTGTACAGTCCCTGCATTGTAGGGAATAGGTAAACACATCTCTCATAGTGGTTTTCTTTAGGTATTCTAGCCGAAAAAGCATAAGTAAAATGTTCAAAATAGGTTTCTTCATTGTTTGTCAGAAGTAAGCTAAAGTACAGAATTTTGTGATATATTGATAGAAATATCTGTGGATCAAAACCTGATTAATATTATGTAGAGTAATCATGGAAGATAATTTTATTCTTTATTTAACCAATAATTCTGATCAATGTTAACATGTCTTAGACATTTATAACTCAGATTATCCAAGACTTCTCCTATAGACGCAGATTTGGAAGGACAAATATAGGAGAGGCTATCCTGGGAAAATGATCACTCTGTGTGTTATAATATGGTTCCATATCCAAACTTTGAAGTCGAACCTATGACTCTAGTGAGCTGAGCTGAACTCTGCAAGCCTCAAGTGCTGTTTTTTCCTAAGCAAGGAAACCCTAAGTTGCCTAGGACAAATGTGGGCTGAGATGACTCTGGTCCCTTCCTCTAGTCTCCATCCTAAACTGGAAGACAATATATAATTGTGATTTGAAATTTTTTTCTGTTGCTTATAAAAGGGAAATTGAAGAAACAAAATAAAATAGTTATAACTCTGAAACAAGGAACATAGAATATGATATTATTAATTTTATTTGCTTTTTAGCTGTTGCTCATTTCAAAATAGATGTTCCTGTGGAAAAAGAAATACTCTTTGCAAAGTCAGTTGATGAAAATGAATTACAGCATTTCACAGATGTTTTCCCTTTAAAATGGAATGTTATGATGGTGCTAAAACTTTTTATCACCATTACTGTAATTTGCATACCATTACTGGTGATGTTTATATTTTGAGAAGTTGAAATGTTTTTGAGCTCATCATAACCTAGTACTAATGATTCTCAATACATCTGTGGAAAACCAACATCTAGGCAGTTTTCTCCAGCTCAATCATCTTTGATGAGTTTGTACTGTCTTCCAAAATATTCAACTAGGGTTTTGTATTACTTAAAGATTCTGCTTTATGTATACACAATCTGAAACTTAAACTGAAGGTAACAAATCAAAATTATGTGGCAGTATATGAATACACTTGAATTCTGTCATCTGTTTTAATAAAAGCATTTTAGTGGACTTATGCTATATTTTCAGAATAGATCATTTTAATTCTGGATTCATAGGGAACTGATGCTTTGTTTGCAAACAATGAAGTGAATTAGCCTTAATTTAGAGTCTGAGGTTTAGAAAAAAATCTAAATGCTGCAGGTGCCAATAAAAAAAGACTCTAAAGGAAATAATTTCAAATGTAAAATATTTCAGGAAAGAAATAATCAGTAAAATTGATGTGGAAATTAAAGAGTGAAAACTAAAGGTAATAAACAATTAACAGATGTGAGTATTTTTTTATGAATAACCATAAAGTGGAACCAGAGCTCTCAGAGCATAGTTTCATCATCCATTATCTTCAAAATAAGGATAATTTTCAAATGCCTCTGAACTATTCTGAGTGCAACTACATTTTCAGTTTCCTATTTTCCACATAATCATGAAAATGTCTTACGATTAACCACGCACATAAAAGTAATGCTAAAATTATCCAAGCAGTAGCTTGCATTAGACAGCATTTCCTGTATAAACAAAGTTTCAATTGCGTGAACTTTCCATTTTAGTACCATGAGTCTGTATTTGATTAGCTTCAAGCAAAATAAAAACTCTAGCTTAAACAACTTAAATGTGAATTACTTTTCATGTAAAAAAGTTCAGAAGTGGGCAGTCCAGGGCTAGTATGACAACCGCCCAATGGCATGAAGGACCCAAGCTCACATCTCTCTGCTTTTTATACGCAGTATATTGTTTCCATTGTTTCTTAAGGTCACCTCATGGTTGAATAAGAAGCTGTTGCCGCAGCAGTTATACCCCATTTTCGGAAAGAAGGAAACGGAAGAGTACATGCCCTCTTCTCTTTAACAAGATTTCGTAAGAGTCCAACATAGCATTTTCCTTTACATTTTACAGGTCAGAATGGAATCTCATCATCACACTCAGCTGCAAAGGTTGTTGAGAAATAAGCAAGAATAAAAATTGGAGTTCTGATACTAAAGATGAAAGGGAGAGTGGACGTGGGATTTCAACTAATAGTCTCTGCACAGAACATATTTGATTTTATTATTCAGGGTCAAAATTTTGGGGCTGGAATATTGGTGAACTGACTCCATAGTGTCAGATCTAGAGTCAAAATCTAGAGTGCTATGACAAAGTAATAATGTTGACTCTAGACTTCCTTAAGTGCCAAATCACACCCCACAGGCCCCACCTACAAATATTTTCACATTAGGAATTAGGATTTAGTGTACTAATTTTGGAGGGACACAAACATTCAGTCTATAATAGTCATTTAGTAATTATAAATGACTTTGGTTTTACTCATCAGAATAATGCCCTACACACTGAAACCTGCATTGTTTTATTATTTGCCATCGAGCTGTTGTTGCTGTATATCTTAAAGTCCCCCAATAATTTTGTAGGATGCTACTCAATCTTCAGGGCTTGTTTGTTTGTTTGGTTGGTTGTTTTATCTAAAGAGGAAAAATAATTCCTTGTTTTTTGTTTGTTTGTTTGTTTTCTAATCCTAAGATTTATGGGGGGACTGTGAAAATGGCAGAGCGAGTATTATGAAATTTATTTTTGTATGTTCTACGCTTAACACACTATTAGTCTCATAATAGACTCATGTTTTCTTATTGAAATAATGGGGAAAATCCTCTTGTAATGGTAGTGCATACTATTATATATACATTGAATGACAAGCAATAGGGATGGGCTACATCTCAGGGCTAGAAGTTGAGGCAAGAATATTGAGGATACGTTTTGTTGCTTAAAGTAAAGTTGGACAGGTCCTACTAAGATAGGAAGAAGATATTTCAGCAAAATATCCTCAGAATTTTAAATTAAGAGAAGTTTTTAGTGGAAAGACATTACGTAAATGTTATCCAACACAGGCAGAAATAAAAATTCCTTAATGTTTAGGACTGTAGTTTCATGAAATTTATTTCCAGTCGATGTCATAAGCATAAAGAGTTCATTTTGTCATTATTTCAACTTTCCATTAAAAAAACTTAAAATATCAATATATCTACTTTCTATGTGATTATATAACAGTAGTAATGAAAGTTAGCAGGGGTTGCCAGCTACTACTATATCAGTATTTTTTGGTAATTGGACTTATCGCAAAGCAATCTGTTTGGGCTACTTATTATCTTTATCCTTACAACTTTGACTACATTATGTGTTCCTAAAACTGGAGGAAATTTCAAAAGTTGTACACAGCAATTACTGCAAGTGTCTCTGATGAATCCATTAGCAACCACTGAAATCATGGCCATACTAAAACTTTATTTTTTTTAAGGAAAGCACACCTAGTTGTAACATATTTTCCCCCAAACTATATGTGCCTCAACTGTCATTCAGACAGACTCCTTACCATTGAATTTGATGAGGTATATAAAGCTTTTTCAAAAAGCATTTGATTGACAGGGAAGTTTGTTATACATAAACCTGGCACTACAGTTGAGTGTAACAAGGGTTTTGACTGACAGATTAACAACTGAACTATCCATCCAGAATATGTGTTGCTTTACAATGTCTCCAAAATTGAATAAAGGATTTCAGGATTCTAATCCCTACAAAAAAAAAAAAAAGTAGGCTTTTCTTTTTGAGGAAGGTAATAGATTAAAGTCAGAAGAAAAAATACATAAAATTACGAAATCGAGAAGGAACTATTTTGATCAGACTAGTTTGGAAAATCAATCTTATATTGCTCAATATTTTCAGCTGCAGAAAAACCACATAAATTATCATTGTATAAAAGCTAAAGAAAACAAATCAAAACATCAAAAAAATAGCTGCCAAATAAATGAAAAAGAAACAATTATGATTCTATCTAGATTTTTAATATAATAATTTATTTTTGTGATTTATTAGTAATCACCTCATTTTAGTTATAGTTCAGATTTTGGTTATAAAAATGATGTACACATGTTTATAATTGCACTTCTTAAATTTTGGTACTAAGTTCTAGTAAATATAAACAAAAACAAAGATAGGCTTCACTCAAATTCATCTCTGTATAGGCAGAAAAAAAAAAGGACCAAAAATCTGATTATTCAAGGTATCCATCCCAGTTCCCTGGATAGGAATAGGAGCTCATTAAATAATTTTTAAAGGAATGAATGAGACTTTGTATCTTAAGCAGGAAAAAAAAAAACCCAAAATAAACAAAAAACTTAACATGTGACTGAAAAGCAGCCAATGAAAGAGAAGGAGCTATCAGCCAAATAAAAGAATAAAGAGCTCTATCGTTATATTTATATAAAAAATTTTCTCACAAACCCTGTCAACGCTATCCAGAAGCAAGACAAATAAACTTTCCCTCTCGTTTGCTCACTGATCCAAAGCTGTTCTTTCTTTTTTCCTTTGTTTTCATTCCTTAAGAAATTCACCAATATGTAGATTTTATCTTAATTTATGGAATTAAAATATTTACCCTTATAAGGACATTGGGAAGGAGTAGGGTGACTGTGACATTGTGTTCCAACACCCTCCGGGACAGGGGGATGAACGTGCACTTTCGGGAACTCCTACCGCGCGAAGGGAGGTCACGCGTGTTCCCTCCAGTCCCTCCTCTGTCTCCCCACAGACAGACAGCACTGTGTTCTGTGGGTGCTGTTGCTGGGTGCAGGCTTCTTCCAGGCTCGTGGTCTCTCCAGTCTCCTATCACACCGTCCCTTCCGTTTGTGTGGTGACATCAGCTTCCCTCTGCTACCAATCTCTGGAGAGTTTGCCACCCCTTGTCTGTTTCATGTCACTCTGCCCGCGTCTCTGTAAATAGACCCTTCGTTAAACTCTCCTCATTAAACGCCTGGAGGCAGCCATCTACATCTCCCTAAGACCAGTCTGAACAATTTTTGACATACGTATTTCCTGAAATGCTTAGTATCGATGATTATTGATATGGATGATATGGACGATTTCTCACCTGTGTCTCACTTCTCTCTCTAACAACTACAAAGATAGCACTTATTTTCCCATGTGTGATGAAATAATCAAATACGTATTTTGAAAGAAAGCTAGAAATGACAAAAAGAATAAACAATTTCTCTGGGGATTGATAGGAAAAAAATCATGCACTATTCTTCTAAGAATAATGCCATAGTTGTCAAATAAATTATTCAGTAAAATATATGTACTATGATACAGCAAATTTTACAAGACTTAAAATCTCTCTAATTCCAGAAAAAGAAGGTAAGAAGGTGGATATTTAGTGTTTGTCTGCATGGGGTATGTGTGAACATGTGTGAGTGGGTATAGAAAGATGTTAATACTAATAATTCAATGCAGTGTGTTAAAAATTCTACTTTCATGAAAATTTCAAATCATTTGATTGTTAAAAGAGGGATAAAGGTTTGATATATTGCAGAAGCATTAATGATGAATTGAGTAATTTAATTATTGAAATTCATTGAAACCTGTGATGAAGGATATATCAAATTTTAAACTAGTTTATAAGAAATAATAAAATAGAATTGTGTTTTTAGTTCCCCACATAGCATTTATTTTTAAAATTTCTGTTATATGAGAGTGTCTAAATTTCCTATAAGTCTTCATAGTATTTTAAAGATTATTTTCTTCATAGGTAAGAGATCTTCACCTTTGAAGAGAGACAAGTTATGAACTAGAAAATTCTATTCTGTCTATTCCACCTATTTCACAGCAACAGATGCAGAAATATATTTTGAGTTAATTTTGCTTATCAAGTTCCCAATTTTTCCACATAGATATTCCTGATAAGTAGGTTTTATGTCAATGAGACATATACTTTTAGGAGTCTTAGGAGGGCAAAGGAGATGGAATCTTAAGTGGAGTATTTATATTGCGTGCTAAACATTGATGTTGGTCATTAAATAATTGCTACAACTCTCAATTTTTAAAATTCTACTCCTACAAATTTCAGTTTTAGAAAATATTGAAATTTTTATAGTAACTGGGAATATATTATCATGAGATTAAATTAAATACTCAAAGTATTTATATAGTAAGAGTTTTAAGAAGCAGAAATGGACAGATCATCATGGCTGTTAAGAGCTCACGCCTTAGGAATGTTGATATCAGGCAGCAGGTTATGGTTTTGTAGCTTTACGTGGTTTACTTTGATAAATCCTTCGGAATGAGACAGAGCAGAGAGCTCTTCTAGTTTAAAAGGGACAAAAGTCAGTGGTTGGACATCAGAATTGTTTCTGTGGAAGATGGCCTCCAGCCTTTTTTTGCCTCTTATCTACAGTACCTAATCCTGCACCACAGAGCTTCTCGAGTCCATGGTTTTCTACATCATTTCTAGGCATCAAAGTCACCTCAAGTGCTGCTCCTTCAAATGCAATGTGCACAGCGATCACCCGAGGAAGTCGTTATGACACAGATTCTGACTCGGTAGGTCTGGAGCGTGGGTTAGGATTTCGAATTTCTGAAAAATTCCCAAGCGAGGCTGGTGCTGCCAGTCTACAGATCACATCACGTCACATGGTAAAGACAGAGCATCTGTAAAAAAAGACTGTGGACCACCCCGGCAGAACTCTGATGCCGATCCTCTATGAGTGGGCTAGAGCACCTTTATTTTGAGGTCTTCTTACTTCAGCCAGTCTGCCTTCTATTTGAAAATTAAAGCCTCAGATTCTCTGAATAAAAATTAGAGTTCTAGCTCCTTTTTGTTACCTGAGTTTCCAACTACCTACTCGTAGCATTGCCTCAGTTAGGCCAGAAAATTTAAAAAGTGTCACAGAAAGCATAACTTGTACATTTTTCTGAACACAATAGATAATAGTCTCCAGGAATCAGACAGCATAAATTTTAATACAGGAAAATCTCACACAGAGTTGTCTGCAATTTTAATGCTCACACGTTTAGGTAGGTATCTAAACATCAAGGTTACCTTAAGGATTATATAAATAGAATAAATGCTGACTAGCTCTTTAGAGCAATAAATGATTGTTTTAAAAATTTTTCCAGATTTTATATATATATGATTTATTCCTTAATTACTGACAAAAATAATTTACATATTGGAAAATATAACCAATAATATGTTTCCTTTGTTCAAATGATGCATAAAAATGGAAATTCATGAGGAAGAAAAGCAGAAGAAAAACTTTTAAGTATTTTCTAAAATAATTAGCAACAATTGAATATTACTGAACTGTGGTTGATAGTAGTATGCAGTGTTTTTTGTTTTTGTGTTTTTTTGTGTGTGTGTGTGAGGAAGATTAACCCTGAGCTAACATCCGTCGCCAACCCTCCTCTTTTTGCTGAGGAAGATTGTTCCTGGGCTAACATCTTTGCCCATCTTCCTCTACTTTATATGGGACGCTGCCACAGCATGGCTTGACAAGTGGTGTGCTGGTGTGCACCGAGGATCTGAACCTGCGAACCCCAAGCCACCGCAGCGGAGCACACGCACTTAACCGCTACAACACCGAGCCGGCCTCAGGAGTATGTGTTTTAATGTAGCTCTGCCATCATTCATTCATTCATCCATTCATTCAGCATAGAGTATACAGTATCTATTTTGTGCCAGGCACTGTTTTAAATAGTGATAATTAAGGGCCAATCAAACAAGCAAAATCTCTGCTCTCATGGACCTTATATTCTACTGGAAGAAGCTAACGACAAACCAAAAATAAGTAATAGTTAATTTTATTTTATAAGGTGGAAAATGTTATAAAAAATAAAATAGTGGAAGCCATTAGAAAAATGTAAGAGTTGTTATCTTTTTGAACTGGTGATGAGTGAGTAGAAAAAAGAATGAAGTGAGGGCGAGGGGTATGTAAGTGTCCAGGGAAAGTCCTTCTAGGCAGATGAAGCCGCCAGAGTGGAGGCTCTGGATCAGGACATCCCTGGAGCGCTTGAAATGAGAAAAGAAAAGCAGGTGTAGGCGGGTAGGAGGAGGGGGTAGGCGGGTAGGGGTAGGTGGAGGGGAGGTGGGGATGGATTATATCAGGTCTTAGGTCATGAAAAATATTTTGCTTTCGCTCTGAAGCTATTGGAAGATTTTAAACAGGGTTTTTAAAGGACCACCTGCCTTCTGTGTGGAAAATAAAATGAAGGAGAAGAATAAGGAAAGCAAGGAAACAAGCTAGAAGGCTGTTATAAAAAAATAATAACACAGGGGAGAGAGGGTATATCTTGTAATAGAGCACAGTGTGAGGGTGGTTGTTGAGAAATATTCAGGATTATGACATTTTGAAAAATGCCGGATTTGATTTTTACTGTGAGAGATGAGAGATGACTAATCATCAGTAGCTTTTCATAAACCCTTACCAGAAAAGAACATTTTAATAGCTATCTGTTGCACAGGCATGTAGTTTGCATAATTAAAAATATAGACTATGACAGAAGTTATACACACTTGCTATTTTAAAGCATTTTTAAGAGTAATTTAAATATTTCTTTTTCAGAAAATTGTGAAAGAAAGTGGACTTTCTATATTATATTTTGATTTGATAATGTTTCTAACATAACACTATCTGATTTTATCTGCACAACTTATGTAGGTAGGAAAATAATTTTCCTCCTAAACTTCAAGAATATATGGGCAGGGTTTTTACCTGGTTGTTTTAATTATAATAAGATGAGTCAAGTCAAAATTACTGAGTTAAATATCCCAAGATTGATGAGTGTTTTCAAATACAATTTCCTTTGGCAAATACAGTTTCAATTTTAAGTGAACACAAATACTATACTTTACCACAAACATTTTTACAAATGTAATTTCATATAACAAACATTTTGAATATCAGATTTACAAAATTTGAATATTACAAAAAAGGACTCTGTCATTTTTATTAAACAACATTAGAACAAAATTCAATGTTATGATGACAAGATTCAGAGCAACTATACCTCTAACTTAAACTTTTCTCCGAAAACAGTTATCTAAATATTCACTATCTTAATTATTATTTTTCTCTAAACAAAGGCAATGGGATACCATGTTCTTGTAGTGCAAAAGTTCATCTTAACAGCTTTATTTAACATTTTTCTCAAGATTTTCTCATTTACTGCCAGTTGAAACTTATTGCCCTGAATTCAACATATTTTAATTAAGGCTGAAACAAGGAATCTGACCCTCATAGTAATTGAGTTCCGCAAATGAATTCATCTTTGAGCTCAAAACCATGAAGAATAGAGGAGAAGGGGAAGCAGATATTAATCAAGTAAAGGAAAGCAATGGAAACCAGAACCGTGTTCTTAGTAGTTATATTCCTCATTTTATGTAGTTACTGAGAGATACTCGGGAATATGTTTCATAAGAAGTCTCTTGACAACACTTATGTTTAAGATAGAAGGTATAAATCTCAATCCACAAAGACAGAAATAAAAGAAATAGAACATTCTTCAATTTTCAACATCTCTTTGTTATTTCTATTTGGAGACCCCATTTCAGCGGCAGAAACTTGATCTCAGTCAATACAAAATCTTTACATTTCTCTGAATACTTTTATCAACTACCAGGACACTGACATCCTGTCAAAGAATTGAGTGAGAGCCTTTCTGGTCCACCAACCATCCCTCCCTGCACGTGGGCATTGAGAAGACTCCCAGTCCAGTTTCTGTGGTTGCTCCAGAAAGCTCTGATACACACAAAATGAGATCTTTAATCAACATATACAATTTTTGCATGGTCTTTCAGTAATTCTCATAAATTTATGACTCTCATTCTTTCGTTTTATCATGATTTCCTTTATACTGACACCATGGAATCGTGCTATTGTGTGCAATTTGCTAATGTAGCATAACGAAAAAAAATTCTCACAACATCGTCTAATTTCTCATTCACGTATCCATAATTAGGGGATAAACCTATAATGCCTGTTGTTGTTATCTATTAAAAACACAACTTTAAGACAATTCCTTCTCAAATGATGACTGATACTTTGCCTGTTCATTTATTCTCTACAGCACAAGGAGAGATTTTTCTCCATGTCCCCCACTGTCACTTTTAGCTAGGACCTTTAATATCACAACCACCAACTGATCTCTGTGACAAGACTTTGGAACCTAGATCACAATTTTCCTCCCCATTCTTATTCTCTAGTCAGTTCAACGCCTGTGTTGATGGCCTCTCTGACACCCCTAAATGAGCGGCTTTGTAGCCTATTCTTCAGTCTCAACACCCCTAATTAATGGGCACAAATTGAACCCGATCATCGTTCAGAACTACTCCAACTTCCAAGATTTTAAATTCACTCTTGCATGTTAAGCTTTCTTCCAAGGGAACATCATCCACCACAAACTCTTTAATTATAATGTCCGTATGAATAAATCTGAAACCCACATATATGTTCTTATCCTTTCTCCTCCTCAATCAAGACATCTATTTTCTGGATTTATCAGGAATAGCACTGGTAATCTAAAACACAACTGATTACCTTTCTTATCAAAATTCCTTCTCTATTTTTTCCCTATATTTGTTGTTTCCTACCATATTTTCAGTCACAAGCGTAAGAACTTTTTGAAATACTTCTAACTTTCAATGCACTCTCGGTATTTTTCTCTACTCTACATTTACACTGAAATGAAAGAGGTTTTTTTCTCTATATTTTTCTAGTTCAGGACCTCATCTTCCATATTCTAGACAATTACAAACATTTTCTAACTTTTCACCTATTTTCAGTTTCTTTTCTCTATACATTTTCCCACACATTGCTATCATAGTTGTCTTTCAAAACATAGCTAAATCCCACCATACTGCTCTCAAAAAGACAATGAGTGCTTCCCCTTGCCGTTAGAATAAATTCCAATTCCTTATGAGATTCGAAGCACTCACTGATCTACATCCTTCATTAATACGCTACAACCTCAAATCCCCCAGAATATTTCTCTTAACGTTTTAATTTCTAACCTTCATAAACTTATTTGTGATCCTCACTTAGACTACTATTCCCTTTCCCACAGCATTGTCACAGACCATCTCAGTAAGTCTGTCACCTTGAATTAGACACACACATGCACATGCACACATAAAATTAGGCTTTTTGAAAGAAGTGTGCGGAATGGCTCTTGTAATAGTCTAAATTACAGACTACCTATCACATCCATCTGCATATTTTAAAATAACAAGACTTTTTTTTTTTTTTTGTGAGGAAGATCAGCCCTGAGCTAACATCCGTGCTAATCCTCCTCTTTTTGCTGAGGAAGACCGGCTCTGAGCTAACATCTATTGCCAATCCTCCTCCTTTTTTTCCCCAAAGCCCCAGGAGATAGTTGTATGTCATAGTTGCACATCCTTCTAGTTGCTGTATGTGGGACGCGGCCTCAGCATGGCTGGAGAAGCAGTGCGTCAGTGCGCTCCCGGGATCCGAACCCCGGCCGCCAGGAGCAGAGCACCCACACTTAACCGCTAAGCCACGGGGCTGGTCCCAAAATAGCAAGACTTTTAATAGAAGCTAATTAAGAAAGAGAAGAGACTTAAAAAGTTAGGTGTTATGAAGAACAAAAAAAACATTGAGCTGCCATCTTAGTGCCCCCACTCCCCAGCCTCTGGTCACATGATATCACACTTTACAGCCAGGCATCTGCCCTCTAGGGGTGGTTGTGGTCTACTCTTGCTGAAGATGCAGTGCTACAGTTCCTTCTGGAACAAGACCAAACTGCAGCTGCCTCAAAGACTGTTGTTAGGGGTGAGGTTTTTGGGATGGGGAAGCAAAGAAAAGGGACTGAGTTCCAGGAACCATCATAACAACATGCATGTTATGAAAAGTTCAGTAGCCTTGATCTGTGACTAAAACTCAAATTTTTCTTAGAGTCCCTTCCCTTTTCTAGTTCTTTCTGCAACAGTGCAAGACTATCCATAACGTTAGTACTTCCCATTGGTTTAATTCTCCCAAAATCCCTGTCAGAAAAATGTAAGTCAAATTATCATTGTTTCAAATATTGTATCATACTTAGGGAGACATTTTCTTAACTAAGACATTCTTTTCTGTAGGTTCAGATTATTTGTATAAACCAAACATATCAAAACCCTAAACATGGGCAGTTTTCAGGATCCATACCCTTGGGAGAAATTTGTATGAATAGGCTTCAGAACCAAAAAAAATCATTTCACTGACATTTTGCTTTTATCATCTCTCCTCCAGTGGCTAAAATAAATAAACAAACAAATAAATAAAAATGAGAAATCTTAGTTTATCTAATCTTAGATACATTCATCGCTGTGTTTGGTGAAGCATAGATTAAATCTCAATAGATTAAAACATTTGAATCATTAGATTATGTTGCAGTGAATTCTGAGATAGATAATCAAAGGAATACTTCTGTCGAAATTCCACAACGTATGAAATGGAGATTTCAAAATGAAATTAGATCAGTACAGCTTATATTTATCATTCAATGAGAAAATCAATGGTTACCTATCTCTGACAGTAGGAGAAGCGAGGAGACACAAAATTTGTATGTGAATTAAAATTTACTAAATTCTGTAACATATTTTTAGCTGATCATCTTGACTCCCTTCTCTCATTGAAGCATGACATATATATACCACTAGGAGAAAGATGTTGTACAGTATATAGACAGATAGAATGACATACACAGAAAGACGAGAGGAGAGAACCTCTGGGGAGGATACATATTCTAATATTTAAAAAAAAAACATAAAAATATATAAAGAATAAAAAAGTAGATTGTTGTATTTCTTAGTTATAATAGTACTTTGAAACTGTATTTCTAGTATGTCATGTGGAATTTACCACTTGTAAGTTTTCTTACAAATGCCAACAGCCATATGGGGCTATCTAAATTTAAATTAAATTCATTAAGATTAAATAAAATTGAAAATTCAGTTCCTTCATCACACTAGCAACATTTCGAGTGCCCAATAGCCGCATGTGACTAGTGGCTACAATACTGCACAGCCGTGGACAGTATTTGTAAAGACCATTAGGAGCTGCAGAATTCCTGAAAGCCATTGAATTATTGCACTTGAAGCAAGTTCTCACATTTTTTTAATTGAAAAAACTTGTATTGGGAGACTTTTCTAATTTAAGTCTAGTAGGAAAAGGACAAACTTTATTCATTTAAAAAGAAAGTTTCACTAATGTTCAAGTCTTTTCATACATTTGGCAACCTACCTCACAGAAAAGGGTAAGCTTAATAGATAAGTAAGCTCTTGTTCAAAATCGAGAAACAGCTCAAAGATAATAAGAACCAAGAAGACTTTGATGAGCACAAATATTCTTCACTAATTAAAACTTTTTAAAACGTGTTTATGACTTAGAAATACCTGAAGATTTTTCATAGTTTAAAAACGGAACTACTAAGCAGCATTTGCATGTTTATGTTTGTAAAATTGGTTCCTTTTTGATTTTTCAAATGCCATAGGAGTGGGCCACTTAAAAGACTTAACTAATTGGATAAATTACTAAATTATTATGATCTATAACCTTCATTAACATCACAAATCACTCTCACATTCTCATTGATTCTAGTAATTGTATTTTAAAAACTAACAATTATAGTTTATATTTATTGCATACTTACTATGTAGATTACCTCATTTAGACCTCATTACAACACTATGTTTATTATCTCTATTTTCACATGCAGAAATCAAGACTCAGAGCATTTAGTTAACTTGATCAAGACCACGTTTCTAGAAAGTAGTGCGGCTAGGTTTTGAAATGTGGCAGATTATCTCCAAAGGTTCTACTTGAAACTTCCATGATAGTACTGATGCTTCATTTATTTATGCAACAAAGATTTTTTAGCATCTTTTGTGTGTGTGTGTGTGTGTATTTATACATATATACATACTAAACATTGTTCTTTCCTTCCCTAGGGATATAACAGAAAACAAAACACACAGACACACTTTTGAAACTAAATTGTAGCTTTACATTATATATTTTAATATCTGAGAATAATATAGATATGAATTATAAAATTTAATGTTTTTCTGAAGATAATTTTTTAATAAAATGTTTTATAACCTTGAATATTTCAGTCCCAGGAATTATATGACTTGGTTATAAAGGAATCACTTCATATATAATTTTGTTTTAAAAATAAAATCTGGTAAGCAATGAGGAAAGAGGCAGATCAAAAACAAAGGAAATATTTCATATTTCATAAGAAACAAATAATAAATGAAACTCTGAATAAAATTATTTTCAAAGGCAATTAATTACAAATATCTAATTTCACAAAATGTTTGCTTTGCTGAAATTCTGTCACTTGAAAGGGAATTCTTGACTTCAATTGGAAAGCCTACTACCTAATATTTAGTATGCATGTGACATGTTTGTGAAGACTTAACTACCTGAATAATGTATTTAATCAAGAAACTTAAATGCAATGTGTTTTTCAATGTCTGCTGATTAGAAAAAAACATTATCAGTTCCCTTAAATTTAAAACTAAGTGCTAATAGTATGCATAATGTTCATTTAGAGTTTAGATTTAAATCCTGAAATAAAAGTTGAATATAAATACTCCAATATGCTTTCTGGTTTAACTCATAATGCATTCCTGCAACTCCATAAACAACAGTGAATAAGAGATATCTTCAAATTAATGAATATAATATGTAAATTTTTATCAGAGTTCTTAGATGAATAAAATCTTCTTTTAAAAAATACCTCTTTTGCCTTCTTTTTTTTTATCTGAATAGTTGAAAGAAGCCCTAATAAATATGAAACTTTGAATATGAAACAGTTCTACAGTATAACATGATAACAAGTTCCCCAAGACATTATACTTATGGAGGAAAGAAGTCAAAAATGGGAATTTTGTGACATGTCCCCACTATTTAGATTATTTAAATTCTAGTTCATCCTTTTCTCATTCCTTGGACATTCTCATCCTTCAATCAGTGCTAAGGATAAGGGACTGAAAATGTTGCTGAATATTGTTCAAAATAATTCAGAATGTGCAATGTTGCCCCTGTTCATTGACACTATTGCCGTGGCTGTTGTCAAGATGCCTACTGTGTATTTCCCTCCAAGACAACCTATTCCTTCTGGATGCTTTATTCATCCTCCAGGAAGGAGCACTCCCTTTTCAGGGTGCATCCTAGGAAATCCTAGCACAAGCTACTCCCCATAAATAATTTGCTTGTCTGGGTCGATCTTTCCTAATCTTCACTATGGAGCTGCAACTTCCCAAGTTTGAGATTCTGGGCCTTATTTCTTTGGAGGGATCTAGTATGAACCTCATGCGAACAAACATGGGGCCACAGGCATTTCCCACCTGATCTTTCCAGGCAGCTTCTACTTCCCTCACCAGTATGAGTAATTAATTACTTGTTTCTATGAAGGTTTACTCTGTTCCAGGCACTGTGCTTGGAATGGTAAATATAATGGTGGACCAAACCAGATGTGTCCCTGCCCTAATGAAGCTTAGTCCAATGGGACAGAAACAATAATCAAACAAAGGCACAATTGACAGGGGCCCTTCTTT
This sequence comes from Diceros bicornis minor, assembly GCF_020826845.1. Classification (NCBI taxonomy): domain Eukaryota; kingdom Metazoa; phylum Chordata; class Mammalia; order Perissodactyla; family Rhinocerotidae; genus Diceros; species Diceros bicornis. Next base: position 72,717,449 of record NC_080749.1, read on the forward strand.
GCTTAGAGGTTTGCATGTTCTCCTCATTCAGGAAAACTTCTCAGCACTTGCAAAGTTCTGAACGATCTTCCTGGCGTTGGATGGAAGACAGAGCACACAAAATTCCTAGTGACATTCTTGACATTCATCTGAAATGTAACATGCCTCCTCCCCCATTTCTTATTGCTCAAGCTATAGTGCTGTCAACATACTTAAAAAGTCTACTTGAATCTTTTAGAATGTTAATCCCCTGTGAAGTGGAAATGGATTGAGTATAGATTTTGATGTGCTGGTCAACTAGAACAATTCACATAGTATCCAATTCCCTCAATTCTTCCCATGAGTTAGTGAATTCTGACTGGAAATTCATATATGGAACCCTCCGCATATAGACATTGTACAAAATATATTTTTCCGGAGTATACAAGTAACTACTGGAACTTTTTAGGAATGGCTAGTAAAATCATATCTTAATATGTGTGTGACACCAAGACTTCTACGTTCTGAATTCAAAGGCAAAAATTCTTAATCACTACTCCCTAAAAAGGTAGCACATTCGATGGACTGCATGTTCTCTGAAATAAAAACTGCATGGATTTTAAAACAATTTTCGCAGTAAATATATACAATCAAGCCACCTCAACTCTCCGTGCCTTTGCTTTCTCATTTATAAAACAGGAATAACATGTTGTAAAATAACATAATCCACGTAAAACACTTGAAGCAGTGTCTTGTACATAATATATATACAAGTATGTCGTTTTATTGATATTAATTGTGTGTTAATTGATAGATGATAAAATACTGTGTATACTAATTCTAAGGTTTTGCTGCTGTTGGTAGTTCTCATATATGTTAAATAAATTGAAATTAATTTTTATAGATATACACCTTTTTACATTCCCAGAAAGTCCCCCTAAACACAGCAGATATTTAACAAGTAACGGATAATATATTCTTAAAACATCAACTGTATTATTGCAATATGCATTGGCAGGATATCATATAAACTATTGCCTTTTATATACACTCTCACTACCATTTATGGGAAATGATTATTCTACATAATGAGCTCCGCTACACTTCTTTTCATTTGCCTTGCCTAGAATTTCTTAGGGTCACTCCTTCAACATCTTAAAAAATCATCCCCATTCTAGCTTACTATGAAAAACTATGAGTTACTATGAAAAACATCATGGTCAGCAATGACATATTTTCAGCATTTACACAGCCCCTTCACACCAGTTTCGTTTACATTTCCCTGATGACCACCCTTTCCAGTCCTGTGATAGATGTTAGAAATACAGAGATGAATACATCTCCTCCCTGCTGTAAGGACTCATCACCTAACAGGCAGATACCTACAAAGGAGCATCTACAGTAAAAAGAGGGAAGTCTTTATAAGCATCACAAAAAAGGGCACAGAATATAGGACATAATTAAATCCGACTGTCACTTTATAATGAAATAACATCAGAGATGTGCTCCAGAAGAGAGAAGCCGAAGGGAGAGTGCTGAAGGAAGAGGGAGCAACCCAGCAAAGGTGAGAAGATGTAAAAGACTGTTGTGACCGGGTGAACAGTGAGCACTGCAGTTTCGCTCAGTGTCGAGAACCCTGGAGACAGACAGGCAATGAAGCTGCAGCACAAGTTACAGCTAAGTGCGAATTCTATAAGGAAAGGGTAACAAGGAAAGGTTAACATTGGTAAAAAGTATTTTGTGTGAATTAATATGGAGTAGATCATAGCATAGGTAGCATGAGGTGACAATGGAAATATAGAAACTACACAGGAGACCAATTCAAAAAATAGACATGGATAAACTAATGGTGGGAAGGGCTGTGGAAAATAAAGGGATTCATGAGAGAGAAATAGGGAAAGATTTTACTAGATTTGCAGACTGATTGGAGCTTGGAAGAAAAAGAAAAAGGAGAGAGGTGACCACAAGGGGAATGAAAATTGTGGCAGATAGATATGATTTGGGGTGGAAAGTTTAGTTCTACATATCTCGTATCATATACAAAATCTACATAGTCACAGAGCAGATAACGTACAATATACTATTTCTATAATAAATCTCATTTATTTTATGTGCCCCATTTTCATTCTGCAACAGAAAAAAGCTGTCAGATATTCTAGTTCATTCTGACTAAAATAATATATCCTCTAAGTCAATATTCAATTAAATTCATAAGTAATTATCTCCAGCAATGTCAGAACACCTTCTCCAGTATTTATTCAAAAATTTTTGTTTCTCTTCTATATTGGTTCCATTTCTCTTTTTAACAGGGTTATTTGTGTTTGTATTCTCATGATATCAGGAAGAATAGGACGAATGAATTGGCATATAGGCTTGTAGATTTTAGGAAAGTTTAAACACAAGGTGCATTTATTAGCACACAGGAAGCTCAGAAGTCCGGTCCCCATGGAAATCATCTCCAGGGGAAACCTGAAGTGAACCCTGTCACCACTCACCTAGCGAGTGGGTGCGTGAGCTGCTCACACCAGCTTTGAAGGGCCAATTAAGTACAACTCTTCCCATCTCCCTGTTCAGTGATTTCATATTGGTGGCTTGAAATCAGCCATGGTGAATATTTATGCTGAGGAAATTTTAGCAAATGCTACATATAAGAGTCTTCTTCCCTCACCCTCCGAGCTGTTTGTTACATACTTCCCAACTTCCGCTAGCTATCCTACTTAGCCATTTCTCCATTCTTCTTCCTCCAGGACCCAACAGCAAATAGCATGTTTGTGGGGTCTGTCACTCAGAAAACTCCCAGCGATAGGCGGGTGTTAGTTCTCTCAACTCATAAGCAATTCCTGCATCTCCCTGGAGTGTTCTCTTACATACCCACCCCAATCTCTGTCAACTGGAAATCATTTGAGGGAGGAAAGACAAACTTTTCTTCAACTATCTGTCACAGAACTTTCCTCTTCATGAAAACTTCACGTCAAAAGCCAGAGCATCAGTTCTGAATCTGCCAAACTCCGTTGGACTTAACTTCTTAGAATCTGGTAATCTTTCCACTCCCTACGCTTAATTGTACATGCATGTGAGAAGAAATATATTCTGTATCTCCAATTTCTTGCATAAATTACACAAGTAATTTATGTTTAATCTGATGATGATAAATGCCACAGAAATATAGGATTATGTTCAGTATAAATAATTTATTATATTTCTCAATCCATCGTAAATGTGTTATGCCTTAAATTTTCATAAAATCCAGTAATAAAATCACCAAAATGTTCAACACTCTGAGCACGTGAAAATTATTTAATATTTTGATTAAATATTTTAATTAATTTAATATTTTAATGGTATTTAGTGAGTAGATATTCTATGTCAATATGTGTTAGGTGCTATATTGTACGATCAATGACCTCAAGGGCCTAATGGTTTAGTAAAGAAGACAAAATTTAACTACCTAAAGTTTAAGTAATAAAAGAACTTTAGTGAAAGAAAAAATTAAATCAGTGAAAAGTTTGATAGATTAAGATACTTATTTGGAAAATATAGGGCTTCAGGTGGATCATGATTTATGATTCATAAGGGCAGAATGAGGAGAGGCTTCATAAATTAAGTCATTAGGGGTCTGTGAGAGACAAGGAGGACTTTTGATGGTCAAAAATAATGGAAGGATACGGAGGGACTGGGGAATAAGGTTGTCAAAAGAAGGAGAGAAAAGTTATGAAGTGTCTTCAAATGCAGAGAATTTAGAGCTTGGTATGAAAGGCCAAAATGCATATCATAAATGAGCAAGTGGCAGTAGCACCACGAAAGGTGTTGCTAGTGGGAATATTTCTGCCCCACTGTTGACGTTCTCTTCTAAGTGGAGGCAACCTCTCCCTGCCCCTCTACTCCTCTGCTCCAGGAGTGCTGGAGTTGATCTGATTGAGAAATCGAAAGAGAACATTTCACAAAAGTTCACCCCTCCTCTTTTCTCTTTTAGAAGCAGGTCTAACTGTATTCTCCTCTGGCCTCCTGGATGAGGCTGCTACACTGGGGTCTGTGCCAGTCTAGCACTGCCTCTGTCTAGGTTAGTAAATCTGTCATGTTCTTGGGTTCAGGTATCAGGCACATTTGACTCTAATATTAACTAGATTCTCCAATATTGTCTTCATTGGTTTATTGATATTTTGGTGTCCAATGTGCTTTATGCTTTTATCTTACTTTTAAATTTGTTGAGAATTTGAGAAAGGAAAAGGAATGCTTTCTATTGAGCCATTTAACAATCCCAACATCAAATTGTTAGGAAGAATGGTCTCATGAATTGGTAAATTGAGCCAACTACAGAATGAAGAGTAAAAATGTGGCTAAGTAGCTAGTTAATAAAGTATTTCAGTGTTTGGTGATATGCAAAATTGGTCATGGTAGTGGCTTTAAGAATAAAGATGAAAAAGCATAGTTGGAAACAGAAGCACAAAAGAAATTCCAATGTATGAAAGAATATGTAAAATTTTAGATCATCAAAGATATAGCTCTCTGCACTTGAAGAATAGCAGTTCATTAGAAAATGGAATTTCAACTTCTTAAAGTTTTTTAATTTATTTCCATATATATGTCTTCACTTACTTTTAAGAAAATACGTTCTTGGTTGAGACTTATTTTTAATCACCCAATAAAAAATTACCTTGTCCACCTAAATGAAATGTTTTCAAAACAAGTTAATCACATTTGCATTTCCTCCTTCAGCCTACTTTTTAATCTTGGTTCTAATCAAAACTAAAGGAACTTTACCAAGGAAGAAAATTCACAGTCCTTACACACCCTGTTGTACTTGAAAGATTCAGATGAGTCTGCTAATGGGGTTATCACGATTTTGCCTGAGTTCACTAGAACTCCTAGAAAGAGATAAAAGGAAAAAGAAAGTAGTATACAAAATTAAATAAAACCAAAGTCTCTCTCTTATTCATTTTGTTTTGGAAAATGTCCTGGACAAATCTGGGACCTTGTGCTCCTCCTCACTTGAAATGTGTTGCAAGAGGCCAACCACATTCCACTGGGGGTGCAGGGTTGCAGCTTCAAATAAGGTGTAGAGTTTTTCATGACAAGTGAGAAGAACACCACATTTCCCATTGGTTTACACTGTTATTTTATGAAATAAAGTTAGTAATGAAGAGGTGATAGCCCCAAATTCCCAGAAAAAACAACTTGGAAAAGACTTGTAATCTGCGACTAGAGACACCAGTAGCACCTCCCGGCCATGGTCTACTTCCCTCTTTCACATCCTAGTGTTATCAAGAGAAAAGCAGTCTTGGCTGCAACACAAAAATTCCAGAGACAGAAGAGATTTTCCTTTGAGGCTGGCAAGCCGATTGATATTCTGCCTTGTATCAGCTTGTATATCTCAGTCAAATTAAAATCAATGTTCTGGAATGTTTTCTGCTTGTTTATATTTTGGTAAGACTATAAATATTAAAATATTAGCAATCTTAACTCAGAAGTCCCATAGATAGGAGAAAACAAAACGAATAAAACCCAAGGAAAATTAAGAGGTTGTAAATAAAAACTGATGTTTTATAATACTGATTAGAGGTACGGATTCTGGAGCCAGTCTACCTGAGATGAAATCACAGCTCTGAACTACTGGGCTGAATAACCTTAAGCAATTTACTTAACCTCTCTGTTCCTCCATCTTCTCATCTGGAAAACAAGGATAACAGCAGTACCTACTTATAGGTAGAAGATAGTGAGGGTTACACGAGTTATCAACAATTTTGGCTATATGACTTTATCTACACTACTTGACAGATACTTGAACCTGGAATAAAGGAATTTTTTCAGAGCTATTCAATTACTACACTCTCTAAAATGCCTAATAACCTCATACAACCTGATTTATATCAGTCATTGAGTTTAATTACAAAAAAATTCTCTATTTTTTTAATGGAGATATGGAAATATCCCCAATGATGTTAAGCCTTGAACATAATAATATTTGTTCCTATAGCTCAAGCTTATTCTTAAGAAATCAAAGAATTCAGTAAAGGCCTCTCTAGGATATTTTCTGAAAATATTGGAAAGATTTTTCAAATGGACAGACTATTCTTAAGAATTTGCAGCTGCATCAGTTTTATTTTTAGAGCGATTATCAGAGGTTAGTTGGCAGTGCAATTCACACATCAACCTAATACTGAGGTCTGCAATATAGAACTTGAAGAGAACTTAAAATCTTGTTTTGATATTAAATTAATAGAACATTAATGAAAACCGAAATGCTGTTGGAATCAACTCAAAATGATGATTATTTTTCCTGATCCGTCTGCTTTCCTGATATTAGATTTGTACCTTGATATTTCCATTGGGATTTATATACAAAAGATTTTTCCTTCTTATATTTACGCAATTTGAAGGCAATGATGGAACGAAAAGCATAGAAGTTAAAATGAGTGATTGTTAGTAGTACTTGGAACAATTATGGGCACTAAAAAAGGAAATAAATTATAAAGGAAGCATGTGAATATATATACCTACATGTATTTGTAGTAAGCGCTCTCATCCTTTTCATTGTAGGAAGTTGTGTCATTGAATCAGAGTACAGTCATCATTGCAAAGCAGCCAGGTTTAGTGTACAGACTATGCAACGCTTAAAGAATATTCGCATAACTGAGAAATCAAATGAAAAAACACAGATTGTCAATTCTCCTCATGATTCAAAAAGCAGAGAGGGTTATTAATAAATTATGTGAAAAATTAAGAAATGTTTCTGTGCTGCATGAGCACCTTAAGAATTTTTCTTTTATTTTCACTTCATTGTTCATTGACATGTTCGGTAAATACAAAACTGGCGTTTTCTCTACTATCTTTGTCAAGACCTAGGTAGGCACATACACAGCTGACCAAAAATGTTAATTTTCAGAGAAAAAGGCATTTATACAAGGAATAGCAAAGCATTTGTCCTTATGTTTTTCCTGTTGAAATGTATTAGTCATATCATTTATAAATATACACTCTAAAGTTAAAACATACATCAGCAAACTTTATATTAATATTTATGGAAAAAACTGTGACTCTTCACGTTCTTCTCAGAGAACAGATTGATGTTATAAACTTCTGTTTATAATACTGGCAAAAGCACTCTGAAATATCTGTTGTAAATGAAAAAGTCATCTCTGATTATTCAGAGAACACATTCTATCTCATGTAACAGAGTAAATGCATATAATATTTGCAAGAACTTAAGAAATAAATTGGAGGAAAATGACTGCTCTTTTCTATTATTCTTTAACTGTATCTTCAGCAGTGGTTTGTGCTATAATTTGGGCAATTTGCGTATGTTTTATTTTTCCTCTGTCTCCTGCTTCCAGAGCACTATTTCCCTTTGATGCAGGAGCTGCTATGACAGAAGATAATGGAGCTCATGTCACTCCATGGGGAGCCTGTCACTGCTGGCTTCACTGTTGCCCTTGTTTTCCTTCCTCGCACTCCTCTGATTTTCTCAGGCACAGTGAGAAACAATTATAAAAGCCATAAGCCATTATAAAATATTATAGCACAAATGGTTCTTTTTAAGAGCCTTTCAATCTTCTAGGTCTCTTTGTTTATCCTGAGAAGTGGTAAATTGTATCATTATTTTCTGTTCAATCTGCAGCATAGAGAGGGTGATTGTTTTCTGCCTTGGGGGAGGCAATCTTATACCGTGTACAATTTATACAACTTCCTATGTTGGCCCTCATCACATCAATCAAAAACTTGCTGCACCTTGTACCTTCTACCTGAAGTCTTCCTCTGTTGACCTTGCTGAGGTGGTTTCTTGTGAACTCCCCTGTCAGGAACCACCAGCCTTTTTGAGAGAATGATCTGGTAGACATGACTAGTATTCACCAGAATCTAGTTCTCATTCTCTTTCTGTCACGAGGAAGACTATACTTTCAGTCCACATGCATATGAGGATGGTTCAGAAAACTACCCTGACATGTGAAACATGAGGAAGTGTGACATCTCTCACATTTGCACTGTGAAAACATCACGGGTGAGTCCCTATGTTTTCTCTCCTCCTGCCATGGCAACCAAGGAGGCCAGGCATACTGATGGTGCAGCTCCAAGCTTGATACGTCCATCAGCCTGTGTGAAACTGAGACACACTGTCCCGCCCAGACACACATACCACTATTTAAACACGTGGGACACATAGCGTAAGTAAGCACTTATCTTTTGTTTGCTAAGCCACTGAAATTTCAGCATAATCCTATCTCATACAGGGTAGTTATTTTCCGTTTTTCTAAAGAGTTAAGGTCATTAGGAAATATGAGGGTTATTATTTTTGGTTTTTTTTTGTGAGGAAGATCAGCCCTGAGCTAACATCCATGCTAATCCTCCTCTTTTTACTGAGGAAGACCAGCTCTGAGCTAACATCTATTGCCAATCCTCCTACCTTTTTTTTTTTGCCCCAAAGCCCCAGTAGATAGTTGTATGTCATAGCTGCACATCTTTCTAGTTGCTGTATGTGGGACGCAGCCTCAGTATGGCCGGAGAAGCGGTGCGTCGGTGCGCGCCGGGGATCCGAACCGGGGCCGCCAGTAGCGAAGCGCGCGCACTTAACGCTAAGCCACAGGGCTGGCCCTATGAGCGTTATTGATAACCTAGAAATACTTATCAGGATATATGCGTATGGCAGGACCAAAATGTCCAACAATTTGCTGCTCTGCCTCTCTCTACAAAGCAAATTCCTAGAGAGAACCAAAGAGCAAGGCAATAAAGTGTGTGTCAAAGAGGTATAGACAAGAACCTGACCTAGATCAAGAGGCTGTGGGATAATTTGGAAAGAGCACAGGGCTTGGATTCTCACCCTACTAACTGAATACCATGTTCCATTTAACAAGTTTGACAAAAATACCTGACTCATAGGTTGCTGTAAACAATTAAGCACAATGAATGCAATGTACTTTGCAAAGTGTCAATAAGATATCAGACACAAAAAATGTTGCCTATTATTATTATTATTATTATTATTATTAGGCTAACGGTCCCGTATGTATGCTAAAATGTATAGGCTAATTACTGTAAAATAATAATACACAAAGACTCTCAGGGCTGGCCCTGTGGCCTAGTGGTAAAGTTCAGCGCACTCTGCTTCGGTGGCCCGGGTTCGTGGGTTCGGATCCCAGCGAGGACCTACACCACTAGTCAGCCATGCTGTGGCAGTGACCCACACACAAAACAGAGGAAGACTGCCACAGAAGTTAGCTCAGGGCTAATCTTCCTCAGCAAAAAAAATAAATAAATAAAAATAAACTCTCAGCTCTTCTCGAGGGTAAGAAGTGTTCTTTTCAAACTAACAAGATTTCTTTTAACACAAGGTTGAGTTCTTTGTTTGCCATTTATTTTAATGCTTCCTTTAAGGTCAGCCAGCATATTGTTGAAAAATTGGTGCATTCTCACTAACTTGGTTGACCTTTCCAATAAACTTCCAGCTTTAAGAAGAAACCCAGCGAGCCCAGGGACTGCCTGGAGTTCAAACTGCTTGGCTTGCTGCTGGTCCCAGCTTACACTCCAATTTGTGCTGAGTGTGGACTACAATGAGTGGAGGAGAACACTGTTTGGACAGCAGCTACCAATTCAGGAGACATGGAATCACATTACGTATTCTTTGAGGATGAAGACCATACATTATTAATCTTTATCCCTTAGCATATAACATTGCTCATGCATTGTGATAAATAATAAAAATATTATAAATAGCTTTGCAAATGCAGTACATCATTGATGATATACTTTTCAGGATTTATGTGTTCTTTTTCAAAGTTCCTCATTTTTTTCCTCTAAATACTTTTTTTAATTCCATAAAATTAAACTGAATTTATTAATTTCTATTTTATTTTTGCATAACCTATATTACATAATCCCAGCACATAGGTGAACATACTACCAAATTAAAGCATAATCTTCAGGTCCTGTTTTCCAAAAATGCAGAATTTTCATTGTATCATCCATTGTCTCTAAAGATTTTATTTGTTTATTTATTTCCCCCGAAAGCCCCAGTAGATAGTTGTATGTCATAGCTGCACATCCTTCTAGTTGCTGTATGTGGGATGCGGCCTCAGCATGGCCGGAGAATCGGTGCGTGCCCGGGATCCGAACCCGGGCCGCTAGCAGCAGAGCGCGCACACTTAACCGCTAAGCCACAGGGCCGGCCCTCATCCATTGTCTCTAAACTCACATTTCTTTGACCAATTTCCATCCTCAGGCTTCTGCAAAAAAATATATAATTAATTCCTCTATACAGCACAAATAAGCACAAGAGAAACAAAAAGTAAATATAATATATTTCACCATATGTTTCCTGTGAGCAGGAATGTTTTAGGTAAACTTTTTGGCAAGAAACAACAAATTTTTTTTGGAAATTAAAAACAGATTTTCTTTAAAATCTCTCTATATTCTTTGTTTTTACTTACTGTCAAATAACTAGGAGAATCAATCACACAGCAAAATACATACCATAAAATCAGTGATGATTCAAAATTATGACCATTCAGTATCTGTTTGTACTCTCTGGGAAATGTCAGCAAAAATAATTTTACATTCAAGTGTCAAATTCACAACAACCTCACATAAAAAGTCTCATTTACTGGTCTTATTTTGACAGTTTTAGCAAAAATTGATTGACCATCTTGAAGAACCCTTTTCTCTCTCAATGTATCTCTGTTTGTATTTGAGAGAGTGCCATAAAGCAAATCTTAAACCTAACACTCTCCTTGTAATAAGAAGAGTTTGTTCTCGATACTGTGAAAGGAACTCCTTTTAATAGTTTCAAATAGGATAAGAGTGTAACTTACTGAGTCATCTGACACAATGTCCATAACTTACGAAGATGCAACTGAGATTTGTGATAAATTCAGCTACTTTTAAATTTTTCTTAACATTTCGCTGGTCAAAAGTTCACATTGAAAGCCCAGAATTGATAATGACACTAATTTGATTGAAAAGGTCTGTTTTGCCAAGAGGATTTTTTTTCTTACTTGGGAGACAGATAGATAAACACATACACACATACATAGATAGATACATAGATACAAACCTAGATCCATATATATATAGATGGATAGATACAGAGATAATATATCCCAATTTTTATCACTTGGGTTCTCTTGAGAGTGTGAACCATAAAGTTATTATGTTCTAAGGATGAAAATTCAAGAGTATTATTTGTATCCTAAGCCATTTTCTGGTTCTAGTTAATATTATTTTCATAAAAATTGAAAAATTTAACTTTTTGAGGTACTGTATTTTCCTATCATAGATTTTCTATTAAAATTCGTGTGTGTTATTTATCTGTGTGTGAGTGAATGTATGTGTGTTTCTTGAATTTAACTCTAGCTCTATCACTTAATACTTACTGATTTTGTGCAACTTGCTCGAACTCTGTATGGCTCAGTTTCTTCACCTATAAAATAGAGTTTGTGAAAGTTGCTGATCCAAGAATTTTTTTCACAAACATTAAATGAGATTATGAGTCAAAATACAAATTCATTTTCTAGCAATTGGGAACAATGAATCTTAGCTATCATGATGATTAGCATTCCATTTCTGAACACTAGCGAAGATTAAATCTTTGCTAAATTTCATAATGTATGTACAGTTTTACAATGTGTGACAGATGGTCGCTCTCTTTCAAATGCTTAGTCTACCTAGTGTTTTTATTTTCTATTCTAAAATCTCCTATGATCGCTCAGAGAGTTTCAACTTTTGTAATTTTGAAATTCTAAATGACAGTATCTTCTGGACCCAACAAAAAATTTTATATATTTTATAGCTATGTTACTTATCTTTATTAGTTTTTGTTAGTTTAAATTTTTCAATATTATTATGAAATTTTAAAACATATTTGAGTTAATATGTTGATATAGGAATATTTATTCTTATACTGATATATGTTATTTACTCAATCTATTTAGGTAAGTTTTGCATAATCTTCACTGTTAGATTTTTCTACCAATTTTTGTCTAGATTCCTAGAAAGTGCAGAAAGCAAAAAAAGAACTAACAACTAAGAATCTTATATTCACAAAAACTATCTTTCAAAACTGAAGGCAACGTAAAGATTCCCAGATAATTAAACACAGAGAATTTATTGCTAGCAGATTCACCTTACAAGAACCACTAGAGGAAGTTCTTCAGGATAAAGAACCCATATGAGACAATAATTCAAATCTACAAAAATGGACAAAAAGAGCCAGTAAAAGTAACTATTCAGGTAATTATTAAAATGGCAGATATAAATACAACCCTATCAATAACAACATTAAATATGAATGTATCTCTGACCTTTTTTGGGGGAGCAGAGGTGAGGAAGGTTCGCCCTGAGCTAACATCCATTGCCAATCCTCCTCTCTTTGCTGAGGAAGATTGGCCGTGGGCTGACATCCATGCCCAGCTTCCTCTACCTTATATGTGAGACGCCTGTCACAGCATGGCTTGATGAGAGGTATGTATGTCCGTGCCCAGGATCTGAACCCGCGAACCCCGAGCCACCAAAGCAGAGTGCATGAACTTAACCACTATGCCACTAGGCCCCTATCTCTGACTTTTGATTTAATTGTTTAATATATTTAATCTTATTATTGTTATGGTTGGATTTTTGTCTGCCATTTATTTACTAGTTTTAGATTGTTTTGATGGTTGCACAACTCTGTGAATATACTAAAAACCATTGAATTGGACACTAAAGTGAATTGTGCATGGGAATCCTATCTTCATAAAGCTATTAAAATGAATATATGGAATGAAAAAGAACATAGTACTATTATTAGGCATTGCTATCTGGTAATATGTGGCATTATAAGGGTAACACGGTTAGAAATTATAATTTACTAATTCCATTTCAGGCAATGTCTCATCTGCAATACAGTACCTCTACGTGTGGGACTGTGTAACTCTGCGGAGGATGGGATGGGATGGAGTGTTTTTGTTACATATAAGTTTTTTTTTTTCCCCCAGATTTTTTTTACTTCTTAATACTCATTTTCCTAGCCTGTTGCAGTTTCTTCAATTCAATTTCTTCTTAATTCATTCTGAGAATTCTAATTAAGATATTTTAGGCTGTGTTTAATGTTTGAATTAACTATTTTAAAGGGGGCATTTGCTCTGATATCTCAGCTTGAAACTCTTCTTTTTAATTCTTTATATATCTGAATTTTTAACATATTCAGAGTTGTACAAAGAAATCTCTCCAATTTTCTATGTGAACATTCTGTGTAAATAAGACTACTTCATGGTGCATTCTTCCCCAGTATCTGCTGCTCCAAGATTAGGAGTTGTCCTGGGTTCTAGCTGAAAAATTATCCTATTCATTTTCCAAGATTTCTCTCTTGTGCTTTTTTTGAATTATGCTTCTTCGTCTCTGTTTATATTTTCCAGATTTTCTTAAAATTTCTGACAGTTGATTATCATCAGCAGCATTATTCTCATCCTCATCTACTAAAGAGATGTTAATTAGTATGCATCAGGTGCTATGTTCTGTTGTATTTGTTGCCTCCATAACCAATTTGAAGTCTTAAAAAAGCCTAGAGAGAAAGGTACATCAAATTCCATTTATAATTTGGGAAATTTGGGCAAGAGAAGGTAAGGATCCTGTCCGAGATGACATGGCTGTTAAGTGATAGAGCTGGTATTCAAGCTTGGGTCTGTCTGATTATAAAGTTCAAGCTATTTATCACTATACTGCTTATGGCAGGGTAACAGAATTTGTAATATACAAACATTGTTCTTATTTTATATATTTTAAAATTCTTTCATGGGCTTTTGTCTAAGAATAGAGTTCTGTGGGCTCAACTCATCATCTGCTAATATTTTCCTTTTTCTCAAACCTCTCCGGAAATAGCTTACCCGTAACCTAGTGGGAAAATTTGTAGATGAAGATCACCATACCAGTTGCCACTCTTTCTCAAATGTAAATCCTTGTCCAGATTTAATTAAATTTAAACTTCAAATTTAGATTAGACATATTGGCTGTTTTGAGGAGATTTGCCATGCAAGAACAAGCGAATGAATGAATGAATACCAGTAGGGTCAAATTAGTCACCGTGCAGTTACGCAGAAACAAGAGTGACTCACATAAAGTCACTGGGGTTAATTTTAATATATATCCATATAGCAGAGCCTTAAATTTATAGTAAAGAGATTATATTGCAGTTGTTGCGACATTAAAGTAAGACAGACCATTCTCGTATAATGTAGTCAGCATAAATATGCTAATTTGAGATAAGTCTCTGAAGGCAAAACTCAGCCTTTTCAAATTTGGAGAGAATAAAAAAGACTATTCTGGCAAACTGTATGTGTAAGGGTATACATTTTGATTTTCTATTTTATCTGTAAACACTTCACTGCTTTGGTCTGAAGGTCAATTACTTTGGCTAATGTTAAAAATAATTTACTTCAATTCTATTTCAATAGGTATGCTCAGTTTCTGAAATTGTGATTTTTAAAAATAATTGCTATTCAAGTTTTATGCATCTTTAAAATAACTACTTTAATCAGTCCCTTTGAAATATAATATGAAGCTACACATGATTATAGATATTTTTAAATCACATTTCCTACTTTTGTAATCATATAAGCGTATGTTCAACGTAATGACAACCATCAAGTTAATATAGACGTATGACTCAGTTTGGAAGTTAGCCACACTCCTGCCTGCTCTGAATACAGAAACCCAGCCATATGAATGCATTTTCCTATGCTAAGGGACAATCAGAATGGATAGCCATTTTCTTAAAAGACAAAAACAAAGACTAGAATTAACAAAGAAAACACAGTGTTGCCTCCTTGCACAGATCTTCAGCTGAAATTGGATTCTGTTGTTTATTTTTATTATGTTTTATTTATGCTTTATTTATTTACTTATTCTTATTTTCAGCTTCAGGACACAAATAAAAGAGATATCCAGTTAGGTTTCTTAAAATAAGCCTGATGAAAACCTTTTTTTTTTTTGTTTTTTTTTGGTGAGGAAGATTAGCCCTGAGCTAACATCCGATGCCATTCCTCCTCTTTTTTCTGAGGAAGATTGGCCCTGGGCTAACATCTCTGCCCATCTTCCTCTATTTTATACGGGATGCCACTGCAGCATGGCTTGACAAGGGGTACATTGGGGCTCGCCCCTGGAAGAGGAGCGTGCACACTTAACCGCTATGCCACCAGGCCGGCCCCCTGATGAAAACCCTTTTTGAATCTCCAAATTATGTCAAAAGTTACCTCATCACATTCCAGAACTTCTTTGAGAAAGAAACTGATGTGATCAATGTTTAAAAGACTTTTTTTTTTCATATAGTTGTATGTCATTGTGCAAAAGCCAGTTTAATAATTGCATTTTGGGTGTTAGAAAATGTGAATGTCTTGTGGGAAAATCCTTCAAACAAATATAAGAAGCAATAGTCCTTCAAAAAAGTCTGAATACTTTGGTAATTCTCTTATGGTTTGGTTTGATTTATTTCTTTTCCTTATTTTCATTCAATTGCTATGGTTTTTGGACATGGTTTATAGCTTTTGGCAGAAGAAAGTCAGTGACAATGACTTAGTGGAAACTTAATCTCACAAAAGAAATAAATGCTTGTCAGTCAAGAAGTTTTAACCTTTACCATGCCTTGACCTTTACATTTTCAAGGTGAGCCTATTATTTGGTAGGGAGTAACCCAAAACTCCACAGGATGCTTCAGGATCAATACAATCAACAGACCTACACACTGCATGTTTAAAGGTATTAAGAAGATAAACAAACACATCAGAATTTTACCACTTGGAAAAATCCTATATTGGAAGCTTGCCTCATTTGGGGATTTATAATTGATCGCCTCTCTATCCTCAACTCCACTGTGTTATAATTCTCAGTGACTCTACAAAAGAAAAGAAGAGCTGCTAGTTAGTTGTTAACAAATGTTTTGGAATTTAAAATTGAAGGCAACTTGCATATTTATCAATTATATCAACTGAAATATGAGGAAGGCAAAATTATCACTTTTTTCAAAATTATATTTTATAATCATAATGTGTTTTTCCCTTTACTCATCTATTAAAAATATTTTGATTACCTAGTGTGTATAAGTGACTGCTCTATTCTCTGGGGACACCATGATGAATACAGCATACATTATCTTCCCCTTTAGAGCTTACATCCCAGTGCAGAGATCAATTTTGAACACTTAAGAGGGCATCAAAATATGTAATCAAAATTGTGATAATAATCTGAAAGGAGAGGGATGTGACAAGAACATATGACAAGACGCCGTGACCTCGCCTGGATGGGTAGGAGAAAATTGATTTGAGGAAGAGTCATTTGAGCTGTCTTAAGAGATGAAAAGAAGCTAACTAGCATAGGAGTGTGTGACTCAGGTGATCGGGTGGATTTAGGAGCAGAAGCAGGGGAGGGGAGAGTGCCAGCAAACATATCACAAAGTTCAATATCCCTGAGATGGAAAAGAGCACGTCACACTTCAGAAACTGGGGGGGGGGGGGGGGGGGTGTTAAGAGACTGGAGTGTAGACAATGAGGGGTGTAATGTTGCCAAGTTTTACTCTTGAAAAGCATTTGCCCTGGAAAGGCTCAGCCCACTGATACTTCTGTGTGAAAACTTTCTCTGCATTCTCAAAGAGGAGCAAATTATAGCAGCACATACTTTAATTTTACTTCATATCTATTCATATTCATTTTATTTCCTATTTATTTTTCCATTTTTTAATGAAAAATTTTAAATTATTTTAACAAAAAATGGAAAGTACATTGAATATCAGTATACACTATCATACACAGTACCATGAATATTAGTATCCCACTGTCTAGATTCAACAAATGTTAAACTTTTGCTCTTTGTGCTTGTTATTAATTGTGACATCTCATTATTAAATTCTTCATGGTGCATCTCCTATTAAAAATATAAATTTCATACTTAACCATAACGCCATTATAAGTTTTGAGAAAATTAATATTAATTACTGATATTACCCAATATTCTGCCTATATTTATATTTCCCCATTTGTTCCCCAAATATGTGTTACATGCTTTTGTTTGTTTATTGTTTGTTTGAATCAGAATCCAATCAAAAGTCACATAATGAATTTGGTTTCCATACCTCTTTAACCTCTTTTTTTTCCCAGCTTTATTGAGGTATAATGGACAGATAGAATTGTATATATTTAAAGTGTACAACGTGATGATTTGATTTACATGTACATTGTGAAATGATTATCACAATTAAGTTATCAGCATATCCCTATCTCACACACTTATCATTTGTGTGTGTGTGTGGGTAGGTGTGGTAAAAATGCTTAAGATTTATTCCCTGGGGGCCCGCCTGTGGCGAAAGCGGTTAAGTGTGCGCGCTCAGCTGCGGCGGCCGGGGTTCGCGGGTTCGCAGAACCCGGGCGTGCACCGACGCACTGCTTGGCAAGCCATGCTACGGCAGCGTCCCATATAAACTGGAGGAAGATGGGCATGGATGTTAGCCCAGGGCCAGTCTTCCTCAGCAAAAAGAGGAGGATTGGCAGATGCTAGCTCAGGGCTGATCTTCCTCACAAAAAAAAAAAAAAAAAGATTTACTCCCTTAGCAAATTTTGAGTATACAAAACATTATTATTAACTATAGTCACCATGCTATAGATTAGATCCCCAAAACTTCTTCATGTTGTAACTGAAGGCTTGTACCCTCTGACCAACATCTCCTCACCATTTCCCCCACCCCCCAGCACCAGACAACCGCCATTCTAACTCTGTTTCTGTGAGTTCAGTTTTTTTAGATTTCATGTACAAGTGGGATCATACAGTATTTATCTTTCTCTGATTTATTTCATTTAGCATAGTGTCCTCCAGGTTCAACCTTGTTGTTGAAAATGACAGGATTTCCTTCTTTCTCATAGCTGAATAATATTCCATTGTATACATATAACACCTCTTCTTTATCCATTCATCTGTTGATGGACACTTAGGTTGTTTCCATATCTTGGCTATTGTGAATAATGCTGCAATGAACATGGGAGTGCAGATATCTCTTCAACGTCCTGGAAGTAGAATTGCTGAATCATATGCAGTTCTATTTTTAATTTTTTGAGGAACCTCCATACTGTTTTCCATAATGGCTGTACCATTTTACACTCCCATGCACGGTGTACAAGGGTTCCCTTTTCTCCACATCCTCACCAACATTTGTTATCTCTTGTCTTTTTGATAAAAGCCATTCTAACAGGTATGAGGTAATACTTCATTGTGATTTTGATTTGCATTTCTCTGATAACTAGCGATGTTGAGCTCCTTCTCATGTATCTGTTGGCCATTTGTATATCTTCTTTGGAAAAATGTCTATTCAAGTCTTTTGCCCATTTTTTAATCAGATTTGATTTATTTTTGCTATTAAGTTATATGAATTCCTTTTATTTTTAGATATTAACCCATTATGAGATACATGGTTTGCAAATATTTTCTCCCATCCTGCAGGTTGCCTTTTCATATTACTGATTGTTTCCTTTGCTGTGGAAAAGCTTTTTAATTTGTTGTAACCCTCTTTTGATGTCATATCAATGTATATTTCCTATAGACACCATTTAGTTGGGTCTTGTTTTTTTTAATTCCATATGACAATATCTGCCTTTTCATTGGAATGTTTTGACCATTTGTATTTAATATAATTATTGATTTAGTTGGTATAATTCTACCATCATGACATTGTTTTCCATTAAACTCATCAATGCTTCCTTTTTCCCCCTCTCTTCATTTCTAAGAAAATATTTGTTGGTTATTTTCATAAATTCTATTTTATCTCCATTATTAAATTATTAGCTAAAAGTCTTTGTTTTGTGGACATACATGGGTATGTTGTTGTTCTAAAGTTTACAATATAAATCTTTAACTTAACACATCTACTTTAAAATAATATTAAATGACTCATGTATAAGACAGGAAACTTACACAAATTTCCATTTTCTCTCATATGTCTTGATGTTTTTGTCATACATTTTACTTTTACATATGTTTTAAACCCCAAATACACTGTTATATCTTTTATTTTAAACACTCAGTTATCTTTTGAAAACATTAAAGATCAATAAAAAATTTTTAATATATGCCAACATATATACCAATTTAGGCACTCTCCATTACTTTTTGAAACTGTAGTTTGATTCTGGTGTCATTTATCTTTAATTTGAAGAACTTTCATTACCATTTCTTATTGAGAATTTCTTCTGGGAATGACTTTCCCATATTTTGTTTTTCCTAAATATTTTTTATTACACTTTAGTTTTTGAAAGATCCTTGTGAGTATAGATTCTAGGCTATTTTTTATTTTTTCTTTCCGCCCTTTAAAGATGTTCAACTCTCTTGTGCCTTGTTTTCTAAACCTACAGTATTTTTTGATCGGATGCTGGACATTGTGTATTCCATTAAGGAGAGTTTGGATACCATTTTCTGCCTTTGATCACTTGAGGTTTGTTTTATGCTTTATTAGGGTGAGTCTAGCGTACACTAGTGCTAGTTTATACTTAATACTAAGGTGTGACCTTTTTAGGTCTCTACAGATCACCCAATGGTTCATCAGGGTCTCTCAGGCTAGATGGAATTTGAACATCTCTAAGCCCTGTGCATGTCCCAAGAACTGTTTCATCTATGGCTCCCTGGCAGCTGCTCTTCACTCACTCACGTAATTTCACCTAACGTGTGTGCATATCAATACTCTGAAAAGACTCAAGGGAACACATCTGCAGATATTTTTTTTTTAATTTTTTGAATTTTGCTTTTTTGTTGTTGTTTTGTTTGTTTCTATGTAACTCCCTTGTCTCCAGTACCCCGCCTCACAAATTTAAGCCACCCTGTCCTGTCTTCCTAACTCAAAGAGACTTCCATTCTCTGCTGGAGTTCCCAACCCTTTTCCAGGATCTAAAGTTTTTCTCTGGCCAAAAGCCAGAACGATTACAAGGGTCCCCTGATCAATTTCCTTCTCTCGGGAACCACAGCTCTGCACTGCTTACTGTCCCAATGTCTAAAAACAGTTATTTTATATACACTGTTCAATGTTCCAGACTTTTAAGGGAGCTTGCCAAGTTATGCCACTAACTCTTTCATTGCCAGAAGGCTTACTGATTTTTTTAAAGTTATTTTATTGGTAGTGTTGCTGCAGTAAAATAACTTATGAAATACAAATGGAAAGCAGAAGTCTAATCTGTTTTTCCTCCATTTTAGTATTGTTTAAGCCTCCTATCTTTAACAATGTCTCTAATAAACAATGTAACGACTATAAATAAAAATACTTAAAAACTGTGTGATGGTCAAAACCACCAAAGTTGTTAGTGAGTTTCAGTTGACTAAGATACCAGCTATATAAATAAATTAATCAATAACTACCAATATACTCTTATTAAATATTTACAGTTATATAATTTTAAGTGTTGTTCTTTCCCTAGAAATAGACACTGAAACACATGCCATAACCACGTTTATCTACTTAGGCTCCTCTAATATCCACAGTCTGAGAAATCTGGACTAGAAAGCCTTCAAAGATTTTAGAGCTCTAATATTATATATATGATATATATATCATATATATAATAAATTATATATATAAGTTACTATATACTATATATAAATTATAATATATAATAAATTGTATGATATATAAAATATAAATTATATCATAATATTATCTCTATATAACACATTTAAAACAAGTATGGTGCTTACAACAGTTTCCCTTTCCTGACTTCTAACAACTATGCCTCAGACTTTGTATATATACAATAATTTAGGTAAAATGATTTTCTTGGTAGAAAAATGAAGTTTCAATTCAAGTCTTCAGCTTTACTTTCAACAAGTTGACATTGCATAAACTCATCCAAACTAGAAATTTCATAGCTTCTCTCAAAATTTACTCAAAAGTAAAAATATTGAGAAGAGAAATTCAGGAACAAAAAACAGAGGAAAATATTGCACAGGTTTTTTTTTTTTTGTGTGAGGAGATCAGCCCTGAGCTAACATCCGCCAATCCTCGTCTTTTTTTGCTGAGGAAGACGGCCCTGGGCTAACATCTGTGCCTATCTTCCTCCGCTTTATATGGGACGCTGCCACAGCATGGCTTACCAAGCAGTGCGTCGGTGCGCGCCCGGGATCCGAACCAGCGAACCCCGGGGCGCCGCAGCGGAGCGCGCGCACTTAACCGCTTGCGCCACCGGCCCGGCCCCTGCACAGGTTCTTTTTTTAAAACTAACTTCTCATACAGAGTGACTGTCTTTGTGGCTAAAATTTTGCTTGCTTATATTCACACTATTTATAAATCTGTCATAAAGATGTATCCAAAACCAATGTCCCTTAACATTGGGATTGATAAATGCAACTATATTAAAAGCTTTTTCTGAGTACACTTTTAACATGAAATGAATTTTAATGCTGAGTGCCAAAGCAAAGTACTAAGCAGGAATGAAAAGTTGGTTCATACTTCTATAAATAATAATTTTCCAAGGCTTAATTTCAATATATCCCAACATACTAAAATGGCAAAATAAGGAAGTATAAAAGAAGTTTCTCTGAAAGTCTCATATGCCATTTTCTGTCTTCTCTCTTCAAACAATTCTTTTCCAATAATTCGCAGGTACGTGGGTAAGACCTCAACAAATATATATACTTAACACCTAAAATGTGGTACAACTGTCCTCTCTGCTAGAAACAGACCAATGAATAATGCTGACGTGTTGCCAGTCCGGTAAAGGATATAGTTGTAGTATGTTCTCACTGCTATCTGGCTGTCTAGTGACACTCACAGTGCCCACCCTTCTGAATTCACACTATGTGCTTCTTGCTATTTCTTCTTCCTCCCATTTAACTAAAATGCCCCAGTCAGCAATTGGAGGAGCATTGATTGTATTCAGTAACATGACACTAAGGTATAAAGGATGGCCTGGATATAAAGTATTAATACTTTAAAGAATACTTGAATGTTTTTAATACAAAAGAATGAATCATTAGGAGAAGGATATCATTTAAAACGTAATGTGAACTGGAGAACTGTGGACAGACATCATTGTACCCAGATGATTTCAAACAGAAAGAAGAAGCCTTTTGAGACAGGTAGTCTGTCAATTGTTCCCTAAAAGAGACAGTTGTTCAGTTTGGTACCCAATGATCTATGCTAACTGGCTGCTCAAAATTTGGGACTTATATTCATACATATGTGTAGTCTTGGTGATTAGAGACAATTCGGATTATAAGTATCCTTTGCCACAATCTCCCAAACAGGAGGCTGCCATAAAAGCAAGGATTAGTAAAAATTATGTTCAATGTACAAACATTTAATAGCAAAATGGCCCTGAAGGAGTCAAAAAACAGGCACTAGTGAATTTCTTCTCTGAAATTGACTTTGAAAACATATATTATATGTTTACACATATGTTACACATACACATTACAACTTCTCATAGAGACAATATAGCACAAATATTTCATTGATCAATTCAACTGTTGTTTTCTCCTTTAACATGTGCTATCATCTTTGTTACTATATTTGTAAAAATAATTTAAACTCATTTTTATTTCTGTGATTATAATGCTTATTTCTTGAGCTTTTATGTCACAGCTTCTCAGTTCTTAAATTTTTTTCACACTCATTTTACTAGTGTACGTCTTTATTTATCAATTTCAAGAAAGTGACCTGAATGGTTTCTGAGTCCCTAAACACATACATACATATATTTCTCTGACTTCCCAAAACACATGACAATATGGCTGAGAATACATTCTAGGCCCCTCTATAATCCTTTCAAAAATAGTGTAAATAATATTCGATTGTCTTCTGGCATTTGGTATTATTGAGAATGTGTATAAGAAATCTAATTTTGGTTCTATAGCTGGTAAACATTTTCAACCTTCATATTTCTATTTTCTGGGAAAGTCTATAATGTTATCCACATCATTGTTATTGGCTATTTTCTTTCTTCTTTGATGGGTGGGGATCCATTCCCATCCATATTTTCACAGTAGACACGTGGTGTGGTAGTCTTTGGCCTTGTCCATTTAGCCATTTCTCAAAACTATAGCTGAAAAGGATTGTTTGTCATCTCAAGTTGTTGTGTCTCATAGGCACTCATCTCATGTGGTCCTCTTCAGCAAAAGTAGAATTTTTTTCTTCCACAACCCTCGCTACTTTAACTGATAAAGTGCAGTACATTTCCATTCTTCAGCATGGAAAGCTATTATGGACCTTAACGTCTATGTATCTTGCCTAGAATGTTTTATAAATGAAATCAATAAATCACTTTCTCCAGCCCCACCCACCCACTAACATTCTCCCAATTCTTATCTTCTTTGTTTTGTGATGAAGAATGAAAAGGAAAGTTATGTACTGCAGAGGAGAGTGAAATGAAAGATACCTCATTGTGTTAGCTATCTACTACGGTATAAAAGTTACTTCAAAACATAGGGATTTAAACAATAATAAATATTTATTATCTCACACACTTTCTGCGTCAGGAGTCAGTAATTTGACAGAGGGTTGATTGGTTGGTTGTGGCTCAGGTCCTCTCATGAATTTGTAGCTAAGATGTTAGCTGAGGATGCTGTCATCTCAAGGCTTAATGAGTCTGGAGGATCCAATTCCAGGATGATTCACTCACATGACTCGCAAGTCCATGCTGCCCGTTGGCAGGAGGCCTTAGTCCCTTGACTTATGGATCCCTCCACAGAGCTGCTGGAGAGTCCAAATCATGGTCTTGGTGTCCCCAATAGTGAGTGATCTGAGTGAAAGCAAGATGGAAGTAGCAATGTCTTTTGTGATCTAAACTTGGAAGAAACTCACTATAATTTCTACAATACCCTATGGGTTACACAGGTGAGCCCTATATTCAGTATGAGAGGGGACTCTACACGGATGTGCTTGCTGGGCAAAAGGGATCATTAGGAGCCATCGTGAAGACTGGCATCACACCCAGCTTCCTCACAAACAGCCAGCACAGAAGAAATTCAGCTATTTTTGCTTTTGGAGCAGGCCTTGCATCACTAAGCCTCAGAGCAAAGAGTGCTGAAGATTAAATCACCTCAACTAATTTTTTTTCAGGCATTTGACTTTATCCTTTTTCTGTGGGAATGCTTGTTACATGCCGCTCTTGGATTTATTGAGTATTTGGACCTGATTTCTTAAATGGCTTGTGTTTGGTGAATATTTGGTCTAATTCTGATAATACAAATTCTAAATATCAATCTTGTGAGTTTTCAACTTTTTGTTTTTATATGTGCTTAACTTTGAAGAAATTGATCCAGTGATTAATAGTCATATGCATTTTATTTTCCAAATAAAACTAAGTCTACCTGTGGTAACTTGTTTTATTAACTTACACCTAAAAAAATTAATGTTAAGAATGCTAATGTTATTAAAACTGACCAAAGAGTTAACAAACCTTATGCACGGAGGGAAAATCATCAGTAAATCTGTTTATTATTAATATACTTTTAATTTTAATCCTATTATACATTTTTCATGTCAATTATATGCAAGAAGTACAAACCAAGAATGCCATCATAAAAGACTGTAAATTCCAGTTAAAAGGACGAAATATATATAGCAAAAGAAAGTCACAAGATAGGATGTTCTAGTTTTTCAGAGAATGGAAAGTTGAAGGTAGATTCATTAAGACCACCAAACTTTTAGATAGAACATTAAGGAAAAAACAGTTGGCAAAAAAATAATTTTTTTGTAATTTATTATGAAATTCACTTATCTTTGAATGTTACACTGTATTAAGAAAGAGTAGATTTAAAAGGTGGACTGCAAGTCATATATGTGAGTACTGATTTCAAGTAAAGCACAAGGACTATACTTAATCTCTACTTACCGATTTTGATGATATAGTGTTTGATAACAGAAATTTTTAGTACTGCATGAATTATTGAATTATTTCTTCTCCAGGACTGAAATACTATTTTTCTTCCCTGCTGTGATGTTGAAGTTTTAAAGTCTTGTCGCTGCTGTGATGTTTTATCTGCAATGATCTACACTTGAATAATAAAATAGTAGTTGCTGACAAAAAAGCAGGTAAGAAAAATGCTTGTCTTGCTGATTTATGTATGTCTTACATTTATATATAATTTTGCTTGAATCTATGTCATTATATGGAAGAGCCTGAAAAAAATATGATTTTTTCCAGATATTTGACTATAAAACCTATTTCCTATATTTTATTCACTAAAGAAACCTTAACTACTCTAATACATAATCTTTAGTAAATGGTACGAATAGCATTAAGAAGAATCAAGAGGAAAATATGAATAATTAAAGTTACTAACCAGAGAAAAGTACTAGCAGCTATATTGAAAATTTGATTAGAGATGGTTCCTCTTTATTTGATTTATTTGTTATAATTCAATTATGGAAAATATTCACATGTTGCTTTTAAGTCTAACTAAATTCCTCAGAAAACTTTGAATCTATCTATCCACCCATCAATCCAAACTGATTCATAGTTTCTTATCCCTTTCTTCTACCCTGACGAATTTAACTCTTTAATTTTTTAAACCCAATGTATAAACAATCATTTGGTAATATAAGATCACAATGTTTGTTTAAATAACAAATATACTAAAACTTTTTTAGCCCAATCATTTTGGAAATATCATGGTGGCACTTTCAAATGGATAATTATTTAAAGGCACATCTATAATTTTAACTAGCTTTGATCAGTAATCTCTCTCTAAATATGAAGCTATACTCTACCTTGAGAAAGACTGACAACTGAGTTTGTGGCTGAATAATAGATACAATATTGTATCTTTTCATTTTAATATATTATGTTATACTTTCAAAACATCAATTCTTTTTACTTCCAATGTTACTCAAATAGGTTATCCTAAGTTTCTATGTGTATGGTAGAGGGGTTATTATTTGTTAATAATAATCACCAATATAATGGCAAGTTCATATAAAATATAAAATTGGAATCTTTAAAGGAAAATTTTACTTAAGGAAACAATACAAATTTTCTCTCTTAAAAAATTTTCTTCCACATGTACTTCAAAATCAATAGTGAAATTTTCTCTCTACTTTATAAACAACTTATAACCAAATCATTATTTAACAAAACTGATACTAATAACTAAATTTATTTTCTTTTTTGTTATTTGAGTCCACAAAGGAATTCACATAAAAGAAAATAATTCATTGCATGATTGTTATCAAATACAAGAATGCCATATTTAGAAAAAATATTATGTCCAAATATGTATTCTATAAGCCTGTACAACACTCTTGTATTGTCTCTATGTTTATGATTAAGAAAGGATAGTTTGACTGAACTGATGATCTAAGTTGGGAGAAACTCAAGGTTCAAAGGGAGAACCCTGTTACTTAATTTTCTTATTGGTCCACTTCTCTCAAACTCCCCCACAGTATCAATAATGTAAATTGGGAAGATTAAAGAGGATCTTAAAGTTGATAAATGCATGCAAGAGTCAAACTGAAAAGTACAGTTTTATTTTAATGACCACCAGTTGAATACTGGTACATCCATGAAGTCCTCAAACCTTTCAATTGTGAAACCTGCTCTTCTGGCTTAGAGAGCCCAGGCTTTAGAGACTAGTTTCTATTGGTTCTGTACTATTTGCATGGATTTTGGAGTATCATAAAGAATACATGGAAAGGGACAAACATATGGCTTCTATAGTGGCTTATATGAGAACTTTTACAATATGAACAAACATATCCTTCCTATAACATTTTTTCCTTAAGGAAGTTGGATATATGAGCATCAGGGTGTAAAAGCAGAAGGCAAACTACTGGTGATAAACAAAGGTGAGGAAATGTTAAAAAATCAAGTGGAGGGGCTGGCCCTGTGGCATAGCAGTTAAGTTCGACGTGCTCCCTGTGGCAGCCTGGCTTCACGGGTTCAGATCCCAGGCACGGACATACACTGCTCATCAGCCATACCTTGGCAGCAACACACATATAAAATGGAGGAGGATTGGTGCAGTTGTTGGCTCAAGGCAAATCTTCCTCAAGAAAAAAGAGGAAGATTGGCAACAGATGTTAGCTCAGGATGACTCTTCCTCAGAAAAAATAAATAAAGAAACAAGTAAATAAATAAACCAAGCTGAGGGGCTGGCCTAGTGGCATGGTGGTTAAGTTTGGTGTGCTCCACTTCTGCGGCCTGGGTTCGAATCTTGGGTGTGGACCTACACCACTCATCAAGCCGTGCTGTGGTAGCGACCCACATACAAAATAGAGGAAGACTGGCATAGACGTTAGCTCAGGGCCAATCTTCCTCAAGCAAAAAGAGGAGGACTGGCAACAGATGTTAGCTCAGGGCCAATCTTCCTGACCAAAAAAATAATAAATAAATAAATAAAGTTGAACCTGTGCATTTTAAATTATTACCTTACCAGACTATGTTGTATTTCAGCAGAGGGTGAGAGAAAGGGAAATTATGTAAATTAGCAATTATTTTCTTAAGAAATTTCAGTGGCAGTTTGTCAAGCAATTTTGCCATTTGATGGAGAAAGAAAACAGGAATTTCCCCCTGGGTCAAATGGGTATTGCAGAAGAAAACCAAATTTAAGTTGTTCTTCAAAATCTGCATCAAAGAAGGCTGCCTGCAGGGACAAGGGCAGCCTAGGAGAAAACAGCTGCAGGTGTACTATCTGAGACAAGTCCCTCACTAGTGTCAGGGACAAGGTCCTTCAAATTTGTCCTAAGGGGAGAGTCAGTGTTTGTGTACCTGTTATAATAGGTGATGCTTAATAATTAAGAGAGAATTTTAGATGGCACCACATAAAGACAGACCATTTCATCCCATTCCTATTATTCCTTCTGCTCCCTCCTCCTACCCTTCTGGTACCAGAGGGTTTGCAGGAGGTGAAGAGGCAGAAAAAGCAGAAGGAACAACAGCCCAAGATCTGCCACCATCTGCCTAAATCAGCCCTGAGATGTGATGAGAGGAGATGCTTTAAACTATAAGAAATTAATGCTGTCACAGCAAAGGAAACCATCAACAAAATGAAAAGACAACCTATAGAATGGGAGAAAATAGGTGCAAACCACATATCCAATAAAGGGGTTAATATCCAAAGTATACAAGGAACATATACAACTCAATAGCAAAAACTAAATAACCCAATTAAAAAAATGGTCAAAGGACCTGAATAGACATTTTTCCAAGAAGACATATAAATGGCCAACAGGTTCATGAAAATGTGCTCAACATCACTAATCAACAGGGAAATGCGAATCAAAACCACAATGAGATATCATCTCACATCTGCTGGATGGCTCTTATCAAAAAGAGAAGAGATAACAAGTGTTGGCAAGGATGTGGAGAAAAGGGAACCCTGTGCACTTTTGGTGGGAATGTAAACTGGTATAGCCACTATGGAAAATAGTATGGAGATTCCTCAAGAAATTAAAAACAGAACTCCCACATGATCCAGCAAATTCCACTCTGGGTGTATATCCAAAGGAAATTAAAACAGAATATTGAAGAGATGTCAGCCCTCCCATGTTCATTGCAGCATTATTCCCAATAGCCAAGTTATGGAAACAATCTAAGAGGAATGAATAAACAAAGTGTGGTATATATATAGATATATATAGACAGAGATATATATACACAATGAAATATTATTAAGTTTTAAAAAAGAAGGAAATTTCATCATTTGGGACAGCATGGATGAAACTGGAGGGCATTTTCCTAAGTGAAATAAGACAGACAGAGAATGACAAATACTGCATGGTATTACTTATATGTGGAATCTTAAAAAAATAAAATAAAAATGGAACTTATGGAAACAAAGAGTAGAAAAGTGACTACCAGGGAACTGGGGGACAAGGAAAATAGGGAGAGGTTGGGAAACTTTCAGTTATAAGATAAATAAGGTCTGAGTATCTAATGTATAACATGGTGACTATTGATAACACTACATCGTATAATTGAAATATGCTAAGAGAGTAGATCTTAAGTGTTCTTGCCCAAAAAGAAGGTAAATATGTGAGGTAACGGATGTGTTAATTAATTTGATGAAGGAAATCCTTTCACAGTGTATATGTATAGCAAATCATCATGTTGTACACTTTAAATATCTTATAACTTTATTTGTCAATTATACCTCAAAAAAGCTGAAAAAAAAATTAACGTTGTAATTTCAAATGGGAGCTCGGCTTCAACTGAGATGTCACCAAACAACAAGGAATCAGATCCAAGACTGAGTTTAAAGACAGTGGTGAGGAAAAAAAAAAACAAAAGCACTTCCTGTTTATACATGTATGCCCAAAAGTGCCAACTCTTTCAGAGGATTCACACTTTGTAAAATAGTGGCAATCATACAACCCAAAGAATAGTCGACTTTTTTTTTTTTTTTTTGGCTGGGAAAGATTTGCCCTGAGCTAACATCTGTTGCCAATCTTCCTTTCTCACTTTTTTATCCCCCTCCCCAAAGCCCCAGTACATAGTTGTATATTCTAGTTGTGAGTCCTTCTAGTTCTTTTATGTGAGCCGCCACCACAGCATGGCAATTGACAGACAGGTGGTATGGTTCCATGCTCGGGAACTGAACCTGGGCCAGAGCAGAGCACTCCAACCTTTAACCACTAGGCCATCAGGGCTGGTGCAGAATATTCTACTTTTAAGATTAAAGTCTAGATTTCTTTTTTCAAACCAAGTGTTCTTCCTTACATCATTATCATCATATCATGAATTTCTCCAGGAGGCTCCCCTCTCCTGTTGAGTACTGTAGGCCCTGATTAGAAGCCTTACCTACCAGTTAACATAAAGATAGCATATTGGGAATGAATGTGTTTGGAGTGTGTCACTGATTTTCATAGGCTGTAATTTCTTTAGACGTGCCTCAGGGGCCATCACTGGGTGAGAGGTGGTTTCATGGGCAGAGTCCTAGAGTCTAACCTAGCTTCACTAGGAGAGGCTCCTTTGACAGCTAAATAGATGTTTATTGGTATATTTTTCTTTAAAAGAAATATTTCAAAGCTAAAATACATTAGATGTTAGAAAATTATTGGAATTGAAACAATAGGAATAATAGGTTAAATAAATATTTAAAAATGTCAATAAGTGATTAAATATATAAACTGTGCAAAATGTATTGAAAAGATAAACATGTACTGATAACTGGTAAGTTAACTGTTTTGTCAAAACAAACTATTTCATTAAAATATGGGATCCTTTTCTAAGGGCTCTTATTTGGGACTTAATAAAGAAAGGTCAACAAGGATCAGAGATGATCAGGACCAATTCACTAAAATCAGAAAAAATATGTTTTGGATAATTTCCTTTAGTTTGTGGGCACCAGTTCCTGCTCTCTGTTCACTACATGTTATTTTTCTTTGAAGTTTTAATTCATGTGAATTGACCCATTTTAATACATGATTTTGGATTCATTCACTCTAGTTTTCTCGGTTCCTCCCCAGTTTCTTCTCGTACTCATATTCTACCAAATGAAACTCAACTAACTTTGTACACTGTAAAACAGAGTCAATGAAGCCAAATATAATTTTAGTTTTATTCCTAATGTATAGTTTAAGCAGTTAACCTTTTATGTTGTTGCTAAAATTTGCTATCAGGATAAATTAGTATCTTGGTAGAAAATTGCTTTCCTCTTCTAATCTTTCTCTTCCTAAAGTGTACAACTAATATAATTAAAATAATTAAGTATTCCTGTTAGAACAAAAACAAAAACGAAAACTTAATACTATGAATAACACATTTATATCATCAGTTATCAACACAGTACAGTACATTAATTAATTAATGTCTACACCATTTACATTTCCAAAGCTCCTTTTGTAAGAGTCTGGTTATTTTATTTAAATATTGCATGTTTCACAAAAATTTTAAGTAAAATTTTTGTAGTTATTTAAAAATGTTAGTGAAGCAGAGCAAAGTTTATTAGAGTTTACATGTAAGAGAATTACAGAGCATAGAGTGAAAAGACTTCCCTGCCCTCAGTATATTTTGAACCTGTGATGACGAAAGACCCGAGAGGAAAATTAACTTGGTTTAGCACAGCTCAGAATGGCCCCAAATATTCATGCCCAATTGACAGCGCTTTGAACAATACACAGTGTCTTATCTAAATGGAAATTTGGAGAAATATTTAAAGTTTATTCTTCCTGATATGAGGGGTCAGAGGGCATAATATCAGGGGACAATGGTATTAAAATCAACAGTCTATTTTCTCTATTGCCATTTGCTTTTATTTTTAATAAGTTTACTACAAGTTCGATGTTTTCCTCAGAGAAATAAAATGTATGGGTGCTATAAATGTGCAACTTACTGTTAATATTAGTTATTTTCATAGCCATGGATTTGTGTAATACCAACTGTTCTTTTATTAAATTAATTTTAATACTTAGATAGCAAAATGCTTTAGGCAGTAAGAGACTGAACCTTCTAATTATGCATTGCACAGGCAGAACTGACATATTAAAAATAGAATATTTGAGTTAAATTTTAAAACATTTTATAAAGTGTATTGTGATTTGGGAAGATGACAAATGTTTTGATAAAAGTAAATTTATACTCTCTAGCACACTTTTCCTTAAGTCTTGAATATATACAGAATTCTTAAACTGCTCTTTGAAAATCTGTGATCCTCCTAAAATTGCACACACAAACTTCGTGTCTGTGGACTGGAAAGGGATGGGGCAAGAATTTGGGGAGGGGTGGAATGGGCCAGTTGGATAATTTTTTTTTAACATCTTTATTGAGGTATAATTGATAGACAAAAAACTGCATATATTTACTGTGTGCAATTTGACTCATATACCCGTGAAACCATCACCACAATCAAGGTAATACACATATCCATCACCTCCAAAAGTTTCCTTGTGCCTCTTTGGTTTTTACAGGTTGTTTTTGTTGCCATTGTTTTTGTGGTAAGAACGCTTAATATGAGATCTACCCTCTTAACAATGTTTAAGTGCACCATACAGTATTGTTAACTATAGGTACTATGTTGGACAGTAGATCTCTAGAACTTATCTATTTTGCATAAATGAAACTTTATCTCATTGAACAATAACTCTCCACTTCCTTTTCCTTCCAACTCCTGACAAACACTATTTTATTCTGTTTCTATGATTCTGATTATTTTAGATACATCATACAAGTAGAATCATGTAGTATTTGTCCTTCTGTGACTAATTTCACTTAGCATAATGGCCTCCAGATTCATCCATATTGTTGCAAATGACAGGATTTCCTTCTTTTTTAAGGCTGAATAATATTCCATTCTATGTATATACCAAGTTTTATTTATCCATTTCTCTGGATGGCCATTTAGGTTGTTTCCAGATCTTTGCTATTGTGAATAATGTTGCAATGAACGTGGAAGTGCAGGTATCTCTTTGAGATCTTGATTTCAATTCTTTTGGATATATATAGCCAGAAGTAGGATTGATCATATATCTGATAAAGGGTTAATATTAAAAATATTTAAACTCCTGTAACTCAATAGCAAAAACCCAAATAACCTGATTAAAGAATAGGCAAAGGACTTCAATAGACATTTCTCCAAAGAAGACATACAAATGGCCAACGGGTGTATCAAAAGGTGCTCAACATCATTCATCAGTAGGGAAATGCAAATCAAAACCACAGTGAGATATCACCTCACACCTGTTAGGATGACTATTATAAAAAAAAAAAAAAACAACAAAAAACAAAAAAACAAATAATAATGTGTTAGTGAGGATGTGGAAAAATTGGAATTCTTGTATACTGTTGTTGGGAATGTAAATCATGCAGCTGAAATGGAAAACAATATGGAGATTGCTCAAAAAATTAAAAATAGAACTACCATATGATCCAGCAATTCCACCTCTGGGTACATGCCTAAAAGAATGGATAGTGTTTTAAGTTTTCAACAGATTGGCTCTCTGATCCATTAAAGATAACTGTTTAATTTCACATCTAATGTACTCAGTAAGAAATAAATAATGTGAGAATATTTCTTTGAAATATAGATATCCCTGTTAAGATCCCTTAAATCAAGAAACTTACATTTATTAATCAACTGAACAAATGAAACATTTTTACAAAAAGCATCCTTATTCCATAAAGTCAGCATTTGAAGACAAACGTCCACTTCGAAAGACAACAAAAGAGAAAAGAGTAGCACTAAAGCTCATTATATATGCAACTAACGGGAAAACCATGGAGACAAAACTTATAATCATTTTATAAAGTCATTACAGTAAAAAAACAAACATAGCATGCTACATCCCAGACTAAAACACATGCACTGACACATCACTCCTTCAGTATAGAGGAATCTTCCTGAATTTATTTTTATGTTGATGACTGCAAGCAACATAATTGTTTGTGTAATTGGCTAATTACAGGTTCAGTGAGCCTTGCTTGCTCTAACATGATGGGCAGGTGGCTAACTGTTGTTAAAATTATTTGCACACACAAAAATATATGTGCTTAAAATTGGGGTTGTATAGAGAAAAGTCATTCATGCTAAATTCTGCCTTTATACATTTAACACAGGTTGACAAAGTTATATCAATAGTACCATAACCATTAAATCCTGTAACATGTCCTCTTTTTCAAGAGAATTTTCACAATTAAAATATTTTCTCACAAAAGTTGAGGGGTAAAAGAAGTAGTGGAAAGTATTTTTATTATGTAAGGAAGCATATACAGATTTCCTATAATGAGGCATTTGCTAATTAACTTGTTAATTCAGACAGACTATCAAATAATCAAGAGCTACAGATCTGGCTTATATTTGAGAAAATTACTTTTAAAAAAAAAGAAAGGTAGGAGTACTTGGGATCCTTTATAGGAAGAGATTGGCAGTTACAGAAAAATTGAGCTAGAGAAATAAAGCAGAGAAAAGAATGCTGAAGATTATAAAACATATAGCTATATGCCTAAAAGCATGAGTTCTGAGTAAAGCAAAATGAAATATATGTCTCTTAAATTATATCCCTTTTCTCAAAAAAACAGTAAGTTTTTGTACTTTCTTGAGAATATTTTGGGACAACAAAACGAAGCCATTAATGATATGCATTGTTTCATTAAATAATACCTTTCAGAAGACTATTAAGTACTATTTTTTAAAATATTGACATTACCTAAGTATAATGCAATAGAGTGTATATGATCTTTATTATTTTATCAATTGGTCTGTATTTGAGAATTAAGAATACAGTATTGCAACTCAGTCGCCACTTTATTGGTAATAACATAGTTGAGTTTATGAATTTCTACAACCAAAACTTTAGTTTCTCTTCTGCATTCAAGAATAGTGGTGGGGGACAGCCTGGTCGCATAGTGGTTAAGTGTATGCACTCTGCTTCGGCACCCCAGGGTTCATGGGTTTGGATTCTGGGCGCGGACCCACACATCACTCATCAAGCCATGCTGTGGCGGTGTCCCACATACAAAATAGAGGAAGATTGGCACAGATGTTAGCTCAGGGACAATCTTCCTCAAGCAAAAAGAGGAAGATTGGCAACAGATGTTAGCTCAGGGCCAATCTTCCTCACCAAAAGAGAAAAAAAAAGAACGATGGTGAATATTGAACCGTTATGTCATACACGGAAACTAATATAATATGTCAATTATATCTAAATAAAAAAAGATAGTCAAGAATAATGCATATTATGAAAAAATCCCCAATCTGTTTTTTTAATTGGAATTTTCTTATTACCATATTAATTCATTTCATTGGTATACATCAATCATTATTTTAAAGTATCTACTTCTCATTCTCAGGAATTTAAGAGATTGCATCAAGGAAGGAAAATGTTTGGGAAAGTCCATTTGGACAACAATTTGTTTGACTTATAATTTAAAGTCAGGTTTTTGGCTTTGTAGTATTAGAAAGTTGTTTTTGTTAACCAAATAAAGATCTATTTAAAATGGTCTCAAACTATATAACTCAAAAGAGATCATTGTATGAACAAAGATGTCAGATTATTTTTACATCACAATGTCAAATGCAACTCTAAAGCAGATCAAAACCTCAGGTAAGAATAAATTGCACCTGTTAAAAAAAAATCTGCCAGAAATATTGTTATGCTATGAAGGCTGGTTGTTGTTTATGAAATCAGAACACAAGGAGTTGTGTGTATCATTCAAATATATTTAGACATCCAACTTTTAAGCCTGTTGCAACTCTTTTCATAGTAAGAATACACTTTCCACTAATCTGATAAGTTTAGCCATGGGGTAAAGCATCAACTTGCAATGTGAGTTCCATTTTTATGTTTAATATGGAAGGCTATGGTAAAATCTGTGTTTCCTCTTCCAAAGATGACAATCTATTTCTTTAAGATGACTGCATGTGTAAATAATAACATCCATCATATGTTGTTTAGCATTATGTCATTTAACTCCTTCCTTCAACATCTCATCTATACTTTTACAACAACAAGAACCGAGAAGCCTCTTTCAAAGAGAAGAATGTCAGAAGCTTAACATTTTCTTTAATACATTTATATAACTCATTAAAATTTTCTGTAACATTATTTATATCGCATTAGAACAACTGAAATGAAGAACAAAAGACAAAGTTGATACTTTCTCTGATGAAAAAATTACCTTTGTACTAATTGCAAAATAAATTATTACGAAGTTTTAAAAGTGCATAGTGGAATTTGATACTTTCTTTTCCTTTTTCTAACAAATGGAAGAATTTAAGATATAGCCTGATCAATCAACCTGGGTTCCAGAGTGAGAATTCAGGGAAAAAACCTGAGTAAGAAATAAACTTAGGATTCTTGAGTTGTTGCTTACAACAACATAATCTAACTTATCTTAAATGATACTGAAATTAGTACCTAGCAACAGGGTATGTATGATATGTGTGTGTATACATACACATATATGCATACATGTATATGATGTGTATATACATGTGTGTGTACATGTATGTATGCATATACACACACAAGGCCTGAAGACAATGATGATCATCAAATGCTAACAAATATTTCTGAACGATAGAGGGATTTTTTAAAATATCTGATCTTTTAAGCTTTAGTTATTGCCTGATTTTTTTCAATAAGAGAATGAATGGTTTATTTACTTTCCTAAGAAAAGAAAGTCATTATTTTTCAACACTAAAGAAAATAATGTATAACCAATGCACAGCCTGGTGGAGAGTGGCAGCAGAACTCATGCTTTATAACTCTAGGGATGAGGATGGACTGGAGAGACCACAGTGAACTCAGAAGCCCGGAGGGCATTGCTTCTCTGGTGGAACCTGTGGCAGAGATTGTTGATCTAGCTCAGCTCTGTGGCCCAAGTGCCCCCTTCTGTACTGCTCACCATTCACTCTGGAGAATCCTGAGAAATCCAAGGCTCTCTCTCAAAACACTAAACTCACAACTTGCTGGACTGTTTTCTTTGGCTCAACCTTTAATTACGTCTCTTTGCCTGTCATTCCATAATTGCCAACAGCCCTCAATGGTCTGAGCTATATGACAGCTGGGGGAACCTATAAGGACTGAAGTATGTGGGCAGTGCAGGAGCACTCAGTAACTTAGTGGAGAGAGACCAAACTAGACAAAAAAAAAAAAAAAAGAAATGCAAGGAAACTTAATTAGATAGATAGACAATGGCAATTACTGAGCACAGGATGGATAAAAATTAGAAACATAAATTATAATTTCCATAATTTAAAATTCAACAGGGAAACTGAAAAGAAGACGCTGTTGAAAACTACATTCATGATTTGGAATAACAGAGAAAGTATGATGTAATAAAGAATAACAACATAAAAATTACTTGTAAGTATAAAAAGAATGTCATGGAGACAAGAACAAAGAGCATCATACAAAATAATAGGAGACACCAAGAAAAGAATGGCACATATTGCAAAAATATATAATCAAGCAAATAACAGAAGTAATATCCTTATCTAAAAAATAAGTAAAGTGATAATTTTTTTTAGAATTTCAGGCTAGCTAAATAACATCCCAGTTGGAACTGTGGTTTTTCATGGGAGACATTAACTCAACGCGAATCCAAGCTCCTGACAGGGTTAGTTAATTAGAAATGGAGAAAGAGCTAGAGCTAGAACAAGAGAGAAAAGAAGAAAGAAGGAAAATTAAAAGGAAAAAAAGAAAGAAGGAAGATAAGAATATGAATACATAAGAAAATGGCTGAGGTTGAAAACAAAAGAAGTTTCTAGTGTTCCAATTAGAAGAATCAGTTGCTTAAAAAGGAATGAGAACTTGAGTGACATCGTATTTCTTATTTGTAAAAATGTATGTCTTACTGAATGTAACACTGAATGCCAGAAAGCAGTAGAAACACCTTGAAAAACTTTGAAATAAGAGGCTGAGAGCCAAGAATTTTTTTTCTTGTCAAGATGTTATTTCAGACAAAGGCAAATAACAGTTGTTGCTTTTTGTCATGCAAGGTCTCAGAAAATATGTACAATTTCTGAGAACATACCTCAAAGAAGTACTTCAACCTAATAAAAATTAAATCAAAGCAATAATCTCCAGAAGATGGAGAAAGAAACTTAAGAGAAAGATTTTTCTAATAATTTATACTTTAAATGAAAATCAAGATTTGCTTTTTTATAAAGAGGCAAAAATTAAATTAACATAAAACTAGTTAAATTATTCATCAGATAAAATATAGAAGTTGAGAAAATTTCATCAATATAGAAATTGGTTTTGAGAATTAAATTGATGGTGATTTTATAAATCGTTCAGTTTATAAAGCCATCAATCGCAAGCCACACACCATTACTGTGAGTGTTAGGCTCTGTTCAAATTAATATTTAACAAGTTCAAATCTTGGAGTCAAATAGAAGTGGGTACGTCCAGTTGCTCTGCTTTCTGTGGGAGCATCAGCTGAAAATTATCTGGCACGAGTGTGCCCTTCCATTTGCTGAGGGCCAGCAACCGACCTGATCGGTTGGTGCCCATGTTGTAAAATTTCCTAATAATTTTTGAAATCCCTTCTGTTTCTGGAAATATTTTTTCTATAACTTTCATTAAATGTAATTTCCTTTTTTTTTTTAGTGTCCTATTTTTAATTAAAGAGATTTAATTAAGGGAATTGAGAGCTTGCCTACTTGGTTCCTAGTACAGAGGCTGTTTTTTATTTCTTCGTTCAGTTTCAGCAGGTTGACTAATTTGTTGATTTTCATTCATGATGATACTCTAATGTATTTTCTTTTATAAATACCCCTTAAAGAGTTACATATTTATCAGATTGACATTCCTAAGGCAGCTTTGTGAATTTGAGCAGAGAGAAAAAACTGAAGGCAGATTTCAGAATCCACTTGTGGTTTACTGGTGCTAAATACTTTTTAAAATTTCAGGCTGGCTAAATAAACTCCAAATAGGAACTGTGATTTTATTACAGGAGATAATATCCCAGTGCTAATTTCAACTTGATGAAAAAAGAGGGGATTTTCACAGAAGAACAAATCAACATGATATGGGGGTACAAACCTGACTACAACAGTAGTTCTAAGACCTTTCATTAACATACAAATAATCACTATTATTTGACTACCATCATTATCTTATTATTTTAAACTATTTCATAATTTAAACTATATATCTTACAACAAAAATCACTGTTTAATAAATTTATAAAGACAATTTTCCCAATTTTTTTTATTACTTTCCAACACTATATTTATCTTAGCCTACTGAACAATAAAACAGTATAGAAATCTTTTGTTTTATCATGCAGACAGCACCAGGCAACAAAAAATTGTGTGTGCTGTTTTTTTTCCTAGCTCTGATGATACTAACCTATCTCAACTGCTGGCCAATTTTCTATTTATAAAATTGGCTTCTTTTAGTCTTAGTGTGTTGAGACAGTGTAAGCAAAATTAGTTTGCAACACCTGGCCTAGAATATTTAGCTCATGAGAAATCCTGTCCCCAAATTATAATAATTTAGAGTTTTATCTCATGGCCATGGTATAAAAACAAAGCCACCTGAGAGTGTTTTCATGAAAGTAGCCATACTAACTAAAAAAAAAGTTTACTGATTACATAAATATATGTAATTCTCCAGTGAGTAGTATCATTTCCGTTTGCAAGTTCAAGTAAGCAAAAGATTATTTGAAAAGTAAATTGTTGCCAAGAGCCCTTGAGTTCCAGATCTGCTTTATATAAACTAGTTTTTAAAGTAACAGCTAAAGTAATATCACCATTCTGCAGAAATCAGCTGGCTTAATTACCTAATAAAGGTTGAAAAATTAATCCATTTAATATTGGCTTTAGTTTCTACTTTCAAATATAAAGTTTAAATATTTTGTTACTCAGAAATCAAGTCCCAAGTTGTTTTTAATTCCACCTTGTACCCTAATAGCGGTGCATATAATTATTTGTCAAAAGAGAAAATATTTTGAAGTTTTTGCACCATATTTTTAACAACCCTGACACTCATTCTAATATTTTGTATAAGAATCCGAACTGTATTAATTATAGCACAAGCTAAAGGGAGTGTGTTTGTAGACGCTAATAATACCTAAGGAAGAAAATGAACATGTAGACCTCTGGAAAGGCAGAAAGGAGGAATACTCTGACATAGCAGCAAAGTAGTTCATGGGTCTTTTTGTTTTCTAACAAAATGTTAGTATATCCTAATCTCACACAGTTTCTGGAATTTAGCTCAAATTTTCATGTGAAAATATCTGATCTGCTCAGTCCAAAATCTAGATTGGTTCCTCTAAGGTAAGCATGTATCTGATCCAACTGGTTATGACCAAGGAGGCGAGACCACAAGGCTAAAGCAATTTCTCTAAGAACAACACAGATGAGGAGAAAACGGGAGGCATTTTCACTTCTCAGCATACACATTTTTCTGTTCTCAAATACATTTCTAAAAATTTATTCACATAATATGCTTCAAATATCACAAGTACAATTGACAAACATGCACTGTTTTCCCCTCAAGGGACACCACAAATCCTGTCCAGTTTATTCAAGTAAGAATGTGGTGGAGAGAAGTCACATAACTCCTCTTTAATTGGAGGGTTTAATCACTAATATATTCATCTGGCTGGATTTAAGTCAGTCATTTTACTATTTGTTTTCTGTTTTTCCTTTCTTTTAATTGTGTTGCTCACTTCCCCCTTTCTTGCCTTCTTTTGGAGAAATTAAACTTTTTATTTAATTTTAATTTACTTTTTTTTTACCTCTTGGCATTATTTTATTTAATTTTATTTTTTAGTAGTTATTCTAGAGTAGGGTTTCTCAACCTTGGCACTATTGACATTTGGGCCATTGTGGGGACTGTCTTGAGTA
This sequence comes from Diceros bicornis minor, assembly GCF_020826845.1. Taxonomy (NCBI): domain Eukaryota; kingdom Metazoa; phylum Chordata; class Mammalia; order Perissodactyla; family Rhinocerotidae; genus Diceros; species Diceros bicornis. Next base: position 72,757,625 of record NC_080749.1, read on the forward strand.
TTGCAGGAAATTGAGCAGCATCTCTAGCCTCTACCCATTCGATGTAGTAACACACCCTCTACCCCAAGTTGTGACAATGAAAAATGTCTCCAGACATTGCCAAATATCCCCAGGAGTTGAGACCACTATCTGGTAACTACAATATACATCCTTAACTATTCACAGTCTGTCTGGAGTTAAGATAACACACGTAGTATTTCTCATCTCTACCTTCCTTTTTTTGTTAGAGTTGTCAAATACAATAATACAATGTTATAATTCCCCAATACAATAATTTTTTCTTACTTTCCAGAATAAAATGTTATAATTTTTATTAACATTCCATGTTATAATTTTTGCTTTGAATAATTACATATTTTTATAAAAGGATAGAGGATCTTTAAATATTTAGCCAAATATTTTCAATTTTGGATGCACTTCATTTCTTTCTGATCTGAGTTTCCATTTGGTTTCATTTTCCTTCAGCTTGAAGAACTTCCTTTAAAATTTCTGGTAGTGTAGCTCTGCTGGAAACAAATTTTCTTAGTTTTTATTATTGGAAAATGTCTCTATTTGACTGCATTCTTGAGGGATATTTTTGTTGAGTATAGAATACTGTTGTGACAGTTGTTTTTATTTTCTTTCAGTGTTTTCAATATGTTTTCTTTGTTTTCTGGCATCCATTGTTTCCACCGAGTAGTCAACAGTAATTCTAATCACTGTTGTGTATGATATGTGCCTTTTATTTTTCCCTTACTGCTTTAAAAAGAAAACTTTTTTTCTATTTCTATTTGGACTTCAGACAAATGTGTCCAGGTGTCATTGTCTTGGTGTTTGATGAATAACTCCTCAAATATCAATTGAGTTCTTAGCTGCTTGAAGACTATCCCATACATCCCCCACATGCATGGTTCAAGTGTTAGTTTATACAAGGAATTTGGGGTGAGCTTTCTCTGGATCTCTCCTTTTAACTTTTGCCTAATCAAAACAAGCAAAACTTAGTAAAACCATGTTGTCTTTTACTATTTAAATATTACATTGAATTATAATGTTTCATTTTGTTTCAAGTACTTATGCCACAAAATTCAATGACAAAGCATAAATGAGCTGATGTTTTATGCTGATCAAATTGTTTTCCTACCCAAAACATACCTTGCTGTAATTTAAATCTCGTGGATAGTAAGTATATGGGGCATTAGAGCATTTTAGTACCATGTACTATATAAATCAATGACACTCAAATTTATAATTCTGGCACTCTTTTCCCCTCTCACATCTAATTGCCTACTCAACATGTAAGTGAGCATAAGTGAGGCCATCTTGTTATGCTAAATGAGCCCAGCTCCTCCTCTGTGTGATTACTTGATGCTCTGCACGTACACTAAAAATTTCACATGGTCTCTTGATTTATGGCCTCCACTTACACATCTACTCCCCTATAGCTTGATAAATTAACATTTTGTTCTATGAGTTTCTCCCCAGAAACAGGCTGACCACAGGCAAAAAACACACCTACAAGGTATCCATCACAGCCAACAGAAGAATGGAACAATGTGATGCCTGGAGCCCATCATACGTGGGGACCAACATCCCTGGACCTCCTCCTCATTGCCCATTTTCCCTCTGTAACTACCTGAAGATTCTTTAATTTTTGAAGATGGTTTTTTTGAGACATCAGTCTGCCATCTTCCAGATTGTTCCAGCTAATCAAATTAAAACTTCCTTTCTTGATCTCTAACTTGTTGTGATTGACTGGGTCAGATCTTGGTGAGCAGAGTGAGCCCATTGCTTGGTAACAAACATAGCTAGTTGAATTTTAATAACAATCCCAACTTAATATGTCCAAAATCAAACTCTTATTTTGCCTACAAAACATACTCCTCCCACAGTCATCCCTACTTCATTACACATCAAAACCCACACACAATATCTTAGTAAATCATTCAGGCTCTTCCTCTAAAACATGTCTAATGTATGATGATTTTTCACCGTCTTCATTGCTACTATTCTGATCAAAGCAACCATCACAATTTACCTGGACTTTTCCATTCTAACTGATCTGCATGCTTCCAGTTTTTATCCCTCCCTAGTCTCTTCTCAACCCAGCAGCCAGAATAATGCCTTTAAACATAAACTGGATCATGTCACTCCTCTACTCAATGCCCCAGTAGGCTTTTCATTTCACTGGAGTTAACCTCAAACTTCTAACCACGCCCTAGATGACTTCTGTGATCTATGCCCTGTTACTTCCATGACCTCAACTCCTAGCACTCTCCCTCCTGGCTTTCAACTTTAGTCATTGATCTATCTCCTTGCTGTTCCTTGAACACACCAAACAACTGTTTTTCCTCCATCCTCAGGTCGTGGCAGATGCTGTTTTCTTCAAGTAGTAAGTCCTTTGCCTTCATTGGCTATCATATATAAAATATTTCTTCATATCGCCCATCATTCCCTGTATCTCTAACCTTACTTTATTTTACTGTATAGCACTATTACTTGAGGAATTATATATCTGTATATTATATGCCTCTTCCACTAGAACAGAAGGTCTCAGAGAGAAGAGAGGAGAGAATTTTCTTTTTAAGTGTTTGATCCTAAGTGCATGGAAAAGTGAGACACACCACATTCTACACGCTCAATAAACGTTTGCCTGAAAATGAATCTTCCTTATCAGCATAAAAACATGCTATGTATTTCCCAACTTTAAAACATGTTTCTTTAACCTGATAATTCCTCTAATTACTGCCACATTCATCTTTTCAAGTTGGAGGGGAAAATTCTAAAATATTGGTTATATTTACTGTCTCTATTTTCTCATATCACATACTCTTCTCACCCTATCCAACCAGGCCTTAAGCATGGATCTCTAAATGACCAAATAAAATAGTCAACGATAAGACTTCATCATACTGAACTTATAAGCATTCTGGGATTTCTATGTCCCAGAACACAGCACACCCACTTTCAACATGATATATGTATTGCTTCACAATAGTATGTAATTCTGTGTCTCTACATGTATACGACCTCATGACTTCCAGAAGCCAAGCTAGAATAGTGATGATGGTGGGAAGCGAGAGGAAGAAATACTACTGGACTATCACCAAATATGTTTTCCACTCCTGCTAGCAAGGACCTTTCATTTGTAAATATCTTATTCTCAAGTTTCAAGTTTCTGTAACTGCACCTAATGCTTATGTCAAACTATAAGCATTGTTTGACCCTATTGATTACATGCTCTTTTTTACTTTGTCTCTAGGACAGAACTATCTCCTAATTTGCTTCCTACCACACTGGCCAGTTCTCAGTCTCATTTGCTGGTTATTTTTTCTCTCTCTGACATGTAAGTATTGAACTAAACTAGTGTTTAATTTTCATCTTTTCCCTTCTTTCTCCCCACCCCCCATATATATATCCTCTTCTTAAGTCATATAATCATATCCCATGTCTATTGAAATTGTTTTACTAAGACTCTCACATTTAAATCTTTAATTTCTTTTTTGAACTGTAGACATATATCTAACTGTCTCCACTTGTATGTCTAAACATTAAAAGGTTATCACATTTAAGGTTTAATTCTTAATTTTTTTTTTTCCTCCAAACATGATATACCACAAGTAATTCCATTCTCACTAGAGTATCATTACCCTCCTAGCTACTCAGGCCATAATGTTAGAGTTATCTTTAACGTCTTAAATATATCCCAAACCTAACCACTTCTCACCTCCACCACTGATACCACCCTAGCCAAGCCACCCTCATCTCTAATCCTGCACTAGATCATTAGCACACTACCTGAACTTTCTGTTTCCTCTCTTGCCCTCTCTAGGTAAATCTCCACATAGTGACAGAAGAGTTCTTTGAAAACAGAAATAAGATCATGTGACACCCAAGCTCTCAAACATTTCAACGACTCTGACCTAACATTCTATCAGTTGCTTGCACACTCAATGTATTTCTGGCCCACGGGCCTCCTTGTCCTTCCTTGAGTGTGGGAAGTGTGTTCTCCAATCAGGATACAAGTTTTGCTCTTCCTGCTCACCCGTTCGGTACTGACCGATCTTCACCTAGACTCCACAGGGCACGCTCCCTCACTTCCTCGCACGTCTGCTCATCTCCTACAGAAGTCCACCCCCATCTGACTATTTAATAGGCAGTTCTTTCCCTCTCTAACCCTTACTGCACAGATAATTATATATTTAGTAATTTCTTTTCCATTTCTGTAACTAGAGTATCAGCTTCAGGACCCCATAAATTTGTGTAGCATGTAGTAAATCCATAATGTTAAATGAGGAAAGGAATGAAATGATGGATGACTCAAAAGATACAACCTTAGCAATAAACAAAGAACAAAAGGTTAAATTACTTTCAAAATATCATATATCTCCCAGAACACAGCACACCCTCTGTCAACATGACATATGTATTGCTTCACAATAGTACGTAGTTCTGTGTCTCTACATGTATATGACCTCATGACTTCCAGAAGCCAACCTAGAATAGTGATGGAGGTGGGAAGTGAGAGGAAGAAATACTACTGGACTATCACCAAATATGTTTTCCACTTATGCTAGCAAGGACCTTTCAGTTTTAAATCTTATTCTCAAGTTTCTAATTAAAGATGTTTTTCTTACACATCACTTCTAGTCTTATTTAAATATGAATTACACCAGCTAGATGAACAGGCCACATTTTAATCAGGAAGCTGTGACAGAGGGTAATAGGGTAAAATATAGCAATCCAGAAAAAAATTTATCTGTATATTAGAAAGTTTCCTCTCTACAGATCGTGTAAGGTGAGTGTTTGAAAGATGACAAAATTCATTGTGGTTTATTGAGTACTTTGCAGAGAATGTAAGGAGCTAAGCAGTGCATTAGACTATAAGTCAGAAACTAGTGACCAGTTCAAATTGAGTCACTAATTAGTTTTGTGACCTGTGGCAAGTCACTTAACCTCTCTGGATCGCAGTTTTCTTATCTATAATATGGAAGTGTTGGATTCAATTATCTCTAAAATCCATTTCCTGTCTGAGATTCTATAAGAATTAAAAAAAAAGACTCTCTAGGGACTCAAAGTGATAAATGCTATCCATGTCTATTAAAAGGAAAAATATGAATTTATCAAATTGGTTCAGGTAACTTTAGACCTTCATCAAGCTAAAAGTCAAAATAAATTGATTTAAAAAGACTGGACAAATTGAATAGACATACTGACTAAAAACCAATTAGGCTATATGAGCATCAGTCTAATTTCAAGTTATATGATGCAGTAAAAACTAACAATAATAATAATAATAAAATAAAATACAAGTTTGATCCCTACTAAATGATTTCTTTATAAAATAGTTAAGAAGTTATCTTCTGGGCTAAATTGTCCTTGAATATAAAATGTATGGATGATATTGCTAGACTATTCCCTCCTCCATCTTGTATTAGTTAATATTTAATAATCTTGAAAATATAAATTGAGAATTACTTTTCTATATTGTCCTCCAGTTCCAGCAGCAACTCTTTCTCTTTCAAAATCTCCTACTTTCAATATATTCCTATATATTGACTTTTTAATTTTTAAATTTTCAGAGAATGCTTGTAGTGTACCATTCCATGCAGGTTTCTGCCACTTAGAATGTTAATAAGTTATGATGCTCTAACACAGGATACTAAAATATTTGGGAAAAATGAAATACCCGCATGAAATAATCCAAAACAATAAAAAGAAATAATCTCTAGCAAAAAATATATCCTACTTTATATATAAGTTAAATTATATATATAATATTACTCCAAATTATGAGTACTGAGGATAAATAAAATGTTTAATATTGTAAGTCCATTTAGTACCTTTCATTACTCATGGGCTTAACAGATATCATTTAGTAGTTTAAAGTTATCATAAAGTGTGAATTTTTATTAGGTATGTTTTAGACTTCATAATTTTATGGAAAAGCATACTTTCATTATATATGTATATATATCTATTTCTTCATGAAACCTAATAAGATGTCTGAAAAATAAATTTTCAAATGTCAGCATATTTTTGAAAAGATGTGTGCCCAAAAAAAATGACTTTTGCCAACAATGAGTAGAAACTTTAAATTTTTCTCTGAAGAAAATAGATATTTGATCACAAATGGATATTTTCAAAGTGGAACAATCTGGGTATCTGATATTAACGTAATTTTTTTTTTATTTGACAAGCATGATGCTTGATCAGATTTACTTCAAGGTTGACCGAAGTTTGCAGAGTTGTACTAAGAGAAAGCACTGTTGGAAAAAAAATATAATGAAATCCACTGTGGAAATTTCCTTGGTTTTGCTTTATAACTAACTGAATTCTTGAGCACTCTCTCCCACCTGTGAATTTATAAAAGTTGTTATTCTGGAGTTTAATTCCTGGCTCCATTATACAGATGGTTCCAAGATCTGTAAAATGGTATTAATAATTTTACCTAGGGTTACATTGAATTGCTGTGCAAGTTAAATGAGATAATGCATGTAAAGTACTTAGCACAATCTCCAGCACATGAAAAGCATACAGTCAATTTTAGCTTTTACATTTCCAGCTTTCCACCTATACTCTTAATCACAGTACAAAATACAAGGAAGTATCTCATTTTATAAAAGCGTTGATAGGCTAATTTCATTTTTAGAAAATATATCTACTTTCATGCATAGTTTGGTTTCATTGGAATATCTATGGAGAAGCCCTTCTAAAATCATTTATATATTCATGATTTGAATGTTAGGATAAAGCATGTGAAAGACCTGGGTTAATTTACCATCTCATTCCAATATATCTATTGAAAAGAAACAATCTTGAAGGTATAAAATAGATGAATAAATCTGAGTATTTGGTGAGAGGAATAAGTTTGAATTTCTTTCCTTGATACACTGTCTGGCACTGCTTGCTGAATGAGAGATGGTTGTCTCATTTACTGGGAAGCTCTAATTTAAAAATTTTCAGAAAACCTGTTCCTAGAGAAACTAGCTTATGAGCACCATAATGATGAAGGTAATCTCACCCCTCAGAAAACTCTGCATTTTTCATTTCAAGCTGTTCACAGGTAGAGCTGAGATTAAAAGCCTTTGACTCACAGGAAATGCTTCATCTTACCCAACTAATTATTTATTATCCATTTTGGGTGGTATGCAGTATACATTAGAATATATATTTTGGATGTTCAGACTTATTTTTCTTTCATTTATAATTTTTTCTGTATTCCACTGGGCTGACTTTTCAATTAACTAATGTCCTGTTATTTATTTATGTGCACGTTTGTTTTTGTATTTGCTCATATTTTTTCCTTTGGATAGACAGGGATAGATAGCATTTATCACTTTGAGTCTCCAGAGACATTTTTTTTTTTGAAATTATAGTACTTCAGACATGGAATGGATTTTAGAGATAATGAATCCAACATTTTTATACTACAGATAAGAAAACAAAGGTCTAGAGAGGTTAAGTGAATTGCCACAAGTCACAAAGTAATTAGTGGCTTGGTTTGAACTAGTCACTATTTTCTGACCTATATCATATGCACACAGTCCTACTAGTTTTGCTTAAATATATTTTTCAAACTGATCTCGTCTTCCTCATCAGTACTATTGCCACACATCAGACCATAATCTCACATAAAGCCTTAATTGACTTTGTCTTAAGAAGTCTTCTCACCTCTGTTTGTGCTATTTCACATCTATTGAATATATTGAGTATATTAACCCTTATCCGCCTTCTTATTCTCCAAAATTATAATCTTAGATTAGGTAAAAGCTTTTATTAAATAGGACCAATATATGAAACAATATATGAAAGTTGATATGTCTAGTTACATATTTTTAAATCCACTAAGGAAAGATTTATCCTGATAAAAGCAAAAGATGAATGACATAATGGGAAAAAATAAATGCAGTGCATGTAGTATGTGACTGAATATCCTTAATATACAAAGAATTCAAAAATAAAGAATTGAGAGGTGGTAGGAAAAAATGAGGAAAATATATCAACTGGATATTAAAGTGATGGGGATGTGAATGAAAGTCAATCCCTGTATCCTTTCCTTACCATGTTATCTTTAACTGGTTGGGTTCAGTTAATCTTTATAAAACCCTATGATGTATGTGTTGTTATTCCACCCAATTTATATTTAAGGAAAATAAGTCTCAGACAGGTTAGGTGATTTGTCCAAAGTTAGTGTGTTCCAGTCAGTTCATGTGTCCAGGACTGTATGATTTTCCAGGCCAGGCCAAGATGTTCTGAGACATCTTTAGGTTAGAAGTGTTCAGTGAGCCTGAGATATTATAGAAACGTTGGTGATATTTTTTTAATGATACTAATCCTTGAAGTTCATTGTCCCCAAGTGCTTCATTGGAGAGGGGAATGAAGTTGGGTGGAGGAAGCCCATCATCTTCTGGAAATTTCTAGGTCTCTTTTTCCCTGGCCCCTTGTTTTCAAAGAGTATGACGTTAACTTTTGCCCCTCTTTATACAACCATCAGCCACAGAAATATTGATGATAGATAGATAGATTTTTTGATATAAAACATTTTATACATTTGGTGGAACAATTCTGCTGGCTAGGGTAGTATTGAATTATTTTATTATATCACTTGATTCTTTTTGATATCAAAATGTCTCTTCAAATTTTGAGAAACCAGTCCCTATGCTTTGGGCATTTACAGCAGTCAGAAATTTAATGATCTATTGAAGTCTGCCATTGTTGAATCATTATATACTGTGTTTTCTCACAATGATTCAGGCTAGTGTTTCCAGATGACAACCATCAAAAATAAATAAGTAAATAAATAAGCAAGTACATAAAAATTTGTCAAGAAGATTATTCAGTAATATCTGTTCTGTTATTATACTCAGTCTTAATACTATCATAAATGTTAACAGGTGACATTGGACTTAATTTATAATACTTTTTTTATTCTTTTGGAATTGAATTCCATAGAGCATAGAGGTCATTAATCCATACAATCAAATGATTTCACCTCGTTTGCTATTAAATTTCGTTCTTTCTCATATGGGCACAAACAATTAGCTCAGGTCTGGCAAGAAATATCAGTTCTACCCTCTAATTTCAGGGACTTCAGTGTCTACCACACATACACTGAATGCACTCATAATATTAGGTTGGATTATACTAAAAGAAAACAATTTAAGTGAGAAGAAATAAGAATAGAGCTCTGCAGACAAATGGAAACTTTTTTTGTATTTTTGATTTTTACAATAATCATTATTTTGATTTAACAAAATCAAAAATAAAAAATATATCTGACTATATATCTGACTGATGGGTGGAGAGATGTAATTCTCTCAATGACATTCTTTATTCAATAATTTATTTTGGCATTTTGATTTTTGTTTCTTCAAATAATCATTTCTCATTAAAAAAATAATTTCTAAAAGGATATAGAAGATCCTTTGCTATATATGTGATACTATTTTTACAAAAAAGAACATTAAAAAATTTCGAACACTATATTTCCTCTAAAAACTATACATATTACCTTATGAAATTATTTCTAATCAATCTTAATTTTGTTATATATAATAAAGCTAAAAAATTTCTGAACCTCTTTCTAAAATTAAAGATCTTTAGGTAAGGTTTATAATTACATGAGTTTTCAAAAGAAAAGTTCTTAAATATCAACATATCATATCTACTAGAGACCCGTAGTTTATTCTAAAATTCTAACTAATAATCCAAAAGAAATAGGAAAATCTTAATGTGATTTATTTTCTCTACATCAAATATTTTAAAATTTAAACACATAATGAGATAGCAATTTCATTTTATAGAAAAGAAACATAATTTCATTGCTAGATGGGCCAACCATTCAGTATTACTACTGGCTCCAGCATGCAGAAGAAGTTTAATTTTCTCTTTATGTTTTCGTTGACTCCTTCCCCACCACCTTGCACACCTGGAGTATTATAATCTTGTAAATGCAAAATTACATTCTCTCTTCTGTAACTTCTCAGCCAAAGCAGATACAATAGAAAGAGAGTAACCACCTCCCATGGTAACATCCCTCCAACAGCTTATCAGCTCAATATGGTGTCATATCTTCCAATAATCTCAATGCAGAGTATCTTTACAAAGGGATCCTATAGATTCTTTACACCATGAAAGTCATTAACAAAGATAATTAACTGAGACTGTGGTGATGAATAGAGCTGCATTACTGATCAGTGTAATAAAGAACAGAAGCCACTAATTACAGATAGAGAGCCTTGAAGCTACTGAGAAATGTCATTTAACACTGCTGCCCAGATTCCACACAGCCTATTATAAGTGCACAATTAAAGCAATAAGGTCTTCCGACAGATAATGCTTTGGGGACCACTCCAGGTATAAGAAAAGCCCATCTGCACGAAGTGCCTTGTAATCTATTAAATACAATGCCTTAGGAAAACATTTTAAAAATTAAACCTGTCTAAATATTTTTTTAGGTAATCTCATCACAACCTCTGCCTTCTATCACATACTCTGCTAATTTCTTTAAATTTTCAAAAGGTTATAAAGACTTTCATCTTTATCTATGGTATAGGAACAGCATAAATATAATAAAGCTTTGCATCCATAGAGTCACTTAGAAATGTCTCTTCCTTAGATACAAGGAAGGCATTTTTTCAACTGCAGAGAAAGTAGGACATTGTAGAGCAGTGTTTCCCAAAATTACTTGATGATAAGAATTACGTGAGGCCCTAGTTAAAATTTAAATTACTGGAAAGTACTCTGGGCAACCAGAATATAACCTTGAAGCGGAGGGCCTAAGACAGTGATTTCAGGGAGAGCTCCAAATGATTCCCGTCCCCAGGGACGTTTGGTACAGTAGAAAGAAATTGGGTTTTGGACTTTAATACTGGTTCTTTGAATCCTGAATCTGCCATTTAATAACTGTGTACCCTATTGAGAGCCATTTTTCTTTCTGAATCTCAAATTCTTTATATTAAAATATGGAAATATATCACTTTATCAGGTACATATATTAGAAATGTACATAAATTGCCTACTAACGTGTTTGTACATAGAATCTATGCAGCAAATATCAGTTCCCTCGCACTTTCTTTTCATCTTTAAGGCTTTTTTCTTCAGTAAATATATATAGTCTCACTAACAGTAAGAAAGCTATGAGAACATCTGCTTCACAACCTAAAGCACCTCCCAGTATGAATGTATGTCTCAGATAATTAGCTGTCCTATAGAGAAGAAGGAGTAAACTCTAGATGACAGCCTTCAATTGGCAAGCCTGGCTACTGTGTCTGACAGCACCAAATGAACATAGCTGCCTCGACAGTGGCCTTCTGTCATGGTTAGAATCTGGTAGCTGGTACATCCTCCAGTTTTAAGTCAAGAGAATTTTAGCATCAAGTAGGGGTTTTCATTCATTTATATGAAATGGTTTGTGATAAAATTATACTAGTAGCAAAAAAATTTCCAGAACATGTCAAGTAATATACATAAAGGAAAAATTTTCATCATTAAAGAGATATCATACATAATATCACTAAATATCCAAGTATTTAGAAATAGCTTCTCAATATGATTACTCTCAAGGAGCACAAAACTATATTTTGGAGTCCAGTACCATAATTTAGAGTCAGACCCAAGGAGACAATAATAATAACAAAAATGCTTATCCCTAAGTTATTTTGTATGATTATCTTCTTGATTCTAATAAGATTATAATTGATATGGTAGCCTCCCCAGAACTGGTCTATAAGAAGCCATGCCAGAAGGAAGTTTCCTCTTTGAAAAGGAAAATGTGGTCTTATTCGCCGAAAGTACAGTCCTAATCCTTGATTGTAAACATATATCTGTTCACTTAACAAATATTTCTTGATGACACACATATAGGCCAATTTTGGATCATAAAAATTATTTAGACACAGAAGAGGTCATAAGGATCTTCAGTTCTACAAGTTATGCATGTATATTTTTAAAAATAGCTCAAAGATTGACTAAGAAAGGTATAACTATCCATATGAATTCAGAGGAGGGCTAGATTATATACAGTCTGGATGACCAGCTGGGCATTTCACAATTTATTTAACAGCATAAGCCAATTCATAGCCAAATGAAGACTAATAATGCCAAAAAAAGTGTTTCATAACTTTTAATTTATATTCATGTAATTTCCTGTTGTACATACTCACCAGACAAATTAAGCCATCTCCAAAATGAAGTTAAACAAAAAAAATTAATAAACAATATTTTGAGTTATTCTTGAGCTCTTTTTTCTTTAATATTTCACAATTTTAACACAAAATCATTTTTTTGTGTGTGTGCGTGAGGAAGATTACCCTGAGCTAACGTCCCTGGTCAATACTCCTCTTTTTGCTGAGGAAGATTGGCCCTGGGCTAACATCTGTGTCCATCCTCCTCCACTTTGTATAAGGGACGCCGCCACAGCATGGCTTGATGAGTAGTGTGTAGGTCTGCACCTCAGGTCTGAACCCGCGAACCCCAGGCCACCAAAGCAGAGCACACAAACGCAATCACTACACCATTGAGCCAGCCTCTCAACACCAAATCATTTTTATTTACTTGTATTTTGACAATAAAAATTTCTTCCATAAATGAAGTTGCTTTTCACTGTTCATCCAACTGTCCACCTCTTCTCAAATGGGCTGGTTTAAATTCTCATGCCCAAAATGTCCTCTTACTGTAGACTTTACTATCTGCAGTATTTTTAATCCTTCCCCTTGTAAAGAAATGTATTAACTCAATGAACAAATATTCTGTGAACACCTACTTTATGCCAGGTTAAGTATTTACAGTAAGGTAATGGACAAAATGGCCCATGGAGCTTACCTCTTAATGGAGAGAGACATGTAATAAACAAAAAAAATATTACCTTTGAAAGTAATCAGTGTGATGGAAATAATCGAGCAGTGTAAAGAAGATCAAGACTGTGGGAGACTACAGTCTTAAGTAGAATAATCAGGAGAGGCCTCCATAGGGTGGTCACATTTGAGGAAAACTATGGAAGAGGTGAGGGAAAGAACAATCTAAGCAGAGACAAGGGCTGGGGCAGGGAACCTAAGGTACGAGCACGTACAATGTATGTTCAAGGTTGATAGTTAATATCAAATGAGTTAACAATAGAGATGAAACTTCTAAGTCATGATGTACGCAAGGTATGAATACTGGGGTTCTGCACTGAATTTAATTTATTGATTCAGAGATTTAGGTTTCTAGTCAAACCATAGATGATCATGTCTCTTTTCAATTAAGTCTATTAGCCCTCTTCCACTCTGGAAAGGAATCCACAATTTTCAGCTCCAAAAAGCTATTCCTTCACAAGTATCATGAACTCTTTTTGAAGATGGAAGACAAACAGAGAAAAATGGTAGTGTACTCAAGGCGTATCCTCAATGTTTGAAGCATCCAATGGAACAGGATGGGAAAGCAGAGTAGCCATTCCAGTTTGTTAACAGTAATCACATCCTTTACCCAGAGCCCTTGATGCTCCCCTCATATCATTCTTTTTCATGTAAATCCTAAAAATAAATAAACAGCAAACAAAATGAAAATTTTATAATTATTTTGCCTCCCTCCTCGACTCAATGATTAATACAGGTTCAATTTAGAAGAAAAATTAGAAGAGAAACAATAATAACAGGATGGGGGTTGCAAATAACAGCAAATCCAGGTACCTGCAGTTTGGATAATTGAATTGGACGTAAAGCAAAGCTTTGAGCTTCCAAGAAGTCTGTAAATAGAAAGTTTTAGGTTCTGTCTTTCTCACAATAAAATAATAAAAATAAGTAAGGGCATTTTCTGCTCTTAACTTCAGTTCTTTTCTAAAAGTACCACCTTATAGATTCCGATCTTATCATTCTCTAATGGATAATTTCCATGTCTATTAGAACAAGGAACACAACAGAGGTATGACAATATTTTGTTGCTCTTCAAAAGCTAAGAGAAGTATTTTTAAAAGTCCAAATATGATAAATTAGCACCTGGCATATAGTAAATATTCAGTAAATGTGAGCACCTTCTCAATGCCTTAATTTTCTTCACCTGTTCTCATTTCATATGTGCAACTAATCACACTATTATTTGGAGGTTTCTATAGGCTCTCCCCGTGCATTAAAAAATGTGTTGAAATAACATTTGATAGAAATGTATTGCAGCAGTAGTTCTATGTTAACGTCAACAGTGTACTGCTTATCTCTCTAGACACAAGGATGCAACACCTCGAAGAGACTCACTTATTACCATATCCAATTAGTTTGTTTACCTTAATTAAATTTTTGGCAGTTTACTATTCAAAACCTCAAGTTTAAACCACACAACAAGAAATTTAGAGATACTTTTGGAACATTTAAAAGCATAGCTTGAGAATATGAAACCACTAAGATAAAGACACCCATTAAGGAATAAGGAGATTAAGAAGGCTCAAAGCTAAAGAAGAGTCTAGAGTCAAGGCTTCATTGCATATATTGAATCATTATGTTCTACACCTGAAACTAATCTAATGTTCTATGTCAATTATAGCTCAGTTAAAAATAGTAGACCAAAAAAAAAAATAGTTTACTACCACCATCATGTCCCCCCCAGCCCTTCACCCTGTCAGTAATATGGGAAAAGATTTAATCCATTAAGTATTATATCAAGCAGTCACTAATTGTAGAGAAAACACTTATTTCAGTTATATATAAAAAGCTAAAACATTTTTTTAAATATCCTATCTCACTCACTAATTGCTTTATGTGTTTTACATTTAAAATGCCCACACTATAAAAAGATGAAAAACAAATAGTTTAGTAATAGAAGAAAAGAAATGATAAATTCAGGGTTAAGATTAGCAGATAGAAATGCCTACAAAAAGGCCTGAGTAGGTGCAGAGGTGTACCAAATTGTTGACTCTAAAATTCCTGGTGGTCAAAGAAATCAGGATAAAATTCAGAGGCATAGTGTCTAGAAGAATAGGGGAGTGGGGATGGAGGGGAGGCAGTGCTCAAAAGACAAATATCTTCTACTGATACTGAGGCCTGAGAGAAATGTCTCCTTAGGGATACTGTGAAAAGGAAGCTGTCCCATATATTGACTGATGTCCTCAATAACATTGACACAAAGGAAAGCTAACAAGTTTCTTGTGATTGTTTCTTTCAATGTCCAGAACATAAGCTGGTGGTAAAATGCCCAAGTGCAATTCAGTAGAAGCGATTCTATCAGGGCCAAGACATTGCCATCCAAGCATATAGCTCCCTGGTGGTCTCAAATCCAGATTTAGTCCATTGGGATCTAAGAGAAAATAACCTTTTTAGGTGTTCAGAGTGCGCTCATCACGATGGGAAGAATGTCTTTATTTCATTCTTTCTAAAGTTATAGGATTAAAAATTTTTTAAAAAAGGTAATTCCCCAAATTAAGCTCCAAAAGAAGCAATGCTGTACTTCTGTAAAGTATGTCAAACAGCATGATAGTTAAATGATCAGTTCTCCAGGAAGGGAATCACCCTGGGAAATTTCTGTTTTGATTTTTTTCTTCCTGAGGTCAGAGCAGTAGTAGCATTTTTATCTGGCCATATTCTCTATCAAGATTTACTTTGAAAACTTCAAAGTCCGTGTTTGGAAAATGAAAATAGCTCTCATTTTTATTCCTTTTACTTCGGGTCAGCAGGTAAAAATGGCAATCCTTTTAATCCCAGGGAAAAATACTTTTAGACTAACTATGTAGGTGTTCCTTTTTTCTGGGAATAAATTAAAAGTAATGTGGAGGAACTATTATAGATAATGCATTGGCACAGTAGGGCATTAAAAACAGGATAGGTAGAAATCATCATAGTTCTCTACCAATTTAGACTTTATACATTTAAGGCATGGCACATTTAATGGAAGCCTTGAGGGCAACAATAAAATTAAATAATATACTCAAAGATAAAGGATCTAATTTTTCCTATTAATAACAGTTATTCTACATGTTACTAGAGACCATAAAATAGTAATAGATTAATTTTGGGTACTGATATTTTATATGAAATATATTCCCATAGTATGAATGCATTTAAGTCTCAATCTTTATTAACCATGTGTAGTTTGAATATTCATATATTCCACTGCCAAAATAAGTGTTTATCCAGATTCCACAACAGATATATAACATATGCAATTTATTACCTTTCTCAAATAGAAAAAATTCTGACTTCTGTTACCAAGGGATAGTGGGCCTAGATAGATACATCATCATGGACATTAGATACATCAAATAGACAATTGGAATATAAAATAAATGGAGTAATTGCTTTTAACTCACTGAATAAAGTAATAATTTATGAAACTATACTGATATAAACAAATAAATAAGCTCTCCTTACAATAGGAAGCTAACTCATAAATATATAACATATAAAAAATATATAGTATATAATATATTATATTGTTTATAAATAATATATAATTATAATACAAATAACATATAGTAAAGTATATATTATAAATATACATGTATATATGTGAATATGTATAAAATCAGAAAATCATCAATGGTTAATACTAGCGAGTGAAAGATTGATGAGCATCAAGATTTTTACATAGTTTCAAAATTTCTCCTTACTATTTCCTAAATAGATCACATAGTAAAATATTGTAAATCTACAGTGGAGAAACCTAGTAGCACCAACTTAACCATGTGACCAAATTTATCTTCACCAATGCCGAGACAAACTAGAATCATTTTCCTCTTGTTTCATTTATTTAGAATAAAAGAAAAAAAATCACTCCTAAAGCATCTGCCACAAATGTAGAAAGTGAATTTAACTATGAAAAAATAGTAGATAAACACATATTGAGGGATATTCTACCAAATAGCTGATCTTTACTTCTTAAAAAAAATATCAAGGTCAGGAAAGACAAAGAAAGGCTGAGGAACTGTGCCAGGTTGGAGAAGAGACATGACAAGCAAATGTCATTCCAGCTCATATAATTCTGATAAAGATGCAATGGAATTTATTCCAATCAAAAGGAAAGAAATAGTCCTGAATATTATTAAGTATATGAAAATGGTGCTAATTTTGATGCAAATAAAATGAACATTCAATTCTCTCTAAACAAAAATAAGGAAAATTATTTAATAAGAGAAGTTAGAGTGCCTTTTCTGTGGCCACTAATGGCTGGAAATGGTGGAAAAAGAAGCAGCAAATATGTGAACAAGACGGAAGAAAATAAGAGACAATAAAAGAAAAAGAATACAAGCAATCATGGTAAGGGAAATAAAAGTCATCTAGAAATATTGACTCCTAGATATCCAGGAAACAATTAAGTGAGTTATTATATTATGGTATAAAATATAATTGGTTTCAGTAAATAGAAAAAAAAAGTTTGAAACATTTACATTTAAGAAGATTTAAATGACTCACTAGGAACCAAAATGTATAAACTGTTGAAAGGTAAAGCAACTTGAAGCAAAAAATGCATGTTTTATGAGAAACAGAGCCCTGAACAGCTTTATGATTTAAAGATTCAACACTTGAGTCTCAAATACATTTTCCCGATAAGAGACTTCTGTTGTGAAGGATTTTGCAATGTGAATGTCTTGTTAACTTTATTAAAAAAAGAAAAAAATTAAAGGAGCATGAAAGAATGCAAGAGGAATTTTATTCTGCAATGAAATTTTTAAAAAATGAGCCTTTAGCTATTACCTCTTCTTTTATATTTTTCATCATTAATGATATGACCATCCACCAAGCCAGAAATTGAGACTAAAACTCTTCTCTCTCCCAAAATCTCCTCATTAACTCAGTCCACTTGGACATGATCACTCTTCTTGTCATTTACTGCTACATACTTTGCATCACCTGCAGCCTGACTGAGCCACCTTTAGTCCAAACTTTTATAACTTATCTAGTGGATGAATTCCTTACTTTCTAAATTGCTTTTGTGGACTCCAACCCTACTTCACTCTTATTAATTCATAAATTCATCATCAAAATTCCTGAAAGTTTTGTTTTTCTTTAAAAAAAAAAATGCACTGATGCTCTTCCATTGCAGAAATTTCTTTGGTGGCTTTCCATTGCATGTGGGATAACCCTCAAACTCATTATTATGGCCTATAGTTTTGAAAAAAGAGAGTCAAAATAGTTTTTAAAAAATTAAAATTCAGATGCTTGAAATTTCAGTTATCTTATAAGCCTTATATTCAAATATGAGTAGTGAACAGAGATGTTACATACAATACTGCTACTACAAATTAATAATAATAATTCTAGTTATTTATCTTGATTTGGCAGAGGGTGCCATTTCTCTAAAGAAAAATGTAATTGGAATACAGGTATTTAAAATCACTAGATGGGGAGCTGTGGTGCCCATAATGTTCCATCTTTTGATCTGAGTGCTGGTTATATTGGTCATTTCAATCATCCAGTGTAAAATTGTGATTTTTTGCTATGTATATTATAACAGTAAAAATTTTAAAAATTGGGGATTTAAGAAGAAGAAAAAAGTACAGTAATGAGAAAGGAAAGAGAAGGGGAAATATATATTAACATAAGCTTATTTTAATGAATAATGCCATGAAGATCTAAATTTTCCATGTATGATTATTAAATTAAGGTTAATTATCTTAACAATGATTTCCATGCAGTTCTTATATTAGCACTCAAATTACATATATAATCCTAATATAGCTATTTGTATTCTAAACAGCGTATAAACCTTTCAAAAATTCCATTCTACATCTTTATAGCTGAATTTATTTTTCTAATTTTTTTCAAATCATGTCCTTCAATAGAGAAACAGATACTGAATTTATCCATATTTATTTAAGTCTTTCCTTAGCCCTACTGCTAACCCATGCATATCTCATTGTTAGCTCAGTGAGCTGGCACTAGTTTTGCACCTCAGGATGTTTACTCTGGCTAATTTAGCTACTGATCTTCTAATGTCTGGTGTTCAGCAATAAAGTCCCAGTTGGAGTTTCCAACGAACAGCAGTTTGTGTTTAGTTTCTGAATCTCTGTTTTATAATCTTAGTACCTTCCCTTCTGATTGCATGAAGACAGTTGCTCCTAGGGATACCTGAACCTGAAATGAACTGAAAATATTTTACAGCTTTTCAACTTGCCAGCAGTAGAAGAAAAATTCATACAGTCCCAGCACTCTGAACAGCTGTTGCTATAAGGTGATGTTGCTAAAGAATCCCAAAATAGAACAAGGCAAATATCATCCCTGTGAGGGTTCTACTGTGTTTTGGAGATCTCCTGCTGGGAACTTAATTGTAATTTAACCAGAGCACACAGAAACAGCTTTCCTGCATCTATTCAACACACTTTTATTGAATTTGATAATTTAATCAATCAGTCACAATACTCTCTAGTATGGTGCTATGTAAAATTCTAGGAGCAGAGAAATTTGGTCTTTGCTGCCTATTATTTTCGTCTTCCTGCATTGCATTCCTCTAGGATTTAGGTAATACATGTCCCCTTTCCAATCAAGACTTTTAACACTTGCAATCTATTTTCTGTTCCTTGTGTTAGCGTCCTACAGCCAAGGACCACCAAGAACACACTTGGGTTTATTCTTGTTTGCAGCAAGAAAGGCCATACACATGGAGAAATGTGGGGTGTCTTGGTAAGAGGGTATATTAGTCAGACTTCTCCAGAGAAACAGAACCAAATGATATCTATATATATATAGATAGATAGATACATGTATGTATCTATATCTATCTATAATCTATCTCTATATAGAGAGATATATACAGGAATTGGCTCACGCAATTATTGAGGCCAAGAAGTCCCCCAGTCTGCCATCTGCAAGCTGCAGAACCAGGAGAGCCAGTGGTATAATTCAGCCCACGTCCAAAGGTGTGAGAACAAGGGAGGGCTGATGTCTGAGGGCAGAAGTCCCAGCTCAAACAGAAAGAGAGCAAATTCATCCTTCCTCTGCCTATTTGTTCTATTTGGGCCCTCACAGGGTTGGATGATGCCCACCACATCGGGGAAGGTCATCTGCTTTACTGGTTCACCAATTCAAATGCTAATTTCTTCCAGAACACCCTCGCAAAAATACCCCAAAATATGTTTCATCAGCTATCTGGGCATCTCTTAGCCCAATCAAGTTGACACCCAAAATTAACCATCACAGAGGGTATTAAAAAGAGCCTATTATACAATTTCGGCTTTGGTTGAGTTATTTGGGGGAAGGTTTAAGGAGGAAGGACTTTGCCCTGGATTGTCTCCTATCAGGAGGTGGGAGCAATTCCATGACTGGGTATCTCAAATAATCTTACCTATGGGGAGGAGACACTAGAGTGAGGCTAATGCTATAACTATTTTGGAAACAGCAGTTGCTCTTATTCACCAGGAAAAGGTTATATTTGGTATGTTGTGGCTTGGATAATATTTTGTCTATGCTCAGACATGATTACGGAGTGGTCTTGTTTTTGTCTTTATCCATCATGGTCACGGAATGGTCTTATCTGATTTTGACGTTCTGTGAAAATTTTGTGTTCAACAGGAGACCCAAAGACCTAGCTATGAGTGCCAGGCCAGTTTGTTGTAACACCAAAGCCTAGCTGAGAGTGTCAGGCCAGATCCCATATGTCAGGGGGCTTGCTCTTTCTCACTTGTTTCTATGAAAGAATGTTAATAGAATGTTACATAGAAAAGTATAAAATGTGAAAAGAAAATCACAAGTTTTGAAAATTCCTAATAGAGGTATTTATTCATTTGTTTATTTTTGGAAGTTAAGGCAACATTTATTCAATTTCCTTGTAATCACATTATCTAAAGCACGTGTGGTGGTTATTGGCAAGGATGTGATTTCTTTTAAGGCATTCTATAACTAGATTTTAGTTCAGAAACACATCATATTTGACTGTGCAAATTCGAGAGAACTTATTCCTGGCCCGAGCTCTTTTTCATGTTAAATACATCTTTACCTCACCATCCCTTAATCAAACTCAATCACTGTTTCAGTAGCAGGGTATGGCCAGTTTTGGCAGCTGCTCTGAAGGTCACCTGTTTTTAATGTGGTCTGGCCAGGAAAAATAA
This sequence comes from Diceros bicornis minor, assembly GCF_020826845.1. Lineage (NCBI taxonomy): Eukaryota > Metazoa > Chordata > Mammalia > Perissodactyla > Rhinocerotidae > Diceros > Diceros bicornis. Next base: position 72,778,608 of record NC_080749.1, read on the forward strand.
CAGTGGGCCATAGTGGGCTCCTTGCTGTCCTCATGCTGTGCTCCGAAGGAAGAGAGTGATACCTTGGTCACCTCCAACACAAGCTAATGCAACAACATGTTTTCCACCTTGACACCTTAATTCATGAACCAGCTGTGCAATAATTCTCTATCCAGATCCTCCTAATGGCTGACCCAAAGCAATGGCTCTTCATTGACATTGTATTTACTTGGATCGACATCAAAACTCTCCTCACTGCCAAGTTCTGGGGAGCAAAAGCTTCATTTGCCTCTACCAAATCCAAGTCCTTAAGATTCAGTCTTATTTTCTTTAGTGCCCCATTGATAGCAGAGACAAGACCAATATCCATTATAGACGGATCACATGCAGATACAAAATAGCCCACAGTTCTTGCCAGTGGTGTGAAGTTATGGTTTTTGCCGGCATCTTAATTAACTATGAAAGTATCAGATACTTCGGGTACCCTCCTTGTGGTGATTGTTCCTTTTTTCTTTCTTTTTTTTTTTTTTCCTTTTTTCTCCTTGAAGCCCCAGTAGATAGTTGTGTGTCATAGTTGTACCTCCTTCTAGTTGTTCCGTGTGGGAGGCTGCCTCAGCATGGCTTGATAAGTGGTATGTCTGCACCCAGGATCCGAACTAGGGAACCCTGAGCTACCAAAATGGAGCGCGCAGACTTAACCGCTACACCGCTGGGCCAGTCCCCCTTCTTTCTTGAATACTGGCAAAAGTTTATTTAGCTGCTCCAAGCTTGCTCAGGGACAAGCATGCTTATCTACTTGCATTGCCTGTTTTCCTTTCCTTGTCTTCGCTTCAACTGGTATCATCTTATTTTTAAAGTAACCATCATCATTAGCAACCTTCTACCTCTGCTGTGACTACAGGACATATTTGCTACATTCTTCTCTGCTTATTTTATGTTTTGCAGCAAAATTATCTGCAGTACTTCCCATGGGGAGTTGGACATGCTGATCAGCTAATGCTGCTCCCAAAGACTCTTCCAGCTTGAGATCTGATCCAAACGGTTCTAAAACACAAGTTTATGACTCAGCAGCAGCCTGGCTCAAAATTCCTGCTCCTTCACACGAGATGACTTCAGCATTTTTAACAAATTTCCTGACATCCATTCACTATGGAATAGAAACAAGAACCACACAGCCTGTTAACAGTGAGAGCTGAGGTCTCTTTTGGGAGTCACACATGCCAACCCACATGCTTTGCCAGGTATGCAGCATCTAAAGAACTGTTTGCCAGTTTATTATAAAGGATACAACTCAAGAGCAGACAAATGGAAGAGAGGCCTGGGTCCAGGTATAGGGAGGCGGTGTGCGGAGCTTCCATGTCCTTCTGGGCACTATGCTGTCCCAGCCCTTCCCTTTGTTCACCAACCTGATTTGTTCTGATTTGTTTATTCTTCCTTCATAGCAGAAAGACTTGCAAAACGATGGAATTAATCTTTAATAATAGAATTTTTGTTAATTTCTGGAGAGGATAGTATCATTTGAGGTGACGGGCAGTTGTAGGCAGAGGTTTTAATATGCCTCTAAAAACTTGGCAAATATAGGGCAGTCTCTCCTGCCCTCTTATTATTTGCACTTGGGATTTTCTTTATATTTAGTTTCTAAGTTAGAAGAATTCTGAATTAGAAGAACTGAAGACACATGTTTCACATATTCTGAGATCAAAATCAATTAAAATTTTGTATGTTTTATAAAGTAGAAAAGTTGTATGTTTTATGAACTCATAATACTTCTATAGTAGGCGCCATCTCATCTTACTTGATTGGAATAATTATTTGGTTAGTTAATTGAAAAAGTAGGTTAAAGCAGGAGCCATAAACAAACCAAAATTTACAGATACCTTAAAAATTTTATTTCAGGTTAAAACATGTAGGCATCTTATGATGTAAGGGCAAAGCCTTTTCTTTGAGACTTAGCTTGCTGATTTGTGTTTCACCTTTTTACATAAAAGACATCGTAAGGCCTTCTCTACAATATCTAGCAATGGTTTCATTAGGTGCAGGAAGAAGTGCAGAAGGTGTGGAGCAGAAGAGAGAGGCACTGACTAGCCACGGGAATAAGGTTGGTCCATTTTCAAAGGGAATTGAAACCTTCAGTTAATCTCAAAGATTATTTATGTAAAGATATAGTAACAGAGCTTCTGTATGTTCTATAAATGAAGACACAGTCCACTTAATTAATGAGGCTTTTATATATTATCTGCAACAGTTTATAATTATTTCAAAGTATTTTTAAGGCCTTATGCCGTAAATCTTAATGCCTATTCATTAGATAAGAGTTTTTTGTTTTTTTAGTTTTTTCCATATATGTCCTCTCCTTACTTAAGATGCTACTGCAAAGTAGTTTGGGAAATTAAGAACAGGAAGCAGAATTCTCAACAGCGGGTCCATTTAGTTAGCTAAAATGTGTTTATAACTAATCTTTTTAAACATATATACTTGTAGAAATAAAATTTGTAGATAATAATGTTTATCTATTATATATATATATTTTTCCCCGCACAAACACCAATGATATATTGACACTCATCCTACTTATTAGCTATGCTGTCAGTCCAAACAGATATGACTGCTCTCTAATGGCATTTGGCAGAAGTAAACTGAGATTAGAGGATAGAGAGATCAGTCCAGGCCTCCAAGCCAATCTGTGCAGCTTTCATTGCCACCCAATCAGTGACACCTGCATGTGGTAATCATTCTCCTCGGTTACAACTGCTGGCAGAAACTACAGACCTGGTTTTCAAGCTAGAGCAAAATGAGCTAAATATAAATGTGAAAATCCTCTTCATAGTAAAATTTTCATCTTCTTTTAAGGGAAAAAATGAGGAAGAAAGAACAGAGCTGTTTTATTCATATTTTCAGTTATTATACAGTATGATGGATTAAGCTTCAACATACCAATGAAATATAAGCATGGTGGGGATGTTATCCTCTGGGTCCATGATAAGAATTCAAACTATAGTCCAGTCTCCAGCATGGGCTTTAAACTGCTGTGCTGGTGCCCACTACACCAGTCTCCTTTTTAGTTACTTGTTAGAGCTGTGTGAACCTTTCATCCTGTGAAACTTGCCAGCCTCAGGAATATTTTATGAGTTACCAGCTTTGCAAGTTTTGCGGAATACATTCAAACATCACTTTTACAGGCAGCAGGACCACGAGTGTTTTTCTAAAGATTAAGAAAAAGTATATAAAAAGGAAACCATGGAAAGAAACCTAGTAGCATTTTCCCATTGTTTCCCAGCAAACCCTCGTTTTCTATAACTTGAAATGAAGTCAGGCCCTGAGTTAGGGGTCAGACCCTCCTCCTGAGGTTGTCATTCTCAATCAAATCTCTCTCCAGAAAGGCAAAAACACTATAGGTAATAAGCTTATTCCATTTTTTCTCAGCCATTTAACTGCCTTTCTTGGGTGAAATAAGATATTACTTAATAATTTAGTATTTTTATTGCCCCTCCTTTCCAACTAATTACCCCTATTTAATCTTTTAACAAATTCTCATCTCTCAATACATAATATTTATTTAATAGATGACAAAGTATGCCAAAGTTTTTTAATAAACTTTCAAAGATCACGTAAAAAATACACTATTCTTTTTCCGAGTGCCCACAGTAGTACATTGTTACTTTTAACCAAAAATAACACCTGTGGAACCCCAGAAAGCATTATGGACAGCCAGATGTTAGATCTAATGAATAGGACAAGCCTGTTTTTAGATCTTGAATTAAACTATTCTTAAAATTTGACCTGTATAACTAGCTCAGTGAGAAAGATTAAAACTGATTTTGGGAGCATATTTTTGGGAGCGGATCTACACAATTGGCCTTGCTTATGAAGAAAACTAATAATTATAGAATAGCTAGCACATTGCAGGGTCTCAGTGTCATAGATATTTTCATTTGCTACCTTATATCCATTCTCCCTCTAGATATTATTTGAGGTCAGTTTATGAAGTCTCTGTGGGAATTTGCCCCTGATTCTTCCAGAAGAGAGGTATGCATGACCCAAGCCAAACAGCATATTGAATGGTGAATGTCCAGAGCCTGTCTATTCAGAATGAATCTCGGAAATTTTGAGTATTTATATGAAATTTTTCTTTTTTCTCCTCAACTAGGAATTTAAGATCTGCAGCCATCTTGCTATCAGAAAGAGAGTCTGAGGGTAAATGTTCTAATTTACTGGAGACAAAGATAAGGTCAGAGAGAAACCAAGACCTGGAGATTGGGTAAGCCACTGCATCAAGCCTGACCAGAAGTCACTCCTAACCATAGACTTTTCAACTAATCAAGCACTGGCCACGAAAGCCACGGCATAGCTGACTGAACCACACGGGGAAACCAAGTAGCCGGCAGAAGCAACAGCATTCAACACTTCCCACTCCCCACATGCCAGGAAACGTTAGCTCTCCCAATCTGCCTCTGTCAGAGCATACAGAATTTTATGAGAAGGTCATTCTTCAAAGAGAAGTGTTGGTTGGTTTGTCTAGAAGAAGACAAAAAGAGAGAAATGAGTTATTGCTACTCATCTTTCAGATGTAATAACCAGTTGAGGGAGAACACTATTCACTGTAATCTGCCTCCCACACTACTAGATAAGATGACGGCTTAAACAGGACGAAACCAGAGCTTAGATGGAAATATAAATTAAAGATTCACCCAAGCTATCCAACTTACTTTAAAGTAACCATTAGTAACAGTAATTCATTTAAAAAGTGATAAATCTGGGAAAAGCCTAAGCCAGACAGGATGCCAGGATACTAAGCATAAACCAAGACTGTCCTGGGAAACCCAAGATATGGGGAATTATAAAACTGAAGGAAGAGTGAGCACATACAATGACCTGTGACCTTTGGCTAATATATAACAAAAAATGGCTTTATTAATTCACTCAGTAAACATTCTTCTATAGACTATTGTGATACATCTTAAGAATAAAAAGATAATCAGAATAAAGTTTCTTACCCTAAAATAACATACATTCATCGATCCGGAAAGACATGTTTGCAGACGGTTATGACACGAACATTACAAGTAAGGTCCAGGAAGGATATAATAAGCACTCAGGAGATTGACCACTTAGCTCTGCTTGGGGAGGCAGGAGAGGAAGTACCCAGGAAAGGTTCAAAAAAGGAGTCAAATTTGAGCTGCATAACAATGGAATAGCAGGGACTGGCCCCGTGGCTTAGCGGTTAAGTGAGCGCACCCCGCTACTGGCGACCTGGGTTTGGATCCTGGGCACGCACCCACACACCACTTCTCCGGCCTCATGGTCGCATCCCACATACAGCAACTAGAAGCATGTGCAACTGTGATGTGCAACTATCTACTGGGGCTTTGGGGGAAAAGAAAAAAAAAAAACAATGGGATAGTAGACATTTGTCAAGTAACTAAGAAAAAGAAGAGTTTAGCTTTGAGGAAGGGAACAGAAGATGTGGAAGTGTGAAGTCTAAAAGGACGTGGTGTCTTTGATACTCGGCCAGTCCTTTAGTAGACCAGAAAGTACCAGCCCACACTGTTCACAGGTGACACCGTGGAGAGTTTTCTTGAGGGTATTCAGTTAAGCTAAAATAATTAGACAGTTCCTATTTATAAACCACTTCACAGTTGACAGAAGAATTTTTTCTTTTTTTGGTGAGGAAGATCAGCCCTGAGCTAACATCCCTGTCAATCCTCCTCCTTTTGTTCCCTTTTTCTCCCCAAAGCCCCAGTAGATAGTTGTATGTCATAGTTGCACATCCTTCTAGTTGCTGTATGTGGGATGCCGCCTCAGCATGGCCAGACCAGCAGTGTGTCAGTGTGCGCCGGGGATCCAAACATGGGCCTCCAGTAGCGGAGCACGCGCACTTAACTGCTAAGCCATGGTGCCGGCCCCTCACAGAAGAATTTTACAAACACCACTTTATATATAACTATGTTACTCTCCTAAAACTATCATAAAATGGCATAATAGCCTTAGGGTAATTTTGTTATGAAAATATTAAATTCTTCTATTTAATTATCTATTAAATTCACCTTGATTTCACCAAGGTGAAATGACTAAGAATGATGCTGAGAGAAATTTTAGTGAATAAATGTATTACATCTTTTCAGAATCCATTCCTTGGTAGTTTTTCAGCAAATTCAATGGTGATTTAGGATTTCTGATACCTCAATAAATTTATAAAAGTTAGTTTTTATAAGTTAATTTAATAAAAGAATCCTTATTTTCATCATAAAAAAAATTTGATTTAAATTCTGGAAGCCAAAGGTATTATATCTTTTTTAAAACTTGGAAAAAAATAAAAAAATAAGAAAGAAATTCCCTAATTAATTAAAGAACATTTTATTCTCCTTTTACACGGTACAGCAGTTTCCACTTTTAGTGTTCATCTTTAAAATATGAAAGCAGCCTCACCAAGAAAATTTTATGCTTAGAACCAAAAGATAAACAACTTTCATTGACTCCCACTTGTATGCCCAGAGAGCCAAGAGAGTCCTTTCATTTAATTAAACCAAATTAAATTCTAAAATAAATTTAGAAACACTTACCTTCAAAATAATCAAGGTGTGCACTTCTCTCTAATCTCTCCGCTTGCCAAGTTTTTCCCATTAGTTAGACAAGCATTTGCATTATGTCATTAAAAACCTTCTTTTTTACTTAATAGAAATTGTTCAATCCAGAGATGGATATTTTTACCCAAGTACAATATGTTTTGTTTCCTTGTAATGACCTACTGTTCTAATCTCTTATTTAGTTTATGATGTACTTTGTTTTTCTTCTAATGCATGATATTAAGGGTTGATATTTTAAATGCCTGGACCATTAACTACATAATGAATTACATCATGTTTTTTTTTTTTCTACTCTCTCAAATGAGTTCAGTAGAAAGAGAAAAATGTAACACTATTTATGATCTAAATAGATACGTATAATGTGAAAATTTGATAACACCCTACTTTTGTGATTCTGTTAGTTTGCTGGGCTGTCATAACAAAGTATCAAAAACTTTGTGGCTTAAACCACAGACAATTATTGCCTCACAGTTGTGGAGGATAGAAGCCGAAGATCAAGGTGTTGACAGGGTTAGTTCCTGCTGAGGGCTGTGAGGGAGAATCAGTTCCATGTTGCTCTCCTAGTTTCTGGTGGTTTGTACACACTCTTTGGTGTTCCTTGGCTTATACATACATCACCCTGACTTCTGCCTTCATTATCACATGGAGTTCCATGTGTGCGTGCGTGTGCGTGTGCGTGTGTGTATATGTCTGTCTGTCTCTATGTCCAAATTTCTCCCCTTTTTTAAGGACTCAGTCATATTGGATTAAGGCTCACCTTGATGGACTCATCTTAACTTGATCATCTGCAAAGACTCTATTTCTAAATAAGGCCACGTTCACAGGCACTGGGGTTTAAGACTCCAAAATCTTTTTGTTATTCAACCTATAAGAGTGACTGAGCTTTGAAATGTTTTTCTTTAAGCAGACCGAGAAAATGCTTAACTATATGTCACAACATCTGGATTTAAATCCATCTCCCATCATTCATGAAGGAATCATGTAATTTCTTCATGTTCTAAGCTTCTGCAAATACACCTGGGTATTCAGGCTCTGCTTTATCTTATCTACAACAGGAATGAAGACAGGATATCAAGGAAGAAAAGATTGGAATGAAAAATTTAAAAAGGGCTTTCAAGAAAAGCAAAACTATTAAAAGAAAGAATGGAAATGAAATAAAGTAAAAGGTGTTCAAGGAAAAGTGGTTAAAATGGAAGAATGGCAAGAAAAATCCAATTTATAATTGGATTTGCTGAAGAAGATATAGAAACAGTTCATGAGGTCTTAGTTCCTGGTTCTGTCCTCTGAGGGGCACTAGAAGCAATGACAATCAAGCAACAATCACAGATGTGGAGCCAAATCTTGGTTTCTAGATACTATCTCTCCACTAATAGGAGCTAGGACTTTTTGGAGAAATGCCTGATTCCAGGGTGGAGCAGGAAAAGGACAAGACGAACCTGGATAATCTTGTTGTTTCTGAATGTAAGGAAGTACTGAAAAATGAGATGCACAAAAAGGACACAGAAACCAATTTAAAGGAGCTCCCAGGGCCAAATATGGTGCAATTCAGCATCAAATGAAACAATGATAGTAAAGGAATGAATTAACCTATTTAAACATCTTAAGTGAATTAACCTACTATTATACCATTTTTAACAATTCATATATGTATATTTATATGAAAAGCCCTTCCTTACAGTAGAGGATCAAATAATAAATATGGAAGGAATGATGAGATCCAAAACATCACCATTTGGCAACTATCAACATTAATTCAGGCAAGACTCATAAATGGATACTAAAAGTAGTGACATTTTGAGGTGTCACAAAATATTTATTACATTTCAATATAACTCCTTACAAGGTAGTGGAAAACCCTGACAGAAGCAACTTTATAAAGTGATCAAGTTAACATAACCAGTAAGGAAACATATCAGCACCATATGCTAACTGACCTAATGCTTTGAGAATTGCACAACATCACTTCCGTGCTATTCCTGACAAAACATCCATAACCTGAATCTGGACATATCACGCAATCCAAAGAGAGATGCATTTTATGCAAAATTACAGACCCGTTCTCTCTAAAAAAAGTTAATGTCCCAAAATAAAAGAGACCCAAGAGACATGAACTGAAGGCAATGCATGATCTAGGATTTTCTTTTGATAAAATGGCATTATCGGGACAATTGCCAAAACCTGAATGATGTCTTCAAATTAGATAATAATAATGTATCAGTGTTAATTTTATAATGTTATTAAGTGTGCTATATTCAACCAAGTATTTACAGAAGAAGGGGCATAATATCAGTAACTTACTCTCAAACTGAGAGAGAGAGAGAGAGGCAGAGAGAGAGAGAGGCGGAGGGAAGAATCTGGGTGAAGAGTAAACGAGAATTTTTGTACTATTCTTGCAACTTCCTGCAGATCTAAAATGATGTTAAAATTAAAGAATAAAAATTACTCATTTAACCTCACACATGGTGAAGAGCAAGATGTGAAGAGAGAACAAATGTGTTACTCTTGAATTAGGAGAAGTAGGAAACCAGTAGCAGCTTGTAACAGTGCAAAACTATGACACACGGAGGATAAAGGAGAATTTCAGCCCCAATTGGACATAGATGATTTGCAGAGATGGGAACACCAGGAAAGGGCAGCAGCAGCAGAGGCGGTTGGGAAGTATTGCCTTTAAACAAATTCCTCCAGTAGCAGAAAACAACAAATGTGAAGAGGCGTGAACATGTTAATAATCACATGTAACCCAAAAGTGTGGGCTGAGGAAAAGAGGATTTTTAGTGGGCTCAAGTCTTGCGTTATTCGTATAAGGGCATTAGCTAGTGACATTTGTGTTATTATTTTTAATATAAGCGCATTAGAATGACACATCTGGCAAGGGCTAGAGAAAATGGGGTTACAGAAAGTATACATGTGCCCAGAAGGCCAACATGTCCGGGGCTCACAATAGGCTCGCATCGATATTTCTAATTGTTGCCTTGTCTTAACGATGGAAGATCTTGAATTTCTGCTCCCTCATTGCTGTCACTTAATTGAGTCTTTTGATTTCTTCTTACACCCAACGTTCCAGATTTTCAGCTGTTTCTGATTTTGGAAAATTGAAATCCCCTATCATCTTTGTGATGTTCAATTTTACAGAACAGTTTTGCAGGACCTAATTATCATTATAAGTTGTCATGGGGACTCCTTGAGCTTGAGTAGCTACCTAAGTTGCTGCCTGTGTAAACTGGATGGATTCTCTCAAAATATGACCACATTTGAAAAAAGTATTTACTCTGTCTTAATTTCATAGCCCTCATTTCTGCTATACTTTAAAGAACTTTAGCTACCCTCTTACAGTATTTAGAGCATCAGTTAATATATAAATTATAGACAGAAATAAAGACTTCAATAAAAGACTTATCTGCCTATTGACACCAGTACTTTTTTCTATATTCCTTTTTCACGTGCCCCAAATTTCTCAGGCCTAAATTCTTACGTTTACTGACTTTAGCGCATATCATTATCTTATTATCCAAGCAAGAAAACTCCTTTCATTGTTTTTTTCCTAAAGAATATATCCAAAATATGAACATTTAGTTCTTATAATAGAAAATAATGGAAGTATTTCTACTTCAATACATTTTTTTGTGGTTCATTTAACCTTAAATAGGTCAATTATAATTAATATACATATTGTATAAATGTGTGTAAAATGAAGAATTTATGTATTTTAATACTTATTTACTGTTTTAGAGCTAAACAGTCAATTTATATACCTAAATCCAAATTTACTAATGTTTTATTCAAATTTAACTATGTTTAAAATGCTCAGAACAACCACAAGGTTTAAAGGATCTTATACAATATTCCCTTTGCACTGTCTATTTTACAATCTATTAATTATATTTTAACATTTTAATTGAATATTGGAAATCTACATAGATCGAACCCTAAAATGGTTATTCTGAAGAGACACATTTAAAAATGATCAAAAGATGACATCTGTTTTAAGGAATCACTGGATAGTTATTGAACAAGTACAAACTTGTTTAGATAATTATGTTTCATCAAGTTTCAATATAGAGTGACAAGTGTAAGGAATGAGAGTCAGAATATTTGGAGCACTGGCAATCAAACAGGACTCAAAAATAATTTTCATAACCTGTCAGGAGTTAAATCTACAGGGATGGTAACTGTGAATGATTAGGCAAACATTCATCAGGGTAACAATCTTTCAGGATTTCACATCCCTTGAATTACTGGAAACACACTGCTATGCCTTATTGCATGCGTGTTTGTAGGGTTTTTCAATTAATATGCTTCAAAAATATGAATTTCTGATTGTGCCATAATTATGCATCGCCTGAAAGCACCACATAAGGCTAAAAGATTTCAACTGATTTTTTCAATAAGTACTTATTTATGTCATAGTTCTTTTTCAAAAAATGCATTATTGAACCTTACCTATTTATACACAACATGCAGTTTCAATACAGAAAAAATCCAAAACAAAATCTAGAAATATTTTGAATATTCAAATAAAAAAGGTAGGTGAATAGATAGATTGATGAATGGATAGATGAATGAATGGATATTAGATTAATAGAAACATACAGAGACAGCTAGATCACTAGATCCAGAGAGAAGCCACAGTCAAATGGTAATCTCAAGGGTTCTGGAGTCCAACTACCTGCATTCAAGTATAAGCTAAGCCGTTTACTAGCTGTGTGTAGTAGGGGGATTTACCTAACTTTTCTGTCTTGTTTTTCTTGTCTATACAATAGAGATGCCTAATTTTATTAGATCCATTAATATGGATGTAGTAAAGTTTAAATCAATTAATCCAGATAAATACAACTATCGGTACTATTGTATTAGTTTGCTAGGGCTGCCATGACAAAATACACAGACTGGGCGGCTTAAGTAACAGAAATTTATTTTTTCACAGTTCTGGAGGCTAGAAGTTCAAGATGAAGATGTTAGCAGATTTCGTCTCTCCTGAGGTCTCTCTTCTTGGCTTGAAGATGGCATCTTCTTGCTGTGTCCTCACATGGCCTTTTCTCTATCTGTGTGCACACATGATGTCACTTCCTCTTCTTATAAGGACACCAGTCATATGGGCTTAGGGTCTCATGCTTATGACTTCCTTTGACCTTAATTACTTCTTTAAAGGCCCTATCGCTAAATACAATCACATTGAGAGTTAGGGGCTCCAACATACAAATTTGGAGGGACACAATTCAGTCCATAACACGTATTAAATATTAATAATCAATATATTATTATTTGGTCCATGATTAAGCAAAATATAATGACCCAAATGGCAAAACTGAATTTATGCTCAAATGAATAAAAATTCTATTTATAGTACAGCTTTAAAGGCATGAGAATAAATACGTTGTGGAACAATTTGCAGCTGCTCTGCCTAGAACCTGACTTCAGCATGAAGATGGCTATTTTAAACTATAATCAAAGCTTTGACAGGTGGCCCCCAGTGTCATCCAAACTAATCCTGGGTTCCAAGAACTCATATTGCTTCAATTGTGAGTAATCAAATCAAATAAATGTTGCCTCAGCCACTTTTGTCTGGCTTCAAAATATAACATTATACCTAAAGTTACCTGCAAAGGTAAAAGAACTGAACGTTTTTTGCTCAGTCTATACAGTGCAGTCAAGGGGAATAGTGGATAATACTGTGTAATCTAATTGCAATTGATATCCTGAGGGAAATAAAGTAAATGCACTGAAATTTTTAAAAGAGGGCATTTTTCAAATTTATATAACAATTTTTTTAACAGAGAGACCATTTTGAAAAGAATTACATTTCCAAAATATTTTCATATTGCTGTAGATTTAAAAATCCGATATTTTACTAAATTGACAGGAAATATTAAGAATTTCTGCTCTTCCAATGGTTAATAAAATGTTATTAGTCAGGGATGCTATAGAAAGAAATTTTGACTATGTCAAGATGAATGTGTGTGTACTCTCATACATTATATATACACTTATATTATATATATATACATGTATATATATGGTGTTGTGGCAAAAAGAAAAGTTAATTGCAGGATTTTGTGTTTTTTCTTAATTGAATAATAAAGGCAGTGATTAATTTAAGTTCCCTGCACTTCAGGCGTCACATGCTTTAACCTCCTCAACTTTATCCTTAAGTAATTCACAGGCAGTCTTTTTATGTCTCACATATTAAAAGAGTTCATTTACTTTCTTTGTTCTCTGTGATTTTTATTGTGTTTCGCATTTAGTCTTATCAGTTTTCAACACTTGGCTCATCTCCATCTCTATCTTTTTCTGTTCCAATTATTTTCAACAAAACAGACATGCATTTTTTGTCTGCTTAGTTTGACCCTTGATGTAGTTAAATATCATCTCTGAAAATTGATGGTAACAGAGGGAAAACATAAAGCATTGAATATTTTTGTGGGTTGAGTGTTTCAAAGAACAGCCGTGGCTCCACTGTGGAAGACAGAGAAGACAATAATGAGAGGGCAAATGCCAATAACCCATAGTATAGGAATGGCAGTCCTTGAGGATTCCCTGTTAAATCTTTGCAACCCGATGTTCTGTCTTTAGTTCAGATTTTCATAGTATGTTCACGCTAAGATGCTTTTGTCTTGACAAAAGTTTCCCTCATATTTCCCTTTCATTTTTTCAATATTCACCTCAGGTTCCAAGACAGGTTACATACTGATGCCCCACTATTTGCCAACATATTTAGTTAAAGGGAAATTTGATTTGCTATATTTTTCTATGTGTCTGGGGGAATCTTTCTGATATTATGCACATTGCGCTCCAGATTAAATCTCGTCAAAATGCCCCAGACACTTTACTGATTAATATAATAAAACTATTATTTTCCAGAGCATGCTCTATTTACAGAAAGATTGTTACAAAAACTCCCAGTAGATATTTGTTTGAAACACATTTCACTGACTCAACATGTGCATCTTCTTTGGAATAGTTTATGGAAAAATAAAACATCTGTGATTGACGTCTGTATTTTTAGATGGTGTTTCTAGCACTTTATTTGAATTACACATATCCAGAAAAACTTTGAGAATATTTTCTTGCATAAACACAAACTGAGTATGATAATGTGATGTGGGTTATTCAGCTAATTCCTAATACTAATTATTGTATTTCAAAGTATTTTGATAATGGAAAAGTGCTCCAATTTGAGTGGCATTTTAATGGTAAATATTTGGTAATATTTACTCAAAAAGAGAGTACTTCTTACTTATTTTTCGTTTTCCTTCATCTTGAGGAAGCTCATTAGTGCAACACTTTCAACCTCTTTCTACCCCTTTTCTTAATTCTGTTTTAGGAAAGGTGCTGTGGCTTCTCTGGTGTGTAAATTTGGCAACAGAAGAACAGGCATGCTCGGCTCAGCTCTGTTCTCACGCTTCTCGGATTCTGCCTATTCACAGAAATCACACATTTTGCTTTCTTCCCCCAGGAACAAGTTTGTACTTTCATAGAGGGACATCTTCCCTAGCCTGGCACTGTTGCTCTGTGCAGCTCTAACAGCCTAATTTAACTTTCTTGCCAAGATCTACTCTCACCTTAGCCCTTAATCAGTAATAAATGTGGTGTATTAGCTTCATGTGGCTTGTCACTCATTTCTCAGCTGGTTCATAATACTGCAAACATGAGGATTCTAGTAATTTAGAATGTGGAATTTGCTAAAAATTGCTTAACTAGAATTACGTGTCTAGATTTTAATATACTTGTTCCAAATTTGGCAGAAAAAAACAACAATAAAGAAGTTATAGACGATTTATAGAATGTAATCATCAAATTTTATAGATATTGTGTAGAAATTTTTTCTCTACTAACAGATCATTTTTTTTTTCTCCATCACGTAGTTTTAAAAAAATTAATGTACTTGGCAGCAGAAACAGAGAGGAGTGTTGAAACCTCTGAGTGAAGTTGTGGCTGAGTCTACTTCTTGAAGTTCTATCAGTTGTTTCATATACTGTGAATCTCTTTAATTTGGTGTGTAAACGTTTAGGATTGTTATGTCATGATAAAGAATCGATCATTTATCAGTATAAAATTTCCCTTTTTATCCTCGTTAATACTTGTCATATTAATACATGTAGTCTAGTTTTCTTTTATTTAGCATTAGAATGCTATGTCAGATATTCATCCTTATGTATGTAACTTATTTGTATATTTATGTCTAAAGTTGGTTATGTTTAGGTGTATTTCATTGCAACCTGCTTTTTTATATAATCTCAAAATCTTTACCATTTAATTGAGGTGTTTAGACAATTTACATTCAATATAATTTTTGCTATATTTGTGTCTAAATTTACCATTTTATTATTTGTTTTCTATTAATTCTATCTGTTCTTTTTTCTCCTTTCCATATGTTTCCGTCTTCTTCTTTTGTTGGTTTTTAATTATAGGTAATAATGGTTGTTTTAGAATTTGCATTTATCTGACTTGAACTTACCACATTCTATTTTCAACTAATATTATGATATATCACATCCGATGTAAGAACTACAGAACACTTGTTTTCCCCTACTGGCTTTTGTGTTATTGTTGTCATATATTTTACTTCTACATATGTTATAAACCTCACACTATATTGTTAATATTTTTGTTTTAAAAGTTAATTGTCTTTTGAAGATAATTTTTAAAATGATAAACAAATAATTTATATTTGCCCACATATTTATCTTTTCTCAGTGAGGTTTACCTTTTCCTGTAGATTCAGATTTCTATCTGAGTAGGTTGCAGATACTTGAGCATTTCTTGCAGTTCATGTCTGCTGGTGACTGTTTCACCTTCTGTGTGTCTGAAAAAGTCTTTTTTTCCCCATCATTTTTGAAAGATATTTTTACTAGCTATAGAATTCAATATTGATACGTCTCTTTTTGTTGTTGTTGTTGTCTTCCTTTCAGCAGTTTAAAATTGTAGCCCCACTCTCTTTTGACTTGCATTTTTTGATAAGAAGTCTGCTAAAATTGTTGTCTTTATTTTTCTCTGTGAAATGATTAATTTACTCTGGCTGTTAAGATTTTCTCTAAATAACTAGTTTTAAGAAATTCAATGATGGTGTACTTTGTTGTAATATTCCTCTCATTTCCCATGCTTGTAGTTCATTGAACTTCTTGAATATGAGAGTTTATAGCTTTCATCAAATTAGGAAATTTTTAGATGATTATTTCTTCAAATACTCTCTCTGCACCCTACCTCCTTTGAGTACTCCTATTATACATATAATACATACCTTAGGCTATTTGAAGTTTTCTTATGGTTCACTAAACTCTGTTTTATTTTCCTGCATTTTTTTCTATCTGTCTTTTATTTTGCATAGTTTCATTTGCAATGCCTTAAATTCACTAAACTTTTCTTCTTCTATGTCTAATCTCATGTTAATCCCATCTAATGTATTTTTTCACCTTATAAATTGAAATTTTCATCTCTAGACGTACAATATTTTTATATCATCCATACCCATGCTTAAAGCACTCAATATTTTCCCTGCCTTCTTGAATACATGGAATATAGTTATAATGGACTTTAATGTCCTTGCCCACTAAGCTTATGTGTGTTTTTCCTGGATCATTTTATATTGATTGATTTCCTTCTCCTTATGGGTCATACGTTCCTACTTCTTTGCACATGAGATAATTTTTTTAATTGGAAGCTAGACATTTTCAATTTTGCCTTGTGTGTTGCTAGATATTTATATATTTCTATAAATATTCCTGAAGTTTCTACTTGGATATAGATAAATTACTTGGAAACAGTTTGATCCTTTCAAGATTTTCTTTTTATCTTTGTTAAGATAGAATCATAACAGATTTTATGCTAGGCCTTCTTTTCCCCACTACTGTGACAATACTCTTGTTATCACTCTAGTCTAAGCCTCTCAAATTACAAGCTTTCCCACTCTGGCTGGTAGAAGCATGGACTATATGAAAACCAAGAGGGAGCTCTGAGGGTTGTTCCCTCTGCTTTTTGGGGGTTATTTTTTCTTATATACTTGCATGATGAATACTCAGATAAAGACTCAAAGGAGGCCACCTAGAAATATCTAGAGTTCTCTTTCTATAAAACAAAATCTCTCCTCTTCAACACTCTGTTTGTAAACTCTAGCCAATCTGTTCTTGATGGACTTTCAGGTCCATTTTCTTAACTTGGGAGATAGCAAAGTTCATCCTGGGTTCTTCTTCTTTGTGCTGTGCCCTGTAAACTCTCCCCAGGAAGTAAGATGGAGCAATCACAGGACTCATTTAATTTGTTTCTCTTTTTCCAGTGATCACTATCATGTGTTGCCTCATGTCCAATTCTGAAAACCATTGTTTGGATAATGAAAAAATAACAGATTTTTACCAACTCAGAATTTGTGACAAATAAAGCAGATTGGGAATTGTAAATAACAACACTGAATTCAAGCATAAGATGTCTGCATTAGAAAGCAAAGTATGCACAGTGTTCTTTTGCTCAAGAATTAATTTAGGAATTTCTTTCTGTATTAGTATTTCCTGGGTTTGTGGTATTTATAAAAATCAGCTGAATTACAGATAGAAATATTATCTATGTCAGTTAAAGTAGTACTAGATGCTCTAACAAATAAAAATTCCTATCTCAATGGGTTAACTCAAATAAATTTATTTCATACCTATGCCAAAATTCAAGGCAGCTCTATGTAAGGTGATATAGACAGTCTTCTCCTGCCTTGGAGCTATAACTTGAAGCTTCCAGGTGAAGGAATGAAAAGACAAAGATATGGTGGACAATGCACTGTGGCTTCTAACAAAAACAGTATGAAAGAAACATAGCACATCTGTTCACATTCCATTGTCAAAAACGTAGCATATATAAACACCTATATAAAAAATATTGGGATATGTGATTGCTTCCAGGTTTGGAGTATTATAAGTTTCTGTGAATATTTCAGTAAGAATCTTTGTGTAGATATAGGATTTCAGTTATCTTGGGTAAATACCTAGGTAAATACCTAAGTCATCTGTAAATTGTACGTTTAAGTTAATAGAAACTGCTAAAAGTGTTCCAACGTAATTCTATCATTTTAAACATCTAGCGTAAATTTTTGAGTTTAATTTTCCCACCAACACTTGATATTACCATATTTTTCTATTTTAGCCACTTTAGAGGGTACATATTGACATCTAACTATGGTTTAATTTATATTTCCTTGATGACCAAAATTATTGAGCCATTAAATTTTAATTTTGTTGGGCCGGCCCTGTGGCTTAGCGATTAAGTGCGTGTGCTCCGCTACTGGCAGCCCAGGTTGGGATACTGGGCGTGCATCAACACACTGCTTGTCTAGCCATGCTGAGGCAGCGTCCCACACACAGCAACTAGAAGGATGTGCAACTATGACATACAACTATCTACTTGTGGGCTTTGGGGAGAAAAAAGGAGGAGGATTGGCAATAGATGTTAGCTCAGGGCTGATCTTCCTACAAAAAAAAAAAACAAAAAACAAAGAACAATGAATCTATGTAGGTCTAAATTTATGTATGAATATATTTTACTGCCACTCATTTGGTAAATAAATTAACAAGTCACAGACCGTCACTTAAAATTTGCATACAAAATAAGGCACCTTTGAAGAGTGCTTCTTCTATACAACAATTCACTGTATTAACACACAATTCTGCAAATTAAAACTTACATTTTAGAGTCGAAATCAAGACTCTGAAATCCATAGAGCAGTGGGCAAAAAGGGTGGGCTGAACAAATCAGAATTTCCATTTTCTTTTGATAATCTATTTGATATTCTTTTTAAAATTATGACTCTTGTTTTGTCTCAAAGGAAGTTTCACAGATTTCATAATGCTACCTTTTATTTTCGCTTTAAAATTCTGGTGGAAGAAAAGCAGTCAAATAATATGTTTCAAATCTTCTCTATCTGCTATAATCAAGTTATTTAATGCAGTTGCTTTGGTAACTTCGCTTCATTGGAGAGATTCAGAGCTTATACTATTCCTGATAAATTCCATCTTTGGAAATATTATGCCCAGTTTATGAAAATGAATACTCTTCCAAAAAATTGGCTTTTAGGTTCGAGAGAGATTAATTTCTGCAAATTCTGAGTCTATGTTTCCATATTAAAGAGGAAAAATTTTACTGAGGAATAAATCCTATCTATGCCAAGCCTATTTATGAAGGTGTTTCCCTATTCAAACCTGGTGCTAAAGGTATTATTCTCCTCAGCAAGTCTTTTTATATTTCTTACCTCTTGAAAAAGAGTTACAACAAACCTGCAATTTCTTATCGGTTTAGAATTTGCCCAATTGTTTCCCTAAGTGTGCTCCATGGAACCACATGGACTGGAAGCATCTTAATGGGATTTACATAAAACAAAATGATGGTCAAATAAATTCCAGAAACGTACAGCTAAACAGAAGTTAAATGTTTTCTTAATCACATTTACTTATCTGTATAGAGCATCTTCAAAAACAAAACAAAGTAAAACAAAACAACTATGTTCTCTGGAAATTATCTTAGGAAACTCTGCTATAGAAATATATGAAGGAAGTGAATGCAAATTCTGACTCGCAGGAACAGAGATGAAACGCTCTCTGGGTCCCTTTTTTTCAGAGAGGAAATGAATCACAATCAAGCTAGATAATATTTGAAAGCAAACATAGTATTAAATTCTAATTATTCGTGCTTTTGTTCACGGCTGCTCCAATCCTGGGTAAGCAAAGCATGGTTGATACCCTGACTATATTTCTTTACTCAGATTATTCTTCACAGTCGAATCTAGGCTCTAGACTAATTTTCTGAGTTCAACTTTCTCGTCTCTCTGCCATGCTCATCATACTCTTGCCTTATCTGCTTCTCTCTGCCTCCTGAAAATACCAGCCCAGTGTCTGCATCAGTGTCTGACATTTCTAATACATGGATTAATATGTATACTGGGGTTGGACAAATTAGTAAATATATTGTAAGTAATGAGAACTAGGTTTTTCATGATTGGGAAAAGAAGTTATAAACACAGAAAGGTAGAAGCCTAGAATGAACCTTGGGATGTTGGATGGAAATTGTAGAACTCATGGTTTAAAAAAAATCAGGGGCTGGGTTGGTGGCACGAGCAGTTAAGAGCCCGCCCTCTGCTTCCACGGCCCGGGGTTCGCAGGTTCAGATCCTGGGCGCCCACTGATGCACAGCTTGTCAAGCCGTGCTGTGGCGGTGTCCCATATAAAGTAGAGGAAGATGGGCACGGATGTTAGCCCAGGGCCAGTCTTCCTCAGCAAAAAAAAAAAAAAAATAGAGGAGGATTGGCAGTGGATGTTAGCTCAGGGCTGATCTTCCTCACACACACACACAAAAATCAGCTGATAAAAATCTACTTTCCCCCAAAAAAGCAACCACACAGGAAAAGCAACACTCCAAAATGAAAAATATGAATTTGACATCATATGAGATAATTTGAAAATATGGTAAAACTGACTTTGAATATCCTTTTTATCTAAAATTTTCTCTAGAATTGTTTTTACTTCTCTTTTATAAATTTTTTGTTTTCTTGGTTCTCTCCCTCTCTCTACACACACACACACGCGCACACACACACACACACACAACCATATGCTGATGTACATTGATGTGTATATTTGGACTCTGGGAAAAACAAAACAATGGAACAGAACCATAATGTACACCATAATCTAAGAACACATACTAGAAAAGAAAGTATACCTGAATCTGTGTATTGAAAGGGCTTATGCCTCAGTGAACATTGACCTAGAAACTTTGACTCCAAGATGGGTCCTATCAAAATTGTTAGACAATAAAGATCAAGAAAACAATGTTTAGGGCCTTCAGACAAAAAGACCAAGTTTACTAACAAAGAAAACCACAACGAGATTGGTGTCAGACTTCTTGATTCTTGACAGAACAGACAATGTAAGTCAACAAGGAATTCCAAAAAATAAAAGAGCGACCCAAAGATTTTACATCTAGCCGTGTTGCCCTTCAAGGATCAAGTCTAAAGGAAGCCATTGAGCATGCAAGAATGCAAGGAGCACTGTACCTAGAATCCTCCAGAGAAATCTACTGGAGGATGAGTTTTACCCAACCAAGAGATGTTATTGGACATTTTAGCAAAGTGTATGCATTGAATATATTTAATTATAGATCAAAGACTAAAAATTTGGAACAAAAGTGATAACCAATATACCCTTGATATACATATTGAACAAGGTCTAAGTAATACAACTAAAAATGTGGAAGGAGAAGAGAGAAGAAAGGGGAAAATAGAATAAGCTTATGGATTTTTACATGGGCATTGAGACTCTGTCTGTGTCAGCTTGGGCTGACATAACAAAACACCATAGCTGGGTGGCTTAAACAACAGAAATTTATTTTCTCACAGTTCTGGAGCCTGGAAGAGTGAGATCACAGTGCCAGCAGGGTCAGGTTCTGGTGAGAGCTCTCTTCCTTGCTTGCAGACAGTCGCCTCCTCACTGTGTCCTCACAAGGCAGAGGGAGGGAGAGCTCTCTGATATCTCTTCTTAAAAGGGCACTAATCCCATCATGAAGACCCCACCCTCATGACCTCATCTAAACCTAATTGTCTCCCAAAGGCCTCATCTTCAAACACCATTACATTGGGGTTTAGAGCTTCAGCATATCAATTTTGAGAAGACGTAATTCAGTCCATAGCAGAGTCCAAAGATTTTTTTGGTAGCTACGAAACCCAATGTTAAGAGTTTAAGCAGGGAAAAAGGATAAGAGCACTACAAATATTATTAGTATAAACATAGCCACTAGAATAAAAATATAAACTTCCTAAATACTAGAGCAATAATAACACTGGACAAAGAAAACAAACCACATAGAGGAATACAGTATATACAACATAAGGCCAAAATTATCATGACAAAAAATATCATAGTAGAATTGAAACCAAGCATATCTGTTATATCAATAAATGTGAATGCAACTGACACATTAAGCCAACAAAAAACTTTAAATTGGCTCATAAAGCAAAACCCATTTCAACATATATTCAAGAGGCAAAGTGACTCTGAAAGACCAAAATTTAAAGGATGAGAAAATTATGTCATCAAAGAAAAAGAAAACAAAGAAAAGACGCATTGCTAGACTGGTACTAGAGAAGGCAGAATTCTGACCCCAAACATTAAATATATCAAAAGAGAACAATTTTAAACTCTAAAATCCATACTCACAGTAAATATGGAACAGTTATGACCATCTACACAGCAATGCAAAAAAATGCAACCAACTTAATAAACCAAAAATTACATGAGGCACAGAGTAGAAAGAAATATATTTATAGGAGAAGAACTTAATGCACCACTATCAGTCCAAGAAAAGTCAAGAGGGCAAAAAATAAGCAAAAATATAAAAATTCTAAACAGTATTGTAAAAAGATAGTAGATCTTATAAAAATATACTAGCATGTAAAACTCAATATTAGAGAATATAATTCTATTCAAGTAAGCATGGGACCCACAAAAATCGATCATATATTAAAACATAAGAAAATGTTACTAAATTCCACAGCACAGAAATAAGACGACCAAAATTTTCATCACAATGCAATGAAAATAAAAAACAGAATTTAATAATGAAAACAAATTTAACTACTTAAATAAAATAGGTACATTTTATAAAAAATGCAACTATAAAATTCAAATTTCAAAACTGATGCAAGATGAAATAGAGGACAGCGTATACCTAACAAAGAACGTTAATTTATCACCTCCATCAACAGAAAACCCTGGATCCAAATGGTTTAACTGGTGAATTCTACCAAACCTGAAAAAGGAAAGAACCCCAGTTTACGTAACATATTTCAGTGTGCATAGGAAGAGAGATCAATTCGTATCTCGTATTACGAGGCTAGCATAACCATTAAGAAAATCTAGTAAAGACATTACAAAAAAAAGAAAAAAGAATTCTGACCAAAGTCCCTTATAAATATAGACAGTATAATCCTTGTTATAATATAAGCAAATCATATTCAATAATATATAAAGAGTATGATGGCCAAGAGGGATTTATCCAATATTGCAAGGTTGGATTAACATTTAAAAATCAACCGATATAATTTACTATATTAACAGGATAGAGGAGGGACCATATTATCATTTCAGTAGGTGCAGAGAGAGCATTTGAAAGCTTTTAGAAACATTTAACACCTATTAATGATCAAAATCGTCAGTATTCTAGAAATAAACCTCCTCAAGCTGGTAAAGGGCAAATAGGGTATCTAGAAAATCCTAGGGTTAATAACACACTTCATGGTTAAGGACTGAATTATTTCCCCCTGAATTTAGGACAAGCCAATGATAACGTGCTTTCACTACTACCATTCAGTATCGTATTGAATAAACAATACTTCTACCTTTCACGACTGCTTCAATTTTCTCAGTTAACTAGAAAGCAGGTTATTGTTTGAAACAGTGAAGATCGAGGATCGCTTATTGGGGGTTTGAAGAGAAAGAAGAGGAATGTAAAAAAATCAAATCAAAATAATGGAGTGGAAAAATGAATGGGCAACGGGCGTACAATACTATGTTTGGTTGCACCAGAGCATGTTGCTGCTGTGGTCATGGTGTGACGTTGCCCACGAATAGGGCTGAGAGTCTTTCTCCAGATGTACAGTGATGAGAAACAGTTTATATTTCAAAAGTATGCTCCCTTTATTACATTTTCCAAGTATGCTAGTCATGCTCTTTTAGAAACTGCAGTTATTTTTGGAAACGGTTATTAAATTTTATAGTAAACTGCTTTAGAATCTCTCAAGTCAAAATAAATGAGAACATATTTTATAATTGATTGTCTTTTTAAAAGGTAGACTCCCAAATTTAGTAACACACATGGAATTAAGTATAAAGTCTAATTTTAACCGAAAGGACACCATTAAACAGAATTGATTTTTTGTGAATTATATGGATAAAAATTTTTTCACATATTTCTCTTTAAATCATTTATCTTCAATTTATTTAAACAAAAAACAGTCATCGAGGAAATTATATATTTTTTATAGAAATGTAGATTAGCATATGAGTAATTAATATTTAGCATTTTAGACATCAAGAATGAGTCATCATTTTGTGAGTCTGAAGATATTCTTAGGGATCCTTACTGCTTGAACACAAATGGAGATGCTTTCATTATTATGGTAACATTGTCAGCACATTGCTTTAAAACAAATTAATGTTATGGAGAAGAAACGCATTAAAAGACCTTTTTAATTCAGGCCCGTTTCCAAGAAGTAGCAGTAATGTTATTTATAGTTTAATAATTGTAAATAAATTTATATTAAATTTAATTTTTGCATGTGAAATCATAGTTTACCGAAAAGTTAGGCAATTACAGCATGAACCACCCACAATAAAAAATACAGACTGGGAGTCTATGACACAGAATATCAAGTAAGAGGAACAGTATTAGAAGACAATGTGCTCTAATAAAAGAGCATCTGATATAATATCCTTTGCTTCCTATAAACTGCTGTCTTCAATTTCTCGGCAATGTAAATTAATTCAGAAAATGTGTTCCGTACTGTGTGGTGTGACCTAGACCATAAAATAAAGGAACAAAGAGTGAGATTCTACTTAAGTAAACTCGTTAAAATAGTTCAATAAAATGTGTATGCTTTTCAAATAAGTGCTGTTCAGAAAAATCAGTTGTAATCTGTTAATAATTTAAGCTTTTTCTATATGAATAGTCTAGACTGGTGCATTTTTTCCTGTTACTCTATTTTTCTTTTACTTTTATTGAGGAAAAAAATGTTGTAGCAACAGAACCCAAAATGAAACCCAATGTGGGTAAACATAGAATACAAATCATGGTTCCTTATGTTGCACTTCATAGAGCTTTGCACCGACTGGATTTTAATCTTTCTGGTACATTTTATTACAACATAATTCAGAGTTTCAATGAGACCACTTTGGAACAGATTTGGATGATAAAGTATGTGAGACAAATGGCAAAGATCTCTCAAAAGATGGAGGCTCAGGCTTGTCAAATGTCCTGTACCTTGCCAAACAAAAGAAGGAATAAATAGTTGCAAATAAGATAAAATGAAGTGAAGTAGAGATAAGGAAATGGAAATGAGGAAGCCAAGGCACAAGAAAGTACAATAACACTAAATTTCTGGAGCCTTCATAAGCACATAAAAACAGCTTTTAAACTTTTTTATTTCATGTTTTCCCAGTGCTCCTAATACAAAAGAAATATACTGCAGCCATGTTATATTAAGCAGATAAGTACAAACAGCTTCATCAGGATTTATGTTCGAACAACTTAGCCGTTTGAGAAAAGTTGTACATGGAATATAAAACAAAATTATGTCATTATTAAATAATCACAATTATTTACTAATCAAATATAAATAAAATGCATATTTTAGCAGCTGATAAAACCTTTCCCACTTATTTTCACAAAGACCTCTGAATGCCATGCTGCTTTGAATTCTTTTTCTCCCGCTCTATTCACTCACTGTTCCTTTCCAAAAGCCTCATCCTGAGACAAGGGGTGTCTGCTCACAGAACCTTGAGGAAAGTGTAGTTTAATATCAGTTCTGACTACACCTTTGCCTCATTCTAAGGAACAGCCCCACTAGAACTCTCACGCATAAAAGTCTGCAAATCCTTACACAGACAAGTGAACAGTAGACTACAACAAAAAAGTGATAAATATAAGGGGAGGAAGCACAGAAACCCACATGAATACATAAATGAAACACACAACCCAGAATTTTGTCATGAATCCAGTAGAACTTTGCAGAACTTTGGCATCACATAATTTTATACCAGACAAATGAATGAGAATATAGCAGATGAAAAAGGGGGATGAGGAAATATACAGTGACTAGAGAATACAGTGACAATGTTAAGAAGTAAGGCTTGATATACAATCTGTGTTATATCGTGAAGTGCCTATAAGCCATATTATGGTAACACGGATGATGAGATTGGTATTAAAAGATGGCGGCTCTGGCTGCAGTTTGGATTATGGTGTTATAGCTAGCTCTTCTAAGGAATAGAGGAGTCCCTTCTAAGGAATGGAGAGTCCCTTCAACTAGCTCAAGTAAGGGAAGGGACTTTGTAACCGCAAAGAGAAATATCCAGCACTAAAGGGACAAAATCTCATGGCTAACCAAGAACAGGAATAGTGATAGAGCAAGGTCTTGTGGAGACTGGAGAAGATGAGCAACTCTAAAAAGTTCAATAGAAAGAGGATAAAGATTTTCTGTAGTACGCTAATTTTCTTCAGACCTCTTCTTTTCTCTTTTACTTTGCTGGCTGCTGGTTTTTATACCCTATATCTCTTCTACACCATCATTTCTTTTTGCACATAGCTTCTAGTTTTACATCATTGCTTTGAACAAGATCCATTTGTGTCTCCTAGTGTACCTCATGGCTTCTTTCTAGCTCTACATCTTTCAACTTCAGTTCCCAGGATTAACTGAACTATTTATTAACTATTTCTCAAATTGGATTCCAGAGAGAGAGAGAGACCGAGACAAACAGATACTGAGAAAGAGAGATTGATAAATCTAACTTGCCTTTAGTAACAACAAAAATTATAGCTTAATTGCTTTCAAATCAATGCCCATTCCTATCAGATAATCTATAAACTATCTAGAGCGTAAACTCTTGTGGACACAAGTTTGCAACATGAGCAAAGCCAAACAGTGGGACAATTTCACCTAGAAGAAGCTGTGTAAGGCAGATAGAAGCAAGCCAGAGAGAAAAGGTAATGATCTCTGTTAATACAGAAAAGGGATGACAGTGATCTAGAGTTATGGCCAAGGGGAAGATCATTAGATGGATTATAGAAAAGTTTGTTGGTAAATTAAACAATCCTGATAACTAGCTAGGTATGAGGTTGAAGAGAGATAAAGTAGTTAAGCTTCAGTGACCATGCAAACTGAGGAGATAGTGATAACTTTTGGTGATATACTGCACACAAGAGTACCAGTATGTAAAATGGCTAGAATTAAGCTTCTACACACATTTACAAAAATTATTGTAATTTGATCATGATTGATGATAATCATATGTCAATTATATTATTAACCACTGAAACTTATATAGATCCATCGCTGATTTAGGACATGCACTCATAACTTGAAAAAAAAAACCTATGTCCATAATTATTTATTGATGCTAAACTTTTATCATAGGTTTTTCTAAAAGGCCCTTGCAGAGTACAGAGAACATGATTACACTGGGCAATTAATAGCATCCTCTAAATAGTGGGGCTAACTAGCCAAGACATCAGAATATAAATCTTTATATTCAAAAAAGAAGGGGAAGAGTGTGATCCCATTTTGAGTGTTTAATAAATTGTTTTTTGACACTGAGATAATGTAAAGAAAACAGAAAAGAATATGACTCTGAAAACCTAATTTTGCCACACCTTCGTTTGTGCCATTGTAAGAGAATGCTATCCTGGGACATCTACTTATTAGAGGCTGGAGACAATTTGTTGATTTAGATGCACTGCCTCTCTTTTTGTCACTGCATAACATAAAGGAGGCCAAGTTTTTTATTGTGGGTATTTGTCATTGGAAGAATTTATAAAAATCTTGAAAAAAATATATCCTTCTTCATGGTACAATGCAATATTAACAAGTCTAACCAAATCAAAACATTGTGGTCTTCCTCTCCATAAAGCCTCTTAACCAGGTAACAGAGATCATCTCTTTCGCACGCCTTTTACAGTTTGCTCTTGAACATACATTCTGGCTAACCTAGAACAGTCCCAGTTTATACCAGTTACCCCAGCACAATTATTACCAGTGCCTCCTTTCACTCTCAAAAATTTCCCAATTTGGAAGATATAGTATACGCTTTCACTGTTGATGACTGTCACCTAGTTCTAGATTGTGCTGTTTTTAAATCTCTGGCTTGCAAACATATTGCTCACATGGGTTAATAGTATATCACAGAGAAGACAATTTAGATTGTCCTGAAAAGCTGAGGAAAAAGTCAAAGAAACTAAGGTCTAAATATCTAATATTTTCTTATTTTACCAACTTGCATTATATATTTTCAGTAAATAAAATTATTTTACTCGCTTAAAAACTTTTTTGATATATATTGTGCTTAAATATGTTTAATATTTACTTATCAAAAATAGATCATCAAAAATAAAGGCTATATAAAATGTAGTTCAACTAAAATAAGTTTGCTTTGAAAATGAGGATTCAAATGTACCATATTTGTTTCTATGCTTTCCTTAAACTTCAAACTTCCAACACCTCTTCCTCCATCTTTACTGATGGTCGTATGTGTATATTTCATTGATAAAATGGAAGTAATCAGAAGAAAACCTATATAAGCTACCCCCCTCTCTCTACCCCCCCCCCACACACACATCTTAACTACGTGCATCTGTGTCATGTCCTCTGCTTTGTACTTTCTTCTGTGCACAAGACGTCCATGCTTCTGGATAGAGCCAGCCCCTGTATTTTGTAGTAGATCTTTTTCCCCTCTCACCTATGTAAGAAGATCTCTCTCGAGTTTCAGCCCTTTCATCTGTTTGTAACTCCCTCTTACCAGCTTGCCCACTTTCTCTCACGGTGCTTTGGTGTTTCCATCTCATCTCAGAACTAAACATTGGGATGCCCAGGCTCCTCCTGGAGACTTTCTCTTTTCTATTAGGGTCCAGCCTTACAGAAAATATACATGTAGGGCTGACAGGTAAAATACAGGATGCCCAGTTAAATTTGATTTTCAGAAGGAAAATAATGTTTTAGTATAACTATGACCATGTAACATTATCTTAAATATTGCATGAAACATACTATACCAAAAATTATTCATTGTTTATCTGAAATTTAAATTTAACTAGATGATACATATACCATATATATATGTATACACACACACACACAAAGTGTCTCAGACACATATAATATATGATAACAATTCTCAATTTTTTCTCAAATCTAGACCTCTCTCTGAACCCAAGACTTATATCCCCACTTTCTACTTGATATATCCACTAAAATGTCTCAAATTTTGCATCTTCAAAATGGGACATCTGACTTTTCTCCCCAGATCTTTTTCTTCTCCAGGCTCTTCCTTATTAGTGATAAATGCATTCTTCATGTTGCTGGGGGGAAAAAATCATCTTTTACTCTCAAATCCATATCCAAAGCCTCAAATTCTCTCGTACCTCAGTTATCAACTTAAATCCCACTCTCACTTCTGTTAAGACAGACTCTGTCGTCAAATTTGACCTTCTCAGGGAGGCTACTCATGACCATTCTTTTTAAAATTGTACCCCCTTCACCTTGGGCAACTCCCTAACTCTTTCTCTTAGTTTATTTTCCTTTGTTACACATCACAATCTAACACAATACGTATTTTGCTTATTATTGTTGTATATTGGCAATCACTTCTGATAAGAGTGTAAGTTACAAGGGGGTAGATTTCATTTTTGTTCGTTTGTTTTAATGTTTTATCACTGTTGTAGTCCCCAGAGCCTATAATAGTACCTGACATATGGAAAGTCCTCAATATATTTGGACAAATTAATAAACGTGTGAATGTATATCTACGATTGTGGTAAAAGCAAAGAAACAATATAAGCTGGAACTACAAATAACCTGAATTTTTATTAATGTAATGGAAATGTTGTTTATTCGGTGAATACTTAGACATATTTTGAGGACTCTGAATGGATATAGCAGTAAATAATAATAATTGGTTTATCAAAAGCCTATTAGAACAATTGTTAACATTGTGAATGTATATCGAATGTCATTTTTATTAAATATCAATATTTAGGTAATAAATTTGAATCATTATTTCTTTTTTGTTGTAGTATACAAGAAGTCCACTTCATTTTTTTTCAATTATTTTACTGAAGTCATAATGGTTAATTTCAGGTGTACATTATTATTTATCAGTTTCTGTATAGATTGCATTGTGCTCACCACCCAGTCTAATTTTTATCCATCACCGTACATATGGGCCCCTTTACCCCTTTCATCCAACCCCAAACCCCTTTCCTCTCGTAACCACTAATCTGTTCTCTTTATCCATGTGTTTGTTTATCTTCCACATATGAGTGAAATCATGCAGAATTTGTCTTTGTCTGGATTATTTCACTTAACAAGATACCCTCAAGGTCCATCCATGTTGTTGCAAATGGGACAATTTTGTCTTTTTATGGCTGAGTAGTACTCCATTGTATATATATACCACATCTTTATCCATTCATCAATTGATGAGCACTTGGGTTGCTTCCACGTCTTGGCTGTTGTGAAATAATACTGTGATGAACATAGTGGTGCATAGATCTCTTTGAATTGTTGATTTCAAGTTATATGGATAAATACCCAGTAGTGGGATAGCTGGATCGCATGATATTTCTATTTTTAATTTTTTGAGAAATCTACATACTGTTTTCCATAGTGAATGCACCAGTTTGCATTCCTGCCAGCAATGTATGAGGGTTCCCTTTTCTCCACATCCTTTCCAACATTTGTTATTTTTTGTCTTGTTAATTATAGCCATTCTGACAGGTATAAGTTGATATCTCATTGTGGTTTTGATTTGCATTTCCTTACTAATTAGTGATGCTGAACATCTTCTCACACACCTGTTGGCTATCTCTACACCTTCTTTGGAAAAACATCTGTTCAGATCCTTTGCCCATTTTTTGATCGGGTTGTTTGTCTTTTTGTTGTTGAGTTGTATGAGATCATTATATATTTTGGAAATTAACCCCTTGTTGGATATATGATTTGCAAATATTTTCTCCCCGTTGGTGGGTTGTCTTTTCATTTTGTTCATGGTTACCTTAGCCTTGCAGTAGCTTTTTATCTGATGTAGTCCCATTTGTTTATTTTTTCCTTTGTTTCCCTTGCCTGAGTAGACATCATATACAAAAAGATGCTCTAAGACTGATTTCAAAGAGTGTACTACCAATATTTTCTTGTAGGAGGTTTATGGTTTCAGGTCTTAGATTCAAGTTGTCAATCCATTTTGAGTTAATTTTTGTGTATGGCAAAAGATAATGGTCTACTTTCATTCTTTTGCATGTGGCTGTCCAGTTTTCCCAACACCATTTATTGAAGAGGCTTTCCTTTCTCCATTGTATGTTCTTGGCTCCTTTGTTGAAGATTAGCTGTCTGTAGATGTGTGGTTTTATTTCTGGGCTCTCAATTCTGTTCCATTGATCTGTGTTTCTGCTTTTGTGCCTGCACCATGCAGTTTTGATTACTA
Source organism: Diceros bicornis minor (assembly GCF_020826845.1). NCBI lineage: Eukaryota > Metazoa > Chordata > Mammalia > Perissodactyla > Rhinocerotidae > Diceros > Diceros bicornis. The sequence continues at coordinate 72,809,383 of NC_080749.1, forward strand.
TAATTTTGTAGTATCTTTTGAAATCAGGGATTGTGATGCCTTCCAGCTCTGTTCTTTTTTCTCATGATTGCTTTGGCTATTCAGGGTCTTTTGTTGTTCCATATAAATTTTAGGATTCTTTGTTCTATTTCCATGAAGAATTCCATTGGCATTCTGGTTGGGATTGCACTGAATCTGTAGATTGCTTTAGGTAGTATGGACAATTTAACTATATTTACTCTTCCAATTCATGAGCATGGACTGTCCTTCCGTTTCTTTATGTCATCTTCAATTTCTTTCAATAATGTCTTATAATTTTCAGTGTGTAGATCTTTCATCTCCTTGGTTAAATTTATTCCTAGACATTTTATTCTTTTTGTTACGATTGTAAATGGGATTGAATTCTTGAGTTCTCTTTCTGCTAGTTCATTATTAGTATATAGAAATGCAACTGATTTTGTAAGTTGATTTTGTACCCTGCAACTTTGCTGTAGTTCTTGATTATTTCTAATAGTTTTCTGGTGGACTCTTTAGGATTTTCTATATGTAGAATCATGTTGTCCACAAACAGCAAGAGTTTCACTTCTTCTTTTCCAATTTGGATACCTTCTATTTCTTTTTCTTGCCCGATTGCTCTGGCCAAAACCTCCAGTACTATGTTGAATAGTAGTGGTGAGAGTGGGCACCCTTGTCTTGTTCCCGTTCTCTGAGGGATGGCTTTCAGATATTCACTGCTAAGTATGATGTTGACTGTGGGTTTGTTATATATGATCTTTATTATATTGAGTTACTTTTCTTCTATACCCATTTTATTGAGAGTTTTTATCATGAATGATGTTAGATCTTGTCAAATGCTTTCTGTACATCTACTGAGATGATCATGTGGTTTTTATTTCTCATTTTGCTAATGTGGTGTATCACACTGATTGATTTGCAGATGTTGAACCATCTCTGCATCCCTGGTATAAATCCCACTTGATAATGGTGTATGATTCTTTTAACGTATTGCTGTATTTGGTTTGCCAATATTTTGTTGAGGATTTTTGCATATACGTTCATCAGCGATATTGGCCTGTAATTTTCCTTCTTTGTGTTGTCATTGTCTGGTTTTGGTATCATGGTGATGTTGGCCTCATAGAATGAGTTAGGAAGTGTTCTGTCTTCTTAAATGTTTGGAACAATTTGAGAATTATAGGTAGTAAATCTTCTTTGAAGGTTTGCTAGAATTCTCTAGAGAAGAGAAGTCCTGGACTTTTGATTTTGGGAGGTTTTTGATTACTGCTTCAATCTTACCACTGTGATTCCTCTACTCAGATTCTGTATTTCTTCTTGATTCAGTTTTGGTAGGTTGTATTATTGTAAGAATTTATGCATTTCTTCAGGTTATCCAATTTGTTGGCACATAGTTTTCACAGTATTTATTCTCTTATAATCCTTTGTATTTCTGTGATATCCATTGTAATTTCTCCTCTTTCATTTCTAATTTTAATTATTTGAGCCTTCTTTCTTTTTTTCTTAGTGACTCTGGCTAAGGCTTTGTCAATATTGTTTATCTTCTCAAAGAACCAGCTCTTAGTTTCATTGATCCTTTCTACTGACCTTTTTTTTGGTCTCTATTTCATTTATTTCTGCTCTAATTTTTATTATTTTCCCCCTTCTGCTGCCTTTGGGCTTTGTTTACTCTTCTTTTTTTAGTTCTATTAGATGTAGTTTAAGATTACTTATTTGAGATTTTTCATGTTTGTTGAGGTAAGCCTGCATTGCTATGAATTTCCCTCTTATGACCGCTTTTGCGGTCCCATAGAGTCCGTATGTTGTATTTTCATTTTCATTTGTCTCCAAGTATTTTCTTGATTTCTCCTTTGACTTCCTCATTAATCCAATGATTGTTCAGTAGCATGTTCTTTAGTCTCCACATATTTGTGACTCTCCTAGATTTTTTATTGTAGTTGATTTCTAGTTTCATAACATTGTTGTCAGAAAAGATGCTTGATATGATTTCAATCTTCTTAAATTTATTGAGGCTTGCCTTGTTTCCCAGCTTATGGTCTATCTTTGAGAATGTTCCATGGGCACTCTGAGAATAATGTACATTCTGCTGTTTTGGGATGGAATGTTCTATATATATCTGTTAAGTCCATCTGGTCTAGTATTTCATTTAAGTCCACTATTTCCTTATTGACTTTCTGTCTGTATGATCTATCCATTGATGTAAGTGGGATGTTGAGGTCCCCTACTATTATTGTGTTGCTGTTAATTTCTCCCTTTAGATCTGTTAATAGTTGCTTTATAGACTTTGGTGCTCCTGTGTTAGGTGCATATGTATTCATAAGTTTTATGTCCTCTTGGTGGAATGTCCCTTTTGTCATTATATACTGCCCCTCTTTGTCTCTCATTGCCTTTTTCATCTTGAAGTCTGCTTTGTCTGACATAAGCATGGCAACACCTGCTTTCTTTTGCTTGCCATTTGACTGTAGTATTGTCTTCCAACCTTTCACTCTGAGCCTGTGCTTGTCTTTAGAGCTGAGATGAGTTTCCTGGAGGCAGCATATTGTTAGGTCTTGTTTTTTAATCCATCTAGCTACTCTGTGTCTTTTGATTGGAGAATTAAATATGTTTACATTTATAGTGATTACTGATATATGAGGGCTTAATACTACCTTTTTATCTCTTATTTTCTGGTTGTTCTATATTTCCATTGTTTCTCTTCCCTTGTATTTCTGACTGCCATTTCAGTTTGGCGTTTTTTTCAGTTTTCTCTTTATTTATGTTTTGTGGCCTGCTCTGATTTTTTGTGTAGGGACTAACATGAGGTTTGTATAAAAGATCTTGTAGATGAGACAGTCCATTTTCTGATAGCCTCTTATCTCCATTAGCCTAAGCAGGTTCTATCCCTTTCCTCTCCCCTTCTGAGTTATTGTTGTAACAAATTATTCTGTTTTGTGTTGTGAGTTTGTGACTAAATTGAAGTGTTTATAGTTTTTGTGATGCTTTCCTTCCCTTTATCTTTTATATTATAATTAAGTGTTTGCTAATGTGTTCTGATAGAGAGCTGCAATTTTCTGATTTTGTCTGTCTATTTATCTCCTTGCTCAAGGCTTTGTAAAACTTTGCCTTTCTGTTTCAGGTATGACGGCATCCTTGATGATTTCTTGTAAGGGAGGTTTGGTGGCAATGATTCACTCAGTTTTTGTTTATCTTGGAAAGTTTTATTTTGCCATTGTATCTGAAGGATAGATTATTGGCTGAACATTTTTGCCTTTCAGCATTTTGAATATATCATTCCATTCTATCTCAGCCTGTAAAGATTCTGCTGAGAAATCCTCTGAGAGCCTGATAGGGGTTCCTTTGTAGATTATTCTCTTCTGCCTTGCTGCCCTTAATATTTTTTCTTTGTCATTGACTTTTGCCAGTTTTAATATTACTTGCCTTGGAGAATGTCTTTTTGCATTGATGTAATTAGGAGTTCTATTGGCTTCATGTACTTGTAAGTCCAGTTCCTTCCCCAGGTTTGGGAAGTTCTCAGCTATTATTTCTTTTAACAAACTCTCTGCTCCTTTCTCCCTCTCTTCTCCCTCTGGAATACCTAAAATCCTTATGTTGCATTTCCTAATTGAATTAGATATTTCTCAAAGAATTCCTTCATTTTTTTTTTAAGTCTTAATTATCTCTCCTCCTCCACCTGAAGCATTTGTATATTTCTGTCCTCTAAATCACTAATTCTGTCCTCCATAACATCAGCTTTGTTTTTTAGGGATTCTGGATTTTTTTTATCTCATTAATTATGTTCTTCATCTCTAGAATTTGTTGGATTTTTTTTTTGTAGTTTCAATCTCTTTGGTGAAGTATTCCTTCTACTCATTAATTTTATTCCTGAGCTCATTAAACCGTCTTTCTGAGTTTTCTTGTAACTTGTTTAGTTTCTTTATGACTATTTTGAATTCTCTGTCATTTAGATTGTAAATTTCTGTGATTTCAGGATTGATTTGTGGAGAGTTGTCATTTTCCTTCTGCTCTGAAGTGTTACTGTAGTTTTTCATGGTGTTTGATGAACTTGTCCTTTGCTGAGGCATTTGTAGTCATATCAGGTTGCAGATTCCACCTGCCACCTCTGGGCAGGGCAGAAGCTGTGTTTTCTGAACGCTTCACATCTGCTGGAAGTTGTGCCAGTAGGGCTTATCTGCATTTGCCTGCTGGATGCAGCCACTTGGAGGGCCACACATGCATGCACAGGCACTCTGATGTGGGACCTCTGCCATGGGAGGGAACACCCTAGCTGGTCTGCTAGGTGGGAAGGGAGTTGCACTTTCCTTCATGCATGCAGGCCCGCTCTGTGCTTGTAGGCAGTTCATCTGAGCTGCTGAGCTCGGTGGGGGCTTCTTCGCAGAGGCTGAGCCATGCCACTTGGTGTGGAGCATTCCCACAGGCAGGGTGCCTGGGCATGGTGGGCGCTCCCATGGACCGGGCTGCAACTCTGAAAGCAAAAGCATTGATGCACAGGCCTGCCTGGCCCCCTGCCTCCTCTTACACTGCCTGCTATGTGAGGAACTGCTACCTAGATAGCTGCCGCAGGGACAGGGAGAGATCCACTCACCTCCTTCCACTGCTTCCCAGGGATCCACTACCCCCACCTTCAGATGTATGGCTGCATGGATCTCTCAGACATCTCATCGTGCTTTGTAGGGAATCCTCTGTTGTTTAATGAATGTCCACGTAATTGTAACATAGCGGAGAAAGACTAAGGGAACAACTCACTTTGCCATGATGCTGATGTCACTGCTCAATCATTATTTCTTGAATATCTTTTGAGAATAGGTCACAAAAATACTCCCTAGAAATAAACTACTATTTAATCTTACAATCAATTATTTCAATATACTCTTTTAAAAATAGTCAATTTATACTAGAAGTGAGAGAAATTCCAAGTCAGGAAGAAATGTGTAGTGTAATGGGATTTTATATTATTTAAACTCCAAAACTCTGAATGGTTGTTATATGAGGGTTCTTTCTTGAATTACTATTTTATGTGTCTTTTCCCAACTTTTGCCTCTCCCACTTACTTATTATCAATATTGATCAGCAAAATAAGACCTCTAATAAGCTTGCTCCTAGAAATAGAAAGCTTTATATCTATTCTTTTTTATACATACAATATTCTTATTAATAGATAAATGAAAAAATAAACCATTTTTATTCAAATTATCTATCAAGCCAATCCACTTAAATAAAATATAGATGATATATAATACACACTCTATATTGTGTGGAGAGTGAATTATATAGAAGAAAGAGCAGAAGCATATTACTATATATGTTACATATTATTACAAAGCATCTTACTAGGTTAACTCATTTATTCCTAATAGCTACATATTGAATTTAACATTATCATTCCCATTTTATAAATAACAAAACAGGTTTATAGAGGAAAGTAAGCACTTGAAGTCATACTGCTAATAGGACAGAGCAAGACTGATTTGAGTCTGTGCCTTAACCGCTATGTTAATTACTTATACTTCTCTTTTTGTCCTCTGTCATTAAACTAATCTAGACCACTGTTTCCTCCATTTTAGACCAGTTTTCTAACTGGTTTCCTGCTTCTGCTCTTTCTTCTATATGATTCACTCTCCACACAACAACCAAATGAGAATTTATGGCTGCCCTGTTTAAAACCCTGTAGTGATTTTCCATTGCCTGAAGATGAATTTCAAACCCTTAGCAACACTGACAAGTCCCTGTATCATCTGCACCATGCTGAAATCTACACCAGTGACTTACAGCTATGTTTGCATAGAAGAATCACTCAGGTGCTTAAACTATTGTTATCAGGGCCCCTCCCCCGACTATTTAAATAGGATCTCTGAGCATGAGGCCTATCCAGGCAATTAATATGTTCAGTCAGAGATGAGAACTTTGCCCTTATTGCCTCCTTTGTCCTCTCTTCACTAAGTTCTATGAGCCTTTTTGTTATGTTAATTAATTTATTTAGTGTATTTATACTAGATAATCTACACTAATGTCTAATCAACATAGCCTTTGCTAACATCCTATCTAATTGTAATTCTTAGAAGTCATGATCCATAGTTGACTTTTAATATAAGAAAGTCCAGTATTTAGTCTAGTGCAGATAATTTAACAGATTACTAACCTATCATGAAGTTTCTATGCATATAATAACAAACAAATCAGCAGTTATAAATGTGAATGAAAAGCAAACAAAAATATTTTATCAAATTATTTTGTGAATATAGACAGTCTTTTTCATTGAAATTGCATATTTTTGCATTATTCATAATTATTTAAATAACCACATATAATATATATTCAATAAAATTTCATGATAGTGAGAATTCATGATTTCATTCAAATTACTTACTGACCATATATCATGGCACTGGACCAAGAGTTTGGCATATGTGTAGAATTAAACCAGATATGAATCTTGTTTTCAAGATGATTACAATTTATTAAAGAAGATGAACTAGACATGAACCTAAATGACTGTATTCTAAGATAGGAAATCATGCAATATGAATGCTAGAGATAAAATGGTTGTAGGATGAGGACACACAAGAGCATAACTCTAAAGCATAAAAATACACTATCTTAAGTCTCCAAAATATTCATGGAAGACAAAAGAATTATAACAGTATTTCCTGTTGAGACGAAAAAAGTGCTTCCTGTGCTTCTGTATAGTATGTACATAAAAATCTTTTATTATTTCCTAGGACAATATTTGAGTTATAATTTAGTTTACAATTTTTCTGATATGTTTGGAAATAACTAGGAAAAATAATTGGTAAAAATATATTCCTTCCTATAACAGTGGCATAAAATATGTATTTTAATCATCAACAGATTTAAGAAACTACTCCAGAATTTGAAACTCAAATCTCTCATACAGCCGGCAGTTATAGTGCGTTATCTCCCTAATGCAGTGCCATCATAGGTAAATGATGAAAATGGGGTTTTTTATATTTTAGATTAGCCACAAGAGGGAACTCACAGAGACCTGTTAATGTAAGTGAAACATATTAACAATGATAAAAAATGTGAGTCTGCAGAGTTCAAACAAAGTTCATTCTCTCCTATTGTGTTTTAGTCCTGTGATGCTTGAAAGGAAGTTTTGAAGAAACCAATTACTTTTCCTACAATTCCTGAACTCTTTTCATAACTTTTAAAGGTTTTTTGTTTGTCCTATTATAAGCTTTGATTATATGGTTAATTACCCTTTTTTTAAGGCGAGGTTTGGAGGTCCTTTTAAAAGACATGGTTTTGAACTGACTGAGCCTCTTTCACTGCCGTGTCCCTCTGGGACCTTGAAGTCATTTAATCCCTCTGCACATGATCCTGTCTATCTCTCTTCACTAATATTAGAGGAACAACAATAAAAACATATTACTATTCACAGTACTTCTCAAAAAATGCTTTAATGATTGTGAATGACATAAATCTAGAAGTAAATAGTATGGTAATTGTATTACAATATTGGCGTTTTAAGTTTCACACCATATTTGGCCCTGGGAAGATATTGAAAGGGATCTTATCCTTTCCAAATTTGGCTACAACAATTACCAAGATTGAATTTGAAGGTTTACTACTTCTGGACATTTCTTTCCTCTGGGACAATCATCATTGCAAATGTTAATTGAGGAAGGGAGGTAGATAGTATAAGCCATCAGCACCCACAGTGAAATACACGATACACTCATCAGAGAATCTAGTTTGTTGGTTTTCTGACTTATTTGGTGACATTTTTGTCTCTACACATAGCTCCTGATAAATATCTAAATATATAATAATTATCCAATAAAGTTCACTTTACCAAAAATTCTGTACTAGTTTTGTAGTTTAACTTATTGCTAATTTGGATTTCTATTTTCCTTTGAACAAAAACACACTTGGAAAAAAAAATATTTATGTGTGTTTATAATATATTTGGTCATAGACTTTAATAACAGAATATAGCAGTTGGTGATAATCTGATAATTATGACAAATTTTAAGCAAGTACATGGACTGAATCAAAAATAAGCAAATGAACAAACTTTATTACTCATTTAATGTAAGAAAGCATTAAAGTAATGAATTTTAGAATAAGCTCCTGAAATTGAATTGCTTTAGATCTAAGAAATTGACATCATAATTAAGTCGAGGTGCTTTCATAGTTAAAAAAAAGGGGGGTATTTAAAGCATAGTTTAAATATCTTTACCCCCAACTCTAAAACTTAATAAGAACATGAAGCAGTGGAAAGTTTGTAAAAATTAGACTAAGTCCATCTCAGCATCCTTGTGGACATATTCGAAGATCGTATAAACACTATGGCAATCATTTTTGAAAGAAGTTCGTGCTCTAAACATCTTTTTCTTAAAGATAGAAAACTATAATAATAAAAATTTAGCAACTTTAGTTAACAAAACGCTTCCATCATTGTTGTCTCATTATATTTTCAAAGATCCTCCACATTCCAGAAAATAAAATTCATGTTGGAGAAATCAATGTCCTATATAACTTGTAATGGCAGAAAGCAACCTGAAACCTAGATATCACAATTAATGCTCAGGTTATCTTTGCATCACTTTTTCTTGCAACGATTAAAAGTTCCAGGGGCGGAAATATCATTGTATATCTCACAATGATTGAGACATTATTAAAATTTTTACTGCAAACTTGGCTGATCATATGTACAGAAAGATTTTTTCAAAATGCCAATTTATTTGCTCTACCCTAGAGTTACAGAATGAGAATCTCTGTGTGTTGGCAAAAGTCTCCTACATATGATACCATTTTGCAGAAATGCCATGAGTTTTAGCGAGTAGATTTGCTTTTCCCTATAGTCAATATAGATTCATTTATAATATCTTTCTTAATCCTGATGTGGTAGGCAGAATAATAGCCTTCCATAGATGTCCATGTCCTAATTCCTGGAAACTGTGCATATGTTAGGTTATATAACAGAGAGGAATTTAAGGTGAAGATGGAATTAAGGTTGCTAATCAACTGACCTTAAAATAGGAAGATTATCCTGGATTATCTAGGTGGATTCAATGCAATCACAAAAGTCCTTAAAAGTATATGTGGGGGCCGGCCCCGTGGCTTGGTGGTTAAGTGCACGCGCTCCGATGCTGGTGGCCCGGGTTCGGATCCCGGGCGCTCACGGAGGCACCACTTCTCCGTCCATCCTGAGGCCGAGTCCCACATACAGCAACTAGAAGGATGTGCAGCTATGACATACAACTATCTACTGGGGCTTTGGGGGGAAAAAATAAATAAAAATAAAATCTTTAAAAAAAAAAAAAAAAAAGTATATGTGGGAGGGAGAAAGAGAATCAGAAGGAGAGGTAATTGTGCAAGAACGACCAGAGAAATGAAACACGACTAGCTTTAAAGATGGAAGAAGGGGGTCATGATCCAATGAACCCAGGTGGACTGTAGAAGCTGGACAAGACAAGGAAATGGATTCCCCTCCCCCCACCAGAGCCTTCATGAGAGAATGCAGTCCTGCCGCCATCTTGAATTTAGTCCAGTGAGAGCCGCATCAGACTTCTGACCTACATAACTGGAAGATAATAAATTGGTGTTGTTTTAAGCCACTAAGTTTGTGGTAATTTGTTACAAAGCTATGGGAAGCTATTATAGTTTTTGGTACCTGGAGATGGGGTGCTACTGTGATAAATACCTAAAAATGTGGAAATGACTTTGGAATTGGGCAATAGGACGAAGCTGGAAGAATTTGGAGGATGTTGACAGAAAACATCTAGATTGCCTTGAACGGACTGCCAGTAGTAACATGGATGTTAACAACTCTGCTAAGGAGGACTTAAAACAATGTGAGGAGCACAGTAGAGAAAACATATGTTGCTGTAGAGCATACCTAAACTGTTCGGAATAGATTGTAGAAATATGAACATTAAAAGCACTCCTAGTGAGGGGCCAGCCCCATGGCCTAGTGGTTAAGTTCGGCATGCTCCGGCTTGAGGGGCCTGGGTTCAGTTCCCAGGTGCTGACATGTACCACTCTTTGGTGGCCATGCTGTGGCAGTGACCCACATACAAGATAGGAGAAGATTGGCACAGATGTTAGCTCAGTGACAATCTTCCTCTGTAAAAAGAGAAAAGCACTGCTGGTGAGAGTTGTGAAGAAAATGGAGAAGTTATTGGAACTTTGAGGAAAGGGAATCCTTGTTACATAGTGACAGAAAGTTTAGCAGAATGATGTCCCACCATTATACGAAAAGCAGAACTTGTAAATGAGGAAAATAGACATTTATCTGAAAGGATTTCAAGAAAAGTGTTAAAGGCAGCCTGGTTTCTTCTTACAGCTCATAGTAAAATGAGAGAGGAAAGGGATTGATTAATGATAGACCTGTTAAAAAAAAAAAAAAAGGAAGCAGAACTTAATGATTTGGGAAATTTTCAGCCTTCCCAGATAGCAAAGGACACTACAATTAAGAGATTCACTCTCCGTAGAGAAAATGCTGAGGGTGTGATGATACAACCTGTCGAAGAATCAGGAGTTGAGGCAGTCAACTAGAACAACAAGCCAAAGTGACAGTAGCCTCTCAGCCTTTATTTTCTTACTGCGACAGTGAAAACAAGGGGCAAGAAGAGGCACCCGCTTGCTAATGTCCCATTTTTCCCTCAGGAACAGCATCTGGAGAAAGTTAAGTGGCTATAAGATGGACAAAGAGAATCACCTCACTGTCAAAGGGCCCTGAACAAAAGGCTTCAGCTTATTTATGAATGCGTGGGCTAGGAAGTGGGGAGAAAGGGAAGGGCCAGGAGTGGAATGGTACTGAGTCGAAGCTGAGAAAAGTCCCTCAGTCAAAGCCTCTAATAATAAGGTCTTAGGGCAGGTGCCTGGGATTTTTCTCAGCTGAGGCCCCTGATTAGGAGGCCTCAGAATAGAGGCACCTGAGTTAGGAGTGCAGCTATGCATATGAGCTAGGCTGACTTAGGGAAAGGAGGGTGCTGAGTCCTGGACTAAAACTCTCTTTAGAAAACTGCAGTGCTCTGGCTGTGCACCAGGTCTGGTGCGGGGAGGACAGCTCATCCTCGGGAAGCCTGTAAGGGCAGAGCCTGTAACCGCCTGTAGTCGGACCCCAAAGATCCCCAAACTCTGCACTGTCTTTTGCTAATACCTCAGAAAGATAAAAAAGTCAGAGTATTCAGCCACAGAAAAGGCAATTATAGGAGATTAAATATAAGATGAATAGATCCCCTCAGCCATCTCAGCACAAGATAAAAATAGATATGATGTTATTTAAGAAAAAATTGTGGAGGAACCTCTTGTCTAATGGAGTGAGTTCCTCTGACATACATTGGAGACCTACAAAATTCTTGAGGATTTTGAACCAGCAGAAACACTGCCACTTTGGACCTGACAGGACAGAGAGAGAGTACGGAAAAAAGGCTTTTTACCCCCAAAAGTCTAAATACAATAAAGTCTGATAAAACTGCTCAGCTGCAAACACGTGCTACCTTTCATGAAAAGAAAAGGATGACTCAGAGATGGAGCCATGAGCCCAGAGCGCAGAGCCACCCACCTATTCACAGGCCTTGACATCACATGGAGTTTGCCCAGCTTGATTTCAATAATGCTTGGGACTAGTGAATCCTTTTCTCCACCCATTTTCTCCCTTTTACCACTATTCCTATTCCTTTCTCATCATTGTATTTTAGGAACAGATAGCTTGTTTTCTTATTTCCCAGACCCACAGATGGAAAAGGATTTTGCTCCAGGACAAATTATACCCAAAGCCTCATCCAAATCTAGTTTAGATGATTTAAATGATGAAATTTAGGGCTTTTTAGCTGATGAGATTAAGATGAGAATTTGGACTTTGAGTTGATGCTCTAATGGACTGAGACTTTCTAAAGATCTTGGGGAGAGGTGAAAGTATTTTGCATATGGGGGGGACGTGAATTTTTGGAGCCTAGAGGGCACACTGTGATGGGTACAATAATGCCAGCCCATCTCTGCGAAAAATGTTCGCATACTAATCCAGGGAATGTGTGGATATGCTCAATTATATGGTCAAGAGGAATTAAGGTTGAAGATAGACTTATGGTTGCTAATCAGCTGACTTAAATTAGAGACATTTTCCTGGATTAGCTAGGGAGGTCCAATGTAATCACAGGATACTTAAAACTATAAGAGGGATCCGGGAAAACAAAGTGCCAGGGAGATGTGTTATAAAAGAACAATTACAGAGAGGCAAAGTTGTTGGCTTTAAAGATACAGGGAGGGGCCGTGATCCAACAAATTAGGGCAATCTCTAGAAGCTGGAAAAAGCAAGGAAATGGACTCTTCCCCAGAGTCCCTAGGAAAAACTGCAGCTCTGTCAATACTTTGATTTTAGTCCAATGAGATCTGTGTGCAACTTCTAACTTTCAAAACTGTAAGATAAGAAATTTCTATGATTTTAAACCATTAAGTTTGTGATAACTTGTTACTGCAGCCATAGAAATAGAAAACTAACATATCTAGGACATTGAAAGGCTGGATTTATTATCCTTAAATAGTGTTTGCAATTTAGTAAAAACGCTACAACCTAGCATTAACTCAACTTAATACATGACTTTTATTATTTTATGCATTAATTCACCCATTTCAAAAATCGCCCTTATCTACATATTTCCAATGTCAAAATCAGCTGATGCCTATCTTTTGGATAGAAGCCTAAAACAAACTGAAATCACTATTTGCATCTTGAGAATACCAAATAATTTTAGAAATTCTATGTAGATATCATTTTGCTCTACTCAGTATCTATAAAACTGCACAGAAGAAAAATAGTAATGTAGACTCTTAGAATCTCAAGATTGAATAAGCCTTTAAAGGCCCGAGTCTCTAACAATAACTTCAATGCTTTTATCCCTTTCTCAGCAGCCTTTCAATTTGTTTCTAGTCTCTCTTTTGTAATAATACACTCTATATTCTGAAGCATCTTATTCCATCCCTGGATTCATCAAATCAATGCAATTTTGGTTATTGTTGTTATACATAATTGCCATAATGTTGAAGGTGTGATTAACTGGTGATCCTAAATGCCACAATCCTTAACTGAAGTAGCAATGTTTTATTTTTTAATAGCAGAATAGATGAACTTTAGAACATCTTTTTTCTCTTGGCCTTCTCTGCCCAAGCCTTTTGTATATGCTTCTGCCACACTGAAAACTGGCATTTACTACTTTTGTCCATCTGTCATAATGGAATTTTGCCGGTTTTAAAATGTGATAAAACAACTATACTTGAACATAAGTGCCAACAAAACATAGACATAATTTTTAACTCTGCATAGCATTTCTAGCACTATCCTTTGGGCATTATGAAGCCTGTGGCAGATTTGATTTTCAATGGAAAAAACGAATAAAAGATCTGTTTTAAACTCCATGTCCTGCTGGATTACATATTTCATTCATGTCAAGTTTTATTTTTATCCTATGCCATGTTCAGCAATGGGAAGAAAATGAATCACTATTGCCTTTGTTAAAGGCCTACGCTCCCTATAAAGACACTCAAATCAAACCAGATGACACGTGAAAGTTTAAAGCACCACACAAGTATGAGATGTTGTTATTTTATAACTAAAAATATTACTGAGCTTCAGTTAGGAATATCCTAAAATGACTTTCCCTGCATCATCATTATGAATAATTATTTTTGAATTATCTGGCATGGGAAGTAATATTTTGAAGAATAGAACACATCATTGAACATGCAAAGACTAACCTCAAGATTTGGTGCTTTTGCCTTTCAAAAGCAATGTGACTACTACATGGACGAGACATTTAACAGGTATAGAGCACTGGTTAGTTGCTGGTGAATAAACCAGAACATGCTTGATATTTACTCTTCTTAACTTTCTAAACTGTTAGAAAAACAGTGAATGCTGAATGAATACTTCTGCTGATGATAAGATCAGATAAAAACTAGTTGAACAGAAGACTCATTAAACAAAAAGAACAAAGCATGTAGCTACTATATTTATATGATAAGCACATTTTATATAGTATAAATACATTTTCCTAGTGTTTTTATTTTTTCAGGTAGGCTGATATATATTACAAGTGAAAAAATAGACCATTTTCAGTTGGGCATGATTTTTAGTAACAATCTTAATACTTTAATCCCAAACCAAACTAAAGACACTAAATGGGGGAGATGCAAAAATACTTTTATAATATAAAAGGATTAACTTTATTCAATACTTAAATATTTAAAAAATGATAAATCTTAGCTGCTAAGACTTTTTAACTTGTGTGTTAAATTTTCTTTACCTGTGGCCTCTCTAAAGAATCACGAAAGATAGGGAAGGGGACAATTTACTTAGCTTTCAATATCATTTATTCATCTTTGTATTGGCAATACATAAAAACATATAAAAAATTCTTTTTCTGGCTCTTGGAGAATTCACTCAGTTCTTCACCCCAGAGGCAACCAGACATATGTTTTCATGTATCTTTCCAAAGCTAATTTTGCACTTATTAATATATATATATATTCATTTATAATATATTCATATTAGTTCATAAGGACTTTCCACACTCTTTTTAGTGGCTGAAGGATATTCAGTTACACATAAGTGCCACAATTTGTTTTGTTTTCAGTTTATTTAAACAGTCTTTTACAAAAATTTTGTGGTATTTTCAATGTATTATCTCATAGTGTTTTCAAATATTGCTGTGAACTAATTATTATTCTCATTTTACACTTAAGAATTTCAAGGAAGAATTTAAGGAATATCTGGTTACATGGGCTAGGATTTTTCAGACCCAATCTCACACATAAAGGGCAGAGATTCAAAACCATTTCTGTCCAATTTCTACCCCTTTCCATTACCCATTTCAATGTAACATTCTGCCCTGTCTTTTTGAATTTTCATCAATATTTTAATAGTCATTTTATATTTTATACAATTTTACAACAAAACTAGAGGTTGTGCCATACAGAAAAAATACTAAATCGGTTGAGCTATGGCGAAATTCAAAGTAAGTAGTTTTCCTCTACTGTATGTTAAACTTTATGTAGCCATCTCCATTAGATATGGAGAAACTAATGTTCTCAAACAATAATGTCAAGAGCATGTGAACTATTTCAATTGAATAAATTTAAAAACAAGAAAAAAACTTCACATATCCCTCATATGTTATGAAACACATTATTTGATGCTGAACTTCTTATATAATCCTCTATTATCTAAAAAACTTCACATATCCCTTATACGTTATGAAACACATTATTTGATGCTGAACTGAACTTCTTATATAACCCTCTATTATCTAAAGCTGTTTTCTCTCTCTTTACAAGCAACAAAATGTACTAAAATATGTACTCAACTCTCTTTCAACAGTATACACTTCCCTCAAATTTTTGATGTAATAAAACAATCTGACAATTAATCTGAAGTAATTGTGACTACACAATAAATGACTAATCTCCAAATTTTCTAGAATACAGATATAATTAATAGAGAAAATTCTTAATATCAAGCTGAAATATAAAATATTTCATCACTAGAACATGAGGAGAACTACTGTAAATAGAGAAATTTTAAAAGTCTGTTTATTTCTTTTTTTTGTGTGTGAGGAAGATCAGCCCTGAGCTAACATCTATACCAGTCTTCCTCTTTTTTTTGCTGAGGAAGACTGGCCCTGGGCTAACAACTGTGCCTATCTTCCTCCTCTTTATACGGGACGCTGCCACAGCATGGCCTGACAAGCGGTGCATCAGTGTGCACCCGGGATCCTAACTGGGGCCACCAGCAGCAGAGCACGTGCACTTAACTGCTAAGCCACGGGGCTGGCCCCAAAAGTCTATTTATTTCTTATAATTATGATTAAGCCGTAGTCTTCTCTTTAGTTGTCTACTGACTCATAGCTTTCTCTCATCTCTGGAAATGGCAACAAAATACAAAAGTGTACCTTTAGCGATGGTGCATATATTGTGTGACTCTGCCACGCTATCAAGTGTAGTAACTTGATCGAAGTTTGAGCCAATCAGCTTCTCTCTAACAGGAATGTGAAATCTCAAATGCGGAGAAAGAAGCCATCTTGTGGCCTCAGAAAGAGCAGAGCGTGAGAAAGTAGTCTATGTGCATCTGTCTAGAGTCCTTTATTTCCTAAATCTTAATTATTTAACTTTTCTTTCTTGTATCTTTCAAAATAATTATCTCTTCCTCACATTTTTGGTATTATTATTATTTAATGTAAGCACTGATTTATCTATTTGTTCATTTATTCATCAAGTATTTAATATGAATTTTGCACTTTAATATGCTCCATCCTATTCAAGGCACTGGAGAGCCTTCAGAAAAACCCACATAGTTCTACTATTGTTTAACTTACATTCTAGTGAAAGACTGATAGTAACGAGAAAGCAAGTGTATATTATCATTTAATGTAGTGAGAAGTCCTATGGAGAAAAGATCAAAATAATAATATGGAAAGTGAGAAAGTTGAGCAGAAAGGTTATTCCAGACAGGATGGTCAGAAAGGAGATGGCATTTCCTCAGACTTAAATAAAATAAGAAGTGAGAGCATATTCTTCAGGTCTGAAGAAAGATTGTTCTAATCTGGAGGAATAGTATGTTCAAAGATTCTCATGAAGCACTACACCTTGGTAGTTAGTAGCAGACAAGCAACAATGCCTGAAATAGTAACAGTAAATTTGTGCAAATTACTTTATTTTTGGGTGGTTTAGTTTGTCGATTTAAAAACGAAAACTCTAATTAGTGAGTTTGCTGGCATGTTTATGTGAGATAACATATTAAAATTACGTAACATATTGTTCCACGTATTATATTTTCTCTTCTTCCTTTGTTTTGTATGTTCTCATTTAAAGTTAGAGGAAACTCCTAGACTATCGTTATTATGGATTTAAGAAGAACCTCTTTGATGAGGCTGTTCAAAACAATAGAAAGAAAAAAACAATGTATAATTATTTTAAGTTGTTTGAAGGTTCTTTCTCTTCCCCGCACATAGATAATAGGGAAATTTGAATGAATAAATGGATGAATGAATGAAACTAATAGACATCAACTGTGTCAAATATTTCTGGTATTAGGAAGGCAGAAACAAATACCACTTTTTAAAAGCCTAATTTAGAAAGATATAAAATGTCGAAGCAAAAGTTTAGTGCGCTAAATTCTAATTAACTGTAGCACTGAGTTCAAACATTTAGACAGATTTACCTTGCAAAAGGGAATTATTTATAAATATCATTGATTTGCCATCTGGTGACATCATGTAATGCTTATTTATATGATGGAATGTTTAAGGGAAGTAATTCCTCAGTACGATGTTCAGGCTTCATTACTGCATCTGAGAGAGATTGTGAATAAATGTGGGTTACTTATTTGAAAATGGATTTATCTCATATTTTATTCCTTACTAACACACCAAAAACCAATAGAAGAATGTGTGTTTCCCTCCTTCCACTTTCCTTTCTTGCACGGCTTAATTGGAAAATGAATTATTTTATGCCTGGTTAGAGATCACTGCAGTGCCTTCTCTCCATGGCTTTGCTGTAATTGTGGAATATTAAAGTAATCAGAAGTAGAACATATTCATTTACCGTGAGGATGAAGTAAGACTATTTTCAGTGATGGTTTATGAGTTTTTCTGAACACAGCTGGATGCCGTGCCACAGCTCAGGGTTCCTTTCTCTCAAAAGATGGTGCATTCTCTGAGTTTTGGCTTGACACCTGACATGTATGCAGTGGATGCATTTCTTGGTCTCTGTAAATCTTGTCAAGAATAATTGGTTTTGCACTTCTCTTAGCCTTGTATAATACAATGAAGTAGTGAGTAGTTCTGAAGCAGTAATCCAAAGAAAAAATACTACAACATGAAAGCAGTAATACAAAGCACAGTATTCTTCCAAGCACACTGCTCAGTAATATCAAGTTCTTTATTCTTTAGAATATGATTTTAACAAAAACAGAAGGCAGTGCTAGGTCTACATACCTACATGTATTCTGTGTGTGTGTGTGTCTGTGTGCGTGTATGGCAAATGTTACCTGAAAAACGGTAATAAGCATTAATTTAACTTATTTCTTCAGCTGTTGAAATATGAATGATTTTCTCAGTTTTGCTCCATTGCTTCAATTAAATGTTGCTTTCATTTGCTTGGAAAATCATTCTAAATCTTTGTAAGTAATTGCAATTATGGGATTTTTCATAATTTAGAGGCCAGAGCCAACTACAATTGACTAATAGCTTTGTAAAGAAGACACTTTTCTAAAAGGATAAATAACATAACATGTCAATTCAGAATAGGTCTCAGATCTTATAATTTTTTGAGAAACTATCTTATGACAAATGTGTTGATTATTCATTATTAATGATATTAATGAAATATGAAAATGATTATTTGAAGTTCCTTGGAGGTTGTTCACGTTTATGCTTCCTAAATGTTTAAAGAATTTTCTTTTGAATTTTTGAAATAAAAGTAATGATTGACAGAACTGGAATTGCTTGAGAAAGTGGAAAGAATTTTATGTTATTTCCCGACCTCCCAAAATTTGTTCAATGATTTTCTTGAGAAAAGCAATTTAGATAAAGTAAAGAGAGAGAAAGTAAAGGAGACAAAGAAAGAGGAAGAAAGGAAGGAAGGAAAAAAGACCACATCTTCTAATTCTCAGTTTTGGAATGCATGGAATCATGATCTTGTCTTTGCAAATCTCAATGGAGACTTTTCAGTCCAGAATATAGAGAGCTCATAAAGCAGTGGGTGAAAAATTGATGGGTCATCCCTTGCCTACCCTTCATGCATCAGCCTAGACCAATTTTCAGTTTCTCTTTCATTATCAACCTCAGTCTCTATCTTTGATCTCCAAAGCCAGAACTAACAAAATAGTAGACAGATATTATATAAATTGACCTATTCTTTAATATATATAGTTCATTGGTAACAGTGCATCAGTACTTGGAAAATGTCAGAAAAACAATAACAGTTGTGAAATTTAAGCGAAGTAATTTACATAAACTATCTTGCAAAACATATAGCAGTCGTTCAGTAAATGGCACCTACTCATCTTATTTACCTGGCGTTCCTTGAGTTGAGAAAAATCACCAGTTTTATAATAAGGTAAAGACAGTTCTCACACTAAACATATATATATAAAATGAGATGTAATCCTCACGAAGTCTCTGTGAAGTTTATTCTATAGTCTTTCACGAAGTGGTCAGTCAGGTGTGGCCACAAGAGGAAACACACGAGAGGTGCAGGAAAACAGTCTTTATTATACTTGCATGTCCTAGAGAGACAGAGTCACTACATGCCACCAGGGAGTCACATGAGGGGAGCGTCAAGGAGTGGGCTTCGGGACCATGAGAAAGGGCCTTACGCTGGAAGTCAGGGTGGAGAACACAAGCAAAGGGCGCAAGGGGATTTCACTGGTGCATCTGAATGTCACTAGGTCACGGTTAGGTGAGGGTAAGACAGGAAACATGTGGCAGGGGCCAGCCTTATCACACTGTTGCACCTGGGCACCTGGGTGGGGTGCTCACAGCCTATTTGTGGGGATGCTGAGACAGCAGGGAAATCAAAAACTTTAAGATTATAATACAAAGTTATATACTATTACTATCATTATTTCACAGAGGGCAAAGGCAAGCCACCATCGAATTGTTCTTTTATTACACAGCTAGGAAGTGGTGAAAGGAGAATTTGAACCCAAGCTGTCTGATTTCAGATCCCTCAGATTTAACCACATCCCTGGCATTTCCTTGAAGCTAAATATTGTATTTGTTCTGAAGAAATTCCTTATAAGCTTACTTAAATAAAAGTTAAATTCTGAAGGGACCAGACTGTGAGAGGACTGAATTGCTTAAGATAAGGGGAGAAGTGTCATGGCTCTTCTGGAAGGAGAAGGTAAGAAAGATAGAAGCTGAGCAAGGGTTGTGTCTGGAGTGGGCAAGGCCTCACTATTTCTTGATCCTTCTAGGGCCTCCAAATTTTCTATCAAAATATATGACAGACATAAGTGATGAAAGAGGATTCTTGGGAAAATCGTTAAAGATTAAAGACCCTTTAGCACCTAGATTTCTGTCAGACCTTTGTCTGCCCTCTCTCCGTCATCTTCTCAAGGCTAAGACCTGGGTCATGCTCTTGAGACAGTAGGAGTTTTGAACAAACGATTAGAAGCTCTGGGATCTTCCCCAGCTCTGCCACTAACTAGCTCTGGGAACTTGAGTGAATTACAGGATCTGTTTTGTCTCAGATTTCTAATTCTTCTGCCCCTAAGAGTTTATAATCTCATAACTAGAGTTGTTCTTTAAACTTTTCTCTAATGTGCATAATATATTATTATGCTTTTTCAAAGGGAAATTCTCCATCACATGATTAGGTACATTGTTCACGGACTAAACCATGAATGTAAAAATCATATTCTATTCATGCAAATATAAATATATATTCATGCAAATATATTCCAAATATTTTGGAATCATTTTTCTGGTTTCTTAACTATTTTTAGAGTTGTTACTTTCTGCAGTTTGTATTACTGTTTAAGAATCGCCACAATCAGGACACTTTTGTTTGAATGAGCATATCCAGCCACATAGTGGGTAGAAAAAGCCTAAATCTTATTAAATCTAGTGATTGCTCTCATAACCATTTCAATGGAAAAGGCATGTTGCTGCCAAATATTATCCAATATATTAAGTCTCTTTGGTGGCATAAAATGATAAAGTAACCCTGGAATATAACATATTCCAAAAATCTGGTGGTTCATGAAGTGAGAAATTATGGGCTTGGGTTTTTATAAAATTTGAAAGGTCAAGAGGGTAAGCAGATGGCTAGCCGTAGAATTTATTACACATTAAGCAATTGTTTTGATGTGCCAGGCAAAGTCCTGGAAGCGATGAGATTGTAAAATCCAATGACCCTGCATTAGACTGAGGGTTCAGCTCATGATACACATGCAATTTTAGAGATCACATCTATCACCAGTTTATTATCTGTCAGAAACGCGATTCAACACGATTAATACCCTGCGCTGTAGTTTTTACTATTGCTCTTTTTTTAACCTCTTTTTTTTTCATCTTGCTATTTTATGCTTCTTTTACAATATTACGATGTTCAGGATAATCAAGTGACAGCTCAGCAATGCTGAATGATTTTCCAGTAACTTTTCAGTACTCATAAGGAATAAAATTTTATCAGGGATATAAAGAATTTAGATACTCAATCCCACACACTGTCCTCAACGTACGTGAGTAATTTCATTGTCATCCATTGGAGCTTTTGAATACAGAGAACAGCAGTATTTTTTTTCATAACTACATAAAATGCTTTAAACAAATTCCCTTCCTTAAAAAAAAATTAATACTAAGAAGGTGATCTGGAATATTGTCATTGCAGACTCTTTCTCAAATCAAAACAAAACTATCAAACAAAAAAGCCAAATAAATATCATAGAGAACAAAGGAAATATTTTCTGGAGGATGTTTTTAGTGTGATACTAATAAAAGTTTACCAGTATACTATGAAATAGCATGCCACAGTGTCCATTTCAGGTATTTCTAGAGTATGATGACTAATAACTTAATATTTCCTCAAAGGCAGCTTATACAAGGTTACCCTCCCTCCTGAGTTTCAGCAACTAAAGTACTTCTGATTTTTAAGAATATTATATGAGCAACCACAATTCCATTAAATGCACTATTAAAAGTTCAAATGACTCAGAACTCTAAAGTGGCGACAAGGCAAAACTATAGTGCTTCATTATGTTCATTTTATTAAAGTTACTAATTTTAAATGCATTTAATTTTGTTTAATGGTAGCTCCAACTTTTGGGCATCCTTAACTAAGAAATCTTTAATAGAACATACATGCCTTTTTTTAAAAAAATCAAGTGATAACATTTCTATTCCACATAGTTTAGAGAAAACAATTCAAATGTCAAGACATCACATCTCAAAGAACTTTCCAAGACAAACCTTTGCTCACGATCTTCATTGCAGTTTATTTAGTGTAGAGGATACTGTTAAGAGAGTCTTTTAATCCTCCTCAGTTCCCTGGGATGTTCATTTAAGATAGCTGATATTTGATCTAGTTAGCATGTTTCTCTCTACACCAAATTAAGATAATTTTAGGAGTTATTTATTTTAGATTGTGGGGGAAGCTACTACTGTTCACTAACAGGCTTTCTTGTTTAGCGAGGCTCCTCAATTAAGAAAAGGTTTAAATATATGCTGAACTATTTATCAAGAAGGACTTCCTAATATGGGAAACTTTTTAAATTTAATACTAAAAAAAATCTGTTGAGTGGGTGAAAGGGTTGGTGAGATAGAAAGAGAAAAGTATTATATTATCCCTAGACCACTGGGGCGTGCTCCTGACAGAAAATGAATCTGTGCAAGACACTTTTCTTCTCTAGAAGGAACATGAATCCTCTATATAAAGAAGAGTTGGGCCTACAGATCATCTCTAAAGCAGAGCTGCAATGGCGTGGCTCCAATGGGAAGCACTTTGGCTTGGAGGCAAACCTCACACATGTTTTTCATCTATATCATCCATATCATAATATCCTCCATGAAACATTGCTATGAAAATTAAATGAGATAAATTTAGCAAGTATCTAGTTTAGTGCATGACATATATCGAGCATGTTATTAAAAAATATCTATTCCTTCAACTTTCCCTTTTTCTCCTCTGGCTGCTCCTTCCCATTCTAAGTTTCAATGATTCATCTCAAGATATTTTATACCCAGGTCTACAAAAGTTCTCGCAGTTAGAGAATTATTATAGTACAGAAATTCAATGGAAGAGCACACATATGGCTTCAAATCAGTTCAGTGTAGAGAAGGATCCCCAAATGTAAGTTATCTTTACAGACTTTGAAGAGAATGCGTATGATCTCCAAGTAAACTGTAGGAAATATTGCCTAGAGATACACACAGCCTTAAATACAAGGAAACATGTTTTCACATCAAACAATATTCTGAATTCAGTGGAAATTTTAAATTTTCTCATAATCTGTAGAAATGTATGCCTTTTGTACGTGTCAGTAGCACTATCTTTATAAATGGGGCCCAGTGGTTGACAAATTCACGTAAGAGAACCAAAATTCAAACAGACCCTATGTTTATTTTTTTAATTTATTTTGCTGAAGAAGATTCACCCTGAGCTAACGTCTGTGCCAATCTTCCTCTATTTTTTGTACGTGGGCCCCTGCCATAGCGTGGCTGATGATGAGTGGTGTAGGTCCGTGCCCAGGAAGTGAACCCAGGCTGCCGAATCAGAGCACATAGAACCTAACCACCAGGCCACTGGGACTGGCCCTCAAAGACCACATTTTAAATATCTTGAGTTGCTATATCTAATGAACATGAAAGAATGCAAGAGTACATAAAATTCAAAGTATTTATCATCAGAAAAAGTACTTACATATATTAGGATATCATCTAGTTCAAATGCTTTTAGAATATGAAAAGAAAAAAAGTATGTATATTTCTTAGCCAGAGAATTTCAAATTCCAGATTAATGATCAAATTTGGTAGGAGTGGCAGATTTTCTAAGTAGAAAAGAATGAGGTAATGTGTATGTTCTGAATCTCAGAAGCTGGGCAACATAAATCTCTCCTCTGTGTTATGGAACCACTGACAAGGAACCCTATAAATAGGATTTTGTGTGAACCACCAATGTCACCTACACAATCTGATAAACATTCCACTCAACATCTCTGGTCTGTCTTCACTTCAAGCATGCTGAAAAAGTCACTCCCAAATTACTTGGGAAGGTTTAATGACTTTCTTAATTAATAGTGAGAAAAGTTGCTCTGGCTGTCTGCTGACCAAAGTTTCACACAAGGCCCAAAATATTTAGTCTTCAGTAATCTCAGGTAATGAAGATGGTAACTTTTTCTTTGGCAGAAAACATTTTCTACTGTGGAAAATGTAGAATTCAGTGTAGACTCTAGTTTAGAAAAAATCAATAGCATAATATTAATATTTTGTTTAAGAAGCAATTAGTGATATTCTATGTGTGTGCAACAAATTTTATCTATTGGAGTGACAGCCTTATAACTGCAGTTTAAAGAGCATAATTAATTGATTTATACTTTTAATTTCAAGTTGAAATCCTACAAAGTTTATATAGTATTACAGCATTTAAGAGAATTTTAATTCCCTCATATTTACATATTTAAGTTATTAAACATTAAGGACTATTTATTATTCAGGAAAGTTTTGCTTGAGAAGTCAGACAATTGAAGTACCTATGAAGGGAATCAAATATATTAAATTCTAAAATGCAGTTAAAACATTTGACGATGTTCAATTAATTAAGCGTGTAAATGGGATCAAACTGCTCAAAGCCAACAAAAAGTGATTGTTAATACTCACTAAATGTATAAACAAAATAATAAAATCTGTATGCTCCACTAAAGGCTTAAACTATTTTTGCTATATCTCCAATAATTTAAATCTTAATATTAACAAAAACCAAGTGAATCTCTGAATAGTCTTTTTTTAATTTTATTTTTTTGTAGTAAGAACATGTAACAAGAGATGTGCTCTCTTAAATTTTTAAGTGTACAGTACATTATTGTTGACCATAAGTACAATGATGTATAGCAGATCTCTAGAACTTATTCATCTTGCTTAACTGAAACTTTATACCCATTAATTAGTAGCTCCCCATTTCCTCCTCCCCCCTAGCCCCTGGAAACCATCATTCCACTCTTTGATTCTATGAATTTGACTATTTTAGATACCTTATACATGTGGAATATTGCAGTATTTGTCTTTCTGTCACTGGTTTATTTCACTTAGCATAATGTCACCATGATTTATCCATGTTGTTGCATATTGCAGAATTTCTTTCTTTTTTAAGGCTGAATAGTATTCCATTGTGTGTATACACCACATTTTCTTTATCTACTAATCTATTGACAAATATTTAAGTTGTTTCTACATTTTGTCTATTGTGAATAGTGCTGTAATTAACTTAGTAGTGCTAATATCTCTTCCAGATCATGACTTCAATTCTTTTGGATAAAAACCCAGAAGTGGGATTACTAGATTAAATAGTAGCTGTATTTTTAATTTTTTGAGGAACCTCTATACAGTCACATGTCACTTAATGATGGGGATATGTTCTGAGAAATGCATCCTTAGGCAATTTCATTGTTGTGTGAACATCATAAAATGCACTTGCACAAATCTAGATGGTGTAGCCGACCACACATCTAGGCTATATGGTTCTAATCTTATGGGATCACCATTGTATACGCCGTCCATTGTTGACCAAAACATTATTATGCAGCACATGACTGTACTGCTTTCCATAGTGGCTACATTTTTCATTCCTACCAACAATGTGCAAGGGTTTCAATTTCTCTACATCCTCACCAACACTTATAGTCACCTGTTTTTTTGATAACAGCCATCTTAATAGGTGTGAGGTGCTATCTCATTGTGGTTTTGATGAATAGTCTTTTAAACATACAAAAATCACTGTTGAGGAATCCAAAATCCTTACAGAAATTCAGAGTCCACTTTTACCACTTTGCATCCTTAGAATCTCAAGAATATCATTTAATTTCTCTCAGCCTTAGATATTTAATCAGTAAAATGGGAATAAAAGCTACTATTTAATGTGATTGTTTTGATGATTGACAAAACACACACAGAATGCTTATATAGTGCTTGGCACATAGTGCACAATAATAACGATTCTTGTTATTAAACCCCTTAGGAACCCTCTAAAACAACAATTATTCTGTCCTTAGTACTTAAAAATGCTATTTTTAAAATATAAATCTGTCAATCTCAATGCCAATGTATGGAGCTACATTTATTGAAATCTCTACCTTCTCTGCAAAGAATATCTTCTTTGTAACTGGCC
The DNA here is from genome assembly GCF_020826845.1 of Diceros bicornis minor. Taxonomy (NCBI): domain Eukaryota; kingdom Metazoa; phylum Chordata; class Mammalia; order Perissodactyla; family Rhinocerotidae; genus Diceros; species Diceros bicornis. The sequence continues at coordinate 72,835,219 of NC_080749.1, forward strand.
ATGAAAATATGTGGAACATTTTGTGAATTAAGCATTCAGCCAATCTCCAAATATATACATTAGAAGCACAGTTTGCCATATTTATGTTATGAGTGTGCTCTGCTAAAGTTTTAAAACATATATATTTGTGCACATAAAGTTTTTAATTCTAGTAACAAATGCTAAATAAATATATACTTAAGTTACCAAAAATACCAAAGTTTACCAAAGATTTTCTCCTTGGTTTTTAGTTCACTGGAGTATTTCTCTAGGGTTAAGAGGTTGTCTTTGGTTTAAACAAAACAACATATACAAAAAACTTCAACAATAAAATCAGCAACAATAAAATGTGTGCTATATAAAAGATAAAAAGCATCCCATCTCCCTACAAATGCAGGATAAATCTATACCTCCTAAAGTAACCAAGTTTCCTAGATAGAGAATTGTAAGACATTTAACTACTTCAGAAATGTGAAATTGAGAATCAGTGGTTAGAGAATGTTGACATTAGGTACATGGATTTTTAAGCCATGAGATTTCTTGCCAAACGTCGAAGGCTAGTAAATTGATAGTACACATTATGGAGAATTAAATGTCATTTAGAGTTGGACATGAATAAAATTTTATAAACTTTTCCTGCAATTAAAGAAAAAAACCCCACTAATTTCAATATAACATTTTTATGATAACAACAACTACTAAAAGAGAAATTAAAATTCATTAAATTATTGGGGCTGGCCCTGTGGCCTAGTGGTTAAGTTTGGCGCACTCTGCCCGGCTTTGGTTCCCAGGTGCGGACCTACATCACTCCTCAGTGCTCATGCTATGGCGGCAACCCACATACAAAATAGAGGAAGATTGGCATGGATGTTAGCTCCGGGTGAATCTTCCTCAGCAAAAAAGACAAAAACAAAAACAAAAAACTCTCAATTATTGTAATGTTTGCGAATATCTAGGTAATGAGCATATCTTAATATGTAGGGCATTATATCACCTATCTATTTCTTTGCAATTAAGCAACAAAGGTGGAAATTTTGGGCTAAGAAGGAAAACATCTAATCAGTCCTGGATTTAGTCCATTATGGGGAAATGTCTTCTTTGTGTGTAAATAAAACTCCACGGTTGCCTTCACTATAAGATCACTTTCAGGGCAATTACGTGAAATCATTTTCTTATTCAGTAAGTATTTATTGAGCAACTACTAAAACCAGGCAGGTGCTATTAATACATCAAAGAACAAAATTAAAAAGCCCCTACTCTGTAGAATTTATATTCCACTAACAAAATTGTAAGATTATCTTTCTTCTACTTATGCTGTTTTCTGTTTAGTGTAAAACAGTTATTTTGTTTTTAATATTAATCCTAACAAAAACGTTAAGTAATTGGAACATTAGTCTAAATGTAAAGGAAAAGGATTTATTTTGACTGAACAAAGGGGAGAAGGAGGTTTCCCTTTTGTTTTCAATTCTATTTGTTTCTCTTCCACTAAGCAACAATTTTTTTTAATTGACAAACATCCTAACCAGACCTCTTAGGTCTTCAACGTTGAAAAATCCATAAGTCTATTAATTGTATAATTTAAACCGTTGTGGGAGGAAAGAGAACGTCTTCAAACCTGATTGGGATCACCATTGTCCTCCGATTAGTGTAAATTTTGTTTTTGAAGGACTAGAGAACAAGGTTGAAACTAGACTACAGCACTGAAGTCATGCTCCTTCCTGTCTTTCATGACAATGTCAGGCACTGGTAGATTTCAGTAAACTAATAAACAGAGGGAAAGAATAAAGGAGGTATCATGCCTTTCCTCTATCGATGGTAATCCAACATGATCTTATGGTTGAGAAGAAAAGTTCTTTACAGAAGTCTAGCTGATATGTACAAAAGGAATGATCTAAGTCCTCACTTTGTAAACCCTAATGAAATAACAGACCCATGTAATAATCATTAATAAATGCTATAACTATATGTATAAATTAATAAAAGAAAACTGAGACTGGCATCTAATGAAGGAACTGATCAATTATAGCACTATAAAAAGGAGGTAACCATGAACCATGCCTCACGTGCAATGGGACATGCACAACGCCATGTATGCATTATTCTCACGTAATGAATTGATCCTGTATATAGACATCTGTATCCAAATAGCAGTTTATATGAAACACAGGGTAGAAGAATAAGTCTGTAACACAAGAAAGCAGGAAGTCAAGCCTAGAATGAGCAATATTCCACAGGAAATCCGTCTGACTTCTCTTAAAAAGTCAATGATATGCAGAATGGAAGGAGGATCATTATAGAATAAAAAGGACTCAGCACAGATAACTATCAAATGCTACACATGTACCATGTTTATTGATTCAAAGAAATCAACTGTAAAGTGATCTTTTGAGAAAAGTGGGGTAATTTAAATATAGAATGGTTATAAGATAATTTTGTTAATCTGGTTAAATGTGAATGACTTGCTGGTAATTATTAGATACTTACTGAAGTCCTTATCAGATGCATAAGAAGTGTATTGAAGTACATGTAGATAAGGCGATGTGATGGCTGGGATTTGCTTTAAATACACCCTCGTCCCTCCCCTCACACACACTTTTCAAAAGTGTGGATATTTTGGATATTTTGGATTTTTTCCTTACTGGAATGCTTTGGCTATATTTTAACTATATCAAACATACTTGAGATTCTAGATAGAGACATAGATTTTTATTATATTTTACTTTTATTTTGAAATGTTGGCAGTGTGGGCTATACTGAAAAACTGTCCCACTTTTTAAAATTGTATCGTTTTATTCCTTCTATCTTGAGATAATTTATCATATTTTACACATGGTTTCAATGATGTTACATTAAACTAAATAATTACTAACTGAAAATTTTAAACTTCATCTTAATAAACATTTCTATAATAGTATTCATATGTAATTAGTATTCATGTGTATTAGTATTCATGTGTAATTGGTGCTTAGAAATTATTATCATGTTCACCTGCTGTATATGAGCCTAACACTATTGAAAATTTCAAACCATTACTTAGCAACTAAACAATAAAATCTAGTGAATCTAATTCATAATGGTATGTCTTAAAAGACTAAGTATCTCTAATTTAAATTGTCATCAGTATGGTAGGCTGTAATTGACAAGTTTTTCTACTAAATTATGAAGTCTCATTACTAAATTCATACTCTTTACTAATTAGTCCCTAGAAACAGGGGCATTGAGAGTAGTGAATAATAACCTACTAAAGATAGGTCAGATACTGATAAATAGTGAACTTTGCCTTAGATAAGATCTTCCTTCTGTTGTAGGAAAGAATTGAGCTGATGAAAGCCAAAGCTTTTCACCAATCTTTCTTATTCATCTCACTGACATAATAGAAAATTGGTACACCATTCATTTCATGTCACCAACTTGGGTATATTTTTTGACACTATGGTTACAAAATGTTAAATCAAACGAGCTTATATGTCACTAGTCTGATATCTGTGTGTATGTGTTTTTTTTCTAATTTGATCAGATTAATAGCTATTCATTTTCCCAATGTTCTGAGAGGTTAGAGTTAGTCATATAGTAGGTACTCAGTAAATACTTAATATAATTAAGGTAAAAAAATCATAATTTAAATAAAGAATATAATCAGTGTAGCAAATAGAGTTATATAACGTAAATTTATATGAAGATTATTTGAATATGTATCTTCTCAGGGGGAAACATAGATTAATTAAATCTAAACATACATTTTGGACTTGGACTGGTACTACAAATATGCCTCAGAATACATACGGGAAGGAAAATACATGTAAAGATGTATTGCTTGGTTTATTTGGTTTTGCCTCATCATTTTTTCATATCCTGCAGGTGTAATTTTCTTTCAAAATCACATTTTACATTACTAAAAATTCATCTATGTGCATTTATTTTATTAATTACTATTATTTAAAAGTACTGCAGCTCAATACTGCTCTAGACCACACGGATATGAATTGGATTTTTTAGAACACGTTCTTTTAAAAAGTGCTAAAAATAATGACCTTTTGTTTCCTGCCTATATTACCTTTCAGGGTGTGTTTACCATTAAGCTTTACCCAATTAATGCTTCATACTAATTCCTTAGGCTTTCCTGAACAGAGAATTATGAGGACTAATTCTCTTGAAAGTCAGAGAAAAACAGTGAGTCACTGGAGATTGCAAGAACTTTTGATTTTCCTCTAAATGTTAGAAAGCATTGGTAAACTAATAGGTAGTATAAAAAGTAAACCCTTTAATATGATAATGAAGAACAAAGACTGGCAATTAAAACTTGCTGCATATAGAACTGCCTTGAGCAAACATATATCACCTAAATTAATCATTTTGAAAGTGTGTATTAATAATTACACTGGGACAATATGTGTGACCTGTGTCTGTGCCAGGCAAACAGGTTGGGTGATCATCTAAGTGCTGCCTATTCAGGAGTTTTCAACACATATCAATATAAGGTAACAGCTTAATTCTTATGGTTATTTCTCACAGGGAAGGAGCAGCAGGAGTGTCAGGCTGTGCCTCCACACTCAAAACAATGCTTTTTAAAATCTTTAATTCAAATTTTAAATAATAATATAAAAATAGATATTTTGAAAATCACTGGACAATTTGTATGGTTAACGTGTTACTTTTAAAATGGCCATTTTCTTACGTACACATATAGATTATTTAAAGTCAGAAAGACAGAAGTCTGAGAAATAAATTGTTATAATTTCTTCCAGAAAAAGAAATACTCTAAATATGTTTTACTAACAAAAAGGAAACGGAATAAAGTTTATTAAAATATTATCTATATTATAAAAGTTATTTCATGTTTTTTAAATCCTATTAAGATAGTTGTAAATAATAAAAAATAGGAGGCAAACCTTAATCATAATTTCAGTATATGGCACAAAACAGTACTATTCTGTAACTTTTGTCTTTGGAATTCTGCTAGAAATATCACTTTCTTTTTTAAGAAGAATGTGTTAAAGTTTAAATATATTCTAAGTAGCTTTAAATGGTTATTACATGTAACCTACTTTTTTCATATTACTGCTCTTTAAAGAAGCAAAATAATGGTCCTGTAATATGGTTCTGCATCACGTGTTTACCTTTGTATTCACTAATATTGAAAATCAGTTGCGATTTTGGCATGAAGTCAGTGGCACACTCAAAATAAACGACAGTAATTTAATGAAGGGACTATTTTCAAAGGTGTGGCCAAGGGCCAACAAGAACAGGAAAACTTCCCACCCCTGTAGCTGAGCAGACAACGGGAGCGAGTGATTTCAGGCACCCAGAGGTAGAGTTTTACCAATAGGAAGTGGTCTTCCTACAATCTTCCACTGACCAGGGCTATCAGACTAGGAAGTAGTAAGAGGCTCCCTAATGAATTACCCTGGATTCTTGGTACAACTTATATGTGGAATCTACGAAAACCCAACTCAGAAAAACAGAGTAGAATGGTGGTTGCCAGGGGCTGGGGGATGGAGGAAATGGGGAAATGTTGGTCAAAGGGTACAAAACTCCAGTTATAACATGAACAAGTTCTGGGGATCTAATGTACAGTATGGTGATTATAGTCAACAATACTGTATTATGTTCTTGAAAGTTGCTAAGAGAGACATCTTAAGTGCTCTCATCACACACACGCAAAAACATGAGGTGATGGAGGTGTTAACTAACGCTGTTGTGGTAATCATTTTGCAACATATATCACTTGTCACGTTGTACATCTAAAACTAACACAACGTTATATATAAATTATATCTCAATAAAGCTTGGGGAAGAAAACTCCTATAGTTATTGTGTAGCAACAATTGGCATCGACTACCCTGGCCAACAATGCCTTCATTCTTCTGGAGATGTCAATGGTATGAGGAGCATAAAATGGTGAGGCAGGGTCCCATACCTGACGTTCTGGTTTGCTGTCTTGAAATCTCAACAATTTTAACTTCAAACTTGTATTTTATACGCCCAGTCTGATGGGACTTTGGAGTCTGCATGTGAGCAGAGGAGATATGTGCAATATGCATACTCACTACTATTTCTCGTCTCTCTATTTGCATACAGTATATGCAATGGCCCATAAGCACAGAATTCTGGTGGATCCATTATCCATGGGAGTTTAGTGAAACTCAAAGCAAGTACAAGATCAGCATGCTGTATCTACAGCTGAGCGAGGGGGAACACTGACAACTTACCATGCTCTCCAATGAACCACAACTTGCTTCAAATGCAGAAAGAAGGCAATAGACTTATAAGAAACACAAAAGACCAAGGAACTCTATCATATCCTTTCTCACTCATGTTACTTCCAGGTATGAGCTATCCATTTATGCTGGAAATGCTGACATAGAGGAAGAAAGAAAAGGCAACAACAGTTCCTTTTCCTTTCAGTCCTTCCTTACTCATCTGTAAGCCAAAAGTAGAGAGTGTTGCTAGAATGTGCACAGATCAAGAAGTGAAATAAAAACAGTTAAGTTGGTTTTATGCAGCATTTCCACTCTTCTGGTTAGGACAAAATACATATTCATATACAAACTATGAAAAACAAATTGTGTACGTTTTGTGATTCTGAGTATGAGTTCAATGCTGTTATATTTGCATTTAAAATTTTCATTATACAATATAAAGATGAAAATTAAAGTCCATTCCATAATAATTTATTTCATTTATTTTTTTAAGCCTAGAATGACATTAAAGAGCAAATAAAAAACTCTATGACAAGTTGAGAGAGACTGTGAAAGAAAAGAAAATGATTTACATTTATTAAAATTAAATAATTTTAAATTAATATTAAAATTTTTTTCCTGCTTTTTGAACATTTTCATTTGGCTCTGGGGCCCACAAATAAGAACTCCATTTTTCCTGTTCAAACAGGAAAACCAGTGCTACTGCAACCTCTCCCTTGACCATCTCCAGCCCACTGAAGCGCTGTGAGGATTCTGATGCTCTCCCTTCTCATAATATGTTTTTAATGAACTTTGTGAAGGATATGGTTGGGAAGTATCTGATTATATTGCACATAAAACTAAGTTCCAACGTTCCCAACTCTCTAGTCTTTGGATTCCTTCAACAACATTTCAAGGAAATCCAGGCATTGCAACCCCATCTACTGTATCTGACCAAGAGTCAAGGCTTCAGTTAACCAACACAACTGACTAGTAATACCACTCAATTATAATCAAACCAACATGCTGAAATCTGAATTCTGAGTGTGGGTCATCCATTAATGAATTCAGCGTAACCAAGCTTTATAGTCCATTCTCCTTGGGCTACAACTTTTCCACACACTTACGTGCTCCCAGATTCCTGCTGATACAAATTAGCCCCTCCTTCCCTGTCTAAGCGGACTCCCCTCCATGTATAGTTGTCCTAGAGTGGCTGCTTTGAGAGCGATCTCTCTTTATGGGCTTAGACTCTAGAGGAATAGGAGGTGGGGTTTGAGGAGGGTGATCCTGAGGATAAGGGCATCTCCCTGTAAGGCAAATTGTAATCACTGAAAGGCCTTTATACAGAGGAAGATTGAATCCCTCAGTAGGAAGAGAAGCTTCCTGCTAACCATCCGGATTCTGCCACATAGTTAGCTACAGGAGGATTTATAGGTTCACATTTCTTCCTTTGTTTCTGTTTGCCCAAATATCCCTACACCATGTCTCAGGGTTCTACTCCTTCCCTACATCTTCCCTTACCTCAGAATAAGAAATCGAGCATCAGGATAGAGTTGTTTAGTGTGCCCCTACTCAACCTTTACAATCAGATTCTGGTTTGATTCTGAAATATCTTCCATGCAAATCTAGAAGAGAAGAGAGTCCATCAAGGCTGGCATTGAGGGTTTCTGATTTTTTTTTTTAAGATTTTTATTTTATTTTATTTTATTTATTGATGTTTTAACAGTTTATAACATTGTGAAATTTTGGGTTGTAAATTTTTCTTTGTCCATCACCATATATATGTCTCCCTTCACCTCTTGTACCCACCGCCTATCCCTATTGCCACCGGTAACCACAATACAGTTTTCTCTGTCCATGTGTTGGTTTATATTCCACATATGAGTGAGATCGTACAGTGTTTGTCTTTCTCTTTCTGGCTTATTTCACTTAACATAATACCCTCCAGGCCCATCCATGTTGTTGCAAATGGAATAATTTTGTCTTTTTTTATGGCTGAGTAGTATTCCATTGTATATATATACCACATCTTCTTGATCTAATCGTCAGTTGAGGGACACTTAGGTTGCTTCCACTTCTTGTCTATGGTGAATAATGCTGCAATGAACATAGGGGTGCATAAGCCTCTTTGGATTGTTGATTTCAGGTTCGTTGGATAGATTCCCAGTAATGGGATAGCTGGATCATAAGGTATTTCTATTTTTAATTCTTTGAGGAATCTCCATACTGTTTTCCACAGAGGCTGCACCAGTTTGCCTTCCCATCAGCTGTGTATGAGGGTTTCTGTTTCTCCACATCCTCTCCAACATTTGTTGTTTTTGTTTTGGTGATTATAGCCATTCTAAAGGGCATGAAGTGATATCTTAGTGTTATTTTGATTTGCATTTCCCTGATGATTAGTGATGTTGAACATCTTTTCAGGTGCCTATTGGCCATCTGTATATTTTCTTTGGAGAAGTGTCTGTTCATTTCCTCTGCCCACTTTTTGATCAAGTTGTTTGACTTTTGTTGTTCAGTTGTGTGAGTTCTTTATATATTATGGAGATTAACCCCTTGTCAGATATATGTTTTGCAAATATTTTCTCCCAGCTGGTGGGTTGTCTGTTCATCTTGATTCTGGTTTTGTTTGTCTTGTAGAAGCTCTTTAATCTGATAAAGCCCCACTAGCTTATTTTTGCTTTAGTTTCCCTAGTCTGGGTAGGCATGTCATCTGAAAAGATTCCTTTATGACCAACATCAAATAGTGTGTTGCCTTCTATGAGTTTTATAGTTTCAGTTCTCACCTTCATGTCTTTGATCCATTTTGAGTTAATTTTTGTGAATGACAATAGCAGATGGTCTACTTTCATTCTTTTGCATGTGGCTGTCCAGTTTTCCCAACACCATTTATTGAAGAAACTTTCCTTTCTCCATTGTATGTACTTAGCTCCTTTGTCGAAAATTAGCTCACTGTATACGTGTGGTTTTATTTCTGGGCTTCCAATTCTGTTCCATTGATCTGTGTGTCTGTTTTTGTACCAGTACCACTCTGTTTTGATTACTATTGCTTTGTAGTATGTTTTGAAGTCAGGGATTGCGATGCCTCCTACTTTGTTCTTTTTTCTTGGGATTGCTTTAGCTATTCAAGGTCTTTTGTTGCCCCATATGAGTTTTAGTGTTCTTTTTTCTATTTCTGTGAAGAACATCATTGGGATTCTGATTGGGATTGCATTGAATCTGTAGATTGCTTTAGGTAATATAGACATTTTAACTATGTTTATTCTTCCAGTCCATGTGCATGGGATGTCTTTCCATTTCTTTATGTCATCATCGATTTCTTTCAATAAGTCCTTGTAGTTTTCATTGTATAGGTCTTTCACCTCCTTGGTAAGATTTATTCCTAGATATTTTATTCTTTTTGATACAATTGTAAATGATATTATCTTTTTGAGCTCTTTTTCTGTTAGTTTGTTATTAGCATACAGAAATGCAACTGATTTTTGTAGATTGATTTTGTACCCTGTGACTTTGCAGTAGTTGTTGATTATTTCTAATAGTTTTCCAATGGATTCTTTAGGGTTTTCTATATATAAAATCATGTCATCTGCACATAGTGAGAGTTTCACTTCTTCGTAGCCTATTTGGATTCCTTTTATTCCTTTTTCTTGCCTAATTGCTCTGGCCAAAACCTCCAGGACTATGTTGAACAGGAGTGGTGAGAGTGGGCAGCCCTGCCTCGTTCCTGTTCTCAGAAGAAAAGCTTTCAGTCTTTCCCCGTTGAGTATGATCTTGGCTGTGTGTTTGTCATAAGTAGCCTTTATTATATTGAGGTACTTTCCTTCTATTCCCATTTTGTTGAGAGTTTTTATCGTAAATGGATGTTGTATCTTGTCACATGCCTTCTCTGCATCTATTGAGATGACCATGTGGTTTTTATTCTTTGTTTTGTTGATGTGGTGTATCACGTTGATTGATTTGTGAATGTTGAACCATCCCTGCGTCCCTGGTATAAATCCCACTTGATCATGGTGTATGATCTTTTTAATGTATTGCTGTATTCGGTTTGCCAATATTTTGTTGAGGATTTTTGCATCTACGTTCATCAGCAATATTGACCTGTAATTTTCCTTCTTTGTATTGTCTTTGTCTGGCTTTGGTATCAGGGTGATGTTGGCCTCATAGAATGATTTAGGAAGTGTTTCAACTTCCTCTATTTTTTGGAATATTTTGAGAAGGATGGGTATTAAATCTTCTTTGAATGTTTGGTAAAATTCACCACAGAAGCCATCTGGTCCTGGACTTTTATTTTTTGGAAGGTTTTTGATTACTATTTCAATCTCTTTACTTGTGATTAGTCTATTCAGATTCTCCATTTCTTCTTGGTTCAGTTTTGGGAGGTTGTATGAGTCTAAGAATTTATCCATTTCCTCTAGATTGTCCAATTTGTTGGCATATAATTTCTCATAGTATTCTCTTATAATCCTTCGTATTTCCATGGTATCTGTTGTAATTTCTCCTCTTTCATTTCTAATTTTATTTAGTTGAGTCTTTTCTCTTTTTTTCTTGGTAAGTCTGGCTAAGGGTTTGTCAATCTTGTTTATCTTCTCAAAGAACCAACTCTTTATTTCCTTAATCCTTTCTACTGTTTTTTTTTTTTTGGTCTCTATTTCATTTATTTCTGCTCTATTTTTATTATTTCTCTCCTTCTGCTGACTTTGGGCTTTGTTTGTTCTTCTCTTTCTAGTTCTGTTAGGTGTAATTTAAGGTTGCTTATTTGGGCTTTTTCTTGTTTGTTAAGGTGGGCTTGTATTGCTATGAGTTTCCCTCTCAGGACCGCTTTTGCTGCATCCCATATGGTTTGGTGTGGCATAATTTCATTTTCATTTGTGTCAAGATAGTTTTTGATTTCTCCTTTAATTTCATCAAGGATCCATTGGTTGTTCAGTAGCATGTTGTTTAATCTCCACATTTTTGTCACTTTCCCAGTTTTTTTTTCGTGGTTGATTTCCACTTTCATAGCATTGTGGTCTGAAAAGATGCTTATTATGATTTCAATCTTCTGAAATTTATTGAGCCTTGCTTTGTTTCCCAACACATGGTCTATCCTTGAGAATGTTCCATGCACACTTGAGAAGAATGTGTAGTCAGCTGTTTTTGGATGGAGTGCTCTGTATATGTCTACTAGGTCCATCTCATCCAGTTTTTCATTTAAGTCCACTATTTCTTTATTGACTTTTTGTCTGGATGATCTATCCATTGAGGTAATTGGGGTACTAAGATTCCCTACTATTATTTTGTTGTTGTTAATGTCTCCTTTTAGGTTTGTTAATAGTTGCTTTTTGTACTTGGGTGCTCCTATGTAGGGTGCATATATATTTATAAGTGATAAGTCTTCTTGGTCGAGTGTCCCTTTTATCATCATATATTTCCCTTCTTTGTCTCTCTTAACCTGTTTTATCTTGAAGTCAACTTTGTCTGATATGAATATGGCAGCAGCTGCTTTCTTTTGTTTGCCATTAGCTTGGAGCATTGTCTTCCATCCTTTCACTCTGAGCCTGAGCTTGTCTTTAGAGCTAAGATGTGTTTCCCGGAGGCAGCATATTGTTGGTTCTTGCTTTTTAATCCATCATGCCACTCTGTATCTTTTGATTGGAGAGTTCAATCCATTTATGTTTAGGGTAATTATTGATATATGAGGGCTTAATGTTGCTGTTTTGTCACTTATTTTCCAGTTCTTTTGCATTTCCTTTGCTTCTTGTTGCATTTGTTTCGGACAGCCAATTTAGTTTGGTTGTTCTGTCTTATGACTCTTCTAGTTTTCTCTTTGTTTATCATATGTGATTTTGTTTTGATTATTTGTTTAGTGGTTACCTTGAGGTTTATGTAAAAAATCTTATGCATAAGATAGCCCATTATCTGATGGCCTCTTATTTCCTTATACTAAGTCAATTCAATCACTTTCCTCTTCCTCTTCTAAGTTGTTCTTAGTATATCTTATTCTACCTTGTGTTGTGGGTGTGTGTTTACAGTGATGAGGTTATATTTATTTTTGGTGGGTTCCTTCCTTTGATCTTTGATTTTGCTATTTAAGTGGTTGCTAACCTATTCCGGTAAACATCTACTATTTTTCAGATTTTGTCTACCTATTTTTCTCCTTACTCCAAGCTTTGTATTCCCTTTCATTTCTTTTTTTCAGGCCTGAGGGTCTTCTTGAGTATTTCTTGCAGTGGGAGTCTCATGGCCATGAACTCCCTTAGCTTTTGTTTATCTAGGAAAGTTACTATTTCTCCATCATATTTGAAGGAAAATTTTGCTGGATAGAGTATTCTTGGCTGACAGCTTTTGTCTTTCAGTATTTTGAATATATCATTCCAGTCTCTCCTAGCCTGTGAAGTTTATGTTGAGAAACCTGCTGAGAGCTTGATGGGAGTTCCTTTGTATGTTATTTTTTGTTTTTGTCTAGCTGTCCTTAATATTGTTTCTTTGTCATTGACTTTGGCCAGCCTTACCACTACATGTCATTAAGTGGGCCTTTGCCTGCTGACATATTTAGGTGACCTATTGGCTTCACTTACTGGTATTTCTTGCTCCTTCCTCAGATTTGGGAAGTTCTCACCTATTATTTCCTTGAATAGGCTCTCTGTTCCTCTTTCCCTCTCTTCTCCCTCGGGAATACCTATAATTCTTATGTTACATTTCCTAATAGAGTCAGCTATTTCTCAGAGACTTTCATCATTTCTTTTTAGTCTTAGTTCTCTCTCTTCTTCCATCTGGAGCATATCTGTATTCCCATCCTCTATAATGATTAATTCTTTCCTCCATATTGTCAGCTCTGTTCTTTAAAGATTCTACATTCTCCTTTATCTCCTCCACTGTGTTCTTCATCTCCATCAGTACTGATTGGTTTTTGCTTATGATTTCAATCTCTTTTGTCAAGAAACTCCTAATCTCATTGAATTGTTTGTGTTATCTCGTATTTCATTGAGTTTTTTTATGACGGCTATTTTGAAATCTCTGTCATTTAGGTTATGGATTTCTGTGTCTTCAGGGTTGGTTTCTGGGTGCTTGTCATTTTCCTTCTGGTGCAGTGATTTCATGTACGTGTGCATTGTAGTTCCTGTATTGGCTTTATTTTTCCTCATCCTGTAAATATCTGGTTGCAATTTCCACTGCTGCCACCATGTGGGGGTTAAGGGCTGTGTAATCTGAGCTCCCTGCGCTCTGCCCCAGCTGTTTGCTGTGATTGGCCAGCTGCTTGGTCTGGTCTGGTTGGCTGAGCTGCAGTGTCTGGCATTGGGGAGGGAGGGGCTCTCTCCTTTGCCCGCTGGGTCCCTGGCGTGAGGAGCTTCTTGCTGGCCCCCGTTATCTGCTCTCCTGGGGTGCTCAGATGTTGATGGTAGCCCTGTAGCTGTTCTGAGTCCTCTCTGTGGGAGTTTCCCACTGGCTGAGAGAGCCAGAAGAGCTACATTTCCCCACAGAGGGTCAGCCCTCCCCCCTCTCTGGGAGCCACGTGGATGGGATCGCTGACCTGATGGGGAGGGAGAGGACTTCCTCTGGGGGCCCAGCACGTTCCTTTCTCAGATGTGCGGCAGTGTGGATATTTCCAATCTTGCTTTTCACTGTCTAGGAGTCCATGATTGGTCTGTGACTGTGCCTTTTGTTGTATCTTATCAGGGGAAGAGTTTACGGGAAAGCTCACTCTGCCTTGATGCTAACGTCACTCCCAGGCTTTCTGATTTTATACCTGTGTGCTGAGTTGTGCTTTTAAGGTCTTCAGTTTGACATTTTACTTGTGTATACTCTAAAGGGTCTTCAAAATCAGCCTCCCAAGTTACAACCTTTATAATCACCGACCATGATGCCACCTCGTCCCACAGATTACCAGTACCCCATCTCCCTTTACAACTAAGTGACCTAAACATTCCTCAAATATGTTAGCAACTGATTCTCAAAATTCCATTTTAAAGGTCTGGCCACTCCTAATACCAGTGAAAGCTCCAGAATGATAAAGATAGCACACTCTGCATATATTATACACACTATATAAATTAAAAACTGATAAAGAAGAAAAAAGAATAAAAATATTAGATTATTTGAAGAGAAGATAGGAGAGGGTAAATAAATTTCCAAGAACAGATGTGACAATAAAAAATAATTATCAATGGGTCAGCCCCATGGCTTAGCAGTTAAGTGCACGCGCTCCGCTACTGGTGGCCCCGGATCCCCGGCGTGCACCGACGCACTGCTTCTCCAGCCATGCTGAGGCCATGTCCCACATACAGCACCTAGAAGGGTGTGCAACTATGACATACAACTATCTGCTGGGGCTTTGGGGAAAAAAAAAAGGAGGAGGATTGGTAATAGATGTTAGCTCAGAGCCGGTCTTCCTCAGCCAAAAGAGGAGGATTGGCATGGATGTTAGTGCAGGGCTGATCTTCCTCAAAAAAAAAAAATAATAATAATAATTATCAAGATGGTAGAATTCAATCCAATATTTCATTAATTATATAAAAGTAAACGGACAAAAAACTCCAATTAAAAGTCAAAATTGTAAAAAATTAACAACAAAAAAGACAATTTCTAATAATGAGTGATAATGGTGTATTTTTCTTTTATAATCTATACTTCTTTTCCAAAATTATTTTCATTAAAAATTCAACATTGACGAACTAAAATCCTATTCAAAATTGAGTTCTAAGAATTCATAAGTATAGATAATCATTATAAAATGGTTTAAATATCTTACATTATTGTGCTTTAATATAAAAATACTTTTGAGCGTTTAATTTAACAATTATTAACTCTATAAAGTATATCTAAATAGGTTATTTACTAGAGTAACCATTTGGCAGAAAACCTTAAGCTCTATAAATAATTCAGTTTATATCGTTCTAATTTTAATTTTTAAAAGAATGCTGAGTGATAAAAGCAATCTGAGGTATAATAATAATATTAGCACTAATGGTAATTATTATATCCTAACAGAACTTTTAAGTCCATTTTTCTACAAAATGATTAAAATCATATTTTATAGTAAAAACTAAGTGGGTAGAAATGGCATAATTGAACAAATGGTTATGAATTAAGTAATTTTAAAAGAGAAAATCAGATATAAACCATTTGGAAAGTTACTGATAAATCTCTTGATTTGAAAAGGCACTGTTGACAGCTTATGAATGTTAGAGGTTTGGTATTAGAAGGCTCCGTAATCAAAAGAGCAAGAAACAGAAATTTTAGAGAAAATTTATTTTTAAATACATTATAATACATGTGTTTAACATGTATTTACCAAGGAAACACACAGAAAACAGCTAGATATTTCTTAAATATTAAGTAATTTGTTTCTAATTTTTATCAATGACATTTGATTACAAATATGTTCATCAGGAAACAGAACTGTTCTCTGATGAAAACATAGGCAAAAGGTACAAAGCTATAAAGTTTGGTGAACATGAGATGCAGAAACAGAACTTTAGTTTCTTTTCTACACTGCCTTATATATGAGATCTTATTTCTCAGACCATTTACAGTAATGCAGGGAAAAATGTAGATCTAAGTGAGAAATTAAAAATACAGAATAATTAGATTTCATTGAATGTAGTCCCTATATAGATTCGTATATTTACCTTAGGATCAGATCTCTCAGGCTATTTCACTTTGTCTTCTCTGTGCATTCGATAGCTTTTTTCCATTGAGGTGAGCCGTACTTCTTCCATCTCACACACTGACTGGAACAGCATTGTATTAACAACTTACAGTAGTAGGAAACAATGAAAGGCAACATTAGCTCAGAAATTGATATGTTAGGTTGAACATTCCCACTTCCCCATGTCACCAAATACCCTGCAGCTTGAATTTTTAATCTGGTTTTAGCATAGATGTGTGGGGATCGCATTGAATGCGTCCTCCAATGAAGACGTCACTCACACTTTCCAATCCATGGCCTCCGTAATTTGTTACTTGATTGTTGAATCGCTAGGATCTCTGAACCTCTTGGAATGAAGAGACTGTCCACCCCATCTGTATCATCTTTCTTCTCTCCTAACTTCTTCTCAATTACACATGTATTGAGTACACATGTGTTTGCCACAATGACTGCTCTAGTCGTATGAATTAGATACAGTTAACATGCCCATTTTACAGAGAAAGAACGTGAGAACTTGAAAGAACTTAAGAACTTCACCCAAAGTAACAGGAAACAGGGAGAGCTTGCACTTGAACACAGAAGTTCGAGAAAAGATGAGTAGAGTTCATTCTCTTATTAAGCTTTTTCTGCTTCTCCTGTGAGAAAAATTTATGATTTCATAACTTACTTGTACATCTGTGGGTTTACCTGTTCAAAATTCTATTCCATGTTTTTATTGGTGTTGGTGAGAAGAAACGGGGGATAAGATCTCTGTCAGTAACAATCCAGTGGGATTTTCAGTTAAAGCTTGCCTGACATTCAAAAGGGGCAAAGATTACCAATTGCCTCTCCTATCACAATTCACACTTAGTATACTTACTATTAGCCTCACCCAAGTCTGAACTCCAGGCAATTTACAGTGATGTAGGAAAATCTTCTCTCCTAACGATTCACAAATTAAGTAGAAAAAAGATGGTGCGGGAATTAATGCAAACCACATCATCCAGCTTTAGAAAGAAGACCCACAAGGAACTAACATATAGAAACTGACTTTCTCAGTAATCTGAACAGCTACAGCTTCTGTTTTAAAGATGCTTAATAAAAAATTAACATACTGGAGCTAATAAATTCTATGAGGATTATTTACTGTGGACCACTAAAGAGTCAGTAGCCTTTGCTTGTAAAGATGTTTAAAAGAGGACCTAGAATTTATATTTAATGTAAAACAAATAAATCAATATTTGTTTAGATACTGATCTAGAGAACCAGTAGTTGTAGTATAAGAAAGAAGAGAAAAAATCATGTAAAACTTTCATTACAGTAATTTGGAATATGAAATACCAGTACCAAATCAAAATATAACTATATTTATTTATTTTTTTTTCTGGTTCTGTCCCCTAATGGAGTCTAGAAGCAATGATGCTTTCGTAGCAATGTATATCTCTAATTCCCAACATTTGGCCTCTTATTATCATTCGATCTCAAAAGTACTGGGGCTACTTAGAGGAATGTCTGACTCCACGTCTGGAGTAGGGAAGTTATGATGTGAGTCTGAACTATCCTGTTGTACCAAAAAATAAAGATGTGAATGGATTTGTGTCAAAGGGACAAAGAAGCCAGTTTAAAGTTGGATCCACAGACAAAAGGTGAGTTGAGTAGCACATAGAAGAAACATTGTTATTGACGGAAACACATTTCACATGTAAAATCCATTAGTCTATAATAATATTCAAAGTAACAAAAAAGCCTATTTGCCACAATTTTCAGTAAGTAACCATAACATCAACTACTTACTCTCAAAATTAATAGTTAAAAGGAAGGACTTAAGCATTACCCTTGTTTTACAGTAGAAAATGTATAGTCCTAGTTGATCAGAGAAAGATCTTTCTAAAAGAAGAATGACCATTAAATTTAGAAAGAATGATAGAACTAGAAAATCACCATTTTGTAATCCCCAGTGAAATACTTGATTCAGACGATGATCATCATTGATTCTAAACCATTAGCTGAAAGATTGATGAGATATCATGTATTTGTGTTGTACCAAAGTATCACTCCATAGATTTCTTGTTCACAATGGACGGAGCCAACTTTCGTTACCTTACCTCAGTGATCAGTCTTACTATCACTCAACCAGATATTACATACTTCCTGACGTCTTCCAATATGAAGTACATAGCACCACCTCTGAAGTGTGTTTGCAAAACATATTTAGCCTGAATCTATTCAATCTCTTAGATCTAACTTTCCAGTTTCATAATTCAGATGATAAATGAACAATTCACGTAAAAACAATCAAACAAATCCAGAAGGTGGGACATTCTAGGGGCTCTCCAATAAGACAGTGCCATGGAGGATATAAAAGGTGTGTGTGTGGGGGGGTGTCCATGTGGCCATGTGTGTTTGTTTGTATGAGTTTTGTCTTTTAGATTGAAATGACTTAAAAGATATACCAACAAAGTGTAATGCATGGTTCTTGATGGCTACTGATTAAGTGAAACCAGCATAAAAGATATTTGGTGAACTGGGTAAATAAATGTGAGTAGGACCAGGTTTTAGACGATTAGGAAATCATTTATTTTAATAGGTCTGATGATATAGTGGTTATGTTAGGAAAATAACCTTATTTTTATATAGATGCCAATTGAATTATTTATGTCTGATATTTTTTATAATTGTAACTTATTTAAAATACTTCAACAAAAGCATAAATAGACCAAACGTAGCGAGATATTAACAGTTGCTAATTCTTATCGACAGGGATATGGGTGCTCTTTGCTTTATGTTTTAAATGCGCATTACAAAAAAGAAAAAATCATTAACCAAACAAAATTTGTACTGTAGTCAATTTGGTAGTTATTTTACACCTCAATTTAAAATTGAAGTTGAAATCTGGTTACTCATTATATACATATGGTAGTCTGAGATCAAATTTACCCTAAATTGTACTAATAAAGCCAAATTTGTGGAAATGGGAACCTAAGGACAAACTCAGAAGCCTGGGGGATTCTGCTAAGGTATCCCACCCACAGCTTAACTAGTAGGAAAAAGCAAAGATTCTTGTAAACATGCTAATTACCTGTTTCTGAGTGCAAGGGCAGAAAGCCTACAGCTTTTCTGGCTTTCTATGTTAGCACGGATCCTTCTATCTAATTAATACTTTATCACTTTGAAAGGATGTTATCCCGACTTTAGAGAAGTAAGCTTGCGAAATAGATAAGGACGTTACCAGATAGACAGAGTGTGGACTTCAAGCAGGAATGTCAGAATTCCTGTTCTGTAACTGATGCCTCTCTAAGGATAGTTTTGTATCTAGGAAGAGGAAAGGATTTATATGGTGCACCAGTAAGAATGTCACACCTTGAAAATAAGACCCTGCTTTGGGTATGTATTGTGGAAGGGGTAAGAGAGAGTGCCAAAAGAAGAAACAGTGTAAGAATGCATGGTATAAAAGAAGGCAAGGAAAAACAAACAAAAAAACCCTTCCTATGATGCAGTCCTGCTACAACCAGCTCTTTATGCCATACCTACATACAGTTCAAAACATTCCAGAACTTATTTCAGAAGAACAATATTTTGTTTTTGAAAGATAACAAAATCTAAATTCTAGTATTTCTCTTGACTCTTAATTGGCTTTACTTTAGTTACGTCTTCTAGTACCTGGGTCTGAATATATACTGCATTTTGAAAAACCTTGACATACACTCTGAAGGGGAAACAATGAATTCTGGCATGACATCAAAACCAATAGTTCCAGATTCAGAATTATTCAGCTGAATGTGTTATTTTTTGTCAGGAACATCTGAAGTCTAAGAAAATACCTTCAATTTGTTTTTAATTCTCTAACACTATCTTCACCTTGTCTGTAACCTGCAGTACTGGAATTGTTCTTTAGGGAATCTGACAATCTTAGGTAAATATGTAATTATAATCAGTGTAAAAAGCAGAAGATTTTCTAAATTCTTATAAACTGATTTTTTTTTTTTAATGTCAGAGCTGAGGCAGTAGCAGTTCTGTAGAATTTACAGATTTAAGTGTTGAGTGTTGACATTTTCGAGCGCATGCAAGTATTTTTATTCATTCATCCTAAGTAATTATAGGGTCTTATCAAAATTCATATACATTCTTTGCTCAGGCAAAAGATAAACAATCTTCTCTTATTTTGTTTGTTATTGTCAATAATGACAGCTTTATCTGATAATGTTGATGTTACAGAGAGATATATTCATATATTAGAATTCATTTCTATCTGTGAAACTAATTTGTACTATTTCATGACTTAGAGCATGTTTTTTAAAACTGGTGAGAAAAAAAAAAACAACATAGAAAGCTACTACTTTATTGTAACTTTTTACCATGCGCCTACTATGTGCTCAATACACATTTTTAAAATTTAGGTAAAATTCACATAACACACAATTAACCATTTTAAAGTATACAATTTAATGGTAATTAGGGTATTCACAACGTCACACGATAGTCTCTCTGGTTCAACGTTTTCATCACCTCATAGAAACACCTGGTAGCCATTAAGTAATCACTTCTCATTCTCGCCTTCCCCTGTCCCCTGGTAACCTATGACCTGCTTTCTGTTTCTACAGATTTGCCTATTCTAGACATATCATATAATAGCAATCGTACAATATGTGACCTTTTTTGTATGGCTTCTTTCACTTAGCTTAATATTTTCAAGGTTCATCCAAGCTGTAGCATGTATCAGTATTTTGTTTTTATAGCTGAATAATAGTCCACTGTATGTATATACCAAAATTTATTTATCTATTTATCCACTGATGGACATACAAGTTGTTTTGAGCTTCATTATTATTAATAATGCTGCTATAAACATTTGTATACAAATTTTTGTATGGACATATGTTTGTGTTTCTCTTGAGTATGTGCCTATGAGTCGAATAGCTGGGTCATATGGTAATTCCATGTTTAACTCTTTGAAGACCCACCAAACTGTCTTCCACCGTAGCTGTGCCTTTTATATTCTTACCAGCAATGTATAGAGGTTCCAAGTTCACATCCTCACCAAGACTTATTTTCCACTCTTTAAATTAAAGCCATAATAGTGGCTGTGAAGTGATATCTCATTGTGGTATTGATTTGCATTTCTTTAATGACCAATGATGCTGAGCATCTTTCAAGTACTGATTGACCTTTTGGGGGGTGTGTGTGTGTATATATATATAATATTTACATGATGAATATAATATTTATATAATATATAAGTATATATTATATTTTTGAAGGAAATATCTATTTAAGACCTTCCCCCATTTTCTAATTGGGTTATCTTTTTGTTGTTGGGTTGTAAGTGTTCTTTATGTATTCTGGATATTAAATTGTTATCAGATACGATTTGAAGATACTTCTAACAATTATTCAGGTTGTCTCTTCACATTCTTGATAAAGTTCATTGATGCACAAATGTTTTTAATTTGAATAAAGTCCGATTTATCTAGTTTTTCTTTTGTTGCTCATGCTTTTAGTCTCAAATTTAAGAATCCATTGGCAAATATGAAGTCATGAATAGCTAATGTTTTCTTCTAACAGCTTTATAGTTTTAACTCTTACATTTAGGTCATTGATCTATTTTGTGTTAATTTTTGTATATGGAGTGAGATTGGGTTAATTTCTACATTCTCAATTCTTTTACATTAGTCTATATATCTCTCTTTATGCCAGTACCACATTGTTTTAATTACTATAAACTTGTAGTAAGTTTTGAAATTGGTAAATGTGAGTCTTCCTACTTTCATTTTTCAATATTGTTTTGGATATTTGGGGCCCCTTGCAATTCCATTTGATTTTGAGGATAAGTTTTTCCATTTTTGCAAAAGATGTCATTGGAATTTTGATGGAGATTACCTTGAATCTATAGATCTCTGGGGAGTACTGTCATCTCAATATTAAATCTTCCAATTCATGAAGATGGGATGTCTTTCCATTTATTTAGGTCTTCTTTAATTTCTTTCAGAAATGCTTTGTAGTTTTCAGTGTGCAAATCTTTCACTTACTTGGTTAAATTTGTTCCTAGGTATTTTATTCTTTTAGATATCATTGTAAGTGAAATTGTTTTCTTAATTTTTTTGTTTGTTTGTGAGGAAGATCAGCCCTGAGCTAACATCCATGCCAATCCTCCTCTTTTTGCTGAGGAAGATTGGCCCTGGGCTAACATCCGTGCCCATTTTCCTCCACTTTATATGGGTGCCGCCACAGCATGGCCCGACAAACGGTGCCTGGGTGCGCGCCTGAGAGCCGAACCCGGGCCACCAGCAGCAGAGTGCGCGCACTTAACTGCTACGCCACCAGGCAGCCTCCTTAATTTTTTTTTTTGGATTGTTCACTTATGGGGCATAGAAACACAAGTCAATTTTATGTAAACAGAGCTTCTTAAGATGTATATTTAAATTACCTATTAATCGTTAATACAGGCCAGGTTTTAAAGAATAATTTCTAGCCTTACCAGAGAGCACAAGGCTGGCAAGGGGTCCCTCTGTGCACACAGCCTTTGGGCCAGAGCACGCGGGTCAGCACCAGGCTGGGCCTCTGGGGATGGGCTGCAGCAAGGTGACTCAGAGGAGGTCAAGAAGTCCAGAGCATTAGTTATTGCATGATCGGCTGTGTGAGTCAAACTCCTTACAGGCAAGCCTAGAAGGAGGGATTTGGGGCACCAGAGCACTGAGGTGTTTTTCCACCCCCGGACTCCCCTGCCGGCATCCATAGAACTCCGAGTTCCCGCAAGATCAAGCATCCAGGAAGCGAGGTCCCAGCTGCCACACCTCAGCCTGATTCCGCCCTTCTCTGAGCTGCTATAGAACACTTGCACCTCCCCGCCCAACCTCTCTGGGCCCCTCCATCAGGACCCACCCTTGCACACCCCGCAGACACCTAAAGTCATAAAGCGCACCTCCAACTGTGCCCTGTTTGTTTTTTCTAAGGAAAAAAATAAGATTTATTGAATATTTTATCTAAATGTAAATTCTCACAATGACACTGGAGACAACATTATCCCATTTCACAGATGAGAAAAATCAAGACCCAAGGTCCTGGAGCTAGTAAACGACAGAGCTTGGATACAAACTCAAATTTGCCCAATTCGAACTCGCTATTGCACCGTGTGGCATATTTGATTTTGTCACAACTTTGTTTTATTCTGTAAATATATGCCATTGATCTTATAAGGCTATACGTAGATGATTCAACACAACCTGGGGCAGGAGTGGTGTTGATGTGTGTGGCAGTGAGGGAGATGGATAGTGAGAATTTGAGAATTAAGCTTCAGGCTGTTATGGAGGGTATATTTTGTATTGTATGCAATGAAGGGGCATTGAAAAATTTTATACAGAGGAATGTCATAATAGACTTGAATTTAAAAAATTCACTCCAGGGCCGGCCCCGTGGCTTAGTGGTTGAGTGGGTGCACTCCGCTACCGGCGGCCCAGGTTCGGATCCCGGGCGTGCACCGATGCACCGCTTCTCCAGCCATGCTGAGGCCGCGTCCCACATACAGCAGCTAGAAGGATGTGCAACTATGACATACAACTATCTAGTGGGGTTTTGGGGGCGGAAAAAAAAAAAGGAGGAGGATTGGCAATAGATGTTAGCTCAGAGCTGGTCTTCCTCAGCAAAAAAAACAGGAGGATTAGCATGGATGTTAGCTCAGGGCTGATCTTCCTCACAAAAAAATAAAAAAACCACTCCAGTAACAAATATAAGAAACAGTATTAGATGAAGGCAAAACAGACAGAAACAGACCAGTTAGGAGGCTCTTGTTTTCATGCAAGGAAAGAAGGATGATGTTGGCGTGAACTCAACATCGATGGTGTTGATGAATGTTTCTGAGGGGCTGAACTTCAAAACAGGATGAAGGATAAAGGGGAGAAGAGCATCAAAGATGACGTCCAGGGATTTCAGTTGGTTCATTCAGGGGAGAATGTTGTTCAAGTGACTGAAATGCGGCAGGAAGAGAATTATGTTTATGTTTTGTCTAAGGCCTGGGAAAAAACATAGTTTATTTCTTGGATTTACACAGACTATGGCATTGGGTCTGAATCCTGGCTTGAGAAATCTAGAAAGCAAACAAATGCCTGACTGCAGCACCTTGGGCCTGACGCCCCTTCTCTGAGCTCCTCTTAACGCTTAGCACATCCCAGCCCATCCTCTGGGCCGCTCCAGTGTCTCAGGGATGGCAAGGTCCAGGGGTAGTGGTGCCACCAGGGAGGAGAGGTGGGCCAGCTGGGAGAAAGGGCGACAGTGGGAGAGTCTTGGGAGACCCAAAGCAAAGCCTGTAGTGTGATGACAGAGAGGATGGAGGACACTGAGGGACTCCCAGGACAGAGGACACAAATTGCAGACAAGAACCTTTCTGCTACAGGGTGGTGATGCTGGCGAGCAGGTTGAGACGGAGGGCAGGAGTATCCCATCCTGACCCTCTTTCCAGTTGGAAAGCAGCCTGCAGCATTTGCAGACTTCAGTCAGAAACAGCCTGAGCTGGGGGGAGGGAAAACATTTAACATTAACCTAAATATTGTGTTTTTTAAAAAATCTTGTATGTTGTCCATTTATTAAACTGATGTTGATTGTGACATAACAAAATCATAGAGCCGTCTCTTACCTAAGAATTAACAGAGAATGGATACTGAAGTTTTCAGCAAGGAAAGGAGATTACTCTAACTGGGTAAAGTCCAAGAAAAAGAGGGAGAATAACTCAAATTGAGCTTTGATCAAAACCTTGCTCAGTGCTTATTTAACAAGTCTGTTAAAACAGTGCAGCCTTTGGTCAGCTCTCCGTCCTTACCTTCCAATATGCTTCAGACATCCCAGAGGCCTTCTTTGGCTTCCTAAAATACACTAAACTCTTTCTTATAATAGGATATTTACACATACTGTTTCCTCGGCCAGGAAGGCTCTTTCCCTGGTCTCTCGCATGCTTGGCCCCTTCTGAAAATTCAGTATCAGATTAGAGCCTGGATCTTTGGAATGTCTTTCCCTAGCTCCTGTCACATAGATCAATAGAGAGATAAAGAAAAAGATGGGCAGAGAGAGAGACGACTTAGAGCCTCGTTTATTTTCATATAGCGTGTCACATTTTGTAATTGCGTTTGCTTCTTTGCTTATTGTATATCTTCTCCAATAGACGCTAAGCCTCAGGAAGGCAGGGACTTTGTCCTTTTCACATACATTTTACACTTAGCACTAAGCTCAGTACATATGGTCATGCGTTAGATATTTCTGGAATGAGAGAATGAACATACTGGGATGTACATTGAATCATTATAGTATTTAAAAAGTTAATTTCCCAATAAAGAAAAATTGAATAAATTATAGCACATAAATATACTGGAGTATTACGAAACCACTAAAAATCATGCTTCAAATATTTTCCATGACAAAAGGAAATGTTTAAAATATAACAATGAGCAAAAATCCAGGATATAATACTATACATACAGTAAGATCATGATTTTATATATTAAGCTGCCTTTTATCGAGTACTACTAAGTGTAGAATGTACCTCTGGTATATTAAAATTTATTAATTAGTACAACTATGAGATTGAGTTAATGAAGCTTTTTTGTATATTATAAAACCATGGTTTATAGAGATTAAATAATAAGCCTAGCATAATATTGCTAGCAAATAGCAGTGTTGAAAATATGAATCCAGTTATGACTTAAAAATTCATGCTCTTGGGGCTAGCCCAGTGGTGTAAGAGTTGAGTTTGCACGTTCTGCTTCGGTGGCCCAGAGTTCGCTGGTTTGGATCCTGGGCACAGACCTACTCACCACTCATCAAGCCATGGTGGCATCCCACATAGAAGGACTAGAAGGATCTGCAACTAGGATATACAACTATGTACCGGGGCTTTGGGGAGAAAAAAGAATAAGAGGAAGATTGGTAACAGATGTTAGCTCAGGGCCAATCTTCCTCAAAAAAAACCCAAAAAAATTCATGCTCTTTGCCACTAAGCTACAAGGTTACTTGTTAGCAATGAGTATCTCTGATAGGGAGGAGGTGTTTTCTTAACAAATTTCTTAAACTTTCCTTAATGGTTAAACGTTAAATTTTATTTCAGAAGGGAATACATGTTCTTTAAAAAAAAAAAAAATTAAAAATTAAACCTAAATTTTACTTGTAAAGATAAGGATACTGTTAGTTTTGAGATTTATTTTTCTCCTTATAATGTTTGGCCTTTTAAAGTCAGATAGTGTGAACACTTACGTGAGCTAGCCCAGTTGTCCTGCTTTATTATTTCAACACCAATTCAAAAAGGCTTTAAGTCTTTTCAGCTACTCTTCAAAGTTAGCTTTATTTTATTATTATTTTTTTAATTTCAGAAGTGTTTAGATGTAGAAAACTATTAGGAAGTTTATTCTAGAAAATATACTGCTAATCTGAACGTTTAAGAATTAGCAAATGTCGGGCTGGCCTGGTGGTGCAAACGGTTAAGTGCGCTCACTCTGCTGCGGTGGCCTGGGGTTCGCCGGTTGGGATCCTGGGCGCGCACCGACGCACGACTTGGCAAGCCATGCTGCGGCAGCATCCCATATAAAGTGGAGGAAGGTGGGCACTGATGTTAGCCCAGGGCCAGTCTTCCTCAGCAAAAAAAGAGGAGGGTTGGCGGATGTTAGCAAAGGGCTGATCTCCTCACAAAAAAAAAAAAAAAGAATTAGCAAATGTCTACTTTATCCAGATACTTGAGATACTCTCTTTAAATATCCAAGTTTGTACATTTAAAATTAATATAAATGTACCTAATAAAGAACTGTAGATAGATATTAATAACAAGTAAGTAGATTTGCTTGGCGCAGTGTTATATGTTACCAGTACTGAAACTACTTTCTGTGTATTTTAGATTTGAGTAAATGAATGACTCTACTGAAGACAGTGGGAGCCACCTTTCATATGTTTGGGAAGAGAGTTGCAAACAGAAAGAGTGAAGACTAGAATGTATCCTCTGGTGTTGGATTGCACTTGATGGTATCAATATGACATCTATCAATCTCTATATCTATTTCTACATCTACATCTATCTACATACCTACCTATCTATCCACGCACCTATATGAAAATTCAGAGAGAGAGAGAAAAATCTAGAAAGAAGTGTGTGTGTGTGTGTGTGTGTATCCCTCCAAACATATTATACACATTTTATACAATACATAATTTATTATCAAGATTATTTTTAGCTGTTCATATATTTTCATATGCATATACACATGACTTGAGAGCAGGGACTATATTGTATTCTGTCTTTACATTCCAGGTCCTGTACAGTGACAGGTCTTTAATAAATGTTGAATAAATGAGCTTGTAAATTGCCAAGTTGAACATTATTTAATATATTATATATTTATTCATTAATTTATGTGTATATATTTTGTATATTTCCTATATGCTTATATCATGTTTTATATTTTATAAGATGCACTCGATCTTCATTATTCATAGGTTTTATATTTGTCAATTCACCTACTTGCTGAAATACATTTGCAACCCCAAATCAATAGTCACAGTGCCTTCATAGTCACTTGAGGACCTGTGCAGAGTGGTGAAAAATTAGAGTTGCCTGAGGCACACGTTCCCAGCTGAGGTTGAATAAGGGGCTGCTGCCTTCTTGTTTCAGCTCTCATACTGTATGCAAATGTCCTTTTCGTGGTGTATTTAGTGCCATGTTTTTTCACATTGGTGTGCTTTTTGTTCGCGATTTTGCTGCTTAAAATGGCCCCCATGTGTAGCGCTGAAGTGCTGTCCAGTGTGCATAGGCACGAGAAGGCTGTGATGCGCCTTATGGAGAAAATACACGTGTTAGATAAGCTTTGTTCAGACACTGGTTATAGTGCTATTGGCTGTGGGTTCAATGTTATTGAATCACAATGGCGTACATTCAGAAAAAAGAAAAGGAAACTTGTCAATCTGTACGTGAGGCCACTCTGGAAAGTGTTAAGGTAACATCTGTAGTTTGTGATGAAGCTGTGGAAAAGATAGAAAAGAGGCTAAATCTGTGGATTATGAGATGACAACCAATAAAGATAGCACAGTGGACAGCACTGTTGTGAGGCTGAAAGCCAAAGAAAGTGATGGTCTCGTTACCCAGGGACAGGGAAATGCTGAACCCTTCTTGGCTAGTGTTTTATTATAAACAAATACTGCATAAAATTAATTATTTGTAATAAATACATAGTAAATAAGGTGTCTTTATACAGAAACGCACATTAAACAAGTTTCTGTATTGATTGGTTGATGAAAATGTTGTAACCAGAGGCTTGCAGGAATCTAAACCTGTATTTTTCCCAGGAGCAATGACTTAGTATTCACTAATTCAGTGTTTGTGGCCACTTTAGAGAATATAACTGCTGTAAATGAAGAGAATTGATTCTCTGCCTCTCTTTGTGTGTATATAAACATATATATGTATATTTTGCACGATATATATATATATATATGTATATTTTACCTCTTTCCATTGGTAATACTCAGGAACAAGGAAATACCAGCTGCACTAAGCACAGCTAGCACCCAGATCTTGTTTACCAAAAACCATTCACAGCTAAAAGTAAAGGCCTCACGGATGCTCACAGGGCTGAGGCAGGGAAAGCACAAGATGAGCCTGGTACGTTTTGTTGTACCAGGAATTTAGGGAATGCTTAAAGAATCCTGGAGACATGTGAAGTGGACACTGAAGCCAATTAAATCACTGCACTGGCAACATCTAGGAAAATATGAGCATTAAAATAAATGATGGTAGTAATGGATTACAACTGACTGAAAAAAACAAGAATGTATTTTTCACACTGATATAAATAAATAAATAGAGAAGAAAAGAAAGTTCTTCCTCAGGACACAATTCCACCAAATAAACATAGAAGGATTGATGAACTAAAAAATAAAGATGCTAAAGCTAGTGAGTAAAAGTTTGATAAAGAACAGGATACATGCATAGCCTCAAAGTATCTCCCAACAAAATACTTATTATTGAAAAAAAAGGATAGTAACTTCACAATGGTGAAACCTGGAGGACACTTAGACTATCTGAATGATCTAGGCTAACATCACCAATGTGGCGACAAACCTACAGCAAGCCTCTCCGAGAAGATTCAGTGAGGACACAGTACTGCTTCAGTGACATTCTTGCCACAAACACATGACCAAATCCTAATCATGAAGACCAGCAACAACACCAAAACTGTTCTTTAAAAGAACTGACCTGTTCTCTTCAAAAAAGTCATTTTCAAGAAACGCAAAGAAAGGCTGAGAGATTGTTTCTGATAAAAGGAGACTAAAGAGTTATGACAACTCAATGCAGAGTGTGATTCTGGTTTGGATAGTGAGCTGGAAAACTTGATGAAATTTGCATATGGACTTTGGATTAGATAATAGTGCTATATCATTGTGAAATTTTCTGATTTTGATAACTATACCGTGATTAGGTAAAAGAATGTCCTTTTACTTAGGAAATATACACTGAAAATTTTAAACGTAAAGGGATATAACGTTTCCACTTTTCTCTCAAAAAGTTCAGAAAAATATATTTTTATACATATGTACAATATATGTATCTATACAATACATACATATATATACATATGTGTGTCCATGTACATGTGCATATAAAATACTAAAGCGAATGAGGCAAAATCTAAACAATTCATCACTCTGGATAAAGGGTATATGGCATTCCTTGTATCACTCTTGCAAAATCTTTGGTGTAAGTTTAAAATTACACCAAAATAAAAAATTACAAAATAAAAAAGATAGATTTTTGTAAATGATATCACATGGTAGTAGCTCAAAATTTTTCCTTGTTAAAGAAAACAAAACATTTTAAACCCCTCACACAGGCTGAGCAATTTTTCGAAGGATCTTGCTATGATGATGAATTTCTTTTTCAGGTTATGTGACCAAAAAGTAAAAAAAACTACTTATCTCTTTCCTTTTTAGAATCTAGTCAAAATTGGTGGAAATTTAAAGAAATAAAATCCAGCACTTACTTATATGGATGACATTTAATTTAGAATTCTTTATAAATGTTTTTAAAGCATCTAGTTCATTGCCAGTGGGAGTTATTGTTAGCAATGGACTTTTATAAGAAAATAATCTGAAATGTCCACTTAAAATCCATTTATTCCCACTCAAGTCATGTTAATATTTAACATTGTTTAATCTCTAGTCTTTGCTATGCTTCTTAGTACACAGTACTACATACCTTTCTGTGATTTCAGCCATGTAATATTTACAAATGTAAAACATATATTTGGGGAGACATTTGGTAATTTTAAACTTCGTGAAAAACTGATTAAAAATGATATACTGAAAATAAAATTATAGATATGTACTAATTACCATTTCTTTAAAGACAGGCGGTTATTTTAGGGTTATCATGGAATATGTGTTAACAACATTGTCTCTGGAATCAGAGTGCAAAGGAAAACTGCTGTAGACATTTACAAGTTGTGTGATATTAGGCAAACTTAGTTATTCTGACTTTAGCTTCCTCATCTGTAAGATATGAATAACAGTGATGTCTATTTCATAGGATGGAGTGATGAATACGTACAGTAATATTTGAGCTTTTACATATGAAGCATAGAAACAGTGTCTATTCTATAAGTTATTAGTGAGTCTTAGCAATTGTTATTCTCAAAATTAAAGGAAATAACTTAACAATCTTTCAATTTATCAGGATAAAAACAATGGCATGTTACACTGAAAATATTTCCCTGGATCCATATCTACCCGAGAATAACTGAAAAACAAAAATGGTCACCAAAATAGTGCAAAGCAAATGAAAAATTGTCACACATTCTTAATTCTAGTGCACAATTTCTATTTCGCATAATTCCCTCCTATTCTTATTTCTAATTCACACTTCTCATTATACTTCATGTGTTTTTATTTCTCTTGTCCTTCACCCAGTTCTCTGTCTATCCTGTTACACAGTTTCCACTTTCTTCTCCTTTGTTTACAAGTCTTCCTTATTTCCTTTAGTTTCTTCCATAGAGTACCTTTCCATTTGCTCTCCTAAATATTTTCCCTGTCTTGGCTGTCACTTGCCTACATTCTGCCAGAGTCTAGTTTCCTCTGTGTTCTGCAGAATGTCGCTCAGAGATGAGAGATCTTTTGAGGCAAATGCTGTAGTGCTAATTTCTGAGCGCTTCACTTCTTAGATTTTGCTCTGTACTCACGACTGTTACTTCCCAGTGAGAGTGAGGACAGAGAGCAGAGGGTCAGATGGCCTATTGCTGAAAGCTTCATGACAGTTGCATGGAGACAATCTCTGTGCCAGATGGCCCATCCGGGCTGCCACTTCAGAGCTACTGTGCAGGCAACTCACTCCCCCATCCATGTAGCCTGCTGTTTCTTACCAAGATAATAATTCTTTGTGAGTGCCACATCTATTCAAAACACATCTCTTAGAAAATGTGTATTTGAGGAAATACATGCTTATTTGCAACTTATATGAATAGAGATAATGTTGACAGTAATGCTGAAAATCATAAAAACAGTTTTCTCTTCAGAATAACTGGCTGAAGATTTTACTCAAAAACCCAGGAAAAAAGTATGTATCATCACATTGCTCCAGGCGTGATTTTTAAAAAGCAGGAAAATGTTAGAAGGAAAAAATCAGCTTTGTAAACTTCTTTGCATGTATAATCATATCAACTCACAGCAAATTACATACTAATTATTTCTAATATTAGTCAAAAGTAATCCATAAACTCATGTGTACTGTCTTCATTAAATTATATATAAATATATAATTTTAAATTAATATAAGATGAATTGCATGAGTTTTTCAATATTAGTAGATATGACTTTAAATATCTTGAATATTCTCTTAAGGAACAAGCTACTTAGAAGATTTCTAAATGATATCTTCACCTATCAATGATTCCATTTTATAATTATTCTTTGTTTAATACAGTTCAGAATGATTTGATTATAATTAATAGGGCATAAATTATAAAGTTATTATAAAACAGTTACCTAACATGTTCCCTTGGCAACACGTGCAATACTTCTCTGGATTTAATTCCATGGTAATCAATTACTGCTAAAGTCATGGTAACTATTTTTCATTTTTAAATCATGATTTGGTTTTTACCTTGTGAAGGTTTAGCAAACAGGGATCTTTCATGTTAGAAATGACAAAGTTTACTAAAGAAATGGTAGGAAAAGTTAATATTCCATCCTCCAAAGACTTTTATTTGCTATTTGGTATTGCTTTTCATCTATGAACCATAAAACAGCATTTTTACAAAATGAATTCTGCTGAAAAATACACTTTCACTTATTGTTTTGTAAGAATTTGGGCTCAGGAATAAAACAATTTTCTTCCTTTCCCAGATCTACCTTTTTGTTTTTCTTTTAGGTTCAGGAAATAAAAAAAAAAAAGAAATAGGAAGACAGATTTTTGTTATGATAGGTATTTTAAAATTTTGGATCTCAAATAAAATAAACAATAAAGGAAATTCCAATTGCAAGAAGGAAATGTACATTGTCTGTTCATCAAGGAAACTCTATGGTCAAGCATTTTAAATTTTAGATTTTAAAATATCTGCCTATAATTTGAAGTTGATTCTTCCTTCGATCACTTTTTTCATGTTCTTTTAATTTCTCTCCATTCAATTATATTTTTTCAGTTATATCTATAGTATTGAAAATCTTCTGCTCATGTATTTTTTAATTATTTTCTTTTTTTATTTAATTCCTACAAAGAACCAGGTCTCAGGATTTGTGGAGCAGTAGTGCAAGAGGATACTCATATTAATTGAAATACTTCTATAATGCAGAATGGTAATCTCCATTGGTCAGTCTACATCCATATAACAATGAAACTTCCCTTGTATATCCCTTAAGTTGTTGAAGCATCACTAAGGAGAATGAAAAAAATCATTGCTAAAACAGCTTAGTTGGTTCAATTTAAAAATGGCAAAGGAAAATCCAGTGGCTTGCATAAAAAAGATTGGAAAAGCATTTTTCCCCTTTGAAGATCTCTGAATGGATGCTTACTGTGATTCATCTTCTAAATAGTTTCACATATTCAAACAAAAGCATGGGATTTGTGGCAAATTGCCATCATTAGGAATCTTGTTTATAATGAAATTGGGTGACGTTGAGCTCCCAAAGCTATTTAGGTCCATTTGCTGGAAAGGAGAGTAACAGGTAAATGACAAAGACCTAACAAGCAAAAGAAGATAATGCTTCCCACTGCAGGTCATCACCTAGATTCTCCATGTTTTTAATAAAGTCAGTATTTTATACCATTCCCACTAGTTTTACTTTCATGTCATTTGGAAAATTTGTGATTTCCATCTCCAACTGTCAGCCAATATCCTGGCTAAACGAAAGGTGATTACAATTCTCATGGTTAGGTTTATTTAGAAGTCTTGAAAGAGATTTGAAAGAAAAATTTAGATTCAGAAAAAATTAATTTGGTAGGAGCCACACTAACAAAGTATCAGTAAAGCAAATATTTTTTTAGTTTTCATCACAGAGCACTCTTCCTTTTTTGTTGTATTTGCAAATCTTTGAAATCTACAGTGTATCATGTTGTCTGAAGGTTTTTATAAACTCTTCTCTAAAACATCTAAAATGTCTCAGTCTCTCTCTATATACATATATAATACACATATATGTGAATATATATAAGATGAAATAGGAATATATATAATAAAAACACATATTGAAAAAATTTTATTGAAAAATTCCCAGAAATCATCAGGCTCAGGTGATAAGAATTAACATAGGGCTCTGGAATAGACTTTCACAATTCATGTTCACTTCTTCGTAGTAGTCTTCTGCACACTAAAAACTTAGATAATAGTTATTGTGAGTTCTAGAGAAGACTCTTTTATGTCTGACAACAGAGGAGCATGTTACAGTGGTGAAAATAAGTCTATTCAAACTGAAGTTAAAATATCTGGAAAGGAATACCCGATTAGATGAATTATGTTTCTATCTGCCAAACTGTGTAAAATGAGTATATATTATTTTATAATCAGAAAAAAATGTTTAAGTATATGATAATTGAGAAAAAGTTGTTTTGTGTCCTATTTATAAAGGAATTTTAAATTTTGAGTATTTATTGTAAACTTATCAATGCTAGAATAGCAATTACTTTAAAATTTTATTGTGATATTGTAAAATCAAAAGGAGAAAGAAACTTCATAAATATTTAAGAGCTCACCAACTCCATAGACAACTCTACTAATACTTTAAATTTTTTATTTAGTTAAATATTTAAAGAATATTTACTAATGAACATGCATCCTTGGAGACTAATTTAAAATGAAAATAGAAATTAATGGAAATAGAGAAGAGATATAGCTCAAAGTAAAATTTATAACCTCGAATGAAACCCAGAAAAAAATATTTTTAGGGAATTTGAGTTTTAGTAATTTAGAGATTTAGAACTCAAATCACAAAGATACATGTATAAAGATAATTTCAGAACTCTCTACAGACTTTTTTTTTGGTTGAGGTCACAGTAGTTTATAACATTGTGAAATTTCAGTTGTACATTATTATTTGTCAGTCACCATATATATGTGCCCCTTTACCCCTTATGCCCAACCCCCTTCCCCTCTGGGAACCATCTGTTCTCTGTGTCCATGTTTTTGTTTATCTTCCACATATGAGTGAAATCATACTGTGTTTGCCCTACAGTCTTTTAAAATGGAACTCTTTTTGAAAGTTTTAAATCCATCATTTAGTTCTAAGGCTTTGCATAATTTTTAAATAGAGGCATGCTTAACTAGAACAAGAATTCTGAGCTCTAGCTACTGGTCCCTGGGCCCATTTAAGAGAACTGAAATTGGATTTGTAGAGGAAATAGGTTTGATGTTGGCAATGAGGCAGACTCCCTTGAGATTAGACCATGCATTTGCCTGAGGTAACTTTTGTTCCCCATGCTCTGCCAATGCCTAGGCAACCGCTTGCAAAGATTGTCAATAGATATTAGGTACAAAGAAATTAAATGTTTAAATGAAGTAATAGTAACAATTTCTATCTCCTAATTATTTCTCCAGCTCATCTTCTCTTCCAGTTCCCAAATCCTATATTTTATTTCTGCCCTTCATCATTTCTAGTCTCAATTGTAAGATCTTCCTAAAATGTCTCCTTTTTCTGATTCTCCATCATTCATCTTTATACTAGTTCCAAACTATTTTTCTAAAAATAAAATGTGATGTGATCAATTTCCTTTTTAAAATATTTTGATAAATTGGCAAAATATAGTTATGTAAGCAACTAGTTACACTCAGGAAAAAAATCCACCTGTATGTGACCACTACCATATACCAACAGTGTAAAATCTAGAGAGGAAAGTCATGACAATCAAGTAGATAACATTTATTTCCCATGGATTTTGAAGATTAAAAAATAAAGAAACTTTCTCTGACTATCTTATTTAACAAAGTAGAGCCTATATTCTATAGCAAACCATCCTATTTTATTTTCTTTGTTGCAGTCAAAAGTATCTGGATTTATATCTACATCTATATGTTATATACATAGATATCTATATCTATCTTTTGTCTATCTATCTATCTATCTCCTCTCTATATCTATCTACATTTATCCATAATATATTTAGCTAGATTAGCTAGATGATAGAGGGAGGGGGGAAGAGAGAGAGAGAGAGAAAGAAAATAGCTATCAATTATTACATGCCCTGTTTATTATTTTTCCCCCCACTGTATTTACATCCCTTAAGAGCAGAAAATGCTTCTGTATCCTTCACCACTGCCTAAAACATTGTTTGGCACACAAATAATTCTTATTGAATAAATTGATGATTACTGAATGCTGTCTGGTTGGGGGGGTAAGGGAATGGCTAGACTCACTGACACACTACTAAAGGGTGTGGATTGGTACTTTTCTTTTGAAAATCATTTTGCCCATATGTCTACAGTAGGTGAGAAATGTGTGTTCACTTTGGCCCAGTAATTACTATTTTGAGAGTATTTGCAAACAACTGCTACTACCATTACTTCACAGAGAAGGTGAAAATATCCTTTTTTTAAACTTGTGAACCTACCTCATTGGCATATTTTCTTTTCTCTTTCCTGTTATGATAAAGAAGCTATTTCTGCTCATTTCTAAGGCTAATCATTTAACTTGTCTAAAATCGCTTTCTGCAATACACACAACGAAGTTGTTCTCTTGTTCCATTGACTTATTGATTTTCTGCAGTCTCTCTAAACTCTCCTTCATTTAAGCTCATCTGTCTTTAAAGAAATAAAAAAAAACAACAACAATGGAAACAAATAAAAACCTTCAAGACCCAGAAGAGCCGGTGATTACCCTTTAAACTATCTTTCAAGATCAGTTTTTGGAGAAGGTTCTATAAAATAATCATTTTCATTTCCTTCAGCAGCTACTCTCTCCTCAATCTATGGTTTAGAAAAATCTATGACTCCCTCAATCTATTATATAGAAGATCTTCAATGTTCTGTTACCAAACAATAATAACAACAAAATCTTCAATAACAGAAATAACTTGTGCATTAAAATTATGCATTAAAGAAGTTAAATGACTAGTCCAGAGTCACAGAGCAAGTAAATGGCCGAGCTGGGACTTAAACTCAAAACTACATCTGACACTATTGCTCATTGTCCTCACAATCCTGTTGCACTATTTCTACAATCCTTTAAAATATTTGACAATTATCTGTATTTTGGGGGATTTTTGCTTGTTTTAATCTAAATTTTATAGCTATTTTACTGGTGAGAAAGGGCCTATCAGCAACAAAAAATGTTTAAATTCAATATCAGCTTTTCTATTGTTTTTCTCAGTGTTTAGTTTTTATCACCTGAGTGTGAGGAGATGCTAAATGGAGGTATTATTTAACTTAGGGCAGTAGTCTTAGTATACAGTCAACATCCAAATTGATAACATCTATAGCAGAATAACTTCTAAAGTAGTTTTGGTGATTTATATTTAACTTTTGAATATCGTTTATAATTTATGTATTTGTATAGCCAAAAAAATTAATTGTAACCATTTATTACAAAACTCTACAAGGGGATGAGGGAGGAGACTATATATTGAATGTAAAGACAAATAAAGAAGACTTAAAACGATAGGCTTAATTACCCATTACCAACTCAGTTCCCCCATTCCCAACCATGTGATAGAAGACTGGAGGTTCTGAGTATCCTGCCCCTCTCAGTGTCTGACTGGCTAACTTGCTAGATATATTTGTGACTTTTTGATCTTGGCTCAGTTACTTAGCTCTATTTCTCCAATTTCAGAGAGAGAGAGAAATAAGTTATGATTCTATTGAATGTATATTAGGCCAGTCACAACACTCCTAATTTATGAGACATCTAAAGCACAATTCTCCCAGCCTCCTGCCTTGAGTACTGTCCTTCAGAGTGGGAAGAAAGGAAAAAATCTATCTTTCATTACCCTGCAATGTGGACAGTCTAACGATTAATGGTTCAGCTGCTGTACAGGGTGTCAAATTTAATAAATCTGTACATTCCTCTAGCTGGTAGATGGATATTTGTTCTCCCCATCTTGTTTTGCTTGCAGATTCAAACCCTGCCTCATTTTGTGGGAAACCACAATTGTAAGGTAAGCAGTTTCAGAGGCAAAACACTACTTTCAAATTTGAAGCCAAAAGTTTACACACTAAGAATTGCATGAAGTTGTTAATTTAGACCAGCAAAAATCTGAGAAATACGTGTGGCAATAGATTCTGAAGGAGCTTAATCTAGAAGAGAAGAATGTAGTTTTTAATCAGTGTTGCTTTTTTCCCATATACATGCACTTGCTAGAAACCCTGGAATCAGAATTTGAGCAATTTTAATAATTTCCTCTGCTAGTTGACTAAAAGTATTCAAAAGCACCCTGTGTTAGAAGAAAATGAAATATCAGACACATCAGTCAGGATTCTGGTAGAGATCAGATGGGTATTGAGGAGGTTTTAGTAGAGTTATTATTTACTACGATGAAGGCTGGATGCAGGCAAACCACAAGGGATGGTGCTATTCCCTTTCATGAAGCTTAAATTATAAAGAAGGGAGACAGATAATACAAGAATATGTTTACGAATTCTATGAAGAAAAATGATATGGGGAAACAGGATGAGATTTTACGGGGTGAGAAGTGATAGTTTAAATAAGATGGTGAAGGAATGCCTCTCTGAAAAAGGAGTAAGCCTTGCATGCATTTGAAGGAAATGCCTTAGAGGCAAAGGTATTTAAAGTGCAAAGGCTCTAAGGTGCCAGTGTACTTGGCATGTTTAAGAAATAGCCAGAAGATAACTGTGGCTTGTCTTCAAGAGTAAATGAGAGAGAGCAATACTATCCTGAACTTCTCAAATGTCTACATCAACTGCTTTTCTCTGAATCCCAACCCCAAATCCTTTTTGTCAAGAAAATCTAATTTGTCTAACCTTTGTTATTTGACTACAGTACAATCCACTCTGCTGAGTCAGGATGAGTGGGTATAAATGCTGCTGACAGTCTGCCATCTTTTTAAATGGGAACAATTTTGAGAGAAGGGGGCCGACTTGATGGTTGTGGAAAGCATTCCAAGGTTATCTCCTGTTGATGTAAGAAGACTGAGCTTTCTGCAGGGAAATCCTAAGACTACTGGACAGGGGTTAGACCAAGATTATGCGACACCACATAGAGGAGGCTGAGTATAGGGAAAATATCATAAATTTACATAACACTTGGGCTGGAGAGGAAGCTAGAAATTTTTATGTCTGGTCACTATATTACAAATGAAGCCAGAAAGTTTCAGAGAGGTGACTTTTTTTTCAAGGTTGAGATCACACAACTAATCAGTGACAGTCCAGGGACCAGAACATATATCTTCTGCTTCTTTATAATAGACGACCTAGAAAATGATGTGACTTAGTTCTGAGGAAGCACACTTTTCTAGAGAGTCCCCGAGAATACTTCCAAACATAATTAATTAAAACAGAACTGGTGGCAATGTTAAAAGAAATAAGAAAACAACATTAAAAACAGAATAAATTTAATGTACATCAAAGAGTGTCATCATGGGAATGGCTCTTGAACCAAACCCTGAAGGAGAATAACGTGGCCTCAGATCATTTCAGAGCCTAAGGCATGAACCTTCCATGAAAAATGCTGTTTGTCTGAATTCTTGTAGTAAAAATATGGGCATTCATTAAAGTAAAATCTCATAGGGAGAAAGAAAACCCATCTAAATGTTTTTTTTGCAAAATTTCCTCACTGTGGTAATGAAGCTGTGAAAAATAGCAAAAAGTGTGAGTTTAAGCTATAGAATCTGAATTATCTTTATTTAAATCTTTGCTTGGCCATGTATTAGATATTCAAGATAGTGAAAGTTATTCAATCTCTCTGAATTGTAGTTTTCTCACTCATTTAAAAAAATAAAACAAAACAAAACAAAAACCTTGGGTTCCAGTTAATGTCACCAGCAATATTTTCAGAATAACTTGTATACAACATGAAAATATCTTACACATTTGCTGACATATGTGTGTGTAAACTCCTGATTTTCAGAATAGCCAGAGACATTATTTGACACAGAGACTTTCTGAAGAGATAATTTTGAGTTATTGTTCTAGAGTATTTTTCTTCTATCTTGTTCGCTGTTCTCTGTTTCCTAAGTAATAAAATACTTCAAATGTAGTTACTGGGAGTGAAATGTGGTGAAAACATTTGTTGTTTCTAGCAATGAGCATTGCTAGACTTCTTGAGGCACCCAAAGACTGCCCCGCTAATACAGGCTATAGCAAGTAATTGACAGAGAGGTTAAATTGGAGGAGCAGAAATTTCTGAGCTCTAAGGAGATGGTTCAAAGATTCAACGAACTAATTAAAAAGTTAAAGGAAAAGGGAAGCCACTGATGGGTCTTGATGTCTTAAATAAAGTAGTAAGAAACACAGTTGTCACGGAGATAATAGAAAAGCCAGAATGTTTTTCTAAGAAAGGATGAATTAGGACACACAATGAGAATGGCTTCAAGAGAAGGAATGCACTGGAAAGACATTTGAATTACTGAGAATTGTAAGAACTTTTGATCTTCCGTCGTCTTCTCTGTAGTTATCTATTTCAATACCTTCATTCGCAAATGAAGCTAGTGAACCTTATAAGTGGCAAGGATAATTCCCAAATTCATTCAATAAGAGCCAAATAAATATTCATTAAATGAGAAGTTTTACACTGTAATTCAAATGGAGAAAATTGGTGGAGAATTGAGTCATCACAGAGAGTGCTCTAGTGAAGACGTCATGCTCAACTCTAATAACCTGGGCAGTGACTGTCTTAGGTTGATGGGCAGAGGTCCCTCAGATCACAGTGTTGGTTACAGCTGTGTGGCAAGTTCTTATTTACTTATTTATTTTTTACCTTGTACTTGTTATTCTTACCTTTTTGTTGAGATAATGTCAAGGAACACATGCATACATAACTTTTCAGCATAAACAACAAAGCGTTTTCTTGCTGCCTCTTGTTGTTTCTTAGAGAGGCAGAAGAGGCTACAAACTGAAGGGAGCACTCCATACTTACTTATTGGCAAAATTTGATGTACATTAATGGAGGCAGCCAGCCCTGGTGGTCTAGTGGCTAGGATTCAGCACTCTTACAGCCATGGTCTGGGTTCGTTTCCCAGTCAGGGAACCAGACCACCCCTATGTCGCTTGTCATACTGTGGCAGCTGTGTATTGCTGTGATGCTGAAAGCTATGCCACAGGTATTTCAAATACCAGCAGGGTCACCCATGGTGGACAGGTCTCAGTGTAGTTTCCAGACGAAGACAGACTAGGAAGGAGGACCTAGCCACTCACTATTGAAAAAATTGGCCATGAAAACCCTATAAATAGCTCAAAGCATTGTCTAGTAGAGCGCTGGAAGATGAGAAGATGGCACAAAAAGACCGAGCAGGGTTCTGTTGTGCCGTACACAGGGTCGCTGGGAATCAGAATCCCCTCCATGGTGCTAACAACAACAAATGTGAAACCAGCAAATAGTTAGCAATTGATGATTAGGCAGCTAGTAACTATGGGGCATCGAAACTGGCCACCTCAAAATATGTCTCTGCCTGAAAGACACTATGACCCCCACCCCCACTAACTACCAAAGGAGTTTGAGATAAGAGGCCTGCCCCCAGAACAGACCATCACCATAGACATCTCAGGGTATCTAGAGGGTCCTTACTAAGCCCATTCTTAGTTCTGGTTGCCCTTTGTAAGAGACGTTTACATTTGTAAAGGAAATCTCCATTTGTAAAGGTATCTTCTTCCCTGTACCAGGAAGAAGAGGGGGATGGCCTTACCTAGAAACTTATCAGAACAGAAGGCGAGGACTTAAATCTGCATGATAACCTTGCCCATTGTTACCTGTGCTGTTTGGGCAATACACTATCTGACTCCCACTAGGTTCCTATAGATGACGTCTCCCTGGGGCCTGGGTCACCATGGTAATGGGTGTTTGGGCTATTTTTTTCAGGAATTGAACCCCTCATCCACTTCAGGCCAGATTGAGACCGCCAACCCATCAACTGGGCCCACGCAGACATGTGTCCAATTAGCAACCTTTTGACATCAAGACGTTGGAACTCCAGCCTCAGGGCATGCTGATGCCACCATTCTGTGAACATGTGTCCTACGAAGAGGCATGAAGCCTGACTAGGCTTGTGTAGATATCAATTACCTCGTCTCTCCTCACCTCCAATCAGTTCAGACCACCTTGCCCCCTACTCCATAAATATCCCTGAGTCTCTATTTTCGGGAAAGCAGATTTGAGATCCATTCTCCCTTTTCCTCACTTGGCTGCCTTGTGATTAATAACCCTCTCTCTCTCTCTGCAATCTTGTCGTCTCAGTGTTTGGCTTTCTGAGCAGCAGGCAAAAATGGACCTGGTGTGGTAACAAATGGAGGAAAGGAACATCAGGAGTTCACCTTGGAACTCTATGGGTGCCCTGGTGCTAGAGTAGTGTTTCTATTTTCTTATGAGGTTATAGCTGAAGGATTGAAATATTGCAATCAATATTTTTGTGCCAGTATAAAATAAGTCTTATAAAAAGGGTTCACTGAATCTAAAAGCATTTCCCTTGGCATTTCCTTAAACTGTGTAACCAAATTTGTGTTACCAGCAGCAAATCAAAAAACCTATAAAGGTATTTATATATATTCAATTATTACACATTAATATTTATTTGCCTTTACCTTTTCAAAACCTCACTTCTGCCCCATCTACTAATTTATTGACCCCCTCATAGAGGAGGTCGTTAGAGCAATAGTATAGCATTCTGCACTTAGTTTCCCCTATGTATCATATCTCATCTCATACTGTTCCCTCAACTTGAACATCCTGCCCGCCGTCTTTCTAATTGATGAAATATTCTTACTCACTCTTAAATACTCAACTATAGTATTGTCCCTTCCAAGAAGCCTTCTCTACACACTCAGACTGGTTGATATTCCTCCTCTTTGTTCCCATCATGAACCTATCTTGTCAGCACTCACCACATTATCTTACCTTTTCATGAACTATCTACTCTATTCCCAGATTTTTTGTCTTTAGAGACCAGTAACAGTGTCATATTCATCTTTTTACTTCCAGGGCCTACATAGTGCTTGTTACTAGAAGATGCTTAATAAATGCTCATTAAACAAAAGGAGAATAAATACAGTGTAAATCTCCCAGACATGCCTGCATATAAGCACGTTCTGGGAATACTTAATTGAGGCATCACAATCTTTTTTGACATACACTTCAATCAGATACAGACAGCTTCTTAAGGAAATAGACAAAGAAATTCTAATTCCTCATCAGAGAGCAGCTGCCATCTTTTGGGAGAAGTGGGAAGAATCTCTTTCTCTTTCTACAAACTGAAAGCTTTGTTGTTAATGATATTTTGTGTATGTGAAAGGTAGCTTGGGGAGAAACAGTTCTTCCTGATATTGAATTTAAATTAATTGTAAAACCTGTTCTACTTCCTTTTTTTTCCAAGTGGATAAAATGTATTCATGATTCTGAAGCTGTAAAAGGCTATTCTGAAACTATCTGCAGACAAGGTTGCTATGGAAACCACGTTATTTTTTTGAATAGTACAATAAATAGTCATCTAAAAGAATACTGAACACAGTGCACCTTGCTCTAGTAATTACAGGTGGTCTAGAATTGAAATATCTGTGACATGTTTTGCTTTCAGGTGTGCCACCAGAGCATATTTATTACCACAGTAGAATATTTTTATAAAGACATGAGATACAAAATGTTTATTTGCAGCAATAACTTGAGACATGGAATGAGAAGGACAAAGATTTTTGCCTCAAAGTCCCCTGGCGTCCCTCCAACTCTGCCTTATCCACAGATACACTGCACATGTAAACCAATGATGATCAAGACTTGAGACGATAAATTGCAAAATTCACTAGCAATCTAGCAACATAGAAAACAAAAGTATTTGAAGATATTGCAAACCACGGGTAGTTCTAAATCCTCTTTCCCCATACATCCCAACTTCCTGTTGACAGATTAGATACCAAAGTAGACAAGACGAATGAGAGAGTAGAATTTAAAGAAGTGTTAAAGAAAGAATAAATATGACATGCTTGCCCTATCTTCTCCCTGGGTAATTGGGGTGTTGAAGGCTGCCAAGAAGTTAGGGGATACCTTCTGAACACAGAGACTAGTCTTGATTCTCAGCAGAAGTCTGCAACTTGCAACATCTACAGAAGCACTTGGTGCTTCAGGGGTTGAGGGAGGACAGCCTTGAGTAATGAATGGCACAGCTCGAAGTGTGGAGACCAAGCTTGCCCATCTAGGGGAGTCAGTTTATCTAGTTAAAGTCCTAAGGAAGGATGACTGTGGGCTCAAGTAGCCATCCAGTGGTATAAACAGAGTAGAATATTTGCTAGCGGTAAGGATTAGAAGAGATCCTGTCTCCATA
Organism: Diceros bicornis minor; assembly: GCF_020826845.1. NCBI lineage: Eukaryota > Metazoa > Chordata > Mammalia > Perissodactyla > Rhinocerotidae > Diceros > Diceros bicornis. The sequence goes on from NC_080749.1 coordinate 72,878,900, forward strand.
TTTCACCCATGCACGGAGGCAACCTAGGACGTTCTCATACTACACAGCAGACTTAACATGTGTCACTGCCCCTGGTGAGAGGGAAGAGGGCAGATTTCAAAGAATAAGCTTTGAACTGGACAGGGACCAAATTTGTAATACCTAAACCAAAATGATTATTGATTTGGCCAGTATATTTCCTAAAGGCAACAAGATTATGGGAAGTCATTCAAAAAATTTAGTTTTTTGGTCAAAAAAAGTTTTTCTTTTCACACGTATTATTTACACATATTGTTACATTTCTGTCTATATACACATCAATTTCTACACAGATATGATGTGAATACTGAGAGGTCCTAGTTCAGTCCATGGTCTGAAAAGGATAATACGAGGAAAAAATAAAATGAGAGTATTTAATCCCAAGTACTCTGAATTAATTTCTTTTGTTTTTTTCACTCTTCTACTCAGTCATCTCATTGTAATGAGCTCTCCTAATCTTTTCCTGATGCTAGGAGGAGGAGAGTAAAGCATGAGGATAGGAACATTGGCACTCTGTGAGAAACTGATTTTCTCTTCTTCATTCTACCATGAGAAAATTAAAGTGCACTGTGGAAAATAATCTTGCCATAAATGTCTAACAGAGTTAATGCAAGAAAATCTAACTTTATTAATGTAATATGGAACCCGGGTATAATAGTTACTTACTATAAAAAACAAAACAAATTACCTGGAAAGGCAGGTTCTATTTATTATAGAGGGCGAGGGAGATGGGGAGAGAGAGAGAGAGAAAGCATAGACATGTTCGTCAAGTATTTTTCAAATAGATCTATATTTGTACTTTATTATTTTACTAAAAGAGACTCTTGTTATCCTTATTTAGCATATCAGTCAGAAGGTTCTCTTTAGAGGTTACCTAAAAGTTTTCATATATTTAGTTAGAAAAGATGCCAAACTAGGCACTTATTTAATTTTCATAATTAAATATCAAGACTAGCTAACATTCCTTAATAATCCAACATAAAATATACAAGCTTGGTAAGAGAAACAGAACCATTTAAAATAAGATTCATTCTCAAATATTCATGGAAGAAATAAACACATCCAAGTTTCATTCAGTTGTGTTAGGTGTTTAACTGGAAACATCAGAAAATTTATTTTCTTTGTAAAACTCCAATCTGTTTCAAATTACACTATTGACTTTTCAGACATACCACAAAACAATTGTTGATTGCTGTCAATTAATATGAGTCTGTATATAGTTAAAATAAAATATACATATATTTTATATATTTTTTCTATTAGCAATCAGTCTAATCACTTCAAGAAGTTTTCTCTCTTTTCTGTTTTTTGTTTTTAAGAATATATTATGTCAGGGGCCCACCTGGTAGCTTAGCAGTTAAGTTCGCACGCTCCAATTCGGTGTCCCGGGGTCTGCAGGTTTGGATCCTGGGCGTGAACTGACACACCACTTGTCATGCCATGCTGTGGCGGTGTCTCATAGAAAGCAGAGGAAGATGTGCACAGATGTTAGCCCAGAGCCAGTCTTCCTCAGCAAAAATAGGAGGATTGGCAACAGATGTTAGCTCAGGGCTAAACTTGCTCGCATATATATATACACACACACGTAATGTCAAATAATATAAATGGTGTGAGAATGGTATGTGTGTGTGTATGTTGGTGCACAAACACAGAAACAGAGACAGAGAAAAAAGAGAAAGAAAGCTCTAAAAGGTGGATCATTATTACCTTAGAGAACATAGAAAATTGTCTCAGTTTAAAAAATTCCCTTGTTATTAAAAAATTCCTCTAGGCAGTCTATGGACTCCAATTATACTTTTAAAGTTCTTAAAGCTGAATTTAATACAAATAACATTCTTCCACTTTCTGGGTTGTTACTCTCCCTCGATATTCATGATCTATTTGAAGAAAAGATCACTGCATCCAGGACAGCCCTTGGCTGTATCGTCAGGAGGTCCCCAGGCAACAGCTGATATCAACAGGCAAACAGTGTGAACCTCCTATAGACATAGTGTGAGTCAGACTAACCGATCAGCATAGATGTTGACACGCTTCAGCAGAAATCCGTTCACAAGTTTCCACTTCCAGTGAGTGCCTAGGTTGTGGCAACACGTGACAGTCAGCAAATTAGGTAGAAAATCTCTAAGTGAGATTTTTCTTAATCTGCCCCACGAGTGCATTGAAATGAACAGGAAACCAAAACAGAACTTCTTAGCAAAGTTAAATTCATGATTATCTGCCTAAGTGACTATTTTAACAAAAGCTTTATTCCTGAGAAGTTTCTTGGCCTTATTTCAATAAAATTTGCTGGAAATTCATTTAGGTTCAACACAAAAATAAATAGCCTTAGTACTGCTATTTTTATTAATAGAATTGTGAGGATTTATTTGTGCATATTTTCTGCTGCAAAGAAACAAACAAAAATGATAGTTTGATGCTCTAGTTATCTCTTGTTTCATAATAAACAACTGTAATTTAGGGCCTTAGTGCAACAATAGTCATTGTCTCTCACGGCACTGTCGACTGGCTGGGCTCAACTGGGTGGTTCTTGCTTTAGGTCAATTTAATTGACTATAGTCAACTAAAGGCTGAGCTGGGCTCACTATTGAGCATGACCCTTAAATCCCTTCCCAGTCTTGTTCTTGATCACAAACCTAAACAGATTCTTGGTTACAGTAAAAACTGAATTCTCATTGCAATTTGAACAATCCCTAGGCAAACTCATTCTTTATGTTTATTTACAGCATCCCTGGAACACCCTTTTCATAGCTCGGCCACTTAGAACAGTAATTTACGCATAATGAGGTCTCAATAACTATGTGTTACATCAGCTTGAGCAGGTTGCTTAGATTATTACCATGCTCTTGCATTTGATTATCAGTCTTACACAGAACCATCCACATAGTGTATGAGTTAGATGAAATTCAATAATCCTGAAGTTAAAGATTCACACCTTATCTTGACGATTTCTCCTTAGTAGAATGTCTTATGCTTTTATATTATTATTTTAGAAGACAGGATGTGGCATTTGATGTCTTAGAAATAACTACTGCTACTACTAATAGTTGACAGAATGGAAGATCCTCAAAAAATTAAAACTGGAACTACTATATGATCCAGCAATCCCACTTCTGAGTATATATCCAAAGGAAATGAAAACAGGATATTGAAGAGATATCTGCATTCCCATGTCCATTGCAGCATTATTCACACTAGCCAAGATATGAAAACAACCTAAGTGTCCATCAACAGATGAATGGATAAAGAAAATGTGATATATATAAATAATGGGATATTATCCAGCCATGAGATAGATGGAAATCCTACCATTTACAACAATATGGATGGACCTTGAAGGCATTATATTAAGTGAAATAAACCAGACAGAGAAAGAAAAACGTTGCATGGTATTATTTATATGTGGAATCCCAAAAAAAGAAAATGTCAAACTCATAGAAACAGAGAGTAGAAAAGCAGTTGCCAGGGGCTGGGACATGGGGGAAATAGGGAGAGGTTAGTAAAATGGTACAAACTTTTGGCTATAAGGTGAAGGATATAACGTATAACAGAGAGACTATAGTTAATAACACTGTATTGTATAATTGAAATTTGCTGATAGTAGATCTTAAATATTCTCAGCAACAACAAAGAGATAAATATAAAAAAACAGTTAACATTTATTAATGTCTTAACATTACTTAATACAATGTTAAGTAATTACACAAATTATCTGATTTGACACTCATAATTATCCTATGAGTCCCATGTTGCTACTCTTCTGATTTTATGATAAGGAAATTGAAGCTGGGAGAACTTATTCAAGGCCATGCAAATATTAAGTTGTGCAGCCAGCACTTGACACCAGTTCTTACTCCAGATTCAATATTCCTAACCACTGAGTTGTATGGTTGGAAGCATAAACCAGTCCTCAAAGAAACTGTGGAGAAGCAAATAATTAATTACATGTTTATGCGTAAAGAAACCGAATGCAAACCAATGGGAGTACCCAACAATGCTGTCTTTCTAAATATAATGCATTTTGGAATTATTAAATTGAATTATGTGAAATTGCCATTTTGTAGGTCATAAAATTTGAATATTGACAATTTCACATGATTCAAACTAATATTAATAGTACAAATTAAGTATTATGTATAACATTGGCAGAACTCTAATTATCAGTTCTCTATCTTTTAATACCATTGCACAAAAAAAACAAATAAACCGGTTTTAGGTCCGAGAGTTGCCAACAATATTACAATAAACGTGACATTGTCAGAAATAATTAGCAAAATATTCAGAAGGAGGGTGATCCAAGTGATACCAAAACATGATAAAGTGAGTGACTCAAGTCAGTTTGATTGTGTTCTTCATAACAAGTGATAATAAATGATCTAGAAGAGGTTGAATTTATTCTTTTATTGCTATAAAATAAGTCTATTTTCACAAAATTGCCATAAAAATAAATATTTTCTTGAAATTTACTTTCTGCAATAAAGAACGAATCTGTAAAGTGAGTACCTTTGTATGTATTTATATGCACGAGTGTGTGTGTACCTAGAGGATTATACATGTGTTCTGTATAATCACATTGATAAAAACAAATCAGGCAAAAGTGATTGATAGACATTGAAAAAAAGTCATTCAGCTAGAGAAAATCAGCTTGCTAACTGGCTGTCAAGAAATCTCTCCAATTGGCATCTATCTTTGTGAGTTTTTCTTATTGCAGTTTCTGGCACTCAATTTTGCAGGCTCGGAGACTTGAATTTATGAGATTCTCAAAGTTGATAGGGTAGTGGTAATATTGATTCAAAACAGCAAACATTATAAGAAACAGTTTTATAAAATGTATATCTATTTATTAATTTATAAATTGACATATATGAATATAAACTAGACCAGCGTATTCTCTTTTCAAGATATTTTCTTCCGGTAGATAAGCTACATGGGAACACCCATTATAATCATAAATTTGAAGAGAAAGCAAAGCACGAATGAGATGAATAGGTTTTAAGATTCACAGGCTTGATGGCATGAGATTAAAGACGACTGAGGCAGACTTCTAATATACATAGATTATTCTTGCCTTTCAGATCAGACAGACATGATCTTGGGTACAGTACACTCTCCCCTAGACAGAGCTTGAATAGAAACGAAACTGGAAATGTGGATCTTTGTCTACCATGGCCTCATAAGTCTTAAGGATATCAGCCTGGACCACGTCTCCTGTTGCCAAGTGGTTATGTCTCTGCACCCACCGCTGGCCTAAGCTATTTGGGACCAAAAGTGAGCACCTGATTCCAAACAACTGATCTCCAGGCTGGCCAGCCATCTCTGACCACAGTGTGTGTCCTGGTTCAAAATGATGAGTTAGTCAAGCAGTTTTCTCTCACAGGATTTTGAATGGGAATAGGAATAACATCATTACTTTGGAATGGTGAAATTGAAATTATAAGGCAACTGAAACAGTAGACATGCCAATGTAAGCAGAAAGGATAAAGAATAGAGCTTGTGTTGATTGGTACAGTGAGGAGAATGAAGCCATTCCACAAATAGAAGCGAAGTGAGAGAGTTTGTCCTTATAGTTAAGTGCTTTAAACAAAATCATTTCCTTCATGCTGTTTAAGTGGCTTTGTTTGTTATAATTTACATCCAAATGAAAGAAGTTAAAATGTCCTCTACGATTTTTGTTTTTTCTATTGCTTGTTGCCTATAATGCACATTTGTAATCAACACATTATTTGTATATGTTAGCATCAAATTTTCTTCCACTTCAGTTAGTTTTTCTCTTTCAAGAAGACTTTGAATGATTCTATCATATATTATTTTGTGAGTTAAAACAAAGGGCAACCCAATTTCTTTTATTTTCAACTTCTTCAGTGGCTGCCTCTCATGGTCTCCTCACAATTCGCCTACGGTATTTATAAAATTACAAATGCAATTTCAAAATAACAATATTCATCCTTTGTAACTGGCATTTACTTTAAGTCTAGTTTCTTATAATAATTAACTTTACTCTAGGAATGCATTTCCTTAAAAAAATAATCATGAGACATGAGAAATGTATCACCTGGATGTCTGAGAAACCAAAAAGTAGTAGAATTTAAATAATGTATTTAAAAAAATAATTTTATCTATATCATACCTTTCACAAATTACAAAAAAAGTAATTTATTCTTATGTAATTTATAAGTATTTTATACTTACATGAACGTTTAAACTTTTAACAAACATTTCAATATTCAATATACTATGAAAACTAAAATTTAAAAAAGATCAAAGCGTATCCTTGGTAACTTCTCAAATGTAAATATAGGTACTTGAAAGTGCTATGCCTACTTTATTATAATCTATTTTGTTTTTGCCAGAAAACTTTTTCTTTTATCAAATTTAAGACTCATGGAAGCCTAACAACATAGATTTGACACAAAGTGGTTTTATTTATTTTTACAGTGAATAGAATGAATTCAAGAATGGATTTCACTACTTTTAAAAAGTAAGTCTACTTTTTTCCATTAACTTGAGTCATAAATCATCTTTATCAGTCTTATTTCCTTTGAATTGTTGCTTTTATGTTCCCTGAGAACATACTGATGTATTTTCATTGCCTGAATTTGGTTCAAGGATGCTGGATGTACAAAGATAAGCTACCACCTCAAATTCTCAAGTCAACGTTTAAATTTCAACTACTTTTATTATTGTTGGCTGTTTTGCTCAATCTGAATTATATACCAAATCTAAAGTGGCAATACAACCTATCAAAAAAAAAACAGAATAGTAGCTTAGTACATGGCCTTAGTGAAGTTAAGATTAACAGGGAAATCTCAGTTCTTATTTTCTAGATGTTAAACTATTTAGTTAAAGAGGTTATTTTGATGTAATTAATAACTAAAGTTTAATTTCCAGAATACCATGAAGACTCCTAACAAAGTAGGATGTATATAATTTTGCACCTGTCATTACTCTTATAATCTGTTCTCCACTTCTGAAGGTGAAAAGGGATATTGTTTATTAATGTGAACCCGTAGTTATCTATTTAAAATCTACTTAGACTAATGGTATGTACACCTTCTGTCTACCACATCTATTGTTCAATATTTAATAATAATGTGATTTTGATCCAGAAGAATAACTGAGTCTCAAAGAGATTGTCACCATACATTTAAATATAAGCTACCATGATCTATTTTTTAAAATGATAATGAAAAGACACATTTGTACACAATACACACTTGTTTCTCATCACCTTTTTCCCTAGACAAGTTTCCTCAATTCTCTGCCAGTTTCGATTGACCATTCGGTAACCTTTTGCTTTTTGGTCTCTAAAAAATAATATTGTTGTGTAGCCTAGTCACAGCTCAGAACACTGGTCAGTGATAATATCAACACCAAAAGATATCCTTCTTGCTGACTCATTTTACTAATGATTTTCACTTTTTTTTTTTTTTTTTTTTTTTTTTTTGTGAGGAGATCAGCCCTGTGCTAACATCCGCCAATCCTCCTCTCTTTCTGCTGAGGAAGACGGCCCTGGGCTAACATCTGTGCCCATCTTCCTCCACTTTATATGGGACGCCGCCACAGCATGGCTGCCAAGCAGTGCGTCGGTGCGCGCCCGGGATCCGAACCAGCGAACCCCGGGCCGCCGCAGCGGAGCGCGCGCACCTAACCGCTTGCGCCACCGGGCCGGCCCCTAATGATTTTCACTTTTAATGATCATCTCATGAAATAATTATAATTTTGAAATTTCTTTTTACCCGGGCCTTCCCTAAATTAACCCATGTCTCAGTCTTCCTAATTACTTTATACCTTTATCTCTCAGCAGGCAAATTATGAGGAGATACTGGGTTAGACCAAGTATTTGACGTTCATCCCCATGCTTCTAAGTAATCACTGCCTGCGCCTAACAACAAGTGTCAAAAATACCTTTTTGGGTGCTAGTTAGAGTTCACAAATAAGGTAAAAGTTCACAAATAAGGTTCTAATAAATGCTAACAAGTACTCTGTGAAAAAATATACCTTAGTTAGAAAGTCAAAGTTTCTGGGTCATTTTCCCAGAAAAATAAATATTGAAATTCTAAAAAAATGTATACCTAAATTAGGAGGCTGATAGGTGCTGAAAATTATGCTCAAGACCCCTAGCATTAGTGTGTTTTTCACCAGAATTAGAGGCTATTCTCTTAAAACATCATCAATTGGAAATAGTTTCTGCATTGTTAGAAGTTCCTGCGTGTAAACATATATATATGACACTGCATATCATAACGTGTGTGTATTTAATACATAATATATATAACATGTATTATATGTGTTATATATAATATACAAAAAAAATTTAAAGGCTCTAAAAAAAGACATTCAATTATTTTTGTTTATTTGGGAATATTTTTTCTGCATAAGACATTTTCCCGTATGTTTTAAGAAACCTAAGAATACAGTCGAAAAATTGTTATACTAATCTATACTTGACCCAGATCACCCTGATAAATCCGAAAAATTCCATGTCAAAAAAAATATTTTTCAAAATTGAAAATACATTTTGGAGCATAATCCATAATTAATACATAACAGACATTGTGACCACTTTTATTTATTACAAATATATAACATTTTGAGCAAAAAGTAAATACTAACTTTGATCTGACCTTATGAGGCAGACTGAATAAGACACGGTTTTATGACTCAAACAACCTTAAAAGCATGTCCTGACTTTCTTATTGCTAAAAATGAAAGTAAATACTACATGCAACAAAGCATTCTATTAGGATCTATCAAAGAAAAGCTTCTAAAACTCTTAAGCGCTAAAGTGAAAAGCGTACTTTTAAAAGTTGTAGATATCTCAAGGACTAAACTAAGCATTTTCTTCAGTTAATGCATTTATCTCTTATATGGCTTCAGTGACCCTCCCAAGCATTTCGGGAAGCCTACTCACATTCTGTGGTTTATTGTCCATGAGAAGACCATTCAAGTCATGGGAAATAAACAGTTTCCAATGAATAGACTGACACTTCAGAAAGTTCAATTTAAGTTAGTTATTTCATACTCAGAATTGTAGTTTCCTTTAGAAGCAATAGAAGCTGGGCAATACAATACATCAAATAGTTAACCAGCACACCTCATCACCCTTTATAATATGGTTTTCTATGGTAAAAGTTAAGCAACAATAACAATAAAGATAGCTTTCTTACTTTCTGTTATGTACTGTTGTGTAATCATCTAGTTAAAATGTCTCCAGCAGGCATTCTACTTGTTGTGATAAAAAGTCATATCTCCTGAATTAATCTGAAATAAATTCCTGTTGATCAAACTCTACACAATGTTCAGTAAACTAGACAATAAAAATATGCTGGCTTGAATGACAATTATACCAATAGGCTTTAAATTAGTTTTCCTAATATGTTCACGTAGTTATGAACATTATCTTATTTAGTGTTTTAATTTTTTGTGATCTATACACCTTTTGAAAATCTATTGAAGTTTGTAGGTAATTTTTCCAGAAAATAAACATTTAAATTCCAAAAAATTACATTTAATTTAGGAGGCTCATAGGTGCTGAAAATTGTGCTCAAGATCTCTAGTGTTAGTGTGATTTTCACCAAAATTAGAGGGTATTGTCTTAAAACATCATGAATTGGAAATTATTTCTGCACTGTTAGAAGTCCCTGCCTGAATATCATTTTCTATTAAATGTTCATAACTGCAACTACTTTTCCATATAAAAATCAAATGAAATCTATATAATTTTGTGTATAAATTGAAAATCTATTAATGCTTTACACTGAGGGAGGAAACACTTGCTGGGATATCTAATAAAATCCAGTAGAGTTTATAGATTGGCTGCTATAAGGCACAATGGATATCAAGGAAGTTATGGGAAGGAACTTCCCTGGAAAACGGTGCATGTTTCAATGTCGAGATTTGTCAAGATTTGTCCTGTCGTTCCCTATTATTCCTTTCTCCTAAGCCCCATCCATGCCATACAGTGTGAGTGATGTGAATTCAGATACAACTGAAAGCAGATGAAGACTGAATTATAGAGCATAGACGACAGTAATTTCTTATGGCCCGTATGAGTCTTCATTGGAAATCCTTTTGAGTCAGGATTGAGGAGCTACGTTGCTGGTTTCCCATTTGATACTATGACCTGATAAGGAAAATAAACCTTCCCAGGTTACTGAAATTATATTGCTCTTTATCTTCTTTTAAATTAGAAATCCATAGTCCTTACATACTGTGCTACAAGGAGTGCCAAACCCTGACAACAATGAAGTTAAATTTTCATATTAAAGAAGTATGTTAGTCTTTGAGCAGTGTTTATTATCCTACCCAGGATCCCCGGGCGTCATCACCAGCATCGTCTGCGCAAATGAGCTGATAAGACAATGGATCATTCTGCTGATCAATGTGGGAATTGAGAGCACAGGAATGATGGTGCACGCTTCTTTGCACGTAGGGGCTACTCCCATAGATTTCCTTCCCTTCTAACCTCCATTTATTTGGTTATCTGCCTCAGTACTGTTTAATTTTACGAATAAAAGGAAACAAAAAACAAAACATTTCATTTTTCTAATTATTTTCACAGATGCAAGCAATAATCTCTTAATTCATGGAGATAAATTTCAAAATATCCATTTCTGTTCAGGTAACCAAGTTAGCTGTTAGATTCAGATTAAAAAAATAGTAATTATGTAATTTTTCATGATAAAAATGTTCAGTATTCTACTTTGAATTAATTTGGAATCCATATCACACACATAGATGAATTTATTTATAGAACACCTGACACGACTAAATTGTTCTCTTTTGCAGGTCTTTGCCTATTTATTTATAAGGTATGTAAAAATAAATGAAACTTTAGTACATAAATATTCATAGAGTCTATGTATCTGAATATTTATGGAACACCTGCCAACTACTTTGACAGGCATGAGAGGTTAGAATGCATATTACAAGGAGGGGGCTGCTTATTTGGCATTAGGTTTCAGGTCACTTCTAAAACAAATGCAATGTAAGTTTATACAGCACACACAAGCAAAAGACAATATTGGTTAGAAATGGACAAACCGCAGGAGGTTTAATCTGTGTAACACTTATCTTTAAAAATATTAGGCTAAAACAATCTCTATATAGTGAAATTTGAGGGCCCATTTTAATTTTGGTATTTTTGCAGATATAAAGTCTTTTCTGGAAGAAAATCCTGGTTTGGGCCTTAAATATCCTGGCATCTTGCTTACAGTAGAGAGGAGATGCCCCTTTGAGTAAGAATGTAGGGAATGAGACTTAGTTTTCATAGTAAAATTCTAATGTAATCACCTTTTGTGTTTAGTTTCTAAAAGTCCTGGAACGGCCTTAATGAGCAGGCTTACACTCTTGTTGAATCTTGCTAGACAACGCAATCATACTGCTTTCTCCACAACTCTCATGAAAAACTTGGCCTAGAGAAAAATGTAGAGAAGTTAACACAAGAAACATGCTATTTATACAATACTTTACTTAAACCTAAGAATTTAATCACAAGATCCTCGTTAGATTATCGGAAGACTATATATTTTCAGCACATAATACTTGCCCTTTGCACTTGCATGAATTGATTTTAGTGCTGTGTCTTCAACATATATCAAAAGTCACATGTCCTTTCCATTTCTCATCCTTTAAACATTAGCATTCTGCAGACTTCTGCTCAAGATCTTTCTCTAGAATAGGAAGTAGGACTATATGCTCTAGTGCCAGGTTGGCTTAATTTGACTCCCAGCTCTGACATCTTACAAGCAATGTGAACTTGGGAAAACTATCAAATTTCTCTGTAAAATATCACAACAGTAGTACCCATCTTATAGGGTTGTTGTGAGTATCAAAGAAATTATAAGGAAACATTTAGACCTGTGCCTCAAACAGTAAAGTCCTCCCAAATTTTGGAATTACTGTATAAGTTCCACTCCTTTCACTCGGAAACACCTCTCCGAGCAGTCACATCCACTCCTCTGGCTGAAATTAACATCTATTCGTTGACGATCACACAATTATGAATCACTTCATTCTATTGACTTAATTAGGGATTGTTACTTAATTGCTCTTTGAGAAAAAACTCTTTGTCCAACTTGAAGAGACTCTGAATCTTGGTTCCCTCCAGTGTAGTCACTTCATTCTGCTCTCTGATATTTTGCTTCATTTTGTGTGTTAGGTCCAGAGACTAGTTCTGATCTGGCAACAACCAAATATTCCACTTTTTTCTGTCACCATCTTTAAGAACATAGCCCCAGGTGCACATCCATTTCCTTTTTACACCCACCTACCATGCCCTCAAGATCTCATTTTCGCCTTCATAGCTCGCTACTTTATTTTTTAAGATCTAAGACTCTCTGAGAAGAAAAATTCTCACTCTAGCTAATGATTACTTTTGATATTTAACACTGAAGCATTTTTTTCTCCAAGAAGCTTTAGTTCCTCTTTGATTTTTCTGAATAAATGTAATCCCCGGGGACAGAGTATTCAAGGCATAGGGCTATATAATGTCCTTCTTTGCCTTTGGATTTGCAGTAATTTAGGAATTTCACTGTTTTGTTCTATACCAAAATTCATGAAAATGAAATACCCTTTAAAAAAATATAGGTTTTTATTTCTTTTTAAATATTTACCACCGTCTTGTGCATGAAGCACTGACATAAAAACTCATGATCTTGGCTTCTAAAATTAACAAATCCAGAGCCAAATTTTCACCATATGGTTAAGGTTACCCTAATTGACCCAAATGAAGTTTAAAGCATTAATAGGAAAGGAATTTTACTGCTAATCTAGTACAATTTACTTACATGTTGACCTAACATTTTAATGCCAGAATATCCTTATTCTTCCATAGTTCATGTGGAACTCAGTGGTTTTTGAACTTTAAATATGCAGCTTGCAGAGTTGGCTGAGCATCATAGGGAAAACAGGAAATATCGTCATTAAAACACCTTTTATTTCATAGTGTGGTTTCATTGAGTCTAAAAGTCTCTCTTAGGCTTTTTCCCCTTGTTTCTCTCTCATCTGAAATTTCAGGAAAAGCACATGGTTTAAGGTCTTCTGTTGCAGCCCACACAGTGAGGCTCCTGTGATTGTGTTTACCAAGGTTTCCAAGGCAGCCATTTTCCTGTTCCTCCAAGCCTGTTATTTGCTAATTTCTCTGTAGTCAGTTGCTAAAGCTAATATCAGGCATAGTGACATGCCAAAGTAAAAAGTCCATAATGGTCATATTTACTAAAGTTTAAGGCCTAAAATCACTGATGGCCTTTAAACAGGTAGCATCAGTTTAAAGACAAACACACAGGTGTGAAACCACTAACATTCCTGCCATATCGTCTGTGTCTTCAAGATGTCTGATCATATTAGGTTATTCTTAGTTCCTAGGGCACAATGAGTTCCTGTCCCCATAGCTCGGCTTGACCAACCTCTATTCATCCTCAGGACAGCTCATCACTTCCTTCTGGATATTTTTCTTGACCCGCCTCAGTAGATTAGTTGTCAGTGTTTATGTGTATTATATTTCTCTTAGCATGTCTCTTAGCATATTTTTGTTGTTTGTTTGTTTTTTCTCTCTTTCATTATATCAAACTTATACAAGGTTTTAAAAGGGAGACAAAGGCAATCCATCTGGACCATCAGATGAAGTAAATGAGCCCTGACCAACAATGGGGATTAGGTAAAGAAAATTCTCTGCTACATGAGAACACTGTTCTGCTCATTTCTATACCCCTGTTGCATGGCTGAATTCTTGATCTGGAGTAGGGATTCACTGAATAATTTTGAATGAGTTGAGAAATAGCCTATCAGCCTCCTCTTCCATTTCACTTTGAAATCGTTAAGTATGTTGCCTAAGATATTTTTCATAATAAGTCCTTCCAGATTTGATTTGAGGAACATATTGGATTCCCCTCAGAAATCAGTGTGGCATATTGATTTTACCTTTTTTGTTTATTAGCCAGAAATCTAAAATCAGGTTGTATTCTTAATCCTTCCAGATTTTGCTTTAATCTCATTGGAGTAGATTGAAAAAAAAAGCCATGAGTTCTTCCCTGATTATATCCATGCCACTTAGCAGTAGTTTTTTGCAGTTCCTCCACTGAGTGGAGGAATCTGTTTTCCATGCCCCTTAAATCTGAGCTGGCCTTGTGACTTGCTTTGATGAATACAGTGCAGTGGAAATGGCTATATGCCAGTTCCAAGCTGCTGCTTCAAGAAGCCTCACATACATTTGCTCAAACCTTTGAAATTCTGCTAAGCCGCTAAGTGAATAATCTTGAGTTAGCCTTCCAGATGATATATACGTGGTCCAGTCGTTTTTGTCACCCCAGTCATTAGCCTGAAAATTTCCAGATGTGATGAAGGCTGTCTTCAGTCAGCTAGCCAAGCCAACTCACCAAATTAGTGTAGATGCATGAATGAGTCTAGCCGGAATCAACTGGAGTGTTCCCGGAACTGCAGAATTACCTGGCTGGCCAGCGCTCTGGTGAACAATAGTAACTGTTTATTGTTTTAAGGCATTAAATTTTGAAGTGGTTTGTTAAGCATTAATTGCTTCTTAGTAATACCTTCCCAAATGATCCTATTTTAAAATAGCAGCTCCTCTTTCTAAACTTTGCCCCAGCATTCCCTTTTCTCTTCCCAGATTTTTGTGTACTTCTTCAGCAATATGTATCTATATGTCTATACTTCATTTATTTTATATAGTTTCCCCTCACTCCCAAATTGGAATGGAACTTCCATGTGGACAAGGATCTTATTTTGTTTTGTTTTCTGCTATATTTTCAACATCTAAAAAATGCCTTGCACAAAATGGACATGCAATAAGTATTTGCTTAATTAATCAATTAATTGATCTTGGCACTTTTTTATTCTTATGTATGGAATATTTGCTTCTTTCACCCAACTAAATTTCCTCCCCCTTCCTTGCTCCTCATTTGGTTAATTCTGTGGTGGCTATCAGATTTTTTGTTGCCTAACACATTAATTATATTAAACAATTAGAATAAAATAAACGGATGCACGAGTGGCTTACATGAGTCATTGCTAGAATGCATGAAACCCTGTTCTAATAAACAAAAATTATAACTATTGCTAGTGAGATTCAGGCATAACACTTAATTAGAAAAATAAAATCCTGACTTTTCATAACTTTTTCTTTAAGAAGCTAATAAACATTATGAGTCTTGGACAGTATAGGTGGTTGATTATTTGTTTTCAATAAATTTCTGCCTGTTATTTATGATTTCGTCATCTGCAAAAAATGGAGAAATAGATTAGTGTTTTCAGCAAGGCAAGAATAGTTACTTCTACCTTATATTCTATCCTCTTCAAGTAAGCAAGCATACAAATTTAGGAAGGGCACGTGCAGTTTGCTGATGGACATATACGTAGCCACATGGAGAATCAATTCTAGAAATCAATTAGTAGTATGTTCCAAGTTGATCACTTTCACATTGTATTACATATGCCACTTAAGATGCAAGGATTGGGAATTGTTTTCTAAAATAAATTGGCTTTATAACAACCTAAAAAAATCACTCAATTTAGTACTAAAAAGTTTATTAAATGAGAAAATCTTAATCCACACAAAACAAACGTGTAGAGTTGAAAAAATGAAAGATGTTACCAAAATGCCACTTGTGTTACTTTCATTTTTCTATATAGATTTTGATCTAATATTCAAAGCTCATTTCAAAAGGAAAATATTCTTAAATCTCTTTTTCTTAAAAGTTAAACATATGAAAATTCTGTTTCACAACCTTAGAAGAGTTGTAAAAAATTGAGAACATCTCAGAGTTCATGATAGCAAAGCAAAGCATAATTTTTCAAGTCATAGTAATTTTGCTGGCTATCACCCCATTACTGGTATAATGTGAAGCTAATAAGACAAGTAATTAGTATGCTATAGGTCAGAATATTCACCTCAGTAACTGAAGGGTAAATGAAGACAAAGCAGTGTAATATTAAACATACAAGCAAAAGAGTAGTAATATATTTTAATGAAAATCTAAAAGATCACTTAAAATACTGTATTTTTGTTTGCTCACTGAAGAAAAAGTATGAGAAACTGATATAGTTTTTAAGCTTATTGAAAGTTAAGATATATTCGGCTACATTGGTAATGGATGTTATTAAATATGTAAACATACTTAAATATATGTGTAAAGCATGCATTAGATAAGTTATGCTCTACTTAATTAGCTATTGTAGTCTCTTAATTGTACCTAAATATTTTTTGCTGTCTTCAAGAAGAAAAACAGGTAAAACTTAAACTTGCATCAAAGAGCTGGTGCCTTCATAAGAAAGAAATGAAAACAAAATCAAATGTACCAGAACGTAACCAGATGTTGAGAGGAGTTTTCCTATTGTCCAGTAATGGGGGCTAACCACAGGCTGAGGACAAAAGAAGCAAATTACTCCCCAAATCTATGTTCAGGGAGATAACAGAGATGAGAAACAGCCTCCATTCTGTAAGACTTCTTAAGAGATACAGAATTGTCACTGAATTCATTATCCCTTACTCCCCCCCCCCACACCAGAGAGAAGGTTGTCTGGAAAGAGGACATTCCCTCCCCTCAAGAGTAGAGGGGTCCTTGTCATTTCCTCTGGTAAAGTATTGCAGGTAGAGGGATGCTTTTTAGGGAGTGCTCTTGAAGTCAACACCTCTAGAGGTAAGTACAAAGAATTAAGAATGGGTAGAGGGAGAAGTTGAGCTGTGGTGCCAGGCAGATACAGTGAAGGACTCAATCAACCCTCTGGAGTTGGATGGCTCTTCAGAGTTGACCTGAGTTAAGTCAAAGAGCCAGACCTTTACACCCTCATTTTGTGAAGTTACTCAATATAGGCTGCACATGGAGGAGGCACAACTTTGGGCAAGGCATTTTTCTTTAACCAGAAAATTCCTAAGAAGGCCGAGAACTAGGGGCCATTTTCCAGCAACACTCCCAGCAGCTGTGGGAATAAGACCTTCATTCTTGAGGGTGATCTAACACAACATGGTATCCATTTTGCTAACTTTTTAAATTTTAGCAAGAGATATGATTGAGAACTTCACATAGAGAAAGAGTAGAATTGCCACCACGGCCCCCAGTACTTCTGAAGGTCCAGGAGGGATAAAAATGATGAGTCTTAGATCTCAAGAACTAACTGAAGAGAGCGAATGACATCAGGGATTTCCATAATGTTCAACATCATGTTCAAGTATGGGCGTGTGGAGTTGCACAAAGCGGTTGTGTGTATGCTGATAGGTGAGGGTCTGCTGAAAGTGGTTGCCAGATATCACAAGAGAAAACCAATTCCTAGGAGGTTTGTACAGGAATGAGCCATTTTCTGCCCACATTTGGCCCATTGACATGGGTCAACCAAGGAGGAGATCACAACCTTACTCCATTAAATAAGTAGACATGACCTTTGTCTTATGTTTTCTAACTGTCCCATGACCAGAGAGGAAGGCCAAGAAAGAAGGAGGAAAGGAAATGTGAAGAAAACATCATACTTAATTCCCACTACATCAGACACTAGAGCCACAGGCAAACCTACGTTACTCTAAAAGAGAAGAGGTATGTGCAACCCAGAAGTATTGGAGATTTAAAGGCCTCGGGGCCACAGTTGACTTTTGAGAGACTGAAGCCAATGGATAAAAGCCTCCATCTTTTGCTCTCCAGGGCAGAAAATTCTGAGATGTATTATAATACTTAATGACCTAAAGGAAATCGGCAGCCTCAGTGTGACCAACTTAAAACAACTTCCTTGCATTGTCCTTCTCTCCGTTCTTGTTTCACTTTCCTCGTCTCCCTCACTTCTGTGTCCTGCTATCATATTTCTAAGGCTTCGTCTCACACTGTGCTTTCCAGGGAACCCGAGCTAATACACTGTACCTTTCTTCGTTTTTATGTTTAATAGGAATGTTTTTATTCCTAGTTTTACAAAAACCAGACACTCTATTAACAATACAAATTATAGCAGTAACACATTTGATAGTTAGAAGACATTTTTGTCTTTGGTGCTTTTGGCACTTTTATTGAAGAAATCGAGATATTTCCTCTCAGGGGTCTTTGTATGAGAAGCATAATTTTATTCTTCCCTGAATTTGATCAAGGATACCCGATTGTGTGTGTTTCCCTCCCATATCATAGATCTTTGTAAGCTTTATATTGTGGTTTTAGAAATTTGATACATTTAGAAATATTTCTACTTAAACTCTCCAGCACCAGAAAACTATAAAAATAATGTATTGCAACCTTGGGTTGGACTTGTATTTAAATAATCACAGAGACTATTCTAGGTTCTCTTTTTGAGAAACTACAGTTGTAGGACTATCAAAGTCACTCTGAAATATTCACGTTATAACTTATATATAATATCAGACCTTCCAATAACACACACTTTCCCTTGCACTTTATGGTTTCTGCAATTTTTTTCTCTCAGTAAAATGAATACACCTTGGACATTTATATAAATCATCAGTAGAGAAATGTTTGTACCTGTCAGGCTGAACAAATGTTCTACACCCCTTTCATTGCCATGAATCTACCAACTGACTGCTTATTTATTCATTGTGTTCGCATGTTTGATTTATAAAGGAACAAAACTATATGATTGGATACATTAGGTATTACATCATTTTTTATAGTGAATAAATGAGAAGCATTGGTAGGTTTGAGTGAATTTTCAATTATAATTACATGCTGAGGATTTTAACTCTAAATTAAATGAAATTTTACCTAAAATTAACAGATATTGAAATGTTATTTGAAAGAAGTCACTATAAACATTTGAAGTGTATCTCCTGGAAATTAAAAGTGAGAGAGATACCTTGGATGAAATGGCTGCCAAATATGACACTGGAGGGGGGCAAAAGGCATGTATATCCACTATGCTTACTCAAAACTCTTCTGAATGCTATGGTGTGATTATATATGTTGACTTAATATGTTATGATTCATTTGGAATTCATTATTTGTGATAGTCCAAAAAATATATTTTTGCTTTTTTCCAAGAAATTTCTTTTATCAGAAATAATAGTTGCATTTTGTTAGTAGTTACTATATAACTCTTCCTTTTTTAAAGACTATACCTTAATAACAAGAGTAAAAGTTTGGATATCCTTTTTTCCCTCTCCCATTAAGCCAAACTGACTAATCCTCTCTCCTTCTTACACCATGCCCTTGATTATATATCTGAACTAATAAGGTAATGCTATTTGTAAACTCGAGTCCCTTGCTAATAGCTTCTTTTGATAGAATTTAATGTGAGAGTAAATGAAAGGCTTGAGACCTAAGATGTTTGACAGTACTTATCAAAAGCAGACCCAATTCAGTGCTCTCCATTTCAATTTCTCAATCCAGGTCTACAAGGAAAAAGTTCAGAAATGGCTAATCTCCGACTCAACTGTTTTGGTCATATCTGAAAAAAAGGTCATTTTGCCAAATGGCATTTCAAAATGGAGAAGCTCCTACGCACGTCTCAGGAATAAGTTCCAGCTGCCAAGTCTGTCAGGAGCAGAAACAAAGTCAAAGCAGTTGACTTTGTACAAAATCCAAGCATTTGGCTCCAAAGACTGCTTGATCTAAGAAAATGTGAGCCAAAAATGAAGCCATGTCCCAAAATAAAGTCATCCTCATCATGAAGAGCAATGAAAGGACTAGATGAAGTCTAGACTGTTAGCATTTCTGGAATTGACCATTTGGCTGTTCTATACGTTTATGAGGTCAATGGGAAGAGGTGTGTGATAAGCCGTTAATGTAGGGCCAATAAATGGGTAAATAAAAAATAATCAGAAATAATGCTCTAATGGTTTCTAACTTCAGAGCTATAGTTCCCTCTTTCTCTCTCTATGGCTCATTTATTGTTCCAACAACATTTTGTTGAATATCTGCTCCATTCCAGACATCTAGTATTTTATTTATTAAATTCTTAGAGTAAATCTATGAATTAAAAAACATTGTTCATTTTTAGGAAGGAAGAAACTGAGGTTTGAATGTATTACGAATATTGTGCAAACTCTACAGTTGGTAAGTATCAAAGTCAAGATTCAATCCCTGGTCTTTTTGCTGCAGGAGTCCAGCCTGCTACTGCACCATAGCTAAGGCACACCATGCCAATCAACAAGTCTTCCAAACTGTATCGATGAAATGGCTATCCAGAGCCAGCAATGGTTCAATTCATATCATTTTCCAACTAGATTATTTCTTGATGACTTTTATTTCCTTTCTTCTGATTTCTCACCACTCCAATTCAATATTTAAATTGCTGCCAAAATTACGTGTATAAAATACAAACCTGTTCCTGTCTCTCTCTTATATTACACCTTCAAATCATGACTTCTTAGACCATAACTTCTAATTTTCAGTTACACTGCGAATTAACATGGGTCATCCTTTATAATCACTTGTGTGCATTTACCTTTCCTCCAGACTTAAAGAATAAATTGAAGAATTCTGAACCCAATATTGACTTTCATGCTGATGTGCCATTATTTAGTCCAGGGCAAACAACTCAGTGTAGCTTATGTACAAGCTGTGCTCTGATGATAATTTATGCCTATAGTCCTGTATCGATGAGAATGGTGAGGAAACTGAGAGGAGAGTGGTGCCATCAAATCAGTGAATTTGCCATCCTATAGCTTGTTTCTCTATTTGCCTGCGAAGTCTTTGTCCACACACTAAACCAAGCATTATGTGCTCTTTGAAATCATCATCAACTCCACTTTAAAGCAGAGTTATGTATAGTCTTCTATGGTTTCACATGACAATCTTTACAACTATCTACCTAGCACTGATTACACCAGATTAGAGCCAAAAGTTTGTGCCTGACTCTTCAACTTCAGAAGTCCTTAAGGGTGAGGACCAAGCTTTCCTCAATTTTGTGTTTCCAGTGCATAGCACAGTGCCTGACTTTTTGTAGGTAGTCACAATATGTGTAATTAATTAGATTCTAATGATCAAATGGATGCTATTAATTGTTATTTTTAAAGTTTTCAATCTTGCATGATTTTTTCTTAAGACGAATTAAATATATATTTAATATGATAAAATGACAACCTCCAAATAAAACAAACATTTATAACTTCAATTTTTTTTTTATTTTTTGTTTATTGCAGTAACATTGGTTTATAACATTGTATAAATTTCAGGTGTATATCATTATACTTCTATTTCTGCATAGATTACATCATGTTTACCACCCAAATACTAATTACAACCCATCACCACGCACATGTGCCGAATTATCCCTTTCGCCCACCTCTCTCCCCCATTCCCCTCTGGTAACTACCAACCAAATCTCTGACTCTATGTGCTTATTTATTGTTGTTATTATCTACTACTTAATGAAGGAAATCATACGGTATTTGACCTTCTCCCTCTGACTTATTTCACTTTGCATAATACCCTCAATGTCCATCCATGTTGTCACAAATGGCTGGATTTCATTGTTTCTTATGGCTGAGTAGTATTCCATTGTGTATATATACCACAGCTTCTTTTTCCATTCGTCCCTAGATGGGCACTTAGGTTGCTTCCAAGTCTTGGCTATTGTGAATAACGCTGCAATGAACACAGGGGTGCGTGTATCTTTACGCATTGGTGTTTTCAAGTTCTTTGGATAAATACCCAGCAGTGGAATATCTGGATCATATGGTAGTTCTATCCTTGATTTTTTGAGGAATCTCCATCCTGTTTTCAATAGTGGTTGCACCAGTTTGCACTCCCACCAGCAGTGTATGAGAGTTCCCTTCTCTCCACATCCTCTCCAACACATGTTGTTTCCTGTCTTGTTAATTATAGCCATTCTGACGGGCGTGAGGTGATATCTCATTGTAGTTTTGATTTGTACTTCCCTGATAGTTAGTGGTTTTGAACATCTTTTCACATGTCTGTTGGCCATCTGTATATCTTCTTTGGAGAAATGTCTGTTCAGGTCTTTTGCCCATTTTTTAATTGGATTGTTAGTTTTTTTGTTGTTGAGATGCATGAGTTCTTTATATATTTTGGAGATTAAGCCCTTATCAGATGTATGGTTTGCAAATATCTTCTCCCAATTGTTAGGTTGCCTTTTCGTTTTGTTGATGGTTTCCTTTGCTGTGCAGAAGCTTTTTAGTTTGATGTAGGCCCATTTGTTTATTTTTTCTATTGATTCTCCTGCCTGGTCAGACATGGTGCTTGAAAATATGTTGCTAAGACCGATGTCGAAGAGTGTACTGCCTATGTTTTCTTCTAGAAGTTTCATAATTTCAGGTCTTACATTCAAGTCTTTAATCCATTTGGAGTTAATTTTTGTGTATGGTGTAAGGTAAGGGGCTACTTTCATTTTTTTGCATGTGGCTACCCAGTTTTCCCAACACCATTTGTTGAAGAGACTTTCTTTTCTCCATTGTATGTTCTTGGCTCCTTTGTCAAAGATTAGGTGTCCATAGATGTGTGGGTTTATTTCTGGGCTTTTGATTCTATTCCATTGATCTGTATGTCTGTTTTTGTGCCAGTACCATGCTGTTTTGGTTACTATAACTTTGCAGAATATTTTGAAATCCGGGAGTGTGATACCTCCAGCTTTGTTCTTTTTTCTCAGGATTCCTTTAGCTATTCGAGGTCTTTTGTTGTTCCATATAAATTTTAGAATTCTTTGTCCTATTTCTGTGAAAAATGTTGTTGGAACTTTGATAGGGATTGCTTTGGATCTATAGATTGCTTTAGGAAATATGGACATCTTAACTATGTTAATTCTTCCAATCCAAGAGCATGGAATAATTTTCCATTTCTTTGTGTCTTCTTTAATTTCTTTCAACAATGTTTTATAGTTTTCGGTGTACAGATCTTTCACCTCTTTGGTTAAGTTTATTCCTAGTATTTTATTCTTTTTTTTGCAATTGTACATGGAATCGTTTTCTTAATTTCTCTTTCTACTACTTCATCGTTAGTGTATAGAAATGCAACTGATTTTTGCATGTTGACTTTGTATCCTGCAACTTTACCATATTTGTTTATTACTAGTAACAGTTTTCTGGTGGATTCTTTAGGGTTTTCTGTATATAAAATCATGTCATCTGTAAATAGTGACAGTTTCACTTCTTCCTTTCCAAGTTGGATCCCTTTTATTTCTTTTCTTTCCTGATTGCTCTGGCTAGGACTTCCAGTACTATGTTAAATAGGAATGGTAACAGTGGGCATCCTTGTCTGGTTCCTGTTCTTAGAGGGATAGCTTTCAGTTTTTCTCCATTGAGGATGATATTAGCTGTGTGTTTGTCATATATGGCCTTTATTATGTTGAGGTACTTTTCTTCTATACCCATTTTATTCATTGTTTTTATCATAAATGGATGCTGTATCTTGTGAAATGCTTCCTCTGCATCTATTGAGATGATCATGTGATTTTTATTCTTCATTTTATTAATGTGGTATATTACGTTGATTGATTGGTAAATGTTAAACCATCCCTGCATACCTAGAATAAATCCAACTTGATCATGGTGTATAATCTTTTTAACATATTGTTGTATGCGATTTGCTAGTATTTTGTTGAGGATTTTTGCATCGATGTTCATCAGTGATATTGGCCTGTAGTTTTCTTTTTTTTTGTGCTGTCCTTCTCTGGTTTTGGTATCAGGGCAATGTCGGCTTTGTAGAATGAGTTAGGGAGCTTCCCCCCGCTCCTCAATTTTTTGGAAGAGTTTGAGAAGGATAGGTATTAAGTCTTCTTTGAATGTTTGGTAGAATTCACCAGGGAAGCTGTCTGGTCCTGGACTTTTATTTTTGGAGAGGTTTGTGATTACTGTTCGATCTCCTTACTGGTGATTGGTCTATTCAAATTCTCTACTTCTTCTTGATCCAGTTTGAAAGGTTGTATGATTCTAAGAATTTATCCATTTCTTCCAGATTGTCGAATTGGTTGGCATATAGCTTTTCATAGTATTCTCTTATAATCTTTTGTATTTCGGAGGTGTCTGTTGTAATTTCTCCTCTTTCATTTCTGATTTTACTTATTTGTGCCTTCTCTCTTTTTTTCTTGGTGAGTCTAGCTAAAGGTTTGTCAATTTTGTTGATCTTGTCAAAGAACCAGCTCTTGGTTTTGTTAATTTTTTCTATTGTTTTTTTAGTCTCTATTTCATTTATTTATGCTCTGATTTTTATGATTTCCCTACTTCTACTGATTTTGGGCTTTGTTTGTTCTTCCTTTTCCAGTTCCTTTGGGTGCATTGTTAGAATGTTTATTTGAGATTTTTCTTGTTTGTTGAGATAGGCCTGTATTGCTATAAACTTCCCTCTTAGAACCGCTTTTGCTGTATCCCATAATTTCTGGCATGTCATATTTTCATTTTCATTTGTCTCCAGGTATTTTTTGATTTCTTCTTTGATTTCTTCATAGACCCAGTTCTTGTTCAGTAGCATTTTGTTTAATGTCCACCTATTTGTGGCTTTTCTGATTTTCTTCCTATAGTTGATTTCTAGTTTGATACCGTTGTGGTCAGAAAAGATGCTTGGTATTATTTCAATATTCTTAAATTTATGGAGACTTGTTTTGTGGTCTAATATGTGATCAATCCTGGAGAATGTTCCATGTGCATTTGAAAAGAAAGTGTATTCTTCGGTTTTTGGATGGAATGCTCTGTATATATCTACTAGGTCCATCTGTTCTAGTGTGTCATTTAAGGCCAATGTTTCCTTATTGATCTTCTGTTTGGATGATCTATCCGTTAGTGTAAGTTGAGTGTTCAAGTCCCCTACTAATATTGTGTTACTGTCTATTTCTCTTTTTATGTCTGTTAATAATTGCTTTATATATTTAGGTGCACCTACATTGGGTGCGTAGATATTTACAAGTGTTATATCCTCTTGTTGGATTGTTCCCTTGATCATTATGTAATGCCCTGCTTTGTAGCTTTTTACAGTTTTTGTTTTAAAGTCTATTTTGTCTGATATGAGTATTGCTATGCCAGCTTTCTTTTCATTGCCATTTGCATGGAGTACCTTTTTTCATCCCTTCACTTTCAGTTTGTGAGTGTCTTTAGGTCTGAAGTGTGTCTCTTGTATGCAGCATATATATGGGTCTTGTTGTTTTATCCAATCAGCCACCCTATGCCTTTTAATTGGAGCATTTAGTCCATTGACATTTAAAGTAGCTATTGATAAGTATGTACTTACTGCCATTTTTTAACTTTTTTTTTTCCTCAGTGTTTTAGTAGTCCTTCTCTGTTCCTTTCTTCTTCTATACAGAATTGATGGTCTCTTTAGCTTGACCTCTGTCTGAAAGCTCTACTCTTCTACTCCCCTCCTCCCTCATTTTATGTTTTTGATATCATATCTAACTTCTTTTTTGTGCATTTGTATCCATTACCCTCTTATCATGGAAATGGGTAATTTTTCCTATTTGTGGTCTTCTCTTTTCCCTTTAAATCAGCCTCTTTAACATTTCTTGTAGCACTGATTTCTTGGTAACAAACTGCTTTAATTTTTGCTTGTCTGAGAAATTTTTGATCTCTCCTTCCATTTTGAATGATAACCTTGCTGGGTAGAGTATTCTTGGCTGTAAGTTTTTTCCTTTTAGCACTTTAAATATATCGTGGCACTCTCTTCTAGCCTGTAAGGTTTCTGCTGAGAAGTCAGCTGATAGCCTTATGGGGTTTCCTTTGTATGTAACTTGTCTTTCTCTTGTGGGTTTTAGGATTCTCTCTTTATCTTTAATTCTGGACATTTTCATTATGATGTGTCTTGGTGTGGGACTCTTTGGGTTTATCTTGTTTGGGGCTCTCTGTGCTTCCTGTACCTGGATGTCTGTTTCCTTCCTTAGGTTAGGGAAGTTTTCATCTATTATTTCTTGAAATAGATTCTCTGCCCCTTTGTCTCGCTCTTCTCCTTCCGGGACACCAATAACATGGATGTTAGTGTGTTTGATGTTGTCCCAGAGGTCCCTTAGACTGACCTCACTCTTTTTAATTCTTTTCTCTTTTACCTATTCAGCTTGGGTAATTTCTTCTAGTCTTTCATCCAGCTCACAGATCTGTTCTTCTGTATCCTCTACTCTGCTGTTGAGTCCCTCTAGTGAATTTTTCATTTCCAGTATTGTATTCTTCATTTCTGATTGGTTCTTTTTTATATCTTCCATTTCTTTGTTGACATTCACACTGAGTTCATCTATTCTTCTCCCCACATCTGTGAGCCTCCTTAACACTCTTTGTTTGAACTCTCTGTCGGGTAGGTTGCTCATTTCTGTTCCACTTAGTTCCTTTTCTGGTGTTTTGTCCTGTTCCCTTACTTGGAATGTATTCCTTTGCCTCTTCATTTTGCCTCTTTCTCTGTGCTTGTGTCCACGTATTAGGTAGGTCGGCTACGTCTCCTGCTCTTGGATAGGTGACCTTGTACAAGTCATGCCTTAGGAGGCCTGCAGTGTGCTTCCCTCAGTTCTCAATGTTCCAGGGATGACTCCTATGTGGGCTATGTGTGTCCTTCTGCTGTAGCCTGTTTGCTCTCCCTGTATGTGCCCAGGTAAGCCGAGTTCTGCTCCTGGTCAGCTGTTGTAATGCTCAGCTGTTTGTAGTTGTTGTGGGCCCTTCAGTCTCTTTATCAGGTGTGGGGAGCCCTAGCACAGTTGGCTGCAAGTTCTAATACCACATTTGTGTTGCAGTATTTCTTTTAAGTGAGTAGGCCCCCAGCGTGGCAGGTTGTTAGGCTCAGGGCCTTACAATTGCTATAAGCCTCCAGCCTTTAGGTCTCTTGTCAGCTCTCTGAGGATTGCAGCTGGGTGGGGCTGGCCTCAGGCACAGGAGTACCCAATTGTTTCAGGCTTTGGAAGGTGAAGCAAACCCCCTATGTGGGTCTTTGAGAAGCACAAGTCTTCTGCAGCTGACAAGCCCTGCCGCCCACAGGTCCACACACACAGTCAACACTGTGTGCGCACCCCGACCTCCTTAAGTGGACCCAGTCTCTCCACGGTGGGAGCCCCACACACTCCACCACTGCCCCACACGCCCTGCCCCACTGAAGTGGGCTCAGTTGCCAGGCTGCAGAGAATCCAGTCACCAATCTATGCAGGCTCACAAGTTGCCTGAGGGCTTGTTGTTGGGTGGGACCAGTCTCTAGGGTGGGCTGCCTGCCCTGGCTGAGCTGGATTAAATCGGTGCTCTAGCGGGTGGGGCAGACTTGGGCTAGCAGTCCCCAAGGAGAACTCCAATGGCGTCTGTACCAGCACACGCACACACAAGGCCACAACAATGGCCGCCACCAATGTCCCAGTCCCTGGAGAGGTCTCATCTCTCGCTGAGATGCACTCAGGGCCTATCAGGTGAGTCTCTTTTCACCAAAGCACTATGCACATTTCTTTCTGGTGATTTTAGGTTGCTTTCTGAAACGGGTGAGTTTGTGCGTGGGCCCTTTAAGAGCCGGTTTTAATTTCTCTGTGAACCAGCTTTTCTGGGGGTGCTCCCCAATGTTTTAGTAGCAGGCAAAGTCAGATATTCTGCCACTCGTCTCTATTGTGCTGGGTCCACAAAATGCCCACAGCGGGGGTGCTCCCCGGCTCAGGGCCCCGCGCCTCCAGGGAGGCTGCGTATCTGTGGGCTGCTCCCAGGTGGCCGTGCCGCACTGCGGCTTGTGAAGACAGCATTTTTCCTCTCCAGAAGGGAGTTTCTGCCTCTTCCACCTCAATTAGGATTGTCCGTTGTTGCAGGAGTTCCTCTTACCCAGTTTTCAGTTCTGTCTCAGGGGTAATTTTTCCACAATTAGTTGTAAATTGGCTGTGTCCACAGGAGGAGGTGAGTTCAGAGTCTGCTTATGCTGCCATTTTGACTTCTCTCCCCCTTCTATATTTCCTTCTTTAACCTGCACTTTTAGTGTAGTACATTTACTACATTTTTATATTAAAGAAAGACATAAAATGTAGAGTCTCTCAATATGTCTACTTTCTAGCAATCATAATTAAATCATCCAAATCTAATCATTTTCTTTGGCAAAACCTATTTTTTACGTGAAGTCCAAATTGGATATCAGTCTTCTGTTTAAGAATTAGCCACTCAATTTGAAAAGTGCTATGGCTCATCCTTGTTTTATGTTTTCTTTTGAGTAAGGTTGTCTATTTTCTCAAGTGCAGGGATATATATTTTCTTAAATGTAGGGGTTTTTTTTTTATGGCACCAAAAGCAAAATAAAAGCTTTCATTCACTTTTCTCATGATAACACAAATGCTGTGACATAAAAGAAGCATGAACACTAACCCCACATGTATCTTTTTAAATTCAAATATATACCAAAGAAATTAAGATATTGCAAGCAAGTTATTTCACCACTAAGGTTAACATCCTCATTCTTTGTTTTAAAAAGAAAAGAGGAGGCCGGCCCGGTCGCGCAAGCGGTTAAGTGCGCGCGCTCCGCTGCGGCGGCCCGGGGTTCGCTGGTTCGGATCCCGGGCGCACACCGACGCACTGCTTGGTAAGCCATGCTGTGGCGGCGTCCCATATAAAGTGGAGGAAGATAGGCACAGATGTTAGCCCAGGGCCGTCTTCCTCAGCAAAAAAAGAGGAGAATTGGCGGATGTTAGCTCAGGGCTGATCTCCTCACAAAAAAAAAAAAAAAAAAAAAAAAAAGAAAAGAAAGAGAGAGAGAGGAAAGAAAGAAAGAGAGAGAGAAGGAAGGGAGGGAGGGAAGAAGGAAGGACGGCAGGAAGGAAGGAAGGAACAGAGAAAGCGAGAAAGAGAAAGAATGTGCTTAGAATAAATTAAATTGAAAACATAGACCAGAATGAAAGATAAGACTCCAATAACACTGAAAAGACACAGAGAATTGAATCCGTTATAAATGATTTATGCTCCAGGATCATGAGGTTAAAAAGGCAAAAGCTTTAATGCTCACTCATGCGAGAATGTCAAGTCACTGATCTAGATAAAGAATTTGACAGTAATAAGATTTTAAAAGCAGATATTTTCTGGTAGCATTGTCTGCCATAATAAATAGAGGTCATAAAGCTTTGGTCTAAACATATTCAGGGGGGATTAATACTGCAAGCAGATCATTCATCTGAACTTTGAGAATGTACTTACAGGCCAATTTAATAAATGGATAACGACATAAAGACTATTTATGAGTCTCGGGGAAACGTAAGCCTCTTCCGAGATTTTTTTTTTATTATTTCACTATAACTCTTCTTCTAAGGCATAATTTTTTATTGCAAATTTGAACAAAGCTCTTCCTTTTTTAGAGTCAAAAATATATAAATCACTTATGTTAACTACAATAACAAAAATGTCACCACCACCACCATTAATTCCTGCATGCCCAAAAAGGTGCTGAGAAAAGTGAGCCATATAATGGAAATGAATTTATTTTTAAGAAAGATAACTTTGAATTTGAGTGAATCACTCATTTAAAAAATTGGTTCATCTTCTAAGAGTTCACCTTTACAGAGATTGGTTGTCTATAATATTTGACCAATAATCTTATTTATTTAAGCAACGTATCAACTTAAAAGACAAGTCATTTGTTTCAAAGGATGTTGGTTAATGATTAATCGAAATTATTTGAGTCTACCTGGAACATACAATGCAAATATCTGACATTCGTTTAATATAGAAACAAAATTAAAATATCCCTTTGAATTCTAATTCTAATGTTGTCCAACAGAAATGAGGGGACAGAGTATAAAGAATAAACTAGCTGTATATTTATACCTATGACTTGTTCTCAACTTAGTTTAATTAATCCACAGCATTTAGATGACTTAATACTTTCATTGCATATAAACATATAGTTGTCCAATACAATTAACATATAACATTCTTCAAAAAATTGCACAGAAATTTTTAAATGCTCCAGAAGCATTTAAGATTAAGCAATAGGATGAGCCAATTATTTTATTTCCACTAGACACTACCAGGCATTTCTCAAATCTTGGCACTCTGTCATTCTCTTTACTTTCCCTATGGAAGTTTTATTATTTGCAAGTTGGAACTTCCCAATCCACCCACCTTATTACTTAATTTTTTCATGCTATCCAGTTCTTACATTCACTTTTCCTTGTACTAAGTTCTTAGAGAAATCTTTGTAATGATTTATTTGAGTTCTTATAACAACTTCAGTCCTATGCTCATCTGTGTGTTGTGTGTGGTTCTTTGTTCATTCATTTCAAATAATGATCTACACTCCCAAGCTATTAAATTAGTTGATATCCACAAAGAAATGTAAGTCAACCATGTTCTTGCCATAAGAATGTGAAATCCTCTTTTATAACTCTGATGTGAAACATTATACTTGTTTTAAAGAACTAACATGATCACTCTACTAATTCTATTTAATGAAATTTCAATGTTTTCAATAATTGAGTTTGTTGACTTTTGTCCATTATGTTGTTTTCTTGATATAGTCAACCTTCTTGATTGTACAGTCAGTTTTCTGTTGCAATTTCTTGTTAGACATTGCTGTTTCTTTTTGGGAAGCCTGCTTCTGAGAAGAGGGGCAGAATAGTTGTACTGTAATTTTATGTTTCACTATTTATAGTAAGGATGAGAACTGAGGAGAACCCACCGTGTGTTATTGTACTGGCTGGTTTTCTGAGGGTAACGCTCTGTTTTTCTCATGGATTTTTCTTTTTCTTTAATGTCACTGACACTGTGTTTTAATAGTAAATGCCATTCATTGTTGGGAGATAATTCTCCAGGAATCTCTCACTTTCTACACATCAAGGCACTAACAGCCCATTTGCTACAGGACTATCTTTTCAAAAATGTTTGTATAAGCAGACATCTCTGGAAAAACGGAGAAGTGACTCCCTCTGGAGGAGATTTGTTTACATTCTTAGGCAGTAAAGATTGAGACATCCTCCTAACCTGATACATCCCAGGGCAATAAAGATAGAAAATTTCTCTCTCTTCCTTGGAGGGATTTGCTTACCTCTCGGGGTCTTCCTCTCTCCAGAGACGGGGATGCCCAAATTTGCCAGCAGCCCCTGCATAAAATCAGGCTTCCTCTGCTGTAACATATTTCCACTATATGAGCAGGCAACATCTGGCCCTTTGAGAATTGGGGCTTAGGAAACTAGCACCAATATTTCACCATTTCTGTAAGTAATAAACTATCTAAATCCATTGGGACTCAATTTTTTACCAGCTGAATCTTCAGAAGTGTGGCAAGCCAAAGCAATAGCTGCAACCATGATGGTGCTTAGGAGCTGCTTAAGCGCTTCAGTTTGTAGAATTTCCATCCACTTGGGTATTTCTGATGTTTCCTCACGATTAGATTCATGTTATACATTTTTGCTAGGAATACAATACAAGTAATATTGTGTCATCCTCAGAGTACCATAAAAGGGGGCACACGATGTTGATTGGTACCATGATAGGTGATGTTAATTTTCATCACTTGATTAAGATGATGTCTGACAGGTTTTACCACTCTGAGGTTACCTATTTTACCTTTTTCCTTATTGTAATTAATAAATAATTCATGGGGAGAAGTTTTGAATGCATGTAAATATCCTTTTCCTTACTGGTTGTAGTATCCATTGATGATTCTTACCTGAATTAATTATTGCTGTGATGACAGGAAAATGATGATTTTCTATTCTCATTATTCTTTTTATATGAATGAGAGGCCATCCTACTGTAAGGCAGAGCATTTACTTCATATGCATGTGTGTATTATCAATATGACCCTTTGAATTTTTATTTTACTTAATGATGCATAAGCTGTTGCTACCATTATTTTAATATTCTAAATTTGACCAATGGAGGTCCTCTTGGGCTCTTTTGACATGTTCTTCTTTTATTATTTTCTTTTAGCACTCAATTTATGGAAAATGAGTTTTCAGGCTCTGTCCCAGCCCTAGGTGTTCCCCAAGGTGTTCTAGATCCTTTAAATGGGAAACTGTATTTAAAAATCAACATATGGGGCTAAGTTTGCTCACTGCTACTGACATGTCATTGGTTATAGGCCATTTCAGCAGACAGAAACATGGAGCAAGTTAGAGATAAGTTAAAGGGTATTCTGAGATTTGCTTTAACATAAGGAAATTGAGAAGAAGAGGGAGTTGGTGGAGTCAAACACAGGACAAAATTTCAGTCATAATCGTTGAAGCTACTTGATGGACACCTAGGATTCATTATACTATTTTATTTATTTTTGTATATGTTTGAAAAATTCTGTAATAAAACAATTTCAGATCAACAACAAAAACCCAAATAAACCCAAAAAATAAATTTTCCAGTGTCAGTAGTCTTTAATCTGAAAAGTGATTCAAATGGATGTGTAAGTATTTGGCATTCAGTCACAATACTACAAGTGAAAAAATACAACAGCAAGATTCCACTGTAATCACAAGCAATTTCATCTCATGTAACTAATTTACTTTCTTATTTCCAAATTTTATTTCATATTCCCAAAAATTCCTCATGGTGAGTCAACACTAATTATACTAAACGTATTTAATGCTTTAGATTGTTCTTTTGTGCATAGCTCAAATAGGTATTTCAAATCTGAACCTTATATAAAATTTTGCTAAACTGATCACAAAAAGCCATATTTTTCTCCATCTGCATTTATCCTGTCCATCCCACCTCTCCACCAAGCAACTTCTTTTCTTTATCCTTACATGGATTTTTACTTCTGTGAATCTAATATACAACATGGCTCCCATTCTCAAGTGTCTCAGGTGCCCTCAAGGCATCATGCTCTGTGTTTCATCTCATTGTGCCTCTGCCTTAAGGACGTCACAGTGACTCACATCCACCAAACATCCCGTACAGTGGAAAAAAGACGCTATTCCCTTAACGCTCTCTCTATATCTAATAGCAGGAAAGCACTCTAATTAGCTCAGCCTTTGTTGAATGTCCAAATTTGTTGTTGGATGTCAGGGAACTAGGCTTTGCCACCCCATCTAGAATGAAATGGTTCTATTTGAGTTGCTTGGAGCCAAAAGAAAAATTGCATGTCCTAGAAAAAGAGGGTAGAAAAAAGTACCTGGAACATCAAAAAATTGATATCTGCTGTCTTATTCTTTTCAAGCAGCAATACATTGAGGATCAATTTATATGTCTAATTTATCTTTCTAAAACCTCTGTTTTATAAAAAATTATGAATGCATTATATTTTATTTAATTCTATTCCCCATTAACAAATAGTTTGCTCCTAAATTCTATAACCACTTCACATTAAAAATATCACTGGGAATTTAAAATTAAGAATTATAAATTGTAGAATTTTCAATTGATTTGAGATAGAGTTTTCAGTCATTTCATTAACATATTAAATGATGATTACTGGAAAATGACCACAATTAGATAATAGATTATTTAACAAATACGTATTAATGTAGCTTTTCTTAGTGTAGTCATTTAAAGAGAAAATGAACATTTGTTGGACTAAGAGTCCATTTGTTGAATATCTTTTCTTTATAACGTAGTATACTATTAGATCTGTATGAGAAAAGATGACGGGGCTCTGGGTGAGATACATTTGCAAAATAATAGCAGAAGCCCCCTGGCAGTTAGCTGGCTTTTGCTCAAATATGTATCTTCTTCCTGACATACACTACACAAACATTACATTTGTTGCCTAATAGAGAAAAATGTAAAAATCACCAAGTGTAGGTAAGACATCATATGATTTAATAACGTGGAAAATAAGTAATGCTCCAAGTATAGAAAAATATTTGTTTTGGGGTCTTTTTTGGTTTTACAGGATTTGGTATTTCTATCTTAATTCTGAGACCTGTATTTTTATATTCTTTCCTGTTAAAACAATTTTTATTGGATTGTTAAAGGACAAGGCCTCGTGAATCTGTTTTCTTTATTTTTCCTGAAATCAAATTAAATGCAAATATTATATAGTGTAATCATGCAAAGAGAATTCCATAACTCAAAAGGTCCAAGAAATTAGCATCCAAATGCAGTTAAAACCTGTGTACATATTTCATAAGCTCAGTTCTGGTTTGAATAAGATTTCTTTTCTTTCTTTCTTTCTTTTTTTTTTTAAATAATGTTTTTGTGTATGTGTTGCTTTAAGTACTGAAAATGTAAAATCATTAAACGATATCTTCTTATTTTATTATAAATTTTCTTCTTTGGCTATCTTTTTTGTGTATTATCACACGGCTCTTCATTACTTTATACCACACTCCATAAAGAATCAGGCTGCCTCTGAAACAACATCTTGATGAAAAAGAAATCATCAGCCATGGCATATCCCTAAGCATCTGGTTTGGGAGAATAGAACACACAGTCTAAGCATCTCCACACATCTGTATGAAACACAGTGGTGTTAGTTTCATTTGTTTGTTTCCTTTTTACAGTTTAGAAAATGAAAGCTGATGCATTTGAGGCTTACAATAATGATAGCAAATATTCCAAAGGCTTTCATATGCAAAATATTTTAATTGCTGAAGACTTCGAATAAATCTGAGCTCACTTGCATTCACATTTCTCTTCTTGGGACTTTTGCTTCATTTTTCACAAAGTTTGTATTATTAGTACTTTGTCAAATTTTTAATAAGGTTTCTTTCTCCTTATCCCCTGAACAATAGACAAAAAAAAAAAAAAAACAGGGTCACACTGAAATTGAATTTCATAATTAATATTCAAGCTATAGCAATGTTCTTAGGAATTTACATACTAACTGATAAATCAGCAAATCAAGTATATTCCATTTTGAAGCATCAGGCTTTTGAAATTCTTAGGAAATTCTGGTGGTGATATAAAACCTGAAGAGAGGTAAGATTTAATTGATGCAACATTTCTCCCTGAAAAAAAATGTTTTTCTTATTATAATAGCATCAATTGCTATGAACTCAAATGCTGGTGATTTCTAGTATTTGTGTACTACTTCCAGTCGTGACAGTTAAAATAGAATAACTTTTCTAGGCTCATTTACAATTAGATGAGGCCATGAGACCTATTTCTGGCCAATATAAGGTAAGCTGAAATAATGTATACAATATAAAGGCCTGGCTCATAAAAAATAAATAAATCACATGTTTGATCCTGTCTCTATCTTTCCCCATTTCTCAGTTGAGGCAGAGATACCAGCAGGGGATTCTGGGGCTCCAGGGGATGACAAAGCCACAGGATGGAAGGCGCCACAGTCCCTAGGATTCCTGAGTGAGAAATAAACATATATATACTAAACCTCACTTTGATTTTGAAGTTTGATAGCAATTATCCTACTCTGATTTTGTCCTTAGGATTACCTTGGCTGTTTTTGGCCCTTTAAATTTCCACAAAAATTTTTTGGAATCCATTAGTAAATTGCCACACACACACGCACACACACACACGCATACACACACAGAAAACACCTGCTGGGGCTGGAATCGTAATTGTATTAAATCTATTTATAGGTTTATTTGAAGATAATTTACAACCCCGCAATTTTAATGCTTCCAACCCAAGGCCATCACATATCACCTTATTAAGTTCAATTTTTTGTTTTAGTATTGCATTATAGTTTTCTATGTAGATGTCTTATGCGTTTTTTCATTAGATATGTTCCTAGATATTTGATCATTTTGATATTTCTAAATGATATTTTTTGAAATTCCACTTTCTTATTGTTGGTTGCTAAGGTAAAGTAAAACAATATTATTTTCATTTTTAATTTTTTGAAGTATAACAACACATACAGCAAAGTGCACTAGTAAATGTACAGCTTGTTGAAATGTTTCATATGTAAACAGTAATGTAACTTACACAGAGGTGAAGATAAAGAACTTTTCCAGAAACCAGTAAGCTCCTTTATGCACCCTCCCAGTAAATAACCACGAGGTAACCCCTATTCTAAGTTCTACCACTTTAGATTATGTACACATATTTTAAATTTATATAAATGGTATCATACAGTATGTACTCTTTCTGTTTCTGATTTCTTTTGCTCAGTATAAAGTTTAGGATTTATCCATAATGTTGCATGTAACAATAGTTCATTCATTTCATTAGTGTATATTATTACATGAATATACCTCAATTTATTTATCCAATTTCATGTTAATGAACATTCTGGTTGTTTCCGGTTTTTTCCTATTAGGGAAAAGAACACTATTAACATATCTGCACAAGTTCTTGTTCAAGATTGCAACATAGGAAGATTCTGAACTCACCTCCTCCCATGGACACAAGGAATCTATAGCTATACATGAAACAATTTCCTCTGAAACAACCCTGAAAACTGGTAGAGCAACCTCTTCACGTCAGGCAAACAAGAGGGAAACCTCACAGAAGTGGGTAGGAAAGGCTGAGACATAATTTCACCATAAACCCCACCCCAGGAGCTACAACCTGTGGTCCGGAGGGAACTCACAAACCTGGAGCTTCTCCCTGAGGCTGAGGTTGTACTCCAAATCAGGCACCTCATCTTTTAAGACCTGCACTTGAGTGGCAAGCCCCCAAAATATCTGGCTTTGAAAACCTATGGGGCTTGCATCCATGAGACCCAAAGGGCACTAGCCAACTGAGAAATGGCTCCTAAAGGGCTCACACTTTCAGATACACCTGCTTTAGGGCCCAGCACAGAAGCAGCCCTTTGAAAAGCGCCCAGACTTTACGTGAAAAAGACTCTTGCTAATTTTAAAGCATTGACCTGAGGGATAGGGGCCTGCTGGAATACTCTCCTGGAGACAGACTGGTGGGTGCCATGTTCTTGCTCTCCCTCTGCCTTGCTAAACCTGGCAGATGCTATCTATTTTTTTTTTCCATTCTTCTTTTCTGGTGGGTGCCATCTTTATGCTCCAGCCACCAGGCACCAACTTCTGCACTCTCCCTCTGCCTTGCTAAACTCTGTAAGTGTCATCTTTTTTGTAAAATTTATTTTCTTTTTCTTTTTTCTACTTTTTCTTCTCTTTTCTTTTGTGCTCCCCCTCTGCCTCACTCCAGCCAGTAGGTACAATCTTTGTGCTCTCCCTCTGCTGTGCTCTAGAGCACCAGTTTCTCCTGGAGGAGAGCTTCTACATACACCTGGTGCCCCGGTTTTTATATCTGATGACCCAGTTTTTGCAGCTGCCATCCAGGGGAAGCCGCCTGATCTCCCAACTCTGGAGGCCAGGGGGGCTTGCATTCCTAGGTCCCATGGGACTGTAACAATCAGAGAGACAGTTCTTGGAAGACTACCACTCCTAGGGCCCCACACAGATAGGAGACTAAAATATCTCAGTCTTTCTGAGAAAGAAGCCTACAGAGGTGCTCTCAGGGAATGGAAGCTGATGGATGCAATCTTTGTGCTCTCCCTCTGCCTTGCTCCAGCTTGCCTGTATCTCCCAGGAAGGAGCTTATACCCATGTCTGGTGCTCTGATTTTTGCAACTGCCCCCAAAGGGATATCTCTAGATTGCCTGGCTCTTATGGCCAGCAGGACTTACACTTGTGGTCCCATAGGTCTGTATATATTTACATTCTTTAAAAGCTGCTTCCCAAGGGTCTGGCTTCCAATTAGCTTGCATCTAGGTGCTGACTGAGATCCTCCCCTTTGGGACACTGACTAGCTGTGGTACACTCTCCCACTGGTAGCTGCTAAAAATAAAATAGGCTGCTTGGACAATCACAAAGGTTTGAGAGACAACCAAGAGCTAGAGCAGTGTTGAACAATAAGGTTTATCATTTACACAAGGCCAAACTTTCAAGACTGGGAGAGGTGGTTGTTTCATCTAATGATAGCTGCCAACACAGAGAGTCAAGAGAAATGACGAAACAGAGGAATAGGTCCCAAATGAAAGAACAAAATAAAACCTGAGAAAAAAACTTTAATAAAATGGAAATAAGTAATGCATCTGATAAAGAGTTAAAAACAATAGTCATAAAGATGCTCACTGAACTCAGGAGAAGAATGGATGAACACAATGAGAACTTCAACAAAGAAATAGAAAATATAAGAAAGTAACAAACAGAAGTCACAGACCTGAAGAATACGAGAACTGAACTAAATTTTACTTTTAAACTAAAGGGGTTCAACATCAGACTAGATGAAGCAGAAGGAAGGATTAGTGAACTCAAAGACAGGGCAGAGGAACTCACCCAAACAGAGCATCAAAAAGAAAAAAGATGAAGAAAAGTGGAGATATCTTAAGAGACTTATGGGACAACATCAAGTGAACTAGCATAAAATTATTAGGAGTCTTAGAAGGAAAAAAGAAAGAGAAAAAGACAGAAAACTTAATTGAAGAAATAATGGCTAAAAACTTCCTTATCCTGGAGAAGGAAACAGACCTCCAGATCTAGGAATCCCAGAGAGTTACAAATAAGATGATCCCAAGGAGACCCACACCAAGACACATTACAACTAAAATGTCAAAGGTTAAAGACAAAGAGATAATCTTAAAAGCAGCAAGAGAAAAGCAACTTGTTATATACAGGGGAACTCATGTAAGACTATCAGCAGATTTTTCAGCAGAAACTTTGCAGGCCAGAAGGGAGTGACATAATATAGTCAAAGTGCTGAAAGAAAGAAACTTCTGACCAAGAACACTCTACTCAACAAAGTGATCATTTAGAATTGAAGGAGAGATAAGCAATTTTCCAGACAAGTAGAAGGTAAAAGAGTTCATCACCATTAAACTAACTTTAAAAGAAATGTTAAAGGAATTTCTTTAAGCTAAAAATAAAAGACACTAGTTAGTAACAAGAAAGCATGAAAGTATAAATTTCATTGGTAAAGATAAATATATAGTAAAGGTAGGGGATTAATCACTTATAAAGCTAGTATGAAAGTTAAAAGAAAAAAGTAGTAAAAATAACTTTAACTACATTAATTAGTTAAGGTATACACAAGACAAAAAGAAGTAAAATGTGACATCAGAAACATAAAATGTGGGTGGAGGAAGAGTAAAAATGTAAAGCTTTAGAATGTGTTCAAACTTAATTTGTTATCAACTTAAAATAGACTGTTATAAGTATAAGTTTTGTTACATGTAAGCTTCATGGTAATCACGAAGCAAAAACCTATAGTAGATACACAAAACATAATGAGAAAGGACCTAAGCATATCACTAAAGAAAGTCATTAAACCACAAATGAGGAGAGTAAGAGAAGAAGAAAGGAATAGAGGAACTACAAAACACCCAGAAAACAATTAACAAAATGGCAATCAGTACATGCCTATTAATAATTACTTTAAATGTAAACGGACTAAATTCTCCAATCAAAAGACATAGGGTGGCTGAATGGATAAAAAAAAATAAGACTCATCTATATGCTGCCTACAAGAGACTCACTTCAGACATAAGCATATACATGGAATAAAAGTGAAGGGATGGAAAAAGATATTCCATGAAAATGGAAACCAAAAGAAAGCTGCGGTATCTATACTTATATCAGACAAAATAGACTTTAAAACAAAGACTGTAATAAGAAACAAAGAAGGGCATTACATAATGATAAAGTGGTCAATCCAACAAGAGGATATAACATTTATAAATATTTATACATCCAACACAGAAGCACCAAATATATAAGCTAATATTAACAGACATAGGGGGAGAAATAGACAGCAATACAATAATAGTAGGGGACTTTAATACCCTACTACTTCAATGGATAGATCATCCAGGCAGAAAATCAATAAGGAAACATCAGCCTTAGACAACGCATGGGGCAGGTGGACTTAACAGTATATACAGAACATTCCATCCAAAATCAACAGAGTACACACTCTTCTCAAGTGCACATGGAACATTCTCCAGGATAGATCACATGTTAGGTCAGACAACAAGTCTTAACAAATTGAAGAAGATTGAAATCTTCTACTTAGGCTAATGTCAACAGAAAGATTTTGGACTAAATATATGGACTGTGGAATCCATTCCATTGCTATTCTTCTAAGACACAAAAGTATTAGATATTAAAGAAACTTTGTGTGGCTTACAAAAATACTTTCCAAATTGCTACAGATTCAAAGGTGAATGAAAAGGAATTCCTGCTAAAGATTCTAAACTGGTTCTCTGGGGCTGCAGTGTTGCTCCCATTAAATTCTGCTCTTTATTGCTGTACCAAAATACGATCACTCACTGCCTGCCATCTCCCCAAATCCTAGGCATGGCAACAAAGATCCCCATGACTGGGCCTTCCTCTCCATACTTACTTCTTATCATTCTTTAAATTTCTTTGTACTCACCACCTATGGTGAATTATTTGAAGTTGACCAAAAGTACCTTATTCATGTTGTTAAAATCATCTGGGGGCCAGCCTAGTGGTGCAAGCAGTTAAGGACGAGTGCTCCACTGTGGAGGCCTGAGGTTCACCGGTTCACATCCCAGGCACGCACCAAAACACTGCTTGGCAAGCCATGCTGTGGCGGCATCCCACATAAAGTGGTGGAAGATGGGCATGGGTGTTAGCCCAGGGCCAGTCTTCCTCACAGGGAAAAAAAAAAAAGAGGAAAATTGGCAGATGTTAGCAAAGGGCTGATCTTCCTCACAAGAAAAGAAAAAAATCATCTGAAACATTCATATCTTACCTTTCAGGAAAACTCTAATTCTTTTCTTAAAAATAAAAAGTTCACCTATTCCAAGAAACTGCTGAAATGTCTAAGATAAAATGTGCATAGTAGTTGTGTTTTTGTTTTTAATAAACTGTACCTGAAAAAGTCAATGAAGAAAACAATTTTATTCTTCCTATTATTGCCTCTGCAATTGGTTGAAACTATTTGAACCTGTTCTTCTCTACCTTGATAAAATCTTGAGAAGTAGCCATAGCTTTTCTGGCCGCTTTAACTTGTTTAAAAGTCCAAGCCAGTCATTTAAAAAAAAATAGACTCTCCTCTTCCCAAGATCAAATGAGCCTTAGGCTGGGAAGTCGATGGTGGGAGGAAGGATAGTGGTCTCAGTTTTTACTCTTTTTCACTGTTTTCTACCTCACTGCTTCTTGTTGTTTGGGGTTCTCCAGAACTGAAGGAGGGAAAAATAAATGTGAGGGACAGAGAGAATTTTATTTGATAGGTAAATTTTTACTTTGGCATTGGTCTTCACTGAATGAGCAGAATCCCAAAGCTGACTCTCATCTGATATAGTCACCCAGTGCTTCATAACAAATTACCCCAACATTTAGCAACTTAAAACAACACATTTTCTGTGTATCAGAGATCCAAGCACAGCTCAGCTGGGTGGTTTTGGCTCAAAATTAATCATTAAGTTGTAGTCAACTGTTAACTGAGACTGTGGTCTCATTTGAAGGTTTGACTGAGGAAGGATCATTTCTAAGCTCACTGATGTTGTCATTGGAAGGCCTCAGATCTTTATGAGTTGTTGAATTGAGGGCCCTAGTTTCTTGCTGGTTTTTGGCTGGAAGCCTCCCTCTGGTTACAAGCCAAAGTAAGGGTAATTGGGGCTCAAGTATTCTCAGCGTGCCAACCCAGCCAAGAGCGTCTGTTCAATGAGGGGCTGGGCAGAAAAAGGGAGCTCCCACCTCTCGATCATACTTCCCAGGTAGCTGGGGACAAGGTGGAAAATGGTGAAGTCCTTCTCCTGCTTCAGAGAGAGCCCTCTGACTGGGAGTTGTGAGGAGAGGGAAGCTGTGTTCTTGGCTACAGCAGTCTGGAGGAGAGTCTCCACCTTGCTGAGCATGGAGGGGGCAGGGAGGGAACAATCTTAGCTCAGATATGATACACTCTTGCTTTTCTTCCTAAATTTTCATGAATAGATTTTTTTTTCATTTGCTGTTTTCTCTTTGGACAATTTCCCTGTACATAGTTTTTGTTTTTAAAATAATTTCCCCAGATCAGTAGAGTTCCTCATGTTGTCATGCCAGAAGTCAATCTCTCGGGTGTAATTATTTTAAAAATACGTAAACTTTGTGTTCCAGTGCTGACTGCCTCATTACAAGTTTTGAATTGTTGCTGGCCATCTCCTGTGAATTAAAAATATAGTGATCAATATATTTTAAAGGTTTTATAAAATATTTTTAAAGAATACTATAGCATTATGAATGGTAGTTATGTTTATAAAAGAAAATCAAAATTGGGTGATGGTATAAGGAGAAACAATCAAGTTGACAATGACAAGAAAGG
Source organism: Diceros bicornis minor (assembly GCF_020826845.1). Lineage (NCBI taxonomy): Eukaryota > Metazoa > Chordata > Mammalia > Perissodactyla > Rhinocerotidae > Diceros > Diceros bicornis. The sequence continues at coordinate 72,920,850 of NC_080749.1, forward strand.
AACAAGTAGATTATTTTAAATAAAGATCTATATAAGCACTTTTAAAATAAACTTTCTTATTTTTTAGCAGTTTTAGATTTACGTAAAAGTTTGACAATAGTACAGAGAGTTCCCACATACCCAAACCCAGGTTCCTCTATTATTAACATCTTACATCAGTATGGTGCATTTGTCACAACTAATAAACCAATATTGATACACTGTTATTAACTGAAATTCATACTTCATTCAGATGTCCTTAGTTTTTAGTTTAATGTCCTTTCCTGTTCCAAGATTCCATCCAGGATACCACATTATGATTATTCATCATGTTTTCTGAGGATTTTTTTGGCTGTGACAGTTTCTCACTTTCCTCATTTTTGATGATTTTGACAGTTTTCAGAACTGGTGAGGTATTTTGTAGAACGTCCCTCAACTGGGATTTGGCTGAGATTTTTCTCATGATTAGTTGGGGCTTATAGGTTATTGGGAGTAAAAACAAGATGTAAAGTGCCATTCTCATGACATCATATGAAGCACACCTACTATCAATACGACACATCATTGTTGATGTTACCCTTAATTTTAGAGAATATAGAGTTTATCAGATTTCCTCACTATAAAGTTATTCCCCCCTCCAACCACCCCCGCCTCCACTTTCCCTACTGGAAGTGCTCTTTGGAAGGAAGCCACCGCTCAGCCTACCCTTAAGGAGTAGGAAGTTTTACCCCACTTCCTTGAGGGCAGAGTATCTGTCTAAGTTACTTGGAATTCTTCTGGATGGAATATTCTTCTGTTCTTCCCATTTATGTATTTTCTAATCATTTATTTGTATGAGTATGCATTCACATAGTATTTACATTTTATATTGGGTTATAATCTAATGATACCTTCTTCTGTTGCTCAAGTTTATTTTGCTTATTTGTTTTTAGTACTCCCTTACTTTATTTTGCTCGTTTGTTTTTAGTACTCCCTTACTACAAGATGTTATATGCTCGTTTTGTATTTTTCCTGCCTCAGCCCTAGAACAGGCCATTTCTCCAAGGAACCAGGTTCCTTTTATTGGAGATTGGTATTGGGAACCAAGATCTGGGCTCTAGCTGTGCTCATTTTCACACTGAAGTGACACTGCTTCTAGCTCTTCTCAGCTGGCAGAACAAGTAACTATATGTGTGAATATTAACTCATATATATACACATATCTATAAATATTTCAATATGTATCCATATATTTCTATATTAAGCGAATCTGAGTTCATACTGATGTATTCAAATCTAATCTATTACATGCATGGGTCATTCCAGACTTGAT